>NC_081413.1:197831142-199031142 GCF_030272615.1 Cryptomeria japonica | reverse complement strand
AAATATCTCATTTAAGGCTTTTTCATGAGGTGTAAATAACTGTGTGGATCTATTTCCCTACCATTGACGTATGTTTCAAATTTCAAGACCTAACTCCCTACCGTTTGAAAGTTTGGCCGTTTTTTTCCAACCAAAGCGTGATATTTAAATTATTTCTCAAATGATAATTTAATATTTTAAATTATTTCATTATGTTTGGTCATTTGAAAGAAGAAAATCATCTTCAGACATCAGTGACATTATTCCTTTATTCATTCTCAATTAAAAATGGTTTCCAAGGTGTAAAGGATAGCTCGTTGAAGCAGAAGGTTAGAAATGCTCAAAAAGTGAGCATTCTTAACCTTTTGTCAAAAAGGTTAGAAATGCTCACTTTTTGAGCATTTCTAACCCATATTTATAACCTCTCATAAACAAAACAAAAAAGGTTAAGAATGCTCAAAAAGTGAGCATTCCTAACCTCATTTCTTAACCTTGCGGGCCCCACTTTGTCAAGAAGGTTAGAAATACTCACTTTTTGAGCATTCTTAACCTCTTATAATTGCAGAATGGAAACGCAGACATGTCACAAATTCGGGATATGAATGCAAAAGTATGAGAGGTGTAGTCAAGGTACATGAATTGTTTGCACACAATGAAGATTTGTAGAGATTTCTTTGATGAATTCAACCTCTGACCCTCACACAATATCTTTTCCTTGCTGGATAAAGATAGATGAACTGCATCGACTTACATCAAAGGTTGAAATTAATAAATTTTAAATGCATATGGTTGCAGAATGTGGTGAGTGTAAACAAGCCATACATCGCAGAGAAAATGGAGGGGAGATAATTGAAATGATTGCCGGATATGCATCGCATTGTCTGAGTCACTGGTCAAAGAATAAAATTAACCAGTTTGGTAGTCTTGGATGCAGAATGAGAAGCAAAAAAATCTAGTGAATTGTCCAATGAAATGCCTTAAGGAGATGTCGCCTTTCCACGTGATGTAGGCACTATAGAATTAACGCCAAACAACGCTGCTGCAACCTCCATTCTCCCCACCAACTGGTCACATTTCACGCCATGTATGATGCTAGAAGTGAATGTATAAATAACACATGTGAAGTGTTTGATGCAATACCTCATTAAATGCCATAGGTTAAAGGTTAAAACCAGCAAGTGAAGTATTTGACAAAATCTCTCAAAGAAGCGTGGTCTCATGTAATCAACGTATGACAACGCATGGAAATTTGGCATGCATTAATTCTAGCAGTTGAATTGTTTGATAGAATTCTTCGAGGATATGTTGCAGATCATGTAGAATGTGGATGCACAGACCTATACAATGAATTGATTGACAAAATGTCTCAAGGAAAGGTTACTTCATGAGTGTGATATGCACTAAAATGGATGCATTGAAAGCTCTTTAGAAACATTCAAACGAATTCAAATTGTAGGTATAAAGCCAAAATTACACTTCTTATACTCTGGCAGCATGCATGTAGAATGTGAATGCAGTAATAGGGCAAGTGAATTGCTCGACAAAATGCTCCTCAGAGGTATCATTTTAAGGAATGATATTAATGATTTTAGATGGTGTAGATAATAGAATCATTGTGAAAAGGCATTTGTTGATTGTTGTAAACTTAGAAAATGTGTCCAGTGCTTGCTAAAATACCTTGATGGGATGTTGTATCATGGCGCAAAGATTACATATAAGATGTCTATGTGATGTATAAAAACATAGCTATGTCACACAAATGTTGGCCAAATATTCAGTGATATGTCATCTCATGAAAGGATTAATTTGTGGAGTACATAGGAGGGAAGTTGCAGCTGCTCTTGTTTTAGAATATTTGTATGTTGTAGAGGACAAAGAATAGAGTGTAAATTATTTTGGCAAAGTTGTGGATGTTTGTTAAAATAGGACTATGAGGGCGTCATTTTTATTTTTTGCATAATGAAATACAAGTTCCATAGCCCCGATTATGCTCCCATTCTCAAATGTTTACTTTCAGATACTGGGGATACCAAGTTGGGAAATGTAAGCCTTGCATAATTTTAGAAAACAATCGAAAGGGAAGATAAAACTTTGATAGCTCAGAGATTATTAGATAGTGGATTAGCTCACGCAGTAGGATATCCCACATCAATGCACTGTCCGGAATTAATCCTGGAATGCATGAAAGCATTTAATCTAGATACAAAACAAATTAGGATGACAGAAGGTAACGTGGTCACCAAACTTGATCCAGTTTCCATTGCGATAACTTTCAGGTTACCTTTTAGAGATCAGTTCATGGAGGTAAATAGGGAATATGCAAAAAGTTATTTCATCAATAATGAAATCTAGTGTTTGAATAACATAGCCAGAAAGTGGTTAGCAAAACCAAGGAAAGGAAAAACACAGCTTCCTAAAATAAATCACAGGTCTCTGCTGATGGAAGATATTGCTAATATCGTTATTTTATTGAATCGGGTCACGGGAAATGAAGACTCAAATGACTTGGAAGGATGGATGTTCTTATTAATTAATATCATATGTGAGGGCATACAATTCATTAATTGGGCTGAGATTATTAGCGATAATGTTTGTGATTAGTTACTCAAATTAAAGGACAATCATAGCTTCTACATGACATCGTGCCTCTTCTATGGCATTCCTGGAATGAAGAAATGGCCAGAATTGAATGTTTAAGGTATTTATGATGATACGACCCAGCTTTACAGTTATCATCCACAATTGTAGCTGGAGGAAAGTTATCATCACTTCAGGAGGATTAATGATGCTTTCACTATGTTGGCAATAAGAGAACTACAGGGAAATATTGGGCTCAAAATATCTTCAGAAGCAACAGCATTGATTCAGAAATATGGTAGTTACTTTATACAGTTTCCAAAGTTCGCATACATTCAGATAGGGGGTTGTGATGGCTGCCCTCTCATGTTTCCAAGGTTTGTTGAAGATAAGCTGGTCCTTATCAAGGTATGCCGACAGATTGCACAAGTCAACAAAATTTACCAGAATAAAAGAAAGGGTATCATTTCTTTCCCCATTGGACTTGGTTATTATAGCTATGAGAGGCATTTAGATTCTCAAAGTATCAAGAGGTCTATAGAAAAGATTCACTGGTATCCTTATGAAATGAGATTTCCTTTTGATAGAAAAGGATATGCTACAAGAGAGTTAGAGCTTGGTGCCGAATTTGAACACTTTCCTGATATGGAAGATTTTTGGCAAGACTGTGAAGATGGTTTTGAAGTGCGGAAAAGAGACCGGATGATATTTTCTATCAAATAGATAATTGAATATAGAATTGAAATAAATCAGAATGGCATTGAGGATGATGAATCTGATTTGATCGACAGTTTTTACTTTGAAAGGATTCAACTTCTTCCACTTTCACCCATCAATAGGTCAATTTCTGAAATAAGGAGTATTCAAGAAAGATCAGCTTATGTGGTTTGAAGGACTCTTGAATGGGTTAAAGGCAAGAGGATTGAGTCTACGGCCACTAGACCTTCAAATAATGCTAATTCCTCAAAGGATAGAAATGGCACACAAGGAAGTTGTCTCATTCCAGTTAATTCGCAAAGATGTAATCCAAGGATGGGTTCACACCAAAATATTTCCAAAGTAGGTGACAATGGAGAAGATCCAGAAAAAGGGAAGGATCTTGCCAAGGCATGTGTCAGCTCTGTCATTAGAAGAGATCAAAGACAAAGGGAAAAATAGTGAATCTTGTCCAAGAGCTTGAAGATGAATTAGAAATTGTTTCACCTCAACATTCTCCCAATTTTGAAAGTCAGCAAGTTCCTTCTATCTCACCAACTATCATTATTTCTTCACCCCAATAGGATGATTTTACTATTCATCAGGAAGTTGAAATAAATGATGCTCAAGCTGAAATTCAATCTCCACCCTTCCCAAATAATTTAGCATCTTTAACCTCTGCATATGTGAACAATCAAGAATCATTACCATCATCTTCATCATTCTGGTTACAATAGAGTTTGCAGAATAAGAAGAGAAATGTTTAGCCGATAGCTCCTAGTTTTGATCCAGTCGCAAATGTACTTCACAGGACAACTAAATCCAAGAAAACCAAAAGTTGCATCCAAGTTGGGGATTAATCCATCCTCAGGAAACTTATGTGTTGAAATAGCTCTGCCCATTGTTGAGAAAGATAAAAATGAAGCTAATGAGGTTGATTTTAGTATGACATAGTTGGATCTAGGTCCTACAATACATGAGAGAGTTGTTCATAATTTTCAGATTTCAGTAGCTATCCTTATCGATAAAGCAAATAAAGATAAGGAAACTAAGGATCAACTTAAGCAGAAAATTCAAGTTCTTTCATCCTACATCAAATCTATTGTGGAATCTTCAGATACATAATTGGAGTCAGCCTCAACTTCTACATTAGCACACACTGAAGGAATTATTGAGAAGAAGGTGATGGAAGAGATACACAAATGCAGGAAATAGATTAGGATGCTAGAAGACTAGATTAATCAAATGAAGTCCGAAGCATAAGATTTTATTGAGAAGGCCAAAGATATTCACATTAAGTTGGATGCACAGAAACAAGAAATTGTAGCAGAATTGAGGAATGCTAAAGAGCAAGAGATATCTTGGCAAGATACTTTACAGGAATGTACTCATTGCTGAGAAGGTCTTCTCTCATAAAGAAGAAAATCAGTCTTATACATGGTGCAAAAGTATAAGTTGGAAAATGGAGAATATCAAGTAATGCTTGGATGAATATCAAAAACTCTTGATAGCTTGTGAACAAACAAAGATGAAGATAAAAGAAGATACAATGAATATCATTGGTGATGTATTGGTAAAAGAGCAATTTCAGCAAATGGACAACCAACTGCTCTTAATCAAGTTTCATGACAGAATTAATACTGAGTTAACAGATGTGCAGGTGTAAGATGCAAATAAGATGAAGAGACTCAGTGTTGTTTCAGTTACCTTAGAGGCTTGTGACATGTCTTCATATTTTGAGGATTTGGTCAATATTCAAGATAATCAAGCAACTGCCAAACTAAAAATGGATAATGAGATTATTCCTAGGTACAAGTTCATGGTGGACACACTTAAAGCATACAAGTCATTCAAGGCCAAAGCACCAACTCAATAGAAGCAAATAATCAGCTAGCACACTTTTTTGTGATTTTGAAAAATATATCTCTGTATATTCTCTTTTGTTATGTGTTGCTTGGTTAGTCTTGAGTTTATCTCTGGTTCATTGTGTAGGTTGTGTTTTTCTCTCACATAGAGTCAAGGTTAATATGCGCATAAATTTGCTAGTTATTAACTCATTGTAATTTGCACAGAAATGAGTTAGTAGTTAACTCGAAATCAAGTTAGTTATGAGGTAGTTATTTTGAGAGACTATAAATATTAGAAAGGTAGATGATAGAAGGAATTTTTGAATTTTATGATTTTAGGGCAGCTAAAATTTTTGGATTGTATTATTTCATCATTTTTTAATACAAGGCAAATTGGGAGTGCTCCTATGATTGTTAAGTGTTCATTTGCTTGATGTTATGTGATTATCAAATGATGTTGCAATAGCAAGCCTACAAATTACTTTCCCAGTTTCATGAAGACAATGGTCATATAACATTACAAGTTTCTTTGGTATCTCAGAAATATATAAACATTATGCAAATTAAATGTTTTGTATCACTCTCTCCTCATGTGTAGTCTAGAGTTGATAATGACAAGTCTAAAAGTCAATGGAATCCAAGTGGCAATCGTATGTTTGTTGTGAAGATTCCCTCTAAATCCATTCGTAGTTATTCTTTGTTTTCATTTGCAAGGTTAATTATTCTTACAAATACAAATACCCCTATCATACGAAGGAGCCGCCCCTCTCAAATGTAGAGGAAGATCGTGCTCCACAGAATGATCTCTCCAACTGTTGGGAACGTTTTGTCACTCCCCCATTGGGCACATAGTAAATATTTTGAAGTGACAAATCTGTTTACCAATAGACTATAATTTGAAAGAAGTGAACTGAAAGAATAACATCTCCAAATGCCTAATCATAGTTTTGGTTAAGCACAGATGTTTGCCTTGCAACACCAATCTCACCAAAAATTCAACACCAAAAGATAAATCACTTGTTCACACACAAATCTCTCTTATAATGAATACACAACATCGACACTCAAGCTACATGAATAGCTCACCTAAATATACAAATCATCAACCTTGACAACAAGGTCGACTAAACCTATAACCCTCAATTATAAAATTACATCAAATGATACAAAGATCAACCATTGGACCAATATAATGATTTACATGACATAACATGGACCTAATTCAAATTCCAAAACAATCAACTCCACTGAAAATAATGCCAAGATCAAGCGCAATACGCTACACCGCCAGAAATACAGCATAACATGAAAATCAATACCGGTTGATGAAAACCAACAAAAAATCACATAACGATCAATGTGGATCACCAAAACAAATAAGACATGACTAGGAAACACCAACAAGCATGTTAGAGTTAGCCAAGACAATTGCACCGATACCACTTTTCAAATCTTCATATGTCAACGTCTAGAAGCTCAAGAACACAACCAAACAACAACTATCATGAATAAATATAACTTGTGGAGCACCAAATCATGAACCATCTAAAATGAAGATACACAAGACCAACCAAACCAATATCCTAGAGTCTCAACACAAGATCTAATCACACCGGAACATATCGAAGGAAATATCAACCTCTGCAAAATAGTGATCAACAAAACCAAACTAAAAAACCAGATTTGTAAATCTACCCAATCACACCGAAATAAATCACAGGAATATGTTGACATCAATGACAACAACATATCCTAGCAGCTGCAATGACCAACCATATCTAGCAATAAATTATATTTATTGATAGATTAAGTTTACGTAGGCAAATTATCCTTTCCTGTGTGGTTGTAGGTAAGGTTAATATTATTTTATTAGTTCCTTGTATGAAGTATTTTGTGTCAATAGTTAGTTGGTAGTTTTACCTACCCTTGCATCTGAGTGGTGCTATGATAGCCGCTCTTGTCTTTATATACAGAGCTCATGTACATTTTTTTTCATCAATCTCAATATCATTAATCTATTGATGAAATATCATAATCTCTATTGTGAAGGTTTATAAATGTTTGTATATCTTGAGAAATTGATAATTCCTACATGATATCAAAACCTCCATTTAGCAACTCCTTCTGTAGTTGAGAGTGTTCATTAGTTTTTGAGATCATTGTTTGTTTGCTGGCTGATTCGTTTGCTTTGTGAGTGCCATTTAATTTCCACACAAAGTTGTGAAGGTCTATAAATGTTTGTAGATCTTGAGAAATTGATAATTCCTACATGATATCAGAACCTCCATTTAGAAACTCCTTCCGTATTTGAGAGTGTTCATCAATTTTTGAGATCACTGTTTGTCTGTTGGCTAATTCATTTTCTTTGTGAGTGCCATTTAATTGCCACACAAAGCATTGATTATATTTTGTTGCAGCATATATTATTTTCCTATAGTCAAATTTGGCCCTTTTCAGGCACGTAGAAGGTTTATCAAGGATTCAATGTTACCAGATCCATGGATTTTCTCCACTTGATTTTATTGGCACAAAATTGACATATTTAGAGTTGATCTATCTCTTTGAATCGATAGCTTCATCTATGGAGGAATCCTTTACTTGCAGATCATGTTGACTATTCTATTTGTCCTTGATGACAAGGCTCTTCGGTGGCAGAATGTGGACTTTGGTTTCCACATCATCAGTTAACTTTCAACATGTTTTCGCACGTAACTCAATCGTTAAACCATGATTGAGTTTGACTTAAGTGTTGTTTTTTCCTTATGCAGCGCTATGAGTTTATCGGATGTCAAAGCATATTGTTTTTTGGTTTGGGATATTTTTGGATCTCAAAGCTCATTATTCTTTTTGAATACCTCTTTTCAACTTCCCTACTAAAAACTTAATGTGCTGCCACTTTCAGCTGAACTTGGTTGAAATATTTGTCATGAAGAAAGCATTGAAGGTTGTGGGTTTCTACTATGTTGTTCCCCTGTTTATGCTGTTCATTATCATACTAGTTTTGCCAAGGCTGAAGATGTTTTATGTTGAATCACTGCTCATGTTCCTCACTGGTAACTTGTCTTCCCTCCAAGCATAAGTATGCATTTTTTATTTTGGATTCTTTTGCAAATATCAGCATTGATGCTGCATTACTTCTTGCAAATTTATTCAAAGGAATTTAACTTAAACTGGCAAAGATTGGGCAGGATTTTTCAGTTGGAAATTGGTGAATGAATTTATCATAGAAGCACTGTCAATATTGTGTGCTTATTTTCTAAGAAAGCTTGTTCTGGAGCTCTTGGTTCTTCCAATACACTTATTCAAACTGGGATAACTATTTTTTCAGTAGTTTACGGTTGTATTTTTCTCGTGGCTGTTTAACCACTCAAGAGTTGCTTGGGATTATGATATTTTTTCACGGCATACAGGTTAAAACAGTTATGGATCTATTTGAGATATGCATAACTACATGTATGTACCCTTGTGAAAAACAAGTATATATAGATGCAGTGTGTGCATAGTAGAAGGTGTGAGAGATTGTAAAAGAAAACATTATCAGTTGTATTGAGATCTCAGAGGATATATGGAAACATTGAATATCAGTTCTATTGTGTTGTAATAAAGGTTCATAAAATATAGTTGCGAATCAGGTTGTGAATATATATTGTGAACCCACTGGAAAATCATTGGAAAGAATAGGGGTTGTAGCTCCTTGCAGTTGTACCTGCAGAACATTGTAAGAGTCGAAGCTCTTTGTGAATCAATAAGAGGTACTTTTTGGAGTGGTTTTTCTCCCTATGATGAAATCCATTGGATTTCAAGGGTTTTCCACTTGGCACATATAATTTGTCCTTTTTGTGAGTCTGTTTTAGATGCTCTGATATTTGTTCATTAAAAGTATTTTATATGTGTCTTAGTAATCATAATTTTTACAATTCATTTAAGTTTTATATGGTTTATATGTAAACTCTTTCTTGAAGCTTGGCTGCAATTTGTGAACTTTTGAAATAAGTTTGAATCTTTTTTAAAACTCTATTCACCCCCCCCCCCTCTCAGAGTTTTCTTACTTCCAACAAGTAGTATCAGAGCCTAGGGTCCCTCTGTTAGGTCTGCCTATTGGGATTGTTTCTGGACATTGGAAGTGAAAATGGCTCAAGCAGAAGGTGCTTCTCTTACTAGAGCACCTCTGTTTGATGGAACTGATTATGTTTTTTGGAAAGTCATGATGGAAGCTTTTATAAATTCTTTAGATGTTCGTATGTGGGAAGTTTACAAAATATACTGTGCCCAAAACCATACCTACTGACCCTGATGATAAAACCAAGTATGAACCTGATAAAAGAGCCAAGTTTGCTATTTTATGTGGTCTCACAAAAGATGTGTTTGTCAAAGTCATGTATTGTAATTCTACCAATGATATATGGGTCAAGTTAGAAACTATTTATCAAGGTGATGAAAAAGTAAAAGAGTCAAAATTGATTACTTTGAAAACTCAATTTGATAATTTGAAAATGAATGAAGATGAAAACATAGCTACTTATTTTCTGAGAATTGATGAAGTGGTGAATGCTAGAAAAGGCTTAGGAGAAAACATTAAGGAACATGATGTAGTTTCAAAAGTTGTTAGAACTGTTTTACCAAAATTTGAAACAAAAATCTCTGCTTTAGAAGAAAAGAAACATTTCTCAAATATGACTTTGCATAAACTACAAGGAATCCTAACTGCTTATGAAATGAGAATTAGCAATAATGTTGCTTCTACTTCAAAAGAAATAGCCTTCAAGGCTGAAAAGAAAGATGACAGTGACTCTAATATCTCGGATGCTCTTGAAGCATTGTTAGTTAGGAAATTGAAGAAAAGATATCAAGGAAAATCAAATTGTTTTAACTGTGGACAATATGGACACTTTGCTGCAAAGTGTCCCTATCCTGATCAAAATGAGGATGATGAAAAACTAGAAAAATTCTCTAAAAAGAAACCTTGGAATCAAAATAAAAGATTCAAAAACTTTAAAAAGAAGAGTCTTTTGTCAAAGGAAGACACTGATGAAGAATCAGATGATTCAGTCGAAGAAGGAGAAACTTTTTCATGGCTGAAATTGTAAATGATCATAAAGCTGAAACTATTCAATCAAAATCTTCATCTGATTTAGATGAAGAAATAAATCTTGAAGATGAGCTACTTTTCTCCTTACAAGAAATAAATAGATTAAAGAAGTTGGTTTCTACTCAATAAGAAAATTGCCAAATTCTACAAGTAGAATTGAATACTACAAATCAAACTATTGAGAGTCAGAAAGTTCCGTTAGATGAAAATGAGCAGAAAATAATTCAATTATACAAACAGATTGAACAATTTGAGAAAAATGAGATATCAAAACAATATTTGAATCAGTCAGCAAACTTTGGTTTCTTTAAAGGGTATTGTTTTTGTTGTAATTCTTTTGGACATAAAGCTAACAACTGGAAGTTAGCCATAAAAGGTCCTGTGTTTGGGCATAGACAATCATATGGTTTCAAAAGAATAACAAGATGCTTTAAATGTTTTCATTATGGACATTTTGAGAATCAGTGCAAACTAAAATTGAAACCTCAACGAGTATGGAAACCCAAAAATATGAATATTGAAAAATATTTGATTGTTGAAACAGCTTTATTCTCATATAAACCGGCAACATGGGTTTTGGACAGCGGTTGTTCTCATCACATGACTAGTAGCAAAAACAAATTTCAAACTTTAGAAGACTTTGATGGTGGCTTTGTCAGGTTTGGTGATAATTCAGGAGCTTATATTATAGGACGAGGATCTATTTATTTGAATAAAGATACTCCTATACATAATGTCTATTATGTTGAAGGTCTGAAGCATAACTTGTTAAGTGTGAGTCAGATTTGTGATAGTGGGTATTCTATCTCATTTGATGCAAAAGGTTGTGAAATTAGAAACAAGAAGGATAGAATAATAGCAAATGGCTTAAGAACAGGCGGCAATCTTTATAATCTGATAGATTCAACAGTTCAGGAATCATCTTTGATTAATACTTGTCTTATGAGTCAAGTTGAAGAGAATTGGTTGTGGCACAAAAGGTTAGGTCACATAAATTTTGATAACCTTGTAAGAATTAGCAAGAATAAGAAAGTCAGGGGTTTGCCTATAATCAATAAACCAACGAATATCTGTGATGAATGTGTAAAAGGAAAGCAATCAAAATCATCTTTTAAAACAAAGGAATATCTTTCTACTAGGCCACTAGAATTAGTTCATACTGAACTATGTGGACCAACAAAAACTCAATCCATAAACGGTGAAAAGTATTTTATGTTATTTGTTGATGACTATTCTAGAATGGTTTGGGTAACATTTTTGAAACATAAGTTTGAGGCTTTTGAACGTTTCAAGATATTTAGGAAAATGGTAGAAAGAGAAACTAATCTAAAATTGAAATGCTTAAGATCAGATCGAGGTGGAGAATTCACCTCTCAGGAATTCATTAAATATTGTGAAAGATGAGGCATAAAAAGACAGTACTCAACTGCTCATACACCACAACAAAATGGTGTTGTGGAAAGAAAGAATAGAACAGTTAAAGAAATGGCTAGAACAATGCTAAATGAAGCCAGATTGCTAGATAAATTTTGGAAAGAAGTTGTTCATACAGCTGTATATATTCTAAATAGGGCTCAAATAAGGGTCAGAACTTCCTATACTCCTTATGAGCTGTGGCACGGAAAAACTGCTAATGTTAAACATTTCAAAAATTTTTGCTGTAAATGTTTTATTAAAAGGGATAATGATGTTCTGGAAGGTTTTACTTCAAAATTTGATGAAGGTATTTTCTTAGGTTATTCTACACATAGTAAAGCATTCAAATGTTTCAATAAAAGACTAAACAGAATTGTAGAGGCCATAAATGTTGTTTTTGATGAAGGTATCTTGTTAAGTAACAACCATGATAAGACTAATGAAGGAATTCATATTCAAAGAATTGAACATAATTCTGGTGATCAAAAGTTTGATTGTGTTGACACAGAAACACTAGATTCAAATGAACAAATTTCTTGTTCAAGTCCTAAAGTGAATACTAATTTGAGAACTCCTTCTAGAATCATTGCAAAGAGACATCCCGAGTCTCTAGTTATAGGAGATAAAGAAGCATGTATTCTAACTAGAAGGAAAGCTAAAAATAATGAACAAGCACAATTTCCTAAATATTTCTGCCTAATTTTAGAATTTGAACCTAAAACAATGACTGAAGCCCTTAATGATTCTTGTTGGTTAAATGCTAAGCAAGATGAAATAAACCAGATTGAAAAGAATAAAACATGGGAATTAGTGCCAAGACCTGATGACAAAAATATCATAGGTGGAAAATGAATTTTCTGCAACAAACTTGATAAAAATGGAAAGGTTGTAAGGAATAAAGCCAGATTTGTCTATAAAGGTTATGCTCAACAGGAGGGAATTGACTTTGGCGAGACATTGGCACTAGTGGCTAGAATGGAATCTATTAGAATATTTCTAGCTTATGCAAGTTTCAAAAAATTTATTGTTTATCAAATGGATGTCAAAACAACATTCCTAAATGGTTATCTTGAGTAGGAGGTTTACATGGAACAACTAGAAGGCTATGAGTCTTATGAAACACCAGACTACGTCTATTGCCTAAAAAAGGCATTATATGGGTTAAAACAAGCTCCTAGAGCTTGGTATTCCAGGCTGGATAAACATCTTCTTGACAATGACTTTACTCGTGGTGGTGTAGACAACACTTTATACACCAAAAGTGTTAATGATGATATCTTAGCAATTGAGGTTTATGTGGATGATATCATATTTGGATCTACCAATGAGAACTTATCAAAATAGTTTTCAAACATTATGGAATCCGAATTTGAAATGTCTCTTTTGGGTGAACTAAAATTCTTTCTTGGTTTACAAATATCGCAACTTGAAAATGGCTTATTTCTATCACAAACTAAGTATGCTAAAGAAATGTTGAAGAAGTTTGATATGACTGATTGTAAACCAGTTAACACTCCTATGGAAACTAGTTGTAAGTTGGTTAAAAATGATGATTCTCTAGTAGTTAGTCAAACCGAATTTAGGTCCATGATAGGCAGTTTGCTCTATCTCATAGCCTCAAGGCCTAATCTAATGCAGGCTGTTTGTATGGTTTCTCGGTATCAATCTGCGCCTAGGTAGTCACATCTTAAAGCAGTTAAAAGGATATTTAAATATATCCAAGGGACACTTGATTATGGTCTATGGTATCCTCATAATACTGATTTCTCCTTGGTTGGTTATACAGATGCAGATTGGGGAGGTTGCTCTGATGACAAGAAAAGCACTAGTGGTGCTGCATTCTTTCTTGGTGAAAGGTTGGTTGCTTGGCTTAGTAAAAAGCAAGCATGTGTTACATTATCCACACGTGAATCTAAATATGTTGCTGCTATAGCATGTTGTACACAACTGATATGGATGGCATATCAGTTATCAGACTTGGGTATTCAGGTAACAAAGCCTATTTCCATTATGTGTGATAATACCAGTGCTATTCAGTTGAGCAAGAATCCAATTTTGCACTCTCAAACTAAGCACATTGCTATTCGGCTTCATCTTCTTTGAGATAAGGTGCTTGCAAATGACTTTCAATTGGTATATATTCCTACTCAAGCTCAAGTGGCTGATATTTTCAGAAAAGCTTTGCCTCGAGACATTTTTGAATGCTTCCGTAAACAGTTGGGTGTTTTTTCTCATTCCTTGTTGCAATGATTTGTAAACTATAGGGGAGTCAGTTTGGTAGGCTCCTCCTCCCTCTGAATCGTCTTTTGTTTCACAACAGCTAGATTTGTTTCTTGTCCTTGATGACAAAAAGGGGGAGTTTGTTACCAATTGATTATTGTGGTTATATAGTTCTATTACAGTTTGTTTCTAGTTCAGATTCTTGACAGTGATGTCTATTGTTTGGTTTAGTTCTATTGGTTCTTGGCTATACACAGTTCTATTGGCTCTTGGCTATACACAGATATTTAGTTCTATTACAGTTTGGTTCTAGTTTAGATTCTTGAAACTTATGTCTACAGTTTGGTTCAATTCTATTGGCTCTTGGCTATACACAGTTCTATTGGTCCTTGGCTATACACATATATTTGAATAATATTGACAGTGATGTCTTGATTATCAAGTTCTTTTTAGGATGATTAACTTTTTGATCTTACAAAGATGATTTATACTTGCTACAGTTGATTTGATGCTTGATTATTGTTACCAATTGATCCTCAAATGGCTATATTTTTGCCATCAAGGACAAAGGGGGAGTTTGTTGACTATTCTTTTTGTCCTTGATGACAAGGCTGTTCGGTGGCAGAATGTGGACTTTGGTTTCCACATCATCAGTTAACTTTCAACATGTTTTCACACATAACTCAATCGTTAAACCATGATTGAGTTTGACTTAATCGTTGTTTTTTCCTTATGCAGCGCTATGAGTTTATCGGATGTCAAATCATATTGTTTTTTGGTTTGGGATATTTTCGGATCTCAAAGCTCATTATTCTTTTTGAATACCTCTTTTCAACTTCCCTGCTAAAAACCTATTGTGCTGCCGCTTTCTGATGAACTTGGTTGAAATCTTTGTCATGAAGAAAGCATTGAAGGTTGTGGGTTTCTACTATGTTGTTCCCCTATTTATGCTCTTCATTATGATACTAGTTTTGCCAAGGTTGAAGATGCTCTATGTTGAAACACTACTCATGTTCCTCACGGGTAACTTGTCTTCCCTCCAGGCATAGGTATGCATTTTTTATCTTGGATTCTTTTGCGAATATCAGCATTGATGCTGCATTGTTTCTTGCAAATTTATTCAAAGGAATTTATCTTAAACTGGCAAAGATTGGGCAGGATTTTTCAGTTGGAAATTTGTTAATGAATTTATCATGGAAGCACTGTCAATATTGTGTGCTTATTTTCTAAGAAAGCTTGTTCTGGAGCTCTTGGTTCTTCCAATACACTTATTCAAACTGGGATAACTATTTTTCAGTTTCTTACGGTTGTATTTTTCTTGTGGCTGTTTAACCACTCGAGAGTTGCTTGGGATTATGATATTTTTTCATGGCATACAGGTTAAAATAGTTATTAATCTGTTTGAGATATGCATAACTACATGTATGTACGCTTGTGAAAAACAAGTATATATAGATGCAGTGTGTGCATAGTAAAAGGTGTGAGAGATTGTAAAAGAAAACATTATCAGTTGTATTGAGATCTCAGAGGATATATGGAAACATTGAATATCAGTTCTATTGTGTTGTAATAAAGGTTCATAAAATATAGTTGCAAATCAGGTTGCGAATATATATTGTGAACCCACTGAAAAATCATTGGAAAGAATAGGGGTTGTAGCTCCTTGCAGTTGTAGCTGCAGAACATTGTAAGAGTCAAAGCTCTTTGTGAATCAATAAGAGGTACTTTTTGGAGTGGTTTTTCTCCCTATGATGAGATCCATTGGATTTCGAGAGTTTTCCACTCGGCACATATAATTTATCCTTTTTGTGAGTCTGTTTTAGATGCTCTGATATTTGTTCATTCAAAGTATTTTATATGTGTCTTAGTAATCACAATTTTTACAGTTCATTTCAGTTTTATATGGTTTATATGTAAACTCATTCTTGAAGCTTGGCTGCAATTTGTGAACTTTTTGAAATAAGTTTAAATCTCGTTTAAAACTCTGTTCACCCCCCCCCCCCTCTCAGAGTTTTCTCACTTCCAACAGATCACAAGCGTAGTTCTTAGCATTTTAGTGGTGATCCGGGACTCTTTTATTCTTTGTGAATCAGCAATCTTATTGTTTTGTTTGTACGATTTGTTAACATGCATTGTAATCTATTGTTTGCTGTCAAGACTGCATGGAAACCTTTCATCCAAGCTTTCACATGTGCAGCATCATCGGGTCACATTGGCTTACGTTAGCCGGTTGACGATCAGATTTTCTTATAGCCTTCATTTAGTCATTGATCTGCTATCGGGATCGACAACATGCCATTTTATTAACCTCAACCTGTATTGACCTGAGCTCTTGTTTATGGGTAGATTGAAGAGTTTCATTGACAATGATTCTTTTTAGCCTGAACATACCTGAGGCTGGTGGATCGTTCTGTGCCACAGCTTCAATATTTATTGGAGAGGGTAAAGTTTGTTGCCCGAGTTTCTTGAGTGGAGATCAATCGTATTGTTTCTAGGAGACTCTTATTTCTTCCGGCTCATATTTTGTCCTTTCATCAGGACTTCTACTCTATGAATTGCAATTTGCATGCATTTCCTGGCACTATCTTTGGCCAGTCTGTAGCTTCTATATTGAACTGACCGGGTTTTTCAACTTGAACCGTCTGTTGGCTTTGACTCGATTGGCAGTGGTTCCTTGTCTCGACCGAGATCTCATTAATTTTGGCCATCAGCTTCAATTTGTGTGACTCTGTTTGCTGCGTTCATTGTTTCGTCGATGAGAGTCTTTGGACTAGCTTGCGCTGAGCGCATTCACTCATTGATCACAGGGCATTTTCGTTTTCTTCCCCGGTGATCAATAGTTTTGGCTGGTAGATTTCATCATTGGCTCTCTTTGTGCCCTATACCGGTGTTTTGGGTCTGGCATTATATTTTTTTTCGTAGATCGGTTTACTACGATGGTTGTGCACTTTTATTCATCTAGCTTCAATATCGTGAAGTTTATTGCCAGAGTTTTTTTATTAGCTAGTATATGCAAGATACGGTTATCACACATCATCGATGGTAGAGATCCATTGCATATTGGTTAAGGTTTGTATTGTTGCTGCTTGTGGGAATTTCTTTTGGTTGGAATCAATTTGATCGTCCTGGTCTTTGAGTGATCAGCTCGTTCTGTGACAATTTAAGATTTGGTTAGACTGTGTATTTCATTTCGGGTCTGAGCACCATTTTATTTCTAGATATTTCACGATTTTCTATTCAATGAGGAGGTTATCATGTATTCCCTCACTAGCATTTCTCTCAGACGTGCCTTGGTTTCTCTACGAACCGTCTATTTCCCTCTGGTATTCTTACACGTCGACCTTCTTCATATTCTTGCACGCAGTAGCTTCCATTGTTGATTGTTTGTAATTCTTGCTTAGATCAGACTTATAGCTTGCAAGGCCACAATACTTCTATCGATAATTCCTCGTGGCTTGGTCGACCTTTGTTTCTAGTCGTTCGGATTTGTTTACAGAGTTGTTTTGGTGATCAGCCTGTGTCCTTTCTTTAAGCATGGGAGTGGGTTTTCATTTTGGGCTCGCTTCAATCTTATTGGCTCGGGCAAGTATATTAGCAAGCCTTATACTATCTGCTGACATCTTGAGTACACGTTCCTTGTTGCAGTGATCCTACCTAGCCTGAGTTCATTCTTATTTTTTCTGCCCAGTTGGTGGTTACATGAGTAAGTTGTAATTATGCACATTTTGCAAATTTGATTCTAATTTCTAAATTTTAGTCAATTTCTAAATTGGTGCTTTTGGGCACAGTATTGTAAATTTACAAAAATTGTGTCAAATTCTCTTATTTAATTAGTCTTGTTGTACTCTTTAATTATGGATTTAACCAAAGTTTTCTATTAAGGTAAACTGGTTTTACAGGGACCTGAAATCGAAAAAGTTTTACAATATCTAGAGATAAGCATCAAAGACCATAACCAACAACAAAATCTAAACCAACATGGGGCAAGCCCACAAAACAACCTAAAACATAAAAAAGACTAAGACCAGAAACCTACTAATAAGAATGCAACAGATTTGCATTCTTTTGAACGAATTTCATGCTGATATCCTCCAACTCATCCATAATAAATTTGGAGCTGCCTCGCTCCTCGTACAGGTACACGGACCTCTCATAGTATGGGGACAAGAAATCTGACCACATGCACCCTTCACTTTCTTTTTATGCTTGGAGTCCGAAGGAGTCACACTGGCAATGGGATCAACCATGTAGTCCATGGTCAAATTATTGACCCTCCTCAAGCCTTCTGAACTATTATTCATGGCAACCTTGCTGATCTCAACCAGATTTTTCAAACTTCCTTCAATTTCTTCCACACTCACCTCCAAATTCCATATTCTTCTTTCATGATTTGATTTCATCTTGTCCATGTCCTCACTAACTTTTTGGGTCAACTGGAGGATTTTCTCTATTTTATTGGGACCAGGGTTGTCTGTAAAAGTATCCACAATACCTTTTATACCCTCTTTTAACACTTCAATCTCCATGCCCATCTTCCCAAGACAATCCAACTAACTATTGCCCACAAGGGAAATTTAATCATCCAAATCTAGGTCAATGATAACCCTCCTCTGTTTCCCTGGATCAATATCTATGGGGATCTCAATCTTAATCTCTTATTCACTATTTATATTGGTCCCCCCTTTGCAGATTTACGCTTCTTTGATTTGGGAGAGACAAAGTCAGTAGGATTGATCCCCAAATTTTTGTATTTGCTTGCGGCCCACCTAGGGTGTTTGTTCTGCCTACTACTACCATTTCTAAGGGTAATATTCTGAATGGGGCCCTCACCAGTGGGCGGACAATACTCAGTATCGTCAGACAAATCTTGATCATGCCAGTCCTTGGCCAACCGGCTATCTTTCCCTTCCAAACCCATGTAAGAAACCACCTAAACCTCCTATTTGGAAAAAGAAACATGGGTTTTCAAAATAGGGGACGACCTGACTTCATGGGCCTTGGAATAATCCAAAATAAGTCGAATAATTCCCTCATGGAGGATCAGATTATCATTATTCTCAACATGTTTCTCCAGACTATGCCTTAAAGAAGATAGAAGATAAAATGGAATGGAAATTTTCCTATCATGCCTGAAGTGATTCAAAAAGACAAAGTGGTAAGAAAAAATGCTCGCAAACTGACCATCAAGAGTGATATATCTCGTGATAACTTCTGCTACATCAAACCAACGCATCTAAAGATCCTTTAAGTGGTAGCCACCATCAGTCATCTACTAAACCCTATTATATTCCTTCTACTTATCGAAGAAAGTGGAGATAGCTTCTTCAACAGATTTTCGTTCTCTACAAAACTTCCTTCCCTTCGTCTGCATACTAGTAATTTCAGCAACAAACTCTTCATCAATCCTAAATTTAGCACCATAGACCTTATGGATACCATTATCCTATCTTTTCACAAATTCTTTAGTGGCACTCAGGGAAATCCCCTTCAACCATTCCATATACAACACTAGGTCTCCATCTAGAATCTCATTCCGAACCTCAGTATTCATTTTCCTGTTTTCAAAAGTGGTGGGTTCCATCCTATTCTTGTCGCCCCCCATGAAATGCATAATTCTGATAGAGCATGAAAACACACCTAGAAAACATAGCAGCAAGCCTAACCACAAACAAGCGAAGCCTCTAGAAAAGCAAGAATTGGGAGGCGTGAAAAACTTCAACCAAGAAAAATTATCCTAATGACATTTTGCCATTATGAATTTGTAATGAGTGGCCAATTAATTCAACATCCTTTCTAGTCAGCTCAAATAGGTTTCTCGGGAAACTTTCCACTTCCATCCACCATTTAACCTCCATATAATCCTCCCCAAGATTTTCCATGTAATCGATGGGGGCATATCCTTCACGATACGTGTGAGAAACTTTAAAGCCATCCAAATTGGCAATCATGAGATGACAATCTTTGATCAAATGCTTGATTGTCTAGCTTGGCTCCTAGTGTCTATTAATGCATTTGATTATGTTCATCGAATCACTCTCCAACCAAACATGGTTAATCCCTTCTCTAACCGCCATCTATAAACCAAAGTAAGTTGCATAGGCCTTAGAGTAGTGGTTTGTTTGGGTGCCCAAGGGGAGCACCGCTGCTGAGACAAGCTTACCATTGTGAACGGATTTCTCAAAATTTGTACTCTTAACTCCATATAATTAACATGAGTGGAAAAGTAAATAGAGCTATTATTGCTAACAAATAAGTTGCATAGAATCACTCTTGGCAATGATCTAGTATTCGCAAGTGCTATAGAAAAGATGAAATGGTTTGATTGAAGGGATGAAGCTCTTGGTAATCTCACTATGTGTATTTCTCTAGATTTGAGAAATCATATTGCAACTTGTAAAAGTCCTAATAATACTTGGACTATCTTAAAGGATCTCTTTAGTAAGCCAGATAAAAATAGGAAATTCAAGTTAGATAATGAACTAATGAGTGTAAATCCTTGTGATTTTAAAAATATCTAATGCTTCTTCTCTAAACTCGATTCTCTTAGATTGGAGTTATGTAATTGTGGGGTCACAAAAGAGGATGATCAATTGATTATCTCTATTCTTTCTAAGATTGCATCTTATTTTTCAGTTTTTATTTTTAAATTCTATGCAACTATGGATTCTCTTGGTAGCACACATAAAATTCCTTCTCTTGATGGATTTGAAGCTCAACTCATAAGGGAATAAGAAAAGTTAGCACTCATGGGTACATTGAGGCCTCAAAGAATCAAGCACTTCCTGTAAATCACTTCACTCTAAAGTCTTGAAGTGGCAAAGGAAAGAAGCATCATAAAGATCCTAAGTCTAATGGGAAAGATACTGATTATCCCTCCAAGCATACTCTTGAATCAAAGACCTCTTCTAAAGAGGAATCATCAAAAAAGAAGAAGATTAAATGTGCCTATTGTAAAAGACAAGGAAATGATGAGAATATGTATTATACTAAAAATATTAATGAGCTTACACACATTCTTCGAAAGGATAACACCAATCTGCCCTCATCAGTGTCTCCTCCTTCTACATCATTATCACAATCGATAGCTTCTACATCTAGACATTTAGTAATCACAATGCTTTTGCATAGAATTCATAAAATGAAAGGTAATGCAATTATGGCTCTAAAAATGGCAAATGGTTGAACTTGATTCAGATGCCTCTTTTCATATGACATCTTCTATGGATCTATGTTATTTTCTTTTGAGCCTTGTAATTCTACTAACACATTGATGACTAACAACACATACAGGAAGGTTTGTAGGAAACATTCTACTGATATGGAAGAGGGGACATTTAATGATGTTCTTCTATGTAATATCCTTGACCACTAACCTCCTTCCAGTCTATCAAATTACTCATGGGGAATAAGGTAAGATAGTGGAGTTAACTCCTTCTTATATCTACATTAGGGACATGGAGAATAGAGATGTCATAGCTACAAAATTCATGCATTATACTGCTAGATTCTCTTCATTTTCTCATTTTGTTGATGATAATGATGTTCCTTTGACTAATATTCACACCCTTCCATGAAGGGTGAATCATGTTTGTGAGGATAATTTTGGACACTTGAATCGTTGTGTTCTTGAGATGAGTGTTGAGCTTTCTAATCCTCCATCTCTTGCTTCTTTGGGCTTTAGTTTTACTATTTAGCAAGATCTTATAGTCTACGATGAGTACTTGAATGGTATTTCAGACTTGTTTGTTGAGTCTCATATTGCAGATATTGGAGACATGCTTGAGGGGGTTTCTCTTCTATTTCATGACAGTCTCAACATATTTGCGGATTCCTCTTAACCTTATTCATGAGTGTCTTCTTTCATTTGGTTTTCCACTTTTCATTATCCATCTTAATCATGCCTAAGTGGTGGATTGTTTGAGCTTGGGGACTCCTATTTAGTTTTTAGAGATTCACACTTGGAGACTTCCTCCCTCCTTTCAGTTGGACATGGCATGGCTTCTTTATCATTATATGGACTTGTTTCTTCTAAAGGGAAGATGTGTTTCTCATAGGTATTGGACTATCTTTTGTTTCCAAATATACTTCATTGGTATTGGAGCTTCTTCATTTTGGGATGGAGATATTATTTCTATCTTCTTCAATCCTATGGGGGACACTTGATTGTATATACATGATGTATGTATTCCTCGGGAGGGTCTTTAGTTCTTCATGCATCATGATTAGTTTTTTTCTTTTCTCTCTTTTGGAGAACGAATTTTTTCCATGTAGTTTTCTCTTTTTCTCTACTTTGTGAGATATTCACTTCTTTGCATGCACATTGTACATGGGTACCTAAAATGGCCTAGTTATCAAGACCCATTTTTCTCATATCACATAACAATCTTTTCCCTAATTGCACTTAAGGGGGCTGTTGGAGTAAATTATATTTACTCATAGCTTACATTTACTTAGAAAAATTATATTTTCTTAGGTGGTAGGTAAGGTTAATATTATTTAATTAGTTACCTACATTTAGTATTTTGTGCCAATAGTTGGCATGTAGTTGTGCCTACCCTTGCACCTCATTGGTGCTCTCATAAAATCTCTTTCCTTTATAATAAGAGCTCATATACATTTTATTTCATCTCAATCTCAATATCATTCATCTATTGGCGAAATATCATATTTTCTATTGTGAAGGTTTATATTTGTTTGCAGGTCTTGAGAAATTGATAATTCCTACAAGAATAAAGAAAAAGCATAATAAGTGATGTACTCATGAGAATATACATCCTCCAAAGATAGACCACTACCCTCATCTAATTATTTATTTTTTGAAGTAGAATAATAACCCATGGGGTTGGTGAAAAATATTTTCATCCATCATCATTCTTAATGTAGTACATATCATCATTGGTCCCACCATCTTTTCCATTATGATGGTCACTCTCTGTATTACAATAAAGTTGAATATTATGTGTTTGTTAATATTTTGAGCATATCCTATCTCTTTTATCATGTCATTGATGTAATGGGAAACCCTAGAGTGAGAGAAGTCCATGCGATTTAGTTTCAAACACTCTTATGAGGATGAGCAGAATGCAATAGAAAAATACAAACAATTGAAATTGCATTGGCTATTTTTTTTGGATTCTTTGTTTTTACATGCAAACATATGGTAAAATAGTAGATTCACATAACCATTTCCTATCTTCATCATGTAATTAAAATTATAAATAGTTGTACTATGTAGTAAACATAACTTTTTGCATTTATATCTCAATAAATACAAATGCAAAGTTAATATGATACATGTTAACTATATTGTGAGGTATAACTGGTTCTATAAATGCACATTTACATTTAAAATATAAATTAATAAAATATTTAAACACTTCATAAAATAATTTAATAGGTTGATTTAAATGTAATATATCCACTCTTATGGAGGTAGCACTTCAGAAGTATTTAGATAGCTTATCAATATTAATTTTCAACTCCAAAGGAACTATTTTCTTGTCACCTCCATGCTAAACAAAAGATCTTAAGTGAAATGCACATTGCAATCTATCATAAAATGCATCTAATTTTAGTGTATTTCTACATTTTCTATACATTTGTACCAAAGTAGTTATAGTTGCAACATTTAATAATTTTTTTTCCCTTTGAATCTTAGATGGATCATGTTCTTAGCTTATGTGGAGTTTTTCCTAACTCATGCAAATTTAATTTTCTTAAAACATCCCAAATCATTTTCAATAAATCTATTTGATGCATGTGTTATATTTTTTGGCAATGTATAAGAACATATTTATTTTGTCAATTTAGTTAAACTATTTATGAAGCCCATCTATTTTGTTGCATGTTGCATAGATGATTAGTAGGTAACTTTTAATTCTGAATTGATAGATGCAAGTACCATTTTCCAAAGTCCATACTTACACAACAATGAAACATATATAAAATGTAAAGATCACACATTTAAACAAATCCTATGATATTAACATAAATGGGCTACAATGGAGAGTGGAGGAAGAGGCATGAATGAAGGCCAGGCTAGGGTTTCTAAGGGAGATACAAATGCAGATGAAGATGGAGATCCTAATGAGGATTTTGGCCCTACCTATCCTGGTTGGTTCTAGGGATTTTTTTGTCTAGGTTGCCATGTTTTGTCTCCCTGGTGTGTGGGGAAAGCATTTATAGTCCCCCTATTTTCATTTTTTAGTTTGTTGCTTGACCATTTTGGCCACTCCTCTCCCTTCCTCATTGGGGGTAGTTCTCTTCTGGGTTTATAGTGGTTTTTCTCTCAATGTGCATGGAATAATTTTTCTTGAGGTCTTCCTTATGGTTGGTGTAAGCTTCTCCCCGCTATTGGCAATGGCACTTCTTTTCACTATAGCTACCCCCATGTGATCCTATTTAATGGTTTGGCGTCCCCTGTCTACTATGGATGTTGGGTTTGCGCATGATTCTTATTTGTCTACATTCACTTATTCTAGGGCTTTAGCATGCCTACATCTTCCTGGTTGGTTTTTTTTGCACCTTGCATGTTACTTTGTCCTTTCTCATGTTGTGGTAGGTTTTATTTGGCTATCATGGTGTCTCTTCCTATGCCCCTAACCTCTTTGGAAGATCTCCTCTTGTGGTTGGCTCTTTCTTGTGGCTTGAGTGCTGCTATGGGTCTCTCTACTCAATATGAGTCCTATGAAGGTGGCCATCTATGTTGAGCTAGGTGATTTCCTTTCATAAGATATCCTTATATAGGACAGTATTTCACAAAGGGGAAGGTTTTAACACTAAGAAGGATAGATGTTTGAAATCACTCCTACCCCACACACATATAGACAAGATATGGGACAAAAATAGGCTATTATGTTTTTCCAAAGTATGATTTCACTTGAAATTATACTATCATGAATGATGATGAGCATCCAATAAGTGAGCTACCAATGTCGCATAATGATGAGAAACATAATAAACACTAATGTTATTTGAAGATGTCATAGATTGGATGAAAAATTTGAATATGACATGTTAAATTCTTTACTATCTGTGAGATTAAAAACATGTATAAGATAATAAATATTGAAAAGTCTTGATCAAGAGAGTAGTTTGTAGGAGAAGAATAGACCACTAAGTGTTGTTCCTCTTGCACACAAGAAGACCTAGGAGAGGGATCGGTATAATTCATTAGGGCCTTATTTCTAGAAGAGAGGATAGTAGAATGCATAGAGGATAAGGCCTCATAAGTGGGAATGGAAATTTCTCAGGGAGATTGATAAAGAGGCTTGTCAATCACCAAAATTCCCTTATTATGGGGTTGAGTGGTGGGATATATAGAGAATGATATAATTGAGATCAGGTTATCATCTCTACTAAATATAGCATTGAGAGATGGTACTTTAGATGCTTTGGTGGGATTTGAATGATTATATCCATGTCAAAATGAAGCTTCATGCATGTTATTTTATAAATGAACTTTAATCCCTTGTTTATTTGATCCACAACCATTGCCATTATATCCATTCTTAGCTAAAATGTGAAAACAACCATTAAGGGATACCAAATTAGAAAGAGATGGTGGGTCTGATAGATCTCAATGCCATAATTAGATAAATAAGAAGAAGATTGTGAAAAATTTATTGAATTTTAAGTAGCCACAAAATTGTTAGTTAATTGTTTAGACAAAATGAGTTTATTTTTTTGGTTCATCCTTACCTTTCTCTTTCTCAATCTTAGATCCTTTCATAGAAACCCTATATTTTCCCATAAAAGTAGGGTTAAATTCTGGAGATCCCCAATCATCCTCCAAGAGGATTAAAAGGAGATGGTGATTCAGTGTGAGTGGAAAAAGAATCAAAATTACTCAAATAAGTAGACATACTTGAAGAGATAGGAGAATTTGAAGAACGATTAGAAGTAGTATAACAAGAAGATGAGGTTTACAATATATCAGTGTACAAAGTATACATCTTATTGTTATAAATGAACTTGACACTGCAATGAAGAGCATGAGGGACAATTTGCATATTATGATGCCAAGGTTACCCTAATAGAAGCTTGTAATTAACATCATCGGGCATGAGATGGATGGGTGTGGGTAAATTAATAGGTCCTACCTTGATAGGTAAGGTTATAATACCTAACGAGGACCTAGAAACATTATCAAAGTCATGTATAGTAAGGGAGTTTTCTTTAATAAGATATGTGTCCACCTTAATCTTATGTAATAGATTAATATTATAAATGTTAAGGCCATAGCCAAAGTCAATAGGGGTTCATCTTATAGCATTACCATTGATAAGGACAACAATCATAAGGGGATCATATTGATGTCGAATCTCACAGGAGGGAAACTCATCTTGAGTGAACAGAATTTGAGCTTTAGGAGTATTTATAGGATCAATCAAAGAAGCCATATTATTAGGTGTCACTGTGGGTGGGACATCTGAGTTCTTTAAAGCATCTTGTATCATTCAATGATATGTGTATGAAGTTTGAATAAAATCCCAAAGAGATATATTGGTAAGAGTAGCTTTAAGTTGTTCAATAAGATCATACTCCTTACCAAGAGTTTGCGATATACGAGGTGCTAGTGGAGGAATGGGCTGAGAAGTAGGAAGTAGACAAGGAATAACTAGAGGAGGAATAAGTTTCCTATTGTTTTGCATATTATATGTGTGGACAACTGAATTGTAACTCTCTCGGTTTACTTGTTTAGCAAACTCATAAGGACTCTTAGTGGGATATCCTCCTCGCACAGTAATAACGGGTTTGTTAGGAGTGTAAAAGGGATCATTATTATAACCTCCTTGAACCACAAAGAGGATTGTTTAGATTTGGATAAGGACTAGCACCTTGAACTGTGAAGAGGGGTTTATTAGGTGTTTCATAACCATTCACATGCACCATATTGATTGAAGAAGGTTTGGGAACATGTAAAGAGGTTTCGGTAGAGATAAAACCATGAGTTTGGTAATAAAGAGACTTATCATCCTTAAAAGTTTCTCCATGGATAGGTTTTTCTTTGGATTGGATGAAAGGGATACCCTCATATAAGAGAATATTAAGGATATCAAGCCTCTATGACCTAAGATCCTTCTCCTGTTCCAAAGTATCCTTACAAGGGGTGTACATTTTAGTAGAAGGATCAATATCATTTTTATGGATGGAATTATTGAAAGAAGTGTTGATAGTTTCCTCGTGCACCAAAATGTTGTCATGGGTAGGGTCAATTTCAGGAGAAGGAATACCTTAAGCTATTAATTCTTTATCAAAATAAAGTGTAATGTGACTAAGAAAGGTAGCTATAATTTCCTACTCTTCCAAAGGATCCAGATGGGGGAGGTACACTCTAGGAGAACAATTACTTTTCAAAGGTTCATCCTTGAGAGGGAGATATCTGAAAGAAATACTAAGAAAATCTCCTTGAACTAGGGTATCCTCATGAGTAGAACCAAGTTAGGGAGAGGGATATGCTTCATCTTTAGTGAGAAAATGAATCAAATTTATAGAAGGTGAGGTGATTAAGGGAACTGTCAATCATATCACTTTCTTTTATCCTACTTTCATCTTCTTTGACCAAGGTACTCTCCTCAAGGAGAAAAAAATTAATGGAATAATCAACATCATCCTCTAATGTGTTATCCCAAATAGTGTGATCATCAGGAGGTGTTAAAAATATCTTTCATAATTATGTCCTAATGGGAAGGGGTCAATATTGGGAGAGGTAATAGCACTATTTATTAATTATTCATCGTTAAGTGGGAAATTATTAATAAAGGTGTTACTAAAACCATCCTCTTACCTAAACATATCATCAATAGGATTACTAGGAAGGGGGTGAATTTTTAGAACAAGGTCTAATAAACTATCATAATGTAAGGACAGGTTAGGCAAAGCAATGCATGTAACAAAAGCAAACTAAACATCTAACCAATGAAGAAATTATGTAATAAATTAAATGTAAGCATAAAATTTCAAGAACTATATGTTTAAGAAATGAGAACACAATGCGTACAAGATCTAATCAGAAAATAAAGATCTAAGAAGGTTGGATACACCACGAGCCCACCAAAATGTGAAGTCAAAAAATGGAATGAGGTTGACTAATTCTTGTGAGAGAAATAGAGAGTCAAGGAATATCTCTTAGGGTTTTTATTCTTTTGCTTTAATGTAGAGGAGATGTCCAAAATATGATGCAATAACCAACTATGCTACGAGATGAAGAAGGAAGCAAGTATAAACGAAAAATGCAGAAAATAACTAAACTAAAACTGACAAAATTAGAATAGAACAAGTAGCAGAATTTTGATGTGAACCTGCACCTGAAATTGGGGGTTGGCTGAGTAGGACGTGGGCACACACCCTAGTCCCTGATACTGCAGAAAGATGAACTTCTGGATTTTGGATTTTGAGAGTCTGAAATTCTAATCTGCCAAAAAATGATACAAAACAGGAAGGGCTAGGGCACCATGCCCTAGTTCTGGATTAGGATGCCATGTCCTTGTCCTTGGAAATTGGTATCTATCTTGGAGACTAAGTCTGCACCTATGTGTTCCATTGGTCTCAAAATTCATGTGTTCGCCGACTTCCTATACCTACACCTACAACTTGAAAACCGTGTCTACTTGGCTACATAGGGTTTTGACTTAGTCAAACCCATTTGTTTTAGTGGTTTCCACCTCGACAAAGAGCGAATAATGTATTGAAAATGTGTGTGCAATAATCATGTGTATGTGCAAGAACCTAAATGAACATGAAAGAAAGCCTGGAGTTCTACCCTACACTTTGCAAAGAAAACCCTAAACGATTATAAATGTAAATGTAAATGCTTCAAGTCACAAAAACACTAATGGATCTAAAGTATGAATGTAAATGTGAAAATTATTATCATGAAGCTCCTACAAAGACATGAATATAACATGAAATCATACCAAACCCCTTGGGAGAGGTACAAGCTAATCAGCAATCGGTAATCTCCTATTATTCATCAATGTCTTCAAAGATCCTAATGAATGTTGAAGATGACTGATGAAAACTTGAAAATTGCTTGATGAATTCTTGATTTGTTGATTGTAGACTCCATATAACCTACACTTTGAATTCATAAGAGCCTCATTTAATTTCTTGTAGATCTGAATCCTTCAAATTAGGAAAGGAAAGGCTATATGTATAAAACCCTAACTTTGTTGTGAGTCACAGGCAGACCTAGAAATGATATTTTTTGCCAATTTCTTGGATTGACACATTTAAATACTAGCAAAACATGCTTCCAAAATTAGAGGAGAAAAATTTGGGACCAAGTAACTAGCTAAATAGTCTAACCAACGTTTTGCCAATTTTTTTGGAAAGCAAGATATTGTGATTTTAAAATCAATTCCAGGAGTATATGAGAATTTGAGATGTCTAGATATGTGAAATCAGGCCTTGAAGGTCGAAATAGGACATAATTAGGCTATTTGATGACCTATTTAATTGAAAGAATAAAATAAAAAGGGGCACACTTAGGTTAAAGGGCTTAATGTTATGATGTGTAGAGTGATAAAAGAAGACTTTATTTTTAATTAAACTAATTCATTAAATATTTAAAGGGAATTTTAAATGAAAGATGCAAACACACTAAAGTGTGTGCTAACCTAAGACTGAAATTGTACCACCCAATTAAGGGTGTAAAATTTACGATGCTACACCTATGTTTGTACCTCAATGCTAGATTCCTTTTTTTGTTGGGGAATGATATGTTTTTTCTTGTTCTACTTCATTGACCCTTGGTCCCCTCGTCAGATGATTTTCCCCATGGGTCTATTTTAGTTTGGCCATCGCATTTGGAGCTTTTGTGTGGTTGTTTCTATTTCTTCTCTTGTTGGTCTTTTATTCACTTGTGTTTCTATTATTAACACACCTATTAATGTGGCCTCCATTGTGTTGTTTGCATGTTTTTCTTCTAGTCAAAGGTTTAGGGATGCCTACCAAAACCCTATGAGATTACTTTCTATGAACATTGTTGGTAATAAGGGGTACTCTGGTAAAATGTTTTATGATGTCTTTCAAAACCTGATGTTTGTTGTCCTTTCCCTTGAGTGTGTTTTTCAAGTCCAAGTGGTTCTCATTGATAGATGGTTGGGGGTTTTAGTAAACCCCACTATTGCAAGTAGGATATTTTCTTGATCAAGGATATTTCTCTTGTTGATCAGTGCTCTAGTCAAAAGTATATTTTTCAAAAACGGGTTGCCTTTTTGGTGTTTGTTCTTTCAGTGATCTCATTGCTTGTGAGTTCCCTTTGTGTGCTTGTTGGGCAGTTACGTATCGGTAAGAAGCCTATCCCATCGTATATTAATCAAAATAAAAATGGGAGGAGACAAGATATTTAATCTAGTTGATTGAAATAGATAACAAGTATTTAGTTTTAAGTGTATATGATATTATTATATTATTTATTTTTTGATTTAATGATAATTATTTTTTATATTATTTTATTATATTATTTTATTATATTATTATATAACTAGTATACATATTTTACATATAATTATTACTATATAAATGTATGTAGGAAACGCGGGGAGATGAAACTTAAAATGTGAAAAATGAAGCTCAAAGAGGCTTGTCCGCACATCCACGGGACTTCTTGGTACAAGTTATGGAGTCATGAAGAATGACTCAACTTCCCAAGGTTGGTTCCATGGATCTCTATCTCACAAGGTCCCTCAGGCCAATGCCTTTGCTCTCAGATCACTGAGCAAAGTAGCTTAGGAATGACAAATGCAAGAACGAGGGATGCTTATGATTGATTTAGTAATGAAAATGCATCCTATCTATGCATGATTAAATAAATTCCATAAACTAGATTATAAGATGACAAGATTAGTAGCAATACTATCCTAACATGATATACTAGTTTATGAGTTAAGATAATGATAAAGGAAATAGTCTAAAATGCTTATTAGATTAATTCCTATTACAAAGAGAAGCTAGATGTTTTAATAAAATTGACAATAAATGAGATACTAAAAGCTTGCATGGATCCTTAAAATGGAGGAATGAGATCTCTATTTATAGTTAAAATAGGGCAATGGATGGTTAGGATTAAAAGAGTTAATCAAGGGTCAAGTTTGAAAGTTGTCAATCCATGTTTTTAGTTTTCACCAATGAAATGGTGACAATTGTTAACATAAGGCTGGTTGAGAGGAGAGGTAAGAAGCATTAAATGCTTGAGAAGACCTCACGGTTAACCTAGGAGGTAAGGGTTAAGGTTACGTTAGGGTTATCCATTGGATAAAGCTTTTACCTAGGGGGTAGACTCTTGTGCAAAGGTTAAAGGAATAACCATGGTCAAAGCAATTAATACTTGATGAGACCCTTGGGTTACATGGAGGTTAAGTTAGTAAAAAATTCTCTAACCATGCCACTGAGGATTAGTTAACCATTAATGGTTTGAAGACTTTGGGGACAAATTTGTAAGAGTCCTTCCAAATTTGGGGGTATTCAACAAGTAAGCTTGTTGAATGGATAAAGGCTTTAATGCCTTTTGAAGACTTTAGTCCAAATTTGAGAAGTGACCTTCTCAAATTTAGGGAAAAGGGATAATGGATGGGATTGGGGTTTCTTGATTAGGATTAGATGGATTCTAGAAGAAATTAGGAATAGGGTTTAGGATGCAAGTGGGAGATGAAGGAAACTGCAAGTGGGTGAGGGAAAATAGAAGTAATTAAAATTAATTACTTTATTTCAATTTGGTTACAATTTGGGGTAAACTATTAATTAAATGTAATTATATTAAAAGGTTAGAAGAAGGGATTTTAATTAAATAAAATTATTTATTCAATTAAATGATGCAAAGGGCTTAGGTGAATTTAACTAAATAAATTGAATAATTTACTTAATTAAATAGAAGAATGTGGGTGATTTAGTTAAATTGGTTTTAACTAATAGATCAATGAACATAAAATATTCATTTAGGAATATGGTCATTTTTATATGTCTACATTTTGCCCCTCTTTGAAGTGACGTGTGTGCACATGTTGATTCAAAGAAAATGATGTGTTGTCATGATTTGGTTATGATTAGTTTTTATGTCAAGATGTTTATGTCGTGCCCCAGCTTTGATAAATTATGCTGATAATGCCCCCTCGGGAGATGAATCAAAATGTTGAAAATTTCACCTGTCGTGAAAAATTTGATTGTATTGTAAATTTTTGTCTACGTTGAATGTGATAAATTGATTCATCTCCTTATAATGTTGTTGGGTAGGAATGTATGAGACACCACGAGCAATTTTCACATTCCTCCATGGAACCCTAATCTCGACTTACCCTATAAAAGGGAAAAAGTGATTTCTTTTTGTCTCATTTGTGCTTATTGATTTGAGAGAAAGTGACACTTGGAGAGAAGTCAACATGTTGATTCCATATTCTACTCATCGATTCAAGTGCATGCAGTGGTATCGGAGGCCCGTCGCCTATGGACCACCAGTAATTCAACCTTTTTGACCCCTTTTTGATTTCTTATTTTGTCATTTTTAGTCATATTTTCAATTTGTCATGCAGATTTGTTGGGTTAGTGCGTTGAGGTCAAGAAATAGTGCATACAATAGGTTTAATAGCGCGTAGGGTTTAATGAAATAGGCTAGCATCCAAAAAGTGTAGCATAGCGCATTGGTAGGTTAGGGTAGCGCTTAGAATTAGGTTAGTGCATTGGGATCACAGGGTACCATAGAGGGTAAAATGGGTAGTGCATAGGAGATACCTAGCGCATAGGGTTTCTAGGAGGTCACATGGGTAGGGCTAGATAGCACATAGGTATGACCTAGCACATAGGGATAGATATGTAGTGCAAGAGCAGGATAGAATAGTGCATAGGGTAGTTTAGCGCTTAGGATAAGTTAGGTGGCGTTTTGGAAGAAAAGGGTAGCGCATAGGGTAGATTGAGTAGTGCTTAGCAAGGATAGGGTAGTGCATGATAAGCAGTTTAGCGCGTAGACAAGATTGTTTAGCGCATAGGGAAAAATTTGGGTATAGTGTGATTTGTGAATGAAGAAAATTGGTAGGTTGATGCCCGTTCTGCCAGGATAGGTGCAAATTGTTGGTCTACGTGTCTACTATCATTGTTTTGATGAGTTGTCTAATATGAGTTCTGATATAATTTGATTTGATTTGTGATTTTTCAAGTTGATATAAATTTGATGTTGATTTGAGATGTGGTTTTTGATATGAATGTTTTTTATATGAATTATGGAGCTTGAGTTGTTTTAAAAGTTGCATTGATTGTGGAACTTGAGTTGTTTTACAAGTTGATATGGATGTGAAACTTGAGTTGTGTTACAAGTTGATATGATTTAATGGATTGATATGATGTGGAACTTGATTTACATTTACAAAGTTTCAATTTTTTATATGAATTTGATTTTGGTATTTATGTTTTGATGAGGAAATTGATATTGGACTTGTTTCGCTTTTTGACAGGAGCGTATTGGAGTGGTTCAGTCATGTGAGCAATTTTCAAGACTATGGTCATTGATAACACGATTGAAATAGGCAGATAGAGACATTATTGAGAGGTGTGGCCTGACCTTGTTGTTGGATATGCCTTGGTTTATCATGAACTGGGGTTTATTGACAACATTGGCGGAGAGGTGGCACAGTGATACAAACACCTTCCATTTGGCAACAGGCGAGATTACAATGATGCCTGACGATTGCTACTAGATTCTACGAATTCTTATGGTAGGTAAATTGCTACCCTATGAGTAGACTAAGGAGGGTGGGACTGAGGCACTTCAACGGATCTTGCAGGATAATGCTATTTGTGGGTATGAGATCCCCTAGTAGGAGTTCTTGGATTTGAATTACGCTCCTCTGCCATCAGTTTTGGCAGGTTTCATAGGTGGGTTCTTATGTCCTGACCGTAGGTCGAAGGGACTAGCAGTGGGGTGGGGATTGGTTTTGGAGGATATGGTGATGCAGGGTTGCCAATTTGAATGGTGGTCAGATATGCTGGCCCACTTATACAGGGATTTACATCAGGTGTTATACTTAAGTTATGGCAGTTTATCAGCTGGAGTAACACTACTAGAGGTATGGGCATGGGAGAATATTCCAGCAACTAGGCCACTAGCGGATAGAGATAGGCCTATTGGGTGTACGTATGCATATAGATACAAAGGGATAGTTGTCCAGCATAAGCTGGGCAAACTAGAGCATTGGAGGAGAGTTTTGGATGATATTAATACGATCTTCTGGTGACCATATATAGGTTGCGAGGTAGGGGTAGAGGATGGGATGGAGATACCCTACATTTACATGACCAAATATTTGATATGGAAGATGCCCTTTGTGATTGAGAGGTTTCTGCATAGCCGGGTGCTGCGGCAGTATGGTCAATAGTAGGGGATTCTACAGGGAGCATTCTTTAATGCTCGACAGAGATAGGATATTTTGGATTGGGGACCTACTATTGATAGCATGGCGGCAGTGGAGGAGTTCTTTCATTTAGCTAGCAAGAGTTGGGATTATGCCCCTGAGATAGTGGATGCAGGGATGACTGACGAGTTTGTAGCACTCTTTGCAGCACGTGCAGTGGCTAGGATATCAGATCCAGCTAAGATGATTCCAGCTTTTGATGATGAGGAGGAGGTAGATGAGGGAGGTGGTGATGGAGGAGGAGGTGATGGTGGAGATGGTGGAGGAGGTAACTGAGGTTGGCGAGGAGATAGAGGGAGATTGGATCGAGGGAGGAGAGGAGATAGGGGTGGAGATGGTGGAGATAGGGGGATACGGGTGGAGAGAGCTATGCGGTGGCCTGTGATGGATAAAGGGAGAGGAGGTTTGGTTATCAGATTTGGGGGTGAGGAGAGGGTTGGGGAGGTGATAGCGGTAGTGGGTGGGCATGATGACTTCAGATGACCAGCCTAGAGGAGGAGGTCAGATGTTTTACCTCCATGTCCATCAAGGACAGGTAGAGGGACAAGGGGTACCCCTTCATAGGTACCCCTACAGATGCGGTTTCTGACGCATGTGGAGGATGCTCAGATTAGATTGCTGCAATTGTCAGTGCAACAGTTATAGACATAGTTGTTGGCACATCAACGTTAGATTATTCAGCTGACCACAGAGCATGATACTGAGATAGAGTGGCAGGGTCGAGTAGAGGAGCTGGCAGTGAGTTTGCAGAGAGTGGCAGTAGGTGGCCTGATGAGAGACACCTTGAGAGAGCTAGCTTTGAGAGCCAAGGAGGCGAAGTATTACCGATGCTATTATGAGGATGTGGTGCCTAGGGAGGGCCAAGTGCAGAGTTTCACTGCTTCAAGATCTAGTTGATCTCGAGACACTAGGTCAAGGACAGAGAGCAAGGGCATGACAGGGCCTCCTAGACAGGATCCACTTGGAGATCCAGGTGCTGGGACATCTAGAGTGAGACTGTCTCCTTCAGGAGATAGTCATACCTGAGAGACGTTGTCTCTATTGTATTTTAATTATTTGTATTGGCACAGACATGACATATTTTATACATTGATCATTTTTTTGAGATATATATATGACACCAATTTCTTTGATCCTTATGTGATGTGTTATGGATTATGCTTTCTACATGCTTTTCATTATTCTATGATGATGCAATGCTTGCATGTGATATAATATGTGATGAATATGATGTGATAATGTATGATGTTGTGAGATGTATCTTGAAAATGAGATCTATGATATGATATGATCTGATACTTATACTAGATTTTAAAATGATATGCAACTTATTGATTTGATATGCAACTAATTGATTTGATATGCAACTAATTGTAAAATGATATGCAACTAATTGTAACATGATATGCAACTAATTGATTTTGAGCATCCTCATTCTGCATTTGTCATCCCTGTATAGCCACATGTTGTTTGCTTTCTTTGTATGTATCATCATTGAGCATTCATCTGTTTTAGGATATGTTGAAAATTTATACAAGTATAATGGTATAATTGAACCATAATGACCTAAGAAAAATTTTCATGATTTTTTATTTTGCATGATAGCACAAGCGTCAAGGTATAATTGAAATAGGATGACCTGAGTGCAGATTGCGTATAAATAGACAAGATTAAACCATTTGTATACGTAAAGTGGAATCATGTCTTCAGTGATATGTTGTGAATCACGTCACAAGACAAGTATTTACAAGGTACAGATGATCACCTCATAGACAAAAAACTAAGAAAATATTGGAGTCTCCACGATGTTCTCTAGCTTTGAAGCATTGTTGAGAAAATTTAGAGGATCCAACAATTCAAAAAGTTCAAGTGCAAAAATAGTCAAAACTTTGTGCAAGATGCAACATTTGATACTTCAGAAAATCATCCATTATATTTTGTGAACCCTATTAAGCGATCAATGTTTTGCTTTCTGATTGTGCAAGTGTTGTTTGCTAGATATGATGTTTTGAGTTTGCGACAAGTTTTGATGGCTTGAATGTGCTGCAAGTTTATACTACCCCTAGTATAGTGTGCTTATAAATGTAGATATGTACAGTGATTACTAGGCCATGGTGAGATGCAGTGAAAGGATATGCAGATAAACTAGGATAGTGACTATACTGAGTATGTCCTGGATGGACATTGTGATAAAAATGTTGGGCGATGGTCGATAGTGCTTTACTGTGGATATAATGTTATGGATATAGATAGAGGAGCTATCCTCTCACAATAGTGCCTGTTGCCAGGTTTTCACCTGTTGCTTTTATTGTACCTTTTTATTTGCTTTTTTCTTGATTTTTTGATATTTTGATATTTCCGTGCATTGGACTACTCAAGTGTAGTATTTCTTCAGATGGATGTTGTTAGTTCGTTCATTGAGCACATCTCCTTTTGAAGTTGTTAGCTGATAGGCGCTTGATCCAAAGGCTGATATAATGACATAGGGACCTAACCAGTTAGGTTCAAATTTCCCTTTCTTTTCCCGATCTTGCTAATTTCTAGGATTTTATTTGAGTACTAGGTCTCCAATTTTAAAAATTTGGGGAATGACCTTGTGGTTGTAGCTCTTGCACATGTGTTGTTGATATGCTTTGAGATGAGAGTAGGCACGTTGGTGTCGTTCATCTAGAAGTTCAAGCTCTTGTAGTTAGTTAACTCAATACTCTTCATCTGGGATTAAGCCTTTCAAAGAGACTCTAAGAGATGGAATTTCTAACTCCAAGAGTAAAATTGCCTCTAATCCATATACCAATGAATATGGTGTAACTCCTGTAGGTGTGCGGATGCTAATTCTATATGCCCAAAGTGTTGGATTGAGTTGTATATGCCAATCTTTGCCTGCATCATTCACTATTTTCTTTAGGATTTTTAATATTTTCTTGTTGGATGCTTCTGCCTAACCATTCCCCTATGGATAGTAAGGTGTAGAAAAATGATGTTGGATTTTGATTTTTTAACATAGTTCTCATACATCTTGGCTTTTAAAAGGTCATCCATTATCTGTAATGATGGAACTTGGAATGCCATATCTTCAGATCACATAATTAAGGATAAAATACGCAATTTGTTTCCCAGTCACTTTGGTCATGGGGACTGCTTCAATCCTTTTGGTAAAGTATTTCGTTGCAGCTATAATGAACTTGTATCCATTTGAAGATGAAGAATGAATTTTTCTTACCAAGTCTAGTCCCCATTGACAAAAGGGCTAGGATGTTGTGAATGGCTGCAGTTCCTGTGCTGGTGCATGTATAAGATTGCCATGGATTTGGCATTTAGGACGCTTATTCATAAATTGATAAGAGTTTTTTTCCATTGTTGGCCAATAGTATCCCATTCTTAGAAGCTTTTTAGCAAGAGTAGTAACACTTGAATGTTTGCCATGGATACCTTTGTGAATCTCATGTACAGCAGAGTCAGATTCATTATGATTAAGGAAACGAAGAATAGTACCATCTAGACCTCGACGGTACAAAGTATTAGCAGTAAGAGTATAACGGGTGGCTTGTCGGATAAAGTTACATTTTTGGTTTTGGGACAGGTCAATGGGTAAGATATTGTTCTTAAGATAGTCGTATATTGGTCCATATAACGAAGAGTCAGAACCAATCAAGGCATAGATAACATGGGATTCCGAATGATCATAGGTTAGGGAGAATAGTTGCTCTACCAGAAACTCGTAATGACTCTATTGCTCTGGAATTTGTAGTAGTGAAGCAATAGTAGCCATTGCACTGGCAGCTCTGTTGTCCAACGTTGGTATTTGCTCAAAGGTGATGTGTACAAAATATTGTTTGAAATCATCCACCATTCGCTTGTAGGATAGCAGCATGTCATCTTTTGTCTGATAGTCATTATTGATTTGATTGATGAATAGTTGTGAATCTCCGTAGACTTTTAATTCCGTGATCCTCCATTCTATGGCCATTTTGATGCCTATAACCAATGCCTCATATTCAACAACGTTATTTGTGCATGGAAACCTAAGCCTATATGATCTTGGTATAGTGTGTCCTTCAGAAGTGATGAACAAAATGCCAGCACCTGAGCCATGTTGCGTGTAGGATCCATCAAAATATAAGGTCCATTATTTGGTGGAGATAGCAAGAACGTCTCTGTCTAGAAATTCAATCTCCATAGTTTGTTTTCTAGGTAGTGGTGCTTCTGCCAATTGATCTGCAATTGCTTGTCCTTTGATAACTCTTCGCTTTGTGTAGTGGATATCAAATTCAGTGAGGATCATGACTCACTTATTCAATATTCCTGTAAGAGCTATTTTATTGAGTAAATATTTTGGAGGATCAATTTTTGCAACTAGCTTAATTGTGTGAGTTAGCATGTAGTGTCAAAATTTTTGAGAGGCAAATACCACTGTTAGACAAGCTTTCTCAGTAAATGTATAGTTGAGTTCATATCCATTCAATGTCATGCTGATATAATAGATAGCTCACTCCTTCCCTTGTTGATCCTCTTGTGCTAACAATACCCCTAGTGACATGTTTGTTGTTGAAATGTAGAGAATGAGTGGCTTTCCTAGTATTGGTGGTACTAGAACTGGTGGGTTCATTAGATACTTCTTTTTTTGATAAAAGGATTCAGCACATTTGGCTTCCCATCTGAACGGTACATTTTTATGTAGCAAATTATTGAATGGGAGACTTTTATCTGCTAGTTGAGCGATGAATCACCTGGCTGATTGGAGTCATCCTAGTAGAGATCTAAGCTGGCTGATGTTCTTTGGTGGTGGCATCTCCATAATTGCTTGTACCTTTGTTGGATCCACTTCAATTCCTTTAGCTAAAACTATGTAGCCTAGTAATTTGTGTGATCTAACCCTAAAGACACACTTCTTAGGGTTGAGCCTAGCTTGGAATTTTAAAAATCTATCAAAAATATTCTCTAAGATGCTTAGATGTTCTGCTCTAGTGAAGTATTTAGCTAGTAAATCATCCACATAGTCTTCCATGAAGGTATGCATCATGTCATGAAAGATTATTGTCATTGCTCATTGATAAGTTGCTCCTGAATTCTTTAAGCCAAAAGGCATGACATTCGAACAGTACATTCCCCATGGACAAGTAAATGTTGTTCCATCTTGATCCTCTGGGGCTATCTTAATTTGATTATAGCCTGAAAAACCATCCATTAGTGATAGCATTGCGTGGCCTGCTATGAGGTCTACAATTATGTCGATACTGGGCAAAGGAAAGTCATCCTTTGGATAGGCTTTGTTGACATCTCTAAAATCAATGCAGATTTTGATACTGCCATATGGTTTTGATACTAGTAGGATGTTGGAAATCCATTCAACATAGTTGATAGGTCGGATAAATCCAACGTCTAATAGTTTATTTAGTTCAACTTTGACCATGAGTGCTACATGTGGATTTATCTTTCTTTGTTTTTGCTTGACTAGCTTAGCTCCTGGAGCAATGGACAAGTGATGCATGATTAATTGTGGATAAATCCGAGGCATATTTGCATATGACCAAGAAAACTTGATTTTCTTTTCTTTAAAAAAATTAATAAATTCTAATCTTTCTTCCTCTGTCAGAGATTCTGCAAGGTTTATATTTTTGGCTACTTTTGTAGTAACAATGTTGACTGATTGAGTGGGCTCAATCAATATGGGTGATCACTCATAATAATACTCAGGAAGAGTGTCAAGTCTCCCATCTTTAGGTGTTTTAAAAAGGTATTCACCCTCAGATGCATCCTTTATTTTTACTTTTGTGTGATCTATTGTTGCCATTGATTGGTTTTTAGGAGTAGATCTTTTATTTTGTTCATTTTGTGACTGAGAGACTTGGCACTCCCCTGGTTGTAGACATCGTTCCTTTGTTCACTGGTAGAGTCTGTTTCTAGGTTAATGGTACATAAGTAATGGATAATGGATTCGTCATTTGGGAAAACTGGTATATCATAAGTTTAAGGTTCATCCCAGTCTATGAGGTCAGTAAAGACAAATGGTAAGGAGTCATTAGGTGGATCAAGTTCGACCGATGTAAGAGTTAGGATGGAGATATCATCATGGTTGGTCTGGGTGTTAAAGAAGTTAAGGATCTCATCAAGGTCTTCGATGGTATCATCTTTCGTATAGACTTGTGCATAATGTTGCTGCTCATTTTCCTTGGCATCATAGATATTTTGTGGACCAAATTCAAGTGGTCTGGATTTTGTGCTATATTCTTCTTGAGAGATGGGTGTACTACTGTCTTTTGCACAAATATCTTCAGTAATGTTAGAACAACTACCCCATTCATATTCATTGGAATCAGTCCTAGAGGTATCATCCCAGATTCTATCAGTGCTATGAAGTGGTATGTTGTAGGGTGAGAACAAGTCTTTGATGATTGATACAAGTTGGATAGTTTTCTCTGATTCTATGTCAGATCTTTCTTCCACTTTTTGCATTTGTTCATATACTGTCTCTTCTCGAGGAGGAATGATACAATCAGAACATGATTCCTCTTTGTGAGATATTAGTTCTTGAACATGATGTACTTTTTGTAGATGCTTCCTTCTTTTCAATGATGGGATTCTCTTGATGGTGATTTCTTTCTTGATGTTCACATTCTTTGCGTATTGTCTCAACTAACTCAAATAGTGCCTCCTACCAGGAATCTTCCTTGTACTTCTTCTTTGCTTTCCACTGAGGTTTTTGATTTTTGCATGGTGCCCTCTTTGGTAGTAGAGTGAGTTCAAAGCCCAATCCCCTTTTGTCTTTACTGAATTGTGAAGGAGGATCCAATGGTTCTGTGATGCCTTCCTGACGCTTACCAATAGGTCCTTTGCCATTGTATCCCATTTGTTGCATGGTTAAGTATCCTTTTCCATACAAGTGTGTTGGTATAGCTACTTCCATAGTAGTTGCTCTATCTTCTTCCTCATCTTTGTATAGCCAACTAAGGATGTCCTTTTCCTCAGATTCATATGCTAGAGTGCTGAGCTAGATAAATGTGCCATCAAACTTGGTGATGGGCTGAGTTGCTTGATGTGTTGATGTTGTAGGTAATCCATGAGATCTAGGTGATGTTGGTAAGTTGACCAAACATGTGGGTTCCAAAGAGTATTCTCCCATGCCTTGTTCTTTGATTTTCATTTTCTTCTTGAAATCCATAGATAATGATTTAGACTTTTCTTGTTGAAGATCTGGTGCTGAGGAATTTTGTTTCTCTCTATTATGTGGAAACAAGCTATCTTGGGCTGCCCCCATAGCATTACAATGCTGAAATGGATTATGATCAGCTGATATAGAAACCTCTTGTCCATTATAGGGGAATTTAACACACTGGTGATAAGTGGAGGGTACTGCTTGCATTTCATGTATCCAAGGTCAACCTAACAAGATATTGTATGTGAGGTTTATGTCTAAGACCTAGCACATAGTATCCTTTTGTATTGGTCCCACCTGAATTGGCAACAGTATAGTTCCTTTGGATGATCTTTCCTCATCATCATATGCCTTTATAGTGATCTTTTTGCATGGATCGATAGACTCCTCAGAGAAGCCTAGTGCACGGATAAGTTTTAAGGTACAAATATTAAGTCCAGCTCCTCCATCTATTAATACTCGTTCAACTCAGTGTTTATAGACCATGACGTCAATATGGAGTGGAGTATGGTGTGGATGACTCAATGAGATATTATCATGCTGAGAAAAAGTAAGGTTATGAGGCCCTATCGTATGAGCCACCATGGCTTGGAATTTGTCAACATCCAGATCTTGAGATACATTTGTTTCTAATAATGCTTGTTCCAATATGTCTTTGTGTTTTGGCGAAAGTTTTAACAACTCTAATATAGATATTTGAGAAGGATTTTTGCACAGTTGACTGACTAGATCATATTGAATTTTGGGTATGGTGTTTGTTGTTGACATATGTCCCTTCAAGACATATTTTTAAGCTCTGGTTGTTACGTTGACGGATTCATGTTCATGCCTGTCTTGGATTGTGATAACATTGACTTGATTGTCCTCAGCTGATATGTGATTGATGGTGTTATTGTATATGGGATTGATACGAGCTCCACATGTATCGTTTGAGGTTGAAGCTCCATCCTTGTTGTAGTTTGGAAGAGGATTGTTGAAAGCTCTGTGGTCACCATTTGTCTTGAGACCATCAACCATTAAATCACCTCTATCAATCATGTCTTGAACAATGTTTTTCAGCCTCATGCAATCATTTGTTTGATGACCTTTGTTGCGATGAAAATCACAAAATGGAGTCACTCTACCAGGGTGGTTTGATTTGTGGTTAAAAGTTGTTTATTGCTGGTAAAGAGATAATTTTGTTTGCCAGGATTTCTCTGAATCCTAACTCTAGTGATTGCCCTAGTGGTGTGTAAATGCATTTTGGAAAGTTGTTTGTGTTACCCCATGAGTTTGGATTAGGTCCCCTATTGGTGTTATTGTTTTGGGTATTGTTGGTGTTGTTTGTGTTGAGTTGAGCTTGATTGGTATTTGGTGCATAAGTGTTAGTGCCTAGGTTAGCACCTTTGGGATTCTTTGTAACTTGAGGATTACCTGATAACACGAGCATGAGATACTTTGATTTTGGATCATTTGATTCATTTCCTCCTTCATTTCCATTGTTTTTGTTTCTAGTCCAAAATCTGGATTTTTCCAAGTTGTTGTTTTGGTTGTTGTAATTGGATGAACTTGTTCCTTCTTTAAAAAATTTCAACGTTCCTTTCTTGACACATGCTTCTTCTACTTGCATGCCATTCTCAATTAATTTAGCAAAAGATGGTATGCATTGGAGTTTGAGTCTATAACTCATCTCACTATTCAAGTTGTCAATGAAAATTTTCATCTTTTCCTTTACAGGTACATCACGAGGATATCTCGAAACCATACATTGCCAACATTGAAGGAATACCATGAATGTTTCATTGTTTTTTTGTTTGGTGTTATAAACATCTCACATGGTGATAGCATGTTGAATGTTATAGGAATATTGAGTTACAAATTTGTTGACTAGTTCGTCGAATGATCTGATAGGAGGTGTGATTTTGGATAACCATTCCATTGTTTGCCCTCCCAAGCTTCTTGGGAATAACCTCATCAAATAGGTATCATCATGAGAAAATTCCAAACTCATTGTATAGAATTAATGAACATGATCATGGGGATCACTTTTCCCATCATATTTGTCAAATTTGGGAACGTCTGAGTTTGGAGGAAAAGGTACCATGTTCAATCTTCTATCAAATAGATAAGGACAAATTTCAGTTAATGAATATCGTACTATCATCCCTTGTTGCATGTCTTGCATTTGTCTTTGTAACATTTGAATTTGTTGAGTAAGAGCAATCAAAGGTGCTTTATTTTTTCGAGGGAAGAATTATTCCCTTGCATTAATTCTAGGCTAAAATGGTGTATGGAATGGTATGTTTTGCTTGGGGATGTTTTGCTTAGGTATATTTTGTTCTAGTAGATTTTATTCAGGAATATCTTGCTCAGGGTCACGTGCTTCTTCCTCTCTTTGTTGTTCTTGATATTCATAATGTTGAGATCTTGTTCTAAAAATGTCCATGTCAAATTCTTCAGGAAGTTTAACTCCTTTTCTTGTGAGCATGAGTAGGCATTTTTCTTTGTCATTTTCCATGAGTATTTCCACAATTTTTTGAAATGAAGCACTCTCTTGACATTCTTGAAGAAGCTCTTCATAAATTTCGGTGTCCTCTAGATTTGGATGCTCGAAAGGATTTGATAATCTTCGATTCATGCTGCATTCTAGTTGCATTTTTCTTTGTTTGTTTGTTGAGAGCGCGTGACAGTGGGCATTTAGAAATATTCGAGGGTTGGTGGTTGCAACCTTGGTATGTTATAAGTGATGCACTCATCGGGAAAGAATGCTGGATTGATCTTTCCTCCATGATTTATTTGTTGGCTGAATGCGGACTTTTGACAGAATGCTCTACTCCTTAATGGTTCCTTGTCAAATTCGTTTGTTTTGTTTTGAAGATATAATCGTATATGACGAAGGAATGTTCGATGAGATTTGAAGAGTTGACGATTAATGTATAAAAATTTATTTCTTTTGGCAAGTTTCGAAGAACTCGGTTGTTGTTTCTTCAACTTAGTGTTATGAGAAATATTCTTTCTTCTCAGAATATGAGGATTAGTCATGCATAAGCGATCAATGGTTTCCTTTGATTTGTTTTGGATTCAATTTAGCTTGTTTTGGAAACTTAAGTTTTACTTTATAAAAGTGAAGGTTTAGATGCCCCCTCATGACAAAGTGCGTCAAATGATATGGAATACGAGCTTTCTCGATATGGAAACTCGGTTTGACAACTTAGAGTTTTAAACAAGTGTGTTTTGGGATAAAAATTCGTTTGATTTAAAGGACCTATTTTCCACTTGTGATTATGTTTCCTAATTTTGATAGGAGAGATATGTTTATCTTGTGACTAGTTTAAGATTTCAAACAACTTTGTTTGATGGAAATTTTCTTGTAAAAATAACTTTTGATACTCTATTTTTGGTATTCTGATTGATGAAGTTCAGGCTGATAAAGGAAAGCTTTCGAAATTGTTTTCCAAAATTTCAAAATTGACCTCTGTTTTGCCCCCTATTTTTTTGGTTTTGACTATGCGCTATAACAAAGACGCAATGTGCTCTAAAAACTTCTCTATGCACTAGCAAAACGACTCCATGTGCTACGCTGCCCCTTGGTATGCGCTAACTGGTTAATACTGTTTAATTTTTCTTTAGCTTTGGTTCAAAAGGTTATGCGCCAATATGGGCCACCTATGCGCTAACAGTTAAACCCTACGTGCTAAAGTTTGACTTCTATGCGCTAAGTTGATGCTTCAAAGCGCTAAACTATTTTCAAAATGCGCTAACTGCCACTGCTTGTTTTTAGATTTTGGTGAAGTGCTATTGTTAAGACTTTATGCGCTAAAGATAAGGTTTAATGCACTAAAAGATGGTTCCTATGTGCTAAGAAGTTGCTCTTATGTGCTAAACTGCCCTGAAATATATTGACTTGCTTGTTTTTCTACAATTCTGGAATTTTGCCTTGAGTTTTTAGTGCTGATAGATGATTTTTTGAAATAACAAATGAAAGTACAACACCAAAGAGACAACCATTTTTCTTAATCTAAACAATAAGTGTATGTTCTGTGAGGATGTGTTCAAATCCCCAATGTTTCAACAGGTTTAGATACAACATGCATTTCAATTAGACTCTATATTCAAGGGTCATAAGCAATATTATAGCCCACTAGTCTCGATACTCCATCAGCTCAAACAGCCATGTCACCCCCTAGGGGGTGCCCATTTTTTGCCTTTTGCTAGAAATTAACCCAAAGTGAATTGCTTCACAATTGAGTAGTTATCTTGGGAGATATATGGTGAGCGATCTTGGGGGTGGATTCTTCCCCACCCTTGCACTATGATATTGAAAATGTCTGGTTACTGACTCGGCTCAAAGTTTCTATGCTAAGGTTCGTAATCAAGCTTTATGTTTGGCCGTGAGTGATAAACTCCCTTAAGAGGCTTCCCAACCTTTAGAACAAAGGTTTTACGTATCGTAAAGATACTAGGCGAAGGCTAATCACTGTGCACAACCATTCAAAAGGACTTTCATCACTTTCCACTTTTGATTATAGTGGGTTGGAACACTTGGCTTCCAAGTTGTTTCCCACTTAGGTCGTTCCCTTCACACCGGCCAAAAATGGCTTTAAGATTTTTTCAACCCCTCAGGAAGGCAAGCCTGCTAAAGGATTTATTGCTTGAATTAAAAAAAGCTTTAATAGTGGTTTGCCTTTTTGATCACCCGATTAAGGGGAGAGCATATACCTTCCACTTTCGAGACAAAGCACACAAGTTCCTTTTAGCCCTTCAAAGCAATGATTTTCTAATCCTATATGGAGATGTTGCTCCATGAAAACATGGTGTTCTTTTTAACTTTTCAAGGCAATGATTTTCTGATCTAAAAAAGAAGAACTTGGTCAACAAAATGAACATGATTTTCGTCAACAAAAGAAATTGATCGAAAGGGGAATATCTTCCCTCTTTAGTTGCAAAAAGACTTTTGGGACTTTGTGTAGTTCTTTACTTTTCTAAAACCTAAAATGGATCCTTTTATACACCAAAGGATGGTGAAGTTCTTTTTAATCCATTTGTTTGCAAAACTTGAAAAAATTTGATTTGTTGCTTTTAAAACCCAATTTGAAAATTTTATCTCGTAGAAAAGCAAGGAAAAATTTGTTTTGTGGTTTTTTTTAAAGCCCAAACAAAAGTGAGTTCAATTTTAAAAAAATCAAAAGAATTTTATATCTTAGCTAACTTAACTAAGTTAGCAAAAACTTAAACTATTTAATGATCCTAAAATTAAGCTCCTATCGGCAAGAAATTTGTTAAAACCCTACAAAATGCCAAGTAAACTGGTTAGAAAATTTGTGGGTTTTTATGGACTTCAACAAGTCTAATTTTTACATTTGGTTACAGTTTTTAGTTTTTCCTTTGTCTGTATGGTCAGGATGCGCTAAGATATTTTCTAGATGTGCTAAGTTGTTATTATTTCGTGCCAAGACCTATAGGAAAAGGTTAGTGAGGATGATGCGCTAAAGTATGATCTTTACACATTGGGAAATGAGTCCCACACGCCAAACAGTGAGCCGGATGCGCTAAATGATCCACCAGATGTGCTAAGGGATGTTCCCTACGTGCTGATTCTCATTTTCCACATACTTGCACAAGTGTTTATTTTTAAAAACCGATTTGATTTATGGGGTAGTACCCCACGGTGGGCACAAGAAATGTATGCGGGAAAAGTGGGGCCATGAAACTTAAAATATGAAAAATGAAGCTCAAAGAGGCTTGTCCACACACCCATAGGACTTCTTGGTAGAAGTTATGGAGTCATGAAGAATGAATCAACTTCCCAAGGTTGGTTCCATGGTTCTCTATCTCACAAGGTCCCTCAAGCCAATGCCTTTTCTCTCAGATCATTGAGCAAAGTATCTTAGGGATGACAAATGCAAGAACGAGGGATGCTTATGATTGATTTAGTTATGAAAATGCATCCTATCTATGCATGATTCTACAAATGCAATAAACTAGATTATAAGATTACAAGATTAGTAGCAATGCTATCCTAACATGATATACTAGTTTATGAGTTAAGCTAATGATAAAGGAAATAGTCTAAAATGCTTATTAGATTAATTCCTATTACAAAGAGAAGCTAGATGTGTTAATAAAACTGAGCATAAATCAGATACTAAAAGCTTGCATGGATCCTTAAAATAGAGGAATGAGAGCTCTATTTATAGTGAAAATAGGGCAATAGATGGTTAGGATTGAAAGAGTTAATCAGTGGTCAAGTTTGAAAGGTGTCAATCCATGTTTTCAATTTTCACCAATAAAATGGTGACAATTGTCAACATAAGGCTAGTTGAGACGAGAGGTAAGAAGCATTAAATGCTTGAGAAGACCTCACGGTTACCCTAGGAGGTAGGGGTTAAGGTTAGGTTAGGGTTATCCATTGGATAAAGCTTTTACCCAAGGCCTAAACTCTTGTGCAAAGGTTACAGGAATAACCATGGTCAAAGAAATGAATGCTTGATGAGACCATTGGGTTAGATGGAGGTTAAGTTAGTCAAAAAGACTCTAACCATGCCATTGAGGGTTAGTTAACCATTAATGGTTTGAAGACATTGGGGACAAATTTGTAAGAGTCCTTCCAAATTTGGGGGTATTCAACAAGTTAGCTTGTTGAATGGATAAAGGCTTTAATGCCTTTTGAAGACTTTACTCCAAATTTGAGAAGTGACCTTCTCAAATTTAGATAAAAGGGATAATGGATGGGATTGGGGTTAATTGATTAGGATTAGATGGATTCTAGAAGAAATTAAGAATAGGGTTTAGGATGCAAGTGGGTGAGGGAAAATAGAATCAATTAAAATGAATAACTTTATTTCAATTTGGTTGCAATTTGGGAAATTGAATAAATTAGATTTATTCAATTTGGGGTAAACTATTAATTAAATGTAAATTTAATTAAAAGGTTAGAAGAAGGGATTTTAATTAAATAAAATGATTTATTCAATTAAATGATGCAAAGGGCCTAAGTGAATTTAACTAATTAAATTGAATAATTTACTTAATTAAATAGAAGAATGTGGGTGATTTAGTTAAATTAGTTGTAACTAATGGAGGAATGAACATAAAATATTCATTTAGGAATATGGTCATTTTTATATGTCTACAATAATTTTAAAATATAAGTAATTAAATAATACAACAATAAATAAATAATAATATAATTAAACTATATAATAATATTTTAATTATTCATATTATAAAATAGAATAATATTAATACATAAGTGAAATAATATATAATTTTGTTATATAATTAATGATATTATAATGGTGATATTATTTAAACATAAAATAATATTATAATAGATAATAATGAACATAATATGAAATAATTATATATTGTAATTAATCACCATAAACAAATTTCTCTATGTGTATATTATTATTGAATTAGCGTTGGATTTAAGGTTTGGTCTAGAGTGAGCATTAGAAGAATAATTGTTTGTAATCCTGGTAATTGAAATAATGTTGTGTTATTTAGGTTTAAGAAACAACTAGATTTAGGGTTTATTTTGGGATAGGGTTAAGGGTATGGGCAGGGTTAGGTTTATGGTTGTATGACACAGTTTAGGTTAGGATAAATCAACTTGAGTTAGGTTAAGGTTTCAAATTATGGATTGATTACTGGTGGTATTCAGTAGTACAAGGTTTAATATTCACTTATGTTTAGTGTAATCATTTGACTAGGATAAGTATTATATTATTATTATAGTATTTTATTATGTTTCTATTATTATTATTTACTAATCATTGGATTATTATATTTTGGTTAATATATAAGTTTCAATGTAAATATTTTATTGTTAATATTAAAATTATTAAATTACTTGTATTTATAGTTATATCTAATAACAATATTTGTATTTCTTAAGTAGGAATTCATTTGACAATCATTAAATCTAAAGGCTTCCTAGAATGGTAGCAAAAATATTAGTTAAAATTTATGATTTTGAAATAAATTGACGATAGTAGTTAACATTTCAATCATGAGATGGGTTGGAGTTGGTTGTTTATCGGGTCGACTGATAGAGGAGGGTAATAAATAAAACCTAGTGTTGATGAAAAAATTGTGAAATAAAAATTAATTCAAATATTTAATAAAGAAAACTTGCAGAACCATTATTGACGATTGCAAAACAATTATATGAGCATTTAAACTACTGGTGTAAATTATGCCTCATAAGTACACTTTACTGAAGTTGAATTAGAGTAACGCGATGCATAATAGTTTGCATATGAGGCACTTAGGGAAGTGTGCACATAGGAAAGTTTATTGTAGGAGAAATTTGACCTTTTTGGTCTTATCTTGTTATTACATTCCACCTTTTGTAGCTGATCCACCACTTGTGGAATATTTTATTATATATCCTACCTACCCTCACCCGCCATTGTATCTCGTTGAGCCATAAGTTATGTTCATTTATTCACATATCCATATGACCTTTCCTTTATGAGGAGGTGCATCCTTATTGTATGGTTTATCTAGTTGATCATGTTTTGTATCTTGATGAAAATATAGTTTGTTATTAATATTTTATCTCTCTTGTATTATGCTATTCATTAGGCTCTAGATCTTGGTTATTTTTGACAAATTCTTACATGTTATTAGAGTAATTGGGTCTTCATTGAGTAATAATTTTGAAGAGATCTTGATGCATTCAATTGTTGTATCTAAGGGGCAACACAATTTGGGAACATCCTACATCAATTTTGACCTTGACATTGAGTTCGGGAGGTTATTTCTATGAATTTTGAGTAAAAATTCAGCTATTTTTTGTGAAAGCCAATTTCAATGCACAAACAAAATATTTAGCCTATTAGGTAGTACGACATAACTTTTCAATTTTCATATTTATTTGTTCGTATTTTATAAATTATTGTAAACTTTTTTTAATTAAAAATAAAAAAAATAAAAAATTGAGGTGTATCTTTGACCTCGCCCCCTGTACTACCAGCATTTGCAGGCATTTATTTTTTGTAGGGGCCCTTCTCATATTTTTTGGTCTTGTGCATGCTTGGCCTTCGTACCCCTTTCATCCTCTAGCGACTATGTTTTTGTCCCTTTTCTGATGACCCTTTTTTCTTCTCTGTGAGGCCTCCCCTATTAGCCATGTGGTTTTCATCATCGGTCTCCTCCGCCTAGCTTGGGCTATCCTTCCAGCGCCACCTACCACAAGGAATGGTCTTCTCCCATGAGATGATTTCTCATTCACTGACGTCGTGGCCTTTTGTCCTTGACAATGCCACGTGGGATGACCTGATTTAGTGTCTAGAGCATATTCAATTGTGTAATCTATGTATGATCACCACCACATTCTTGTCCATATAGACATGTGGCACTTTTTGATTCATCTATACCTACCTAGTCATTGTAGGGTGTGTGACACAAGCCTACACAGTTAGCAGGCCACATCGTCTGGGTTGTACAACATAGTTAAAAGCCATGTCAAATTCTTTATATTTCTTACAGTGCCAAGTGAACTACCACGTCATATTTATTATATGGTCTAGTCACAATCCATATGATGACACGTGAGCAATCTATATTGATGATGTCAGCATTCCATACAAACATGCAGGTAGGGGTATTTTGGCAATGACAGCCATATGGCCACCAAATTGAGTATAGTGTTTTGCTGACTTTAGCACTACATCAATATTTTTGAAACTTTTTTGACCCCTCTCCAATTAGCATTTTGATTTTGTAGTCCAACTTTGGAGGCTCATATTTTGGTCATTTTGAGGCCTTTGTTAGTGTAACTTTTTTTTTTATTTGGGCTTATTTTTCATGCTCTTTGCAATGGTGTGGTTAGTTTTGATGGTATAATGAAAGAATAAGTATTCGGTCAATTACTCAGAGGGGGAATGAATCAGTAGATACAAAAACTAATACAAACTTCACCAATCTCAAAAAACAATCTCTCAAAGTAAACTTAGAACTATCAATGTAATACCACTGTCAAGATAAAAACTCATAAGATAAACTAGTTGACCATTACAACAAATTAATAGTAAACAACTTCAAACTCATAAACATCTAAATGCTTTTTCATACGTCAATAGACTTCATTTCTCAATGCTTTTGGTTATCATAACTTATGAATGTAGTTAAGTAGTTAAGTAAATCAACCATTAGAAACACAACCACAAAAACATTCACCACTTGACACAAATACTTTTGACATGGAAACCCAAATGGGAAAACTATGGTGAGATGAGACTCACAAGATAACTATCTGAACTCTTATGAAATTTGCCCTGTTAGGAGCCTAGCCTGTTAAAGGTTTACAAAAGTACCATTAAGAAGTGATCCTGTTAGGAACCAGTCGGTTAAGGGATTGAATACAATGCCTTGTTAGAAGCAATACCCTATAAGGAGTAACCTCGGTAGCGGATTTGAAAATCCAAGCTAATGGATCACCTTGTTAGAGGATTTGAATATTACCAAGCTTGTTAGAGCTTACCTGGTTAGGGGATTTCAATTCTGTTGTAATTGTTAGAAAACAACGGGAGTTTACTAATCTATCTGAATAACACTACACTTTCTTGATCCGATCCATTTCATGCTCCTATCTGCCTTTACTCAAACTGCAGATACATCATCTGGTTTGGCAACTACACACTCAACTAATCTTTGCTAACTCTTTCCCAACTCATTGAACTAAACAACTTCATCGACCTTATAAACAAATCAATTAGGTCGGTAACACAACAAAAACCTAATTCTCATAGAGATTACAAACAAGTTGGTTCAATTATGACCGTTAGATTACATAGAAATCTCTGCACATCAATCAAGAAAATCTTGATTGCTCCTTGATCACCACTTCATCAAACTTAGTAACTCATCATGGGCTTTGCATTATATGCAATACATTTGCACATTCCCTAGATAAAAACTGTTACAACAATTTGGCATAATCACTTGAAATTGTCTTCATAGAATTACCATATGTGTCATAATCATTGTCGCCCATCATCAGATCATAAACCAATTTAACCCATTCACCAAACTTAATCAGTTAGGGTTTATCAAAAACATCAGGTAGGGTTTACCGGTTACTGGTTCAACTCTCCAATATATAGCAATACTAGTTCACTCCTCAAATTCTTCCTACTGGTTACAAAATAATATTTCAACAATATCAATAATATCATTATTGGTTAATTGACATCAATTACAACATAACATATCATTAATGCAATATTCATGCAAATGCCAACAATCTCCCCCTTTGGCATTGATGGCAATACAAATATCAATACCATTGATTGGTGTTGTCATTGTGAATAGGAATCTTGGTTTACATTACCAAGTATTCACCATGCTCTCCGTGTCTTCAGCTTGAGATTGGTTCTTTTTCTAATAATCACATAATTCTTCTCCTCATTTGAAAGCAATACCAAATTGAAAGTAAAACATGTAATGTGAAATTTCACTATGCAACATCAACAATCTACAACTTGATGCTCCCCCTAGGGAATAACTCCACTTCTACACCAATCCTTCTGTAAAATTTTGCAAGTAGCTCTAGGATTGATGTAATCTACATCATGCTTAACTTACCTCATGAAGGGGTACAACTCCTAGCTGACTTCTAAGATACTCAAAATTATTCTTAGATAGAGGTTTAGTAAAAGTATCTACAAGCTATTCTTTAGTAGAAACATGCTCCAAGATCACATTTTTACTCTATACTTTTTCCCTTAAGAAATGATACTTCAATTCAATATGCTTAGTTCGTGCATGCAAAATGGGGTTCGTGGAAATATTTATGGCACTAGTATTATCACATAAGGGTATGTGCATGATCATGGGGGGCCAAAAAGTGTCAATGGAAAAAATAAAAGTGTTTTAAACCTTTCCAAACATGCCAAAATTTGAATTTGGTTTGGTAATACCAAACCAAATCAGATATCCAATTTTTTATGTCACTATTATGATGTCACCATTGTGATGTCATACTTTTTTAAAATCGGATATCCACTTTTCTCAACATAAAAAACATAGTTTAGTAAAATGGGCATAACATTTGCGTTTCTTAGCGAAATTTTGATTTTTTATAGGTGATGGAAAGGTAATTCAAAGACCTATCAAATGGATGAGGCAGTCTTATGATATTATAGATAAAAAATTAATTATAATCATTTGAAGTTAGTCCTTCAATTTTAAAACTTTAAATACTCACAAATTTTGCATACAAAATCTCATTTTTTTCCTATCACCTGCTTTATCTATCGCTTGTCTATCTATACTTATATAATATATTTTATCTATCTCTTTCTTCTCTACTTATGTAACTTATTTTCTCATCCCATCTAGATAAAAAAATTCCCCAGTTACATGCATCTCTGCATATATCTCCATCTTTCTATTCCTATCTCCCCCTCTCCCACTCCATCATTGTCACTCCTTATTTCGATATTTCTCTCTAATAATCTCTCTTATCTCTATTTATCTCCCTCCTATACCTTATCCTACCTATACTTATATATTACTTTTCTCTATCACCTCCTTTCTCTCCCTATCTTGTCCCCTCTCTCTATATCCCTAAAGATCTATCTTCATGTATATTTATATCTCATTATCTCTAAATCTGACTTGTTCACTCCATCTCTCCCTCCATTTTTCTTACTCTCTCTATCAATTTCTATCCATATCTATCTCTATCTCCATCTTCACATCTCCATCTTTTTCCCTATCAATCTCTTTTTTTATATGTTCCTCTATCTATATATATATCTTCTTCTATACATGATTAATCTAATTTTCTATCTCTTCCTCTATCATCCTCTTGAAGTATCTTTCCCTTTCTCTACCTTTATCTCTTTATTTGCTCCATCTTTATATATCTCTAGCTCTCTCCTCACATCCTTCTCTAGGGTGCCTTTATATATCTCTATATCTTCCTCTTTCTCTCTCTCCCTCTTGATCTATCCCTATCTATAATCTCTATCTCTCTTTCTCACTCTCTTGCACTATTTATATCTCTCTATCTATCGATATTTATCTTCCTTTATATCTCTCCATCTCTTCCTTTTTTTTATCTCTCTTTATCCATCTCTATCCTTTTTGTTCCATCTCTTCATATATCTATCTTTGTCTTTACCTCTCTCTTTCTCTATATCTATTCATCTCCCTCTCCCTTTATCTTCATTTTTTATCTCTATTGTCTTCTCTCCTTTTTAATATCTAGATATGTCTACCTCTTTCTATCTATCCTTGTGCTTTAGTTTTTCTCCCTCTCACTTCATACTCCTTAATATCTATATCTCTATTTATGTTCTTGTCCTTTAGTTTTTTTCCCTCTCTTTAGTTCTTCATCTCTCTTCACCCTTATATCAAACCTTATTTGAAACTTAGTATATATGGTCTCCTAATGGGTTATATCATGTCCTAAGGGGTCATAGAACATCATATGAACCCCTAGGACACAATATGACCCCCGACGACATCTTATTGTCTCCTAAGGGGTCATATGGTGTCCTAAGGGGTCATAAAACACCATATGACCCCTTAAGACACAATAAGACCCCTAATGACACCATATGGTATCCTAAGCGGTCCTAAGACACCAAGTGAACCCTCAAGACACCATAGGACCCCTAATGGCACAATGTGGCATTCTAAAGGGTCATATGTTGTCCTAAGGGGTCATAGGACACCATATGACCCCTTAGGAAACCATACGACCCATAACACCATATAGTGTCCCAAGGGGTCATATGGTGTCCTAACGAGTCATAGAATGCCATATGACCCATTAGAACACAATATGAATATGATGACACCTAAGGGGTCATATAGTGTCCTAAGGGGTCATAGGACACCATATGACCCCTTAGAAAACCATACGACACCATATGGTGTCCTAAGGGGTCATATTATATCCTAAAGGGTCATATAACACCATATGACCCCTTATAACACAAGAAGACCCATAACAACATGATATGGTGTCCTAAGGGGTCATATGGTATCAAGAGACACCATATGACCCCTTAGGACACAATATGACCCCTAACAATACCTAAGGGGTCATATGGTGTCCTAAGGGGTTATATGATGTCCTAGGAACCTTTAGGACACAATATGAACCCTTAGCACACCATACAACCCCTAATGACACCATATGGTGTCCTAAGGGGTCGTAGGACACCATATGACCCGTTAGGATAGAATATGACCCCTAACAACACCTAAGCAGTTATATTATGTCGTAAGGGATCATAGGACACCATATGACCCCTAATGACACTATATTGTGTCTTAAGGTGTCATTTTGTGTCCTAAGGGGTCATAGGACACCATATGCCCCCTAAGGACACAAAATGACACCTAAGGATATCTAAGGGGTCATATGGTGTTCTAAGGGGTTATATGACACCATTTGACCCCTTAGCACACCATATGACCCCTAATGACACCATATGGTGTCCTAAGGGGTCATATGGTTATGACCCCTTAAGACACCATAAGATGCATAATGACACTATATGGTGTCTTAAGGGGTCATAGGACACTGTATGGCCCCTTAGAAGACCATACAACCCATAACAATATAATATGGTGTCTTAGAGGGTCATAGAACACCATATATCCCCTTAGAACACCATACGACCCATAACGACACCATGTGGTGTCTTAAGGGGTCATAAGACACAATATTACCCCTTAGGACATAATATGACCCCTAACAATGTCATATTGTTCCTAAGGGGTCATAGGACACCATATGACCCCTTAGGACATCATACGACCCATAACACCATATAGTATCCCAAGGGGTCATATGGTGTCCTAAGTGGTCATAGAACGCCATATGACCCATTAGGACATAATACAACCCATGATGACACCTAAGGGGTCATATAGTGTCCTAAGGGGTCATAGGACACCAGATGACCCCTTAGAACAACATACGACCCCTTACGACACCATATGGTGTCCTAAAGGGTCATATCATATCCTAAGGGGTCATATAACACCATATGACCCCTTATAACACAAGAAGACCCATAACGACATGATATGGTGTCCTAAGGGGTTATATGGTGTCCTAAGGGGTTATATGATGTTTTAGTAACCTTTACGACACAATATGACCCCTTAGCACACCATACAACCCCTAACAACAACATATGGTGTCTTAAGGTATCATAGGACACTATATGACCCCTAACAAGACTATATGGTGTCTTAAGGGATCATATTTTGTCCTAATGGGTCATAGGACACCATATGACCCCTAACAACACAAAATGACACCTAACGATACCTAAGGGGACATATGGTATTCTAAGGGGTCATAGCACACCATATGACCCCCAATGACACCATATGGTGTCCTAAGGAGTCATATGGTGTCTTAAGGGGTCATAGAACACCATATGACCCCTTAGGACACCATACGATGCATAATGACACTATATGTTGTCCTAAGGGGATGGTGTCTTAAGGGGTCATAGAACACCATATGACCCCTTAGGACACCATACGATGCATAATGACACTATATGTTGTCCTAAGGGGTCATAGGACACCATATGACCCCTTAGAGGACTATAAAACCCATAACATAATATGGTGTCTTAGAGGGTCATAGAACACCTTATGACCCCTTAGAACACCATACGACCCATAATGACACCATGTGGTGTCTTAAGGAGTCATAAGACATAATATTACCCCTTAGGACATAATATGACCCCTAACAATGTCATATAGTTTCCTAAGGGGTCATAGGACACCATACGACCCCTTGCGACACTATACCACCCTTTACAACACCATATGGTTTCCTAAGGGGTCATATGGTATCCTAATCGACATATAACACCATATGACCCCTTAGAATGCAAGAAGACCCAAAACCACATGATATGGTGTCCTAAGGGGTCATATGGTGTCATGAGACACCATATGTCTCCTCAGGACATAATATGACCCCTAACGATACCCAAGGGGTGATATGGTGTCCTAATGGGTTATATGATATCCTAGGAACCTTTATAACACAATATGACCCCTTAGCACACCATACAACCCCTAATGACGTCATATGGTGTTCTAAGGGGTTGTAGGGCACCATATAACCTATTAGGATAGAATATGACCCCTAACAACACCTAAGGGGTCATTGTAGGATTTGAGAAATACAAATCCACAGAACCCAAAAGAAACCTGCATGCAAGAAACCTGTCACAGAGAAAGAGAGAGAACAAATACAAGGGTTTTGGCTCTGACAAAGAGAAAAGATGTATTATCAGAGAAAAATTGAATCAAGAATAAGAATAATACAAGAGATCAATCCTTATAAAGGAGATCAACACCAAAAGGAAAACCTAACCCTAAGGTGTGAGCATTTAATAATTAAATATTAATTATTAAATGACTAATGTATGCATAAAGAGAAACCTTAAGAGGAGAGCAAAGTTAATTAATTACTTTACTCTAACACCCCCCCTTAAGATGAGCTACAATGCAGCTACAAACAATGCAGAAGAAAGCAAAGGAACTAAAATGCAAAAGAGGGTCCCGGCAACAAGGCCTGATGAGGTACCCGAATACAAGAAAATCTCTATAAAGTGGAGTAAAGGAGGAAACCCAGTGGGAAAAAACTCCTCTCCAAAAAGAGATAAAGAATCATGCTAAAAAGAAAACATGAAGGAAGGAAGGCCTCACTGAGGATTTGAGAAATACAAATCCACAGAACCCAAAAGAAACCTGCATGCAAGAAACCTGTCACAGAGAAAGAGAGAGAACAAATACAAGGGTTTTGGCTCTGACAAAGAGAAAAGATGTATTATCAGAGAAAAATTGAATCAAGAATAAGAATAATACAAGAGATCAATCCTTATAAAGGAGATCAACACCAAAAGGAAAACCTAACCCTAAGGTGTGAGCATTTAATAATTAAATATTAATTATTAAATGACTAATGTATGCATAAAGAGAAATCTTAAGAGGAGAGCAAAGTTAATTAATTACTTTACTCTAACAGTCATATTATGTCCTAATGGGTCATAAGACACCATATGACCCCTAAGGACATTGTATGGTGTACTAAGGGGTCATATTGTGTCTTAAGGGGTCATAGGACACCATATGACACCTTAGCACTCCATACGATCCCCAACGACACCATATGGTGTCCTAAGGTATCATATGGTGTCTTAAGGGGTCATATAACACCATATGACCCCTTAGGATACCATATGATGCATAATGACACCATATGGTGTCCTAAGGGGTCATATGGTGTCCTAAGGGGTCATAGGGGTCATAGGACACCATATGACCCCTTAGGATACCATACGAGCCATAACAACATAATATGGTGTCTTAGAGGGTCATGGACCACCATATGACCCCTTAGAACACCATACGACCCATAATGACACCATGTGGTGTTCTAAGGGGTCATAAGACACAATATTACCCCCTAGGACATAATATGACCCCTAACGACATTAGATTTTTTCCTAAGGGGTCATACAAAACCATATGACCCCATAGAACACCATATGACCCCTTAGAAGACCATACAACCCTTTACAACACTATATGGTGTCCTAAGGGGTCATATAAAACCATATGACCCCTTAGAACACAAAAAGACCCATAACAACATGATATGGTGTCCTAAGGGGTCATATGGTGTAATGAGACACCATATGACCCCTTAGGACACAATATGACCCCTAACGATGTCTAAGGGTTCATATGGTGTCTTGAGAGGTTATATGATGTCCTAGCAATATTTAGGACACAATATGACCCCTTAGTAGACCATAAAATCCCAAACGACACCATATTGTGTCCTAAGGGGTCGTAGGACACTATGAACTGTTAGGATGCAATATGACCCCTTACAACACCTAAGGGGTCATATTATATCATAAGGGGTCATAGGACATCATATGACCCCTAATGACACAAAATGATGCCTAATGATACCTAAGGGGTCATATGGTGTTCTAAAGGGTAACAGAACACCATATGAACCCTTAGCACACCATACGACCCATAACGACACCATGTGGTGTCTTAAGGGGTCATAAGACACCATATTACCCCCGAGGACATAATATGACCCCTGACAAAATCATATAGTGTCCTAAGGGGTCATTAGACACTATATGACCCCGTAGGACATCGTATTACCCCTTGCGACACCATACCACCCTTTACAATACCATATTGTTTCCTAAGGGGTCATATGGTATCCTAATGGGTCATATAGCACCATATGACCCCTTAGAATGCAAGAAGACCTAAAACCACACAATATGGTGTCCTAAGGGGTCATATGGTGTCATGAGACACCATATGACTCCTTAGGACACAATATGACCCCTAAAGATACCTAAGGGGTCATATGGTGTCCTAAGGGGTTATATGATGTCCTAGGAACCTTTAGAACATAATATGATGCCTTCGCACACCATACAACCCCTAACGACACCATATGGTGTGCTAAGGGATCATAAGAAGCCATATAACCCGTTAGGACATAATATGACCCCTAACAACACCTAAGGGGTCATGTTATGTCCTAAAGGGTCATAAGATACCTAATGACCCCTAAAGACAATGTATGGTGTACTAAGGGGTCATATTGTGTCCTAAGGGGTTATAGGATTGTTGGCATATGCACACTCCAATGAGACATTGTATGTGATTGAAGGTTTTGTCATTGATGGCAACCTTGCAATCTTATGGCACCAACAAAGGCATTATACCGGCATCAGCAGATCACACTCTACACCGGCACTCAGGACATCGACACCGGCATAGAAGAAAGGAAGTATACTGGTACAAAGGCCGATAGGATTTTGTTATATTATATTTTGTTTGCTATTGTAAATATGTGTAAGTTGACTTGGAAAATTGTAAAATTACTCTTATATATAAAAGAGATCATTGTAGACATTTGATAGAAAATCTAAGCATTAAGGAAAATATTAGGCAGACCTATTGTGCGAAATATAGGTTAAGGGGTATATGTAAAGAACAAAGATGGAACCAGTACTGAATTTGGCATTGAAGATGCTATTATAAAGCAGTACAAGATATTGGATTTGTATAATCCTTATTGTAAGTCAGTGAGACTTCCCATTGAGTAGTGAGCTCTAGGCAGTTAGCCTTCCTGCATGTGCAGGCCCCTATTGTAAGTAATATTCTCTTATTGGCCAGTGAGTGAATATTGTGGGTCACAAATCCCACCGAGGTTTTTCCCACACCGGGTTTCCTCATTAAAATCTTTTTTTATGGTGTGCTTTTCATGTGGATGTTCTTGATTTTGTTTATTACATTATCTCTTGCATACCAATACACTGTTATATTATGTTTTGCATTTTTTAAGTTAAGAAATTCCATTCACCGGTCAGATACTAATTCACCCCCCCCTCTAAGTATATGTGGGATCCCCAACAATTGGTATCAAAGCTTGGTCCTCTATTTTCAAAAGCCTAACAGCTTGAGGAAGATCTTGACATCAGTAAAGATGGAAAATCTGATGAAGCAACTTGAAGGAGCTCTTACAGACTATGATGCAGAAAAATTGAAAAATATCAAACTAGAAGATGATTTAAGGGCACCTCAGGACATCATTCAGGCACTTCAAGAAAATTTTACTGTTGCAAGAAATAAGAGAAGAGAACTTTGTGAAAAATTGCAAAATGAGAATGATGAAAAGGAATCACTTAATGATATGATAAGCAATTTGAAACAAGAGATCATGACAACGAAGAATTGGATGCAGGATATGACTATGAGATTTTGCAAAGAGAGTGAGGATAGTAAGAAGAATGAAGAAGAATTGACTAGAAGACTAAGTGATGTAGCAAATGAGAACACAAGACTTATCTATGAAAATGACATGTTGAAGGCAAATCTGATGCATACTCAGAATGACTCAAATGAACTAATGAGACAAAAAGAAGTCTTAGAAAGAGAACTAGAAAGTGCAAATCAACATAAAGAAAAATTCAAGAAAAGCTTAGAGGATCTTGGCACCTTGCTAAAGAATCAAAAACCTAAACGTGACACTTCTAGAATTGGTTTTGAAGTTGGTGAAAGCTCTGGTACTGCAAATACTCAGGATCACAGCAAACCGGTAAGACAACCTAATGCTTATAAATTCAATGGAAAATGCTTTAACTGTAATAAATATGGTCATAGAGAAAATGAATGTAGATCTAGAAATTATCAAAATATCAACACACCCACTAGTCAATGTTCTAAATGCAACAAAGTTGGTCACAACTCTGAAAACTATAGAATGAATGTGAGATGTTATGTTTGTGGAAGATTTGGACATTTATCTAATCAATGCAGAACACAAACCGGTATAGGTTATGGAAAAGCTATTCAAAAAAACAATGTAACTTGTTATGCATGTAACAAGATTGGGCATATTGCTAAATTCTATAGAAGTAAAGGAACACCAGTAGACAATAGAAGTTCTAGCTTGAAAGGTAAAGAAAAAGTTGAAAAGGTTAAGCAAGAATTCTCAAAACAATGGATTAGAAAAGTTGATCTAAATATTGGGAATACTCCTCCACTGGTAGAACCAACCAATGCTTCACCGGCAGAATAGAGTGATCCTTCATCAGATGGACAAAGCAGTGCTCCAGTGGTAGGAAGTTCTTCATCTAATTGAAGAAATTTTTCTTGAGGGTTTGGCAATCTATTGATACATGTGCTATTATTCCCTCGGTTAGAGATAAGAAGTTGGAAATTACTTATTACTGGCAAACAATGTTAAGTGAATACTTAACCAGCATGCAATTAATGTAGTAGATGGTGAAAAGACATTATATAATCAAGGTTTTGGCTCCATTTCATTTCACCAAGATTTCAAATTTACGAAGAGTGCAAAGACTCAGAGCTAAGGCATTTCGAGCAAGAAGCAAGAACACTCCAAACAATCATCCATCCTAAGGTAGTAAAAGGTATTTAATCATGGCATCCACCTCTGCAATTGAATACATAGCAAACCTTACTGTTGTTGAAGTGATAAAAAGACCTAGGCGCATATTTCAGTTAGTTCCCGAGGTAGCAAAGAAAGATGATACCTTAGGTGCTTTTTCTCAAATTCCTAAGGAAGTTGTTTATGCTGAAGACCCCAAAATGTACATCCACTGTAACATTGAGGAACTAGGAGATGAAGAAATTAAAACCATGTTTAAAACTATGATATGTGATAAAACCGGCAATGTAAAAGATGAACACAAAATCATTGAGACCCTAGGATTTACAGAGATCCTTAGCATTCCTAAATTTCCAAAGGATGTGATTAGGTTAGTCTTAAGCAAGGTACATGGTGAGTTTTTTTGGTTGGATGCAGTCCACAAAATCACCAAGGAAGCTGTGAAAGTTGTCACAGGGTTACTGATCACCGGTAAAGGACCAGATAAAACCAAGAAGGTTTCCAATGACCTAGTTATAAACCTAACTGGTGCAACATTCGACAAGAGGTCCCTAAGAGTTAACGATGTAATATATATCAATGTGAGATTCATCAGCATGATTTTAGGATATAAAGCTACTCATGCAAATAGACTCAATTCAGTTTCAAGCTTATGCATTAAGAGTGCTTATGATATGGTCACTGACAATGCAAAAATTGATATATGTGAGTGGTTAAAAGATGAATTAATTGACAACCTTGGAAAGATCAAGAAGGACAAGAAAGAAACTTTCAGGTTTGTAAATCTGTTAGTATGTCTGATGCTACACATAACAAAATAGGTTCCCAGTATAGGTTACAAAGAACTTGGATATGAAATACCGGTAGGCAAACAATTAACAAAACTCTTCAATAACATGGGTGAAAACATGGAAAACAATATTCATGACTTCTTTCAAGCATTAAAGGCCAAAATGAAGAAAAGAATAAGATTATCACAGAAGATTGTAGACAAATACAAAGATGAAATATACTTTGTCATCAAGAAAGATGAAATCTGGATGGAAGCAGTCATCCCTAGGATAGTTTGGGTAACTGAGATGGGCTATGAAACAGATGATCACATAGTTGAAACATATGCTAAAGCACTTCTGGAAGCCCCCAGAGAACCTAAGGAAGAAGTATTTGGTAGTGCAAAAACCATTGAAAGCCAAATACAATCAAAGAAAAGAGTGAAAAAGGTTGAGGCAGTTGTAAGGAAAGGTTCCAGACAAGCAAAAGCCATCAAAGAAGATGTATTGAAGAAAACCAGTATAACAGAGGATGAGTTAGCAGCTCCACAACCTAAAACTCACCTATCACCGGTAGGTACTTCTTCAAGGAGTGACATGCCTGCAACTTTCAAAAGAGTTGTAAGAAAAAGAGATCCCTCACCAGTAACCACACCCTCACCCAGGAGGACAAGGCAAAAACAACAAGCAGTGAGATCTCTGGTAAGAAAGGCCACACCAAAGAAGAAACTGACACCCAAGAAGAAGAAGAGGACAAACAAAGATGTGGCCCCTCTTGATACTACTGAATGAAATCACGAAGGAAGGTAAATTGAAGAACATAGAGAAAATATAGGACACTCTAACAGCTGATGAAAAAGAGTAAGTTGAAAATAGTGTTATATTACATATGGATATGTACAAGAAATTTTTGATGGAAGTAGTCAATGAAATTCCTGATGAACTTTTCAAAAGACTAGAAGCAAGAAGACAAGCAGTAATAGAACTGGATAAGAAAATAAAGATTGAAAATCTACTTGCTATATATTTGGTAAACTCTCCCCAAGAAATTGATGACCTAATTGCTCAAGCCAACCCGACAGTATTTTCTACTACAGACCGGCACGTTGCTTTAATGGTAGGAAGAGTTAATGAGGTAACAGAGGAGACAGAAAATGGATGGGATATATTCCTAGTTGAGAAAGAAAAACAAGAAGAGTACAGGAACCCCAAACCCATAAAATTTTATCAGAAAGATAAAGACAAGGGGAAAGGTAAAGTTGGTGGACCACCTAGTATCAAGGTTAGAGACAACTTACCTCCACCTCCTTTAATTACTCCACCGGTAAAAACAACAACTACTGAAGATCAACCGGCAGTTGAGAGTATGGATGTAGAGGATGATAATCCTAATCCTGAAGTCTTATATACTGTGGATGTTGATACTCAAAAGATCAACATAGTGGTAGACAAAGATACAACAGATAAGATTGATATGGCTAGTGAACCTCTGGTAGCTGAGGAAACTGATAACTCATAGGAGAAACCAATAGAAGATAAAGAACAAAAGGTAGAGACTCAAACTTAGACTGAGGCAATGCAACAAATAGAGGAACAAACAGAGAAAAAGGCTCCAGAACAGGAACAACAACAATAGGAATAGGTACATAAGGAAACAGTACCATCAGCAACTAGTGAAGTAGGAAAACCATTTCTTAAAGAAATGCAGACACAAACAGACCTACCAGAGGTCAATACAAGCTTGGTTACTTCCACTGGTACTCAGATTGTTGATTCATCATCAAGCTTCAAATCAACTAATGTGACTGAGGTACTACTAGATTCTATCAAGAAAATAACCGACTGCAGCTCACAAGCTTACAAAGCAATTGACGATACCATACCAATTTTGAAGGTAATTGCTCCCAACTATAATATAGACAATAAAGATTCTTTAGGACAACTTGATACACTGTGTAAATATATCTCATAAAACATTGAGAAAATAAAAGAAGAGTCAAGGAAGGATAAAGTAGAAGTTGAAAAATAGAAATTCTTTGACAAGCAAATAAAGAAGTGTAACAGAGATTTTGACACACTTCTACCGGAATTATGTAATTTGTTGAAAGAGTACAAAAATTTGTACAAAGATACCTGTAAAACAAACTTTTGGACTGTAGATATAGACAAGAAAATGAGCAAGGTACAGGATGAGATCAATAAACTTGTAGATAGTTTTGTCAACTCACCTGATACACTATTAGTTTTTGAGGAGAAGATAACAAATTTTCAGGAAGAACTACTTAAATTGGAAAGAGAGAAAGAAAGAATAGTAAATAAGGAAAAGCATTTGAGATAAAAAATAAGTCCAAGATTGTACTATCTAGCATCTCTACGGAAGGAAGTATTTGAGGCACTAATTAAAGGAAACAAAACACTGGCAAAGCATTTGCAGCATCTCACTGGTATAGTGAAGAGAACTAAGACAGCGATAAAGGATAGAAAAAAGTTTATGGACAGCATAAACTTGATTTTGGGAGATCTTTTTCAAATTATAACCACCCAGTTACAAGGTTGAAACTAAAAACACTACTGACATCTTGACAACCTTTGTTATTGATGCCAAAGGGGGAGTAGTGGGATGAGAAAATTCAAATCATAGGAATCATATGCTCAAGGGGAGCACACACATTTTTGGTAACATTTTTGGACTTCACACTTTTGGATCATTTTTTGAAATTTCTCATGAGTGTTGCCATCAATACCAAAGGGGGAGATTGTTGGCATATGCACACTCCAATGAGACATTGTATGTGATTGAAGGTTTTGTCATTGATGGCAACCTTGCAATCTTATGGCACCAGCAAAGGCATTATACTGGCATCAGCAGATCACACTCTACACCAGCAGTTAGGACACCGACACCGGTACAGAAGAAAGGAAGTATAGCGGCACAGAGGCCGACACGATTTTCTTATATTATATTTTGTTTGTTATTGTAAAAATGTGTTAGCTAACTTGGCAAATTGTAAAATGACTCTTATATATAAAAGAGATCATTGTAGACATTTGATAGAAAATATAAGCATTAAGGAAAATATTAGGCAAACCTATTGTGCGAAATATAGGTTAAGGGGTATATGTAAAGGACAGAGCAGGAACCGGTACTGAATCTAGCATTGAAGATGCTATTGTAAAGTAGTACAAGATATTGGATTTGTATAATCCTTATTGTAAGTTAGTGAGACTTCCCATTGAGCAGTGAGCTCTAGGTAGTTGGCCTTCTTGCATGTGCAGGCCCCTATTGTAAGTAATATTCTCTTATTGGCCAATGAGTGAATATTGTGGGTCACAAATCCCACCAAGGTTTTTCCCACACCAAGTTTCCTTGTTAAAATCTTGTGTTATGATGTGCTTTTCATGTGGATGTTCTTGATTCTGTTTATTACATTATCTCTTGCATACCAGTACACTGTTATATTATGTTCTGCATGTTTTAAGTTAAGAAATTCCATTCCCTGGTCAGCTACTGATTCACCCCCCCTCCCCTCTCAGTATCTGTGGGATCCCTAACAAGGACACCATATGACCCCTTAGGACTCCATACGACCCCTAACAACACCCTATGGTGTCCTAAGGGATCATATGGTGTCCTAAGTTATCATATAATACCATATGACCCCTTAGTACACCATACGATGCATAATGACACCATATGGTGTCCTATGGGGTCATAGGACACCATATGACCCTTTAGGAGACCATAACACCGACAAAAACATAATATTGTGTCTTAGAGGGTCATAGAACACCATATGACCCCTTAGAACACCATACAACCCATAACGACATTGTGTGCTATCCTAAGGGGTCATAAGACACAATATGACCCCCTAGGACATAATATGAGCCCTAACGATGTTATATATTATCCTAAGGGTTCATACAAACTCATATGACCCCTTATAACACTATACAACCATTTACGATGCGATATGGTGTCCTAAGGGATCATATGGTATCCTAAGGGGTTATATAAAGCCATATGACCCCTTAGAACACAAGATGACCCATAATGACATGATACACCATACGACCCCTTACGACACAATATGACCCCTAATGATATTTAAGGGTTCATATGGTGTCCTGAGAGATTATATGATGTCCTAGGAATCTTTAGGAAAGAATATGACCCCTTAGCACACTATACAATCCCAAACAACACCATATGGTGTCCTAAGGGGTCATAGGATACCATATTACCCCTTAACACACTGTATGACCCCTAATGACAACATATGGTGTCCTAAAGGCCCATAGAACACCATATGACCCCTTAGGACACCGTAAGACTTATAACAACATCATATGGTGTCCTAAGGTGTCAAATGGTGTCCTATAGGTTCATGAGACACTATATGACCCTTTAGGACACCATATTCTCTCTCACAATATTTCTTTCCCTCAATTGCCCTCGATAACCTCTCTCCTAGTATGGGTTTATAGATACTTCCCTCTCCCCCTCTACCCACCCCCTAATTACTCTCTATGTCTCTCTTCACCTCTATCCCCATCTCTCTTCTCTCTTTGTTGATACTTTCCCCTCTTCCCCTCTCCCCCTACCCCCTAATAATCTCAAACACTCCCTCTCATTCTCTCTTCACCCCAATCACCCCCTCCCTCTCTCTTTTCACCTTCCACCTAGTTTCCTAGAGCTCTCTCTCTCTCACTCTCTCTTCCCCAAAATTAATCTCTCCTTCTCAGCTCTCTCCCCCTCTCCATTTTTCGATACTTCCCTATGCCTCTCCTTGTCCCCTCTGAATTTTGTTACTAGAGATGAGACAGAAATGCAAAGAGACTAGTCTAGATCTTAGGGAAGAGAGAGTCACATAGAGGAGGAAATTATGAAGAGGTAAAAATATAAGTACCCTGTAGAGCTAGAGAGATTTAATGAGGTATTCATTTATAGTTAGAGATATAGGTCTAGAGAGAGATGTATAAATATGAAGAAAAGAGAGGGAGGAAGACACAAATAGGTGGAGTGATAGATTTAGGAGAGAGGGGTGGAGAAAGGAACAAACATAGATAACATGGTTTATCAAATTTTATCAAACTCAATAAAATTCATAAATTTTCTATTATTAATTAATTACTTATTTATTTTATTTTGAGATGATTGTTACAAAAATTCATGCAATAGGTAAATCATATGAAAAAGTCATGAGTTTCTTATGTTTTAAAAATGAAGGATGAATTTAAATAAATTATAATTATTTTTTTAAATAAATTATAATTATTTTTTAAAATAAATAATTGAAAATATACCTATTCCATATCAAATATCTCTTAATTACCTTTTCAACGCCTATAAAAAATCAAAATTTCGATATAAAACACAAAAGTTATGCCCAATTTACTAAAATATATTTTTTTATTTTTTCAAAAATTGGATAACATAAATTTTTCCCTCCATATTTTGGTGTGGGTTTTCTTTGGAATTTGTCTTGGAAATGACAAGCCTAGAAAGTCAATTGAAAAAACGTGTTTTACAGTATTCCTTGATTTTCAAGACTTTACACTGGTGGCTGACAACTTTTTTAATAGCCAAAATTGATAAAATGAAAAGGTTTTTTTAAGGACGTTCTCATCTTTCCAACAATATAAGGCTTGTCTTATTTCGAATTTAATAAAAAATTATTATTTATTTTCTAATTGAATTCTAACAAAAGTCCTGATTGCTAGAGTGATTGAAAATCCTCATAACTTTCAAACCACATAACTTTTTTTGAATCTAAAACATGCATCACATCCTATGCTTCATCTACTATAGGAAAAAATGTAAAAAAATTGAATTTCACAAGGTTTTGACCAAGTTAAGGTGGTCAGACATAGGAGCTTCTAAATTTCTGAAAAGTTGTAGTAAAAAATTCATAAATAATTATTTACTTTATAAAAAATTATAAAAAAATATGTGTCACATCCGGACATGAGTCTAATACTTATATTATAAATCTTATAAAAAGATATTATGATTTGATTGTGATTAGGGTGGTCATACATACACCAACTTCTTATCTTTTTTCTAAAATTTTTGTACCACTGCATTGAAATTTGAAATTTTCATCAAATAGGATTTTTTTTTTCAAAAAACAACTAGTAGCTTAGAAACTACATTCAATTTTCTATAGATTATTTTCTTACCTATTTTAAAAATAATTTTCATTACTTATTCAATTTTTCATGTCAAGTTGCATAACTCTGATTTTTTGAAATTCCATTGCCACTTAAGGGCCTGTTTTGGCACACCATGATCCTGCACATACCCATAAAATCTTTATAGGTTCTAAAATATTCATCTTAAAACCTTCCAAAATGTGCCTCATCTAGATAGCCTGAGTACAATTCATGTAAGCTGCAACATACTCAGCTTCAGTAGTAGATTGTGAAGTACAACTCTGCTTCTTACTACTCCATGGAAAAAGTCATCCTTCAAGAAAAAATGCTCCACCGGTTATGCTTTTCTGGTCATCAACATTTCCTGCCCAATCTGCATCTGTGTACACCTTCAAGTCAAAATTTCCTCCATATGGATACCATAATCAATAGTCAACAATACCTTTTAGATATCTAAAAATTCTCTTGGTTGGTATCAGATGTGTTTCCTTACGATTCTTCTGGAATCTAGGAGCTATGCCAACTACATGAGCTATGTTCGGTCTGCTGCGAACAAAATAGTGCAATTTTCCAATTATTGACCTGTATTCCTTCTCATCAATAGATGTGGAATCATAGTCCTTATACAACTTAAAACCTCTAACCATTGGTATCCCAGCTGGTTTACAGTCACTCATGCCAAATGCCTTCAAGACCTTTTTCACATACTTAGACTATGTGATAAAAATACCATTCTTCATTTGTTGTATTTGCAAGCCTATGAAATTTTTTATTTCTCCCACTAAAGATATTTCAAACTCATTTTTCATTTCATCTATAAAACTATTGCTCATGTCATCATTACCTCCAAATATGATATCATCTACAAATACTTTACTGACTAGTATTTTTTCTCCTTCAGATTTGAGATATATATTACTATCATCAATGGTTCTCAGAAAGATTATCTTCATCAGATATGTATGAAGTGTTTCATACCATGCTCTCAGTGCTTTCTTTAATCCATATAAAGTCTTATGCAATCTACATACCATGTCTTTCTTATCAGTCAAAGCATAACCATCTGGCTACTCAATGTATACTTCTTCCTGTATCCCATTCAAAAATTCCGACTTAACATCCATCTGGTATACCTTGAATTTCTTGTGTGTTGCAAATGCAAGTAAAGTTCTAACACCTTCCAGTGTTTCTACTAGTGCAAAAGTCTCACCATAATATTCTCCTTCCTCTTGTGCATAACCTTTGCAAACCAACATAGCTTTGTTGTGAACTACAACACCATCTTCATTCAAATTGTTCCTGAATACCCACATAGTACCTATCACATTTTTATTTACTAGCTGTGGTACTAGGGTCCATGTGTTTTTCTCAATTTGATCTAATTCCTCCTCTATAGCTTTAACCCAATGATCATCACCAAATGCTTCCTTAGTAGTTCTTGGTTCAATAGTGGAGATCATGCAAGAATTACCTCTGATTCTTCTTTTGGTTAGTACTTCAACATCCTTATCCCCAATAATTTGTTCAGGATTGTGATTCAGTCTCACATATCTTGGAATATAATGATCATTATCTTAAGATTCAAATTCTTCATTATCATCATCTTCTTCTGAATTTATCTACTCTGGTTGAACTAGTACATCAATATTTACTTTGTTGGTTTTAGATTTCATAGTTTCTGGTTCCAAAAACAAAATGCAAGGATCTTCATCCTCTTTCTCCAAACTGGTTTCCTCTAAGACTTAACGATATTCATCCACTCGAATATGAAAAATCTCAATAATTCTTTGTGTTTGGTTGTTAAAACACTTGTAGGCCTTACTCTTGGTGGAATAGCCAAGAAATATACCTTCATCACTTTTAGCTTCAAATTTGCTAATATAATCACTTCTCTTAATAAAACATTTACTTCCAAATATCTTTAAATAACTAACATCAAGTGATCTTCCATACCAATATTCATAAGGAGTTTTGACCTTACCTCTTTTTACCAAAATCCAGTTCATAGTGTAGATAGTTGTGCTAATAGCTTCTCTCCAAAAAGTTTTCGCTACACCTCCTTGTAACAACATTGTCCTCGCAGCTTCAACAACAAACCAGTTGGTTCTCTCTGTGACTCCATTCTGTTGTGGTGTCTTGGGTGCAGAAAGTTGTTGTTTGATACCATTTTCTTCACAATATCTAGTGAACTCCTCATAAGTAAATTCACCACCTTGATCCGTCCTCGGACACTTTATCTTCTTACTGCTCTCCTTTTCAGCTAAGGCCTTGAACGCCTTGAACTTACTAAAAGCTTCAGTCTTATCCTTCAAGAATGTGACCCACATCTCCTTGAGAAATCATCAGTGAAGATCATAAAATATCTTTCACCTTGAATACTTTTTGTCCTTATTGGTCCACAAAGATCTGTATGAACCAAATCTACCAAATTTTTTGCTGAAAAATATTTTCTCTTGAAAGTTGAGGATGTCATCTTTCTCAACTGAGATTCTTTACATAGAGAATTAACCGGCTTGTCCAACTAAGGCAAACCTCTCACTGTCTTGGACTTACTCACTTTATCAATGTTATCAAATTTTATATGACAACATCTCCTATGCCAAAGCCAACTATCATCTATCTTTGCAATTAAACAGTTGATAACTCTAGGTTTAAGATGAAACAAGTTACCTTTATTTTTCTTCCTAGTTGCAATTAATTCACCTTTGCTACGATAGATTTTGCACATACCATTTTTAAACTCCAATGCCTTATGGTCTGATATCTCTTCTTTAATGGCTACAAACACAATGGCTTCATTAGCATCACCATCAGATTCTTCATCAATGATACCACCATCAACAATAATAAGACAATCTCTTTTGCCTTTACCCTTATACTTCTTGAATTTCTCTTGTTTGTTCTCATTGTCACCATTAGGATAGCTAGCAACAATGTGTCCAATCATGTTGCATGCAAAACATTTCAAAGGTAATTTACCTCTATATTTACCTATACCTCTAGGCAACTGCTTGGCCAACAATGCTTCAAGCTCAACTAAACTATCTTCATTATCAGCTTCTCTATTGGATTTGGATTCATAACTATGACAGGCATCTCTAATTTTCCTCATAGATGGGTTAGAAATAAAAGCTCTAAATGCAGACTTGGATTTTTATACACTACAATCATAACCATTTTATTCAAAAGTAGTAAGGTTTCCAATGATGGAGTCAAGAGTTACCTTAGTTTTGTCAATAGACTTTATCTCCTAAATAGATGCAACTCAGATAGCAGGGTTCTCAGTACCTTACTTATAACTGTGGAATCTTCCACTTTACCTCAGGCACTCTTAATTTCACCAACTATCTCCTTTATCCTTCGACCATACTGCTGGATATTCTCACCTTCAACCATCCACATGTCATCAAATTTTCCTCTTAGACTCTCTTCTTTAGCAATATTAACATGTTCATCACTGCTATAAATCTCATCAAGTTTTTTCCATACCTCATATGCAGTCTCTACACCATGAACATCTACATACTCTGCATCAGATAAAGAAATGATAATGGCCTCTAATGCTTGATGATTTTCTTGTTGCTCTTTCTTCTAATCATTAGTCAACATCCCAGTAGGTACAACATATTTAGTATCAACATGTTCCCAATAATATCTTCCCAGACTCTTGATATAAATTTTCATTCTGTCACTCCATATCCTATAGTTCTCTCTAATAAAATTCGGACCTTCCTTCTTCATCATGATCTACAAGATCTTTAACTCAAATAGTAAGGATTAGACCTTAGAGGACCTAATAAGCTCTCATACCAATTGATGGTATGATGAAAGAATAAATATCTGATCAACTACTAAGAGGGAGGGGGGTGAATCATTAGATAGAAAAATTGATACAAGCTTCACCAATCTCAAAAATCAATCTCTCAAAGTAAAATTGGAACTATCGATGTAATACCATTGTCAAGATAAAAAATCATAAGATAAACTAGATGACTATTACAACAAATTAACATTAAACAACTTTAAACTCATAAACATCTAAATGCTTTTTCATATCTCAACAGACGTTATTTCCCAATGCTTTTGGTTATCATAACTTATCAAAGTAGTGAAGTAGTTAAGTAAATCAACCATTAGAAACATAACCATAAAAAAATTCACCACTTGACACAAATATTGTTGACGTGGAAACCCAAATGGGAAAAACCACGGTGAGATGAGACTCACAAGATAATAGTTTGAACTCTTCTAAAGTTCGCCCTGTTAGGAGCCTAGCTTGTTAAAGCTTTACAAAAGTCCTGTCAAGAACTGGTCTTGTTAGGAACCACCTGGTTAAGGGATTGACTACATTTCCTTGTTACAAGAAATACCCTATAAGGAGTAACCTCAGTAGAGGATTTGAAAATCCAAGCTAATGGATCACCTTGTTAGAGGATTTGAATAGTACCAAGCTTGTTAGAGCTTACCTAGTTAGGGGATTTCAATTCCACTGTAACTGTTAGAAAAATGATCTTTGCTAACTCTCTACCAACTCAGTGAACTAAAAAACTTCATTGACCTTATAAACAAATCAATTAGGTTGATGACATAACAAATACTTAATTCTCATAGAGATTACAAACAAGTCGGTTCAAGTATGGTCGTTAGACTACATAGCAATCTCTGCACATCATGCAAGAAAACCTTGATCACTCCTTGATCACTGATTCATCAAACTTAGTAACTCATCACGTGCTTTGCATTATATGCAATACATTTTCTCATTCCTTAGACAAAAACTGTTACAATAGTTCTCCATAATCACTTGAAATTGTCTTCACACAACAATCATACATTTCATAATCACTGCTTCTCATCATCATATCATAAACCAATATAATCAATTAACCAAACTTAATCAATTAGGGTTTATCAAAAACAAGAGGTAGGGTTTATTGGTTACTGGTTCAACTCTCCAATATATAGCAACACCGGTTCACTCCACAAATTCTTCCTATCGGTTACAAAACAATATTACAACAATATCAACAATATCTTTATCGGTTAATTGAAATCAATGACAACATAATATATCATTAATTCAATCTTCATACAAATGCCAACAAGTTTAAGATTTTAATGGATATTTTTTCTCATAACTTTTAGTTCTTCAAAACTGTACTTATTTAATCCTCGATTCTACAACTTCTTGGGCTCCATTTAGGCTCATAGAACCTCCTTTTCATGTGCCATTTTTTTGAAGTACATAATTTTTCATCTAATTTCACGTGGTACTCTCAATGTTTCTCCATTTTGAGTAGAAATTGTACTCTCTATAGTTTGTCTTTATTGGCCTATTTGGTACATGTAATTTATTTGGATCTCATTTAGATCACTTACATTATTGGTTTGTCTTGTATATCCTATTTGAGCTAGTTATAGTTTTTAAATTAGAAGCCTACTTTTCCCTTGTTCGCAAGTGGCCCATTGTACATGTTGGTGTAAATAATTATTCATCATGGATATTATTACACTATACTTAAGTTTACTTAGGAAATGCATTTCATAGTAGTTTGGGTATGAGACACTTGGGTGTTTGTGCCACATTGGGATAGTGTGTGTAGAAGAATTTCTACCTTTTATGGTGTGATCTTGTTGTTACACTCTACATTCAATGGGTGATCCACCTCATGTGGACTATTATATTATTTCTCCTACCTACCCACACTTATTTCCTACCTACCCTTGTTTCGTATTGAGCCACATGTCATGTTTGTGTGCTCACATATCCATATGGCCTTGCCTATATAAGGAGGCTTATATTCATTGTATGTAATGCTTAATGATCTAGTTGATCATATTTTTCATCTTGATAGAATACAGTTTATTTCTATCATCTATTTTGTTCTCTCTTATTTGTGCTTTCCATTGCCTCTTGATCTTGGAAAAATCTCACATGGTATCAGAGTCATTAGACTGTCATTGGTTTGATAATTGAGAGAAATTGATGCTATTTGGTATTGTGTATTTTGGAGTTTTCTATTGCAGGTTATTATTGAGGCTTGATGGGTCAAATCTGAGGTTACCATTGGATTGAGAAGGTCCAAGAAAGTTATTTTTTCCTTTTGTTTCATCCAAATCAAACTTCAGAGGCCAAATCTAGAGGCATTTGAAGTTTGACTCTATGGCGGAAATTTTTCAGAAATTATAATTTTGCAGGCATTTTTCAAATAGCGATATCTCACTCATCCGAACTCATTTTTTCAAGCAATTTTTTTTGTTTTGGGGTAGAATTTCGTGATTTGTATAGTGGTGCATGATTTTTCTGATTTTCGGATGCAAGTTTTTCAGAAATCGCGAAATCCTGATTTTTACAACTTTGGACGTTTCATTTGGGCTCATATGGACTCCTTTTCAGGTGTCGTTTTTTTTGAAAGTGCATAATTTTTTATCTACTTTCATAATCTGCCATCTACTTGCAGTGATTTTAAGTAGAAATTGTACTTTCAATATTTGGCCATTTTTTGGATATTTGGTACTTGCATTTTGCTTGGATCTCAGTTTAGATCACTAGCAGTATTTGTTGAAGTCTCTTAGATCTCATTTTGAGAAGTTGTAAATTGAAATCAAAAGTCCACCTTGCCATTGTTTGCAAGTGGCCCATTGTATATGAACTACATATAAAGTGCCAAAATTATCATTTTTGGGGGGTACTTTGATTGAGTGAATTTGGGGGGGTGTATCTTGTGCTTTTGTGCTCTTGTGTTCCTTCCTTTATACTGCTATGAGTTCTTCTAAGTTTCCTCTATTAACTCCTCATAATTATTCTACTTGAAAAATTTATGCATGGAGTAAATTTATGGAAAAATGACTAACTCATTACATTGATGCACCTATTGTTGCTCCCGTTGATCCTAAGGTTGATCCAGTTGGTCACTTGGATTGGCTCACTAAAAATATCATGGGAATTGGTACCTTAAGAAATTATGTATCAAAGGATCACATTTTTCATATTGAGAAGTGTACTCTAATCAAGGATGCTTGGCAAAAGTTTCAAGACTTGTATGGTTAAGTTGATGAGATTAGGGGATATCAAATTGATAGTGATCTCACCATGTTGGATCCCAAGAGATTTGATACTATACAAGATTATGTCACTAAGGCAAATGAGTTGAGGGCACAACTCAAATATTGTGACATTGATAAGAAGGATACTCAATTGATATTCAACTTGATAGGCAAGCTTCCACAAGAATATGCAACATTTGTTTCTAGTTTCCAAACGCATAGGATGACAATGGGTTCAAGCTACACAATGCCTACATTTGATGCTTTCAATGAAATGTTGATGATGGAACAAACTAAGTTGATAATCATGGGCATTCTTAAAGCTTCTAAGTCTTAAGCATTAGTGGCAAATCAATGGAACAAAGGAAATCAAGGAAAGGACAACTCAGAAAAGAAGAAATGGCAATCAAAGCCTAAGGACAAAGCATCATCCTCTCCACAACAAGGAGATACATCCTCTTCCAAGAGGGATAATTCACCAAAGAGGGAGAGACCTACTTGTGCCTATTGTAAAAAGTTTGGTCATGAGGAGCATCGTTGCCATTCTAAGAAGATTGATGAGCTCACACATATCATCAAAAAGCATAATATTGATTTGGCTAATGTCTACAAGAAGGATAATTCATCAACTTCCACTTCCTCACATTCAAAATGAAAAGGGCAAGCATTCATGGCTTCTACAAGTGGGAAGACTCACTCTTTTTGGACAAGAAAAGGAAAATCTCTATGTGCTACTATCAGTCATGATTCAGAGAGATGGCTTCTAGATTCAGGGGCTTATCATCATATGGAATCTTCGTAGTCTATGTTCTCTACATTTGAGCCTTGGACCATGCCACAGATTTTGATGGGCAATCATACATAGATGGATGTGATTGGGAAAGGATCTATTGATATTGGGGATAACTGCTTCAATAATGTGTTGTGTATACCCCACTTGACAAACAGTCTCCTTTCTATCTATCAAATCACACATGGCGCAACTAAGAGAGTTGTGGAGTTCACACCTGAGTTAGTTTTCATTAGAGACTTAGAGACTAGAGCTATCATTGAGACTGGGGTGTCTGATCATGCATCTCGGTTATACTCCTTTTTAGATTTTATTGATGATGATGATTTCACATTTGATGATTCTACGCATGTTGATCACACTTCTTGTGATGGTTCAGATTTTGAGGAGGACTTTGGGCACTTGAACATGGGGATTCTCACATGTGACCCCATTCTTGAGCCTTGTATTTCATCTCCTCATATTGATATCACATCACCCATTGCACCTGATGATGTAGATAGTGTGACAGTTTTGCCTTCATGTGATTTAGTACAGCAGGATATTCATTGTCTTCTAGCTTCAGATTCATGGGATGATTACTTGACAGACATTGCAGGTTTGTTTGTGGAATCCTACATTGCAGATTTGAGAGACATCATTGATGACATTCGTCTTCTCTTTGATGAAGGTGATCCTTCTTCAATTGTTGCGAGGGAACACTTTGACACTCTTGTTCATTCTCTACATGATCATTCTTTCGAGGTTGACATGATTGTGGATACTTATGTACAACAGTTGGAGGAGGTCTCTTTATTTTTTGAGGAGACATGTGAGTCTTTGGGACATGTTCTGCATCCATCTCCACTAGATCTTGGAGTGCCTTTTTCAGTAGTGTGGCACAGTTTACCACCTCTGGAGGGGGTATCTTTCAGCATCGACATGGGGACACTTGAGTAGTTTTCAGAGATTCCTTTCATCATGAGTTTTATTCATACATCTTCCCTTCATGATTGGGGAGACTTCATGGATACACATTTGGTTTTGTTTCTTCCTAAGGGGAGGAATATTGTTTGGCGTTCGTGGAGCGGTTTCTTCATACATTGAGCTTCTATTATTGGTGTAGAATCCACATTGAGGGGAGGCTTCCTAGCTTCTCTTCTTCTCTCATATGGGGGGGACTTTTTCCTCACATGGGGTTTTGTCCTTCACATACTTCTATGAGAGTTCTTTGTATCTAGTTTTTCATCTCTCTTTTGGGAGAGGGTTTTTTCCCATTGGGTTTTTTTCTCTTTCTCCACTTTGTGAGAGATTTCATTGCATTGGTTTTCATGCATTTGCATTTGTACATGGGTACCTACATGGCCTAGTAGTCGGGACTCATGTTGCATTGCTTAGTTGCATTGTAGACTTAAGTGCATTCCCCTAAGTTGCACTTGAGGGGGAGTGTTGGTGTAAATAATTATTCATCATGGATATTATTACACTATACTTAATTTTACTTAGGAAATGCATTTCATAATAGTTTTGGTATGAGACACTTGGGTGTTTGTGCCACATTGGGATAGTGTGTGTAGGAGAATTTCCACCTTTTATGGTGTGATCTTGTTGTTACACTCCACATTCAGTGGGTGATCCAGCTCATGTGGACTATTATATTATTTCTCCTACCTACCCTTGTTTCTTATTGAGTCACATGTCATGTTTGTGTGCTCACATATCCATATAGCCTTGCCTATATAAGTAGGCTTATATTCATTATATGTAATGCTTAATGATCCAGTTGATCATATTTTTCATCTTGATAGAATACAGTTTATTTCTATCATCTATTTTGTCCTCTCTTATTTGTGCTTTCCATTGCCTCTTTATCTTGGCAAAATCTCATAGTACATACACTAAGTGTAAAGTACAAAATCATCATTTTTGGGGGATGTCTTGTGTGATTGTGCCTCTCTCTATCTTGTGCTCTTCCATTTTATTTCTATGGGTTCTCCTAAATTTCCACTTCTAACTCCACATAATTATGCATCATGGAAAATTAAAGCATGGAGCAAGCTAATGGAGAAACAACTTATTTATTTCATAAAGGAAACAATGATAACACCACTAGATCCAAAATCTGATCCTAATTCTCAATTGGAATGTCTCAATAAAAAATATACGGCTTTGGGAACTTTAATAAATTATGTATTAGATGACCTTATTTTTCATATTGAGAAATATACTACAGTCAAGGATGCTTGGGATATCTATGCCAAATTATACGGTTAAGTTGATGAGATTTCGGGATACAAGCTCAACAATTAGCTCACAATGTTGGATCCCAAAGATTTTAATACAATTGAAGGTTGTCACAAAAGCAACTAAGCTAAGAGAAAAGCTTAAGGATTGTGGTATTGACAAGAAGGATTCTCTATTGGTTTACATATTGTTGGACAAGCTTCTATCAAATTATGCAACCTTTGTTTCTAGCTTTCACACCCATCGGTTGATTCAAGGTGCTTTGTTCACTCAACCATCATTTGATGCATTCACGAAGATGTTGATACTTGAGCAACCAATGTTGATCAAGATGGGGATTCTCAAGTCTTCAACTTCTAAGGCTCTAGTGGGTAATCAAGGGAATAAAAGAAATCAAGTAAAAGTCAAGAATCAAAAGCAGTCTAAGCCAAAGCCAAAACAAGATAGAGTACAATAATCCTCTCCACAACAAAGTGATTTTAGATCCTCACCTAAGGGGAAGTCGTATAAGGAGAATATTTTTTATGCATATTTCAAGAATTTGGGACGTAATGAACACCATTGTTACAAGAAGGATATTGATGAATTGAAACTTCTTCTTGAGAAGAATATAATCAATTTTCCTTCTAGAATATATACTTCAGCTTCTTCTTCTAGAGAAAAGGAATTTGATTAAAGAAAGGATCATACTTTTGGGACAAGTAAAGGACAAGCTCTTTGTGCTACTAAAAGTCATTGTTGAGGGAGATGTTTTTTATATTTAAGAGTTTCTCATCATATGGAATCTTTGCAGTCCATGTTCTCTTCATTTGAGCCTTGCAACATGTCACTAACTTCGATGGGCAATCATACATATATGAATTTGGTTGGGAAAAGATCTATTGCTATTGGGGATAACTCCTTCAATGATGTGTTGTGTGTACCTCATTTTACAATCAATCTTCTTTCCATCTATAAAATCACTCATGGGGCAACAAATAAGATTGTGGAGTTCACACCTGATTCAGTTATCATTAGAGACTCAGAGAGTATAGATATCATTGCAACTTGGGTGGTGGATCATGCATCTCGATTGTACTCCTTTTTAGATTTTGATTAGATTGATGACTTTCATTCTCCACATGATGATATTGTGGAGAAATTTGGTTACTTGACCTTGGGTTTTCTCACATGTGATCTGTTTCTTGAGCCTTGCATTTCATCTCCTCCTATTGATACCACATCTCCTATTGCATTTGATGACATGGATGTTCCTACAGTTTTGGCTTTATATGGTTCAGTGCAGTACGATATACCTTGTCTTCCAGATATTGTTCCTTAGGATGACTACTTGACAGACATTGTAGATTTATTTATGGAGTCTTGCATTGTGGATTTGGGAGACATCATTGATGATATTCATCCTCTATTTGATGGAGATGATCCTTCTTTAGTTGTTGTGAGGTAACACTTTGACCCTATTGTTCATTCTCTACATGATTATTCTTTCATGGTTGACATGATTGTGGATACTCATGTACAACATTTGGAGGATGTCTCTTTATTATTAGAGGAGACACTTGAGTCTTCGAAGCATGTTCTACATTCATCTTCACTAGATCTTGGATTGTTCTTTTCAGTAGTGCAAACTATTACACTCGATTTGGGAGGGGAAACTTTCAACATCTACATGGGAAGATTTGAGCAGTTTTTAGGAACTTCATACATCTTGAGATTTTTCTTACATCTTCCCTTCATGATTGGGGAGACTTCATGGATACACCTTTGGTTTTGTTCCTTCCTAATGGGAGGAATGCTATTCGATGATCGGTGAGAAGCTTCTTCATTTAGTTTCAAGTTTCTACCATATTACTCATTGTACATTCAAGGGTGCTACTTCGTGTCTCTTCTTCTCTATTATGGGGGGACTTTTTGTTTTTATGGGGTTTTCTCCTTCTCATACTTCTTATTTGAGGTTTCTTTTTTTATTTTCATCTCTCTTCTTGGGGGGATTTTTTCCCACGTGGTTTATTCCCATTCTCCATTTGTGAGAGATTGCATTGCATTTGTACATGGGTAGCTAATATGGTCTCATAGTCGGGACACATCTTAAATATTGTTATCTTGAGTCTATATTCCCCTAAGTTGAAATTAAGGGGGGGTGTTGGTACAAATTATGCCTCATAATTACACTCTACTTAAGTTGAATTAACGAAATGCATTTCATATTAGTTTGTGTATGAGACACTTAGGGAAGTGTGCATATAGGATAGTTTCTTGTAGGAGAAATTCCACCTTTTGTAGTTTTATCTTGCTATTACATTCCATGTTCAGTGGGTGATCCACCTCTTGTAAAATATTTTATTATTTCTCCTACCTACCCTCACCTAGTCTTATATCTCATTGAGCCACATGTCATGTTTGTGTGCTCACATATCCATATAGTCTTGCCTTTATAAGAAGGCTCATCTTCATTGTATAAATTATCTAGTTGATCATAGTTTGCATCTTGCTAAGAATACAATTCGTTCTTATAAATTATTTTGTCTTTCTTGTATTGTTCTATCCATTAGGCTCTAAATATTGGATTTTTCTAACAATTGTTAGAACCTCTACCACCACCCTTATTATATGTTGCCCCTTAATAAATTTTTAGATATCACAATTTTAAGAGAGCAGTAGCAAGACGTAGAATACAAGTTTTCTGAAATTTTGAAAGCGATAAGATCTGAGGAGCAAAGATTTTCTAAAGTGTATGTTCAAATGTTGTTGGGCATTAGGATGGTGATTTCCTGATATACCATTGCATTTTCTTATATTACTCATAAATGTGATGGAATCTAGTCATTGAATACTCTCTCACATTGGGATTTGAGAAGCAGGGATTTTCTAAAGTGGAAGTAGGAATTCCGTTGGGCATTGGGATGGTGGTTTCTTGATATATTATTGCATCTTCTTATATTTCTTATAAATGTGATGCAATATAGTCCTTCAATACTCTCTCTCGTGGGGATCTTCAGAATCAATGCAGTCTATATACCTCTTTTCTACTCTGAGATAGACTCTCTCATGGGGATCTTCAGAATCAATGCAGTCTATATACCTCTTTTCTACTCTGAGATATACTCTCTCTCATGGGGATCTTCAGAATCAATGCAGTCTATATACCTCTTTTCTACTCTGAGATATGAATCTGTAGATATTATGTATTGTGAGAAGACCTCATTTGTAACTGTAAATGTCACTATGCAGGCATCCTCTTTTGTTTCATTTTTAAAAAAACGTATGCTTTCATGACGCATTGTAGTCATGAAGAAAAAAGGTTCACTAAAATTGTCATTATCCCTATGAATGCTTTTTGTAAATTCCCCTACTCCTGAAAGGATTATGAATTTCTTAGCGTCAAAAAATGAAATGCTTCCTTTCAGCTCTAGGAAACCTGGTTTCTCTTATTTGTTATTAATAAACAACGAAAGTAGAGAAAGTTTTTCAATTCTAGCTTTGATATTTCTAATATATTAATTATAAAAATCAAAATTAATGGTTTAAATTTAAGATTTGAATTATTTCATTTTTGAAATATTAGAATATTAAGATTCAATTTTTTAAAACATCAAATACTTAGAATTTTGTAAGGTTGCTATTTTAAACATTAAATAGTAAGAATTTTGTAATCATTCTATTTAAGTTATCCTACTTTTTCTTTAAAACTTGCTATTTTATTTTTGAAATATTATTATATTTCAATCTTTTAAAATATGAATAATAAATTATTAATAATTATATTTTTATTTTTTTATAAATTTTATTATAGTGAATGTTGGTTTTACACTTCTATTTTATTATTATCATATGCATTATACAAGTTTTACAATTCCTTGATAAATACAATTTAATAAAAATATAAATTTAATATTAATCATATAGCGAGGTATGTTGATCTCTTATTTTGTATGAAGTCAAGAGATGTATATTAAATATTTTGTTAATATAATATTATTATAGTATGATAAGAGTTAGGTTTTAATTAGGGTTAAAATTCAATTAAATTTACTATTAACCTTCAATTAGTAAAGTATTTAAGGTTGAGATTTAATGAGAGTTAGGAAAAGGGTTAGGGCTACAATTTAGCTAGGGTAGTATTTTTATTATTGCTTAAATTAAGGTATAATTAACATTACAATTAGGGTTCAATTAGGGTTGGAGTTAGTATAAGAGTATTATTACAATTCAATTAAAGATGGTGTTTGATTACTACTAGGGTTAGGATATAATTAAGATTGTATTTTTTGATTAAGATAAATAGGTTTTGAGGGGACTAGAAATCCCTTGCAATGGGTTTTGAAGGAACCTGAAGCCCTCAGATTTTATGAGGATCTGAAACCAAAAACAAACAGTTACGCAAAGATACATCAAGGAAGAAACAACAACCCAAGCTCATCTAAGCAACAAAGAAAACTCAAAGAAACCGATTGAAAAGGAAGAAGGCCAAGGCCATTCACAATCACAAGGCTTTCAACAAGGCTCCCTTAACCTTCATAAGAAACCAAGGGTTTTCCCATGCTCCCATAACCTGAACAATGAGATGGATCAAAGATCCCATAGTCACAAACAACAAACACTTGCTAATAAACATACAATTCCAATCTAGGGATAAAGAGTTTTGAAAATCTCCCAAAGACTTCAAATTGGGTTTTAAACTGGCTCCCAAAATTAACACAACGCAACCGAACCACTAAGCAGTAACACTCCACTACCAACAGAACTTGGGTTTTGGAAGGTTTGCACAACCTACAATCTTGAAAGTGAGTTTTACAAGGATCCCACAACAAGAAAAATGGGTTTTTGATAGGATCCAACAACCTTTATCAGAAGAAAGGACAAAGCAAAGTGCATAAAACCCTCAAAAATCACCACCTCAATAGGTGATAAAGGAGAGGATCCAAATAAAAGACAATACTCTATACCCATACAACCCAGAAATAGGCAACAATCAGCCTCCCACTAGCACCATACAACCTCCATAGTAGCACCCAACTCCACCTCTATAGGAGCATGGTTTTCTTTAACTCCACCTATGTCCACCTCAAAAGAAGATAAGGCCACCTCAATAGGACTAGCTAGAGAGAACATAGGCTGTAGGGAGAGAGCCCTGCTTAAGATAAAGAAAGAACAAGCATAGTTAGACTAGAGACAACAACCCTCCAAAAAAGAAGAACAGAAGACCAGAGACCAAGACCTCTAAAAACAGCCCAGAAGAAAATCAGGGTCATCTGAAGGAATAGAGCCTCGTCCTCCCAAAAAAATAGTCTCACCAATAACAAAAACTATGCTAGAAGTTGCTTCATGACTAGCACAAACCCCATCATCATCCTTCGTGCCCATCTTCCCACTAACACCCAACAAGAAGAAAGAGAAACTGCAGGGGCCAAGATAACCTAGAAACAAAACTCCCTGCCATGAACTCCACAAGCACAGAAACCAAACCCAACAATAGCTATAGGACCAACCCTCAGCAAAGAATCCATAGGCTAACAGAAGAAAAAAGAATAACTGATCTGGACCTTAGTCCCTCAAACTAGAATCTCTCCAAAAACTAAATCTATTCTGAATCTTTTCTTCCTTGGACCTTCATCATCTCAAATCAATCTCATATCTTCCTCTTTAGACCATCCACGAGTAAAAACAACTCGATAAAGTTGGCCAAAGATCCACCAGTTCATAATGAAATATGCAAACAATAATATGTCAGTCCAAATAATGAACAACATCTCCAATAATGCATAGAACTTCGCAGAGATCCCCAAGAATATAGGTTGGGTCCAAAACAATATCTCTCAATGATCTGCAAGTTACGAAAACCATCTGCAACCCAATTCTGCTTCGCTCCACACATTGCAAGACCAACCGGTAAGAACACACCAACACTAGACCACTACTGGAATCAATATCTCCCTAGAATCAAATCCAAATTCCATGAATCTTGAATATATTTAATACTATGATCTTCAAATGCTAAATCCAAATCGACAATGCTAGTTCCACAAACATGAATAAACACAACAATCTCCAAGCAATTTCACTACTAACTACTCCAACTGAACGAACTACACAGGTGATCTTGCATCACCTTTCTTTATACTTCTTAATGCTTCCATGTAAACCAATGTTTTTCTTGAACACCGATTTGCAACGAGCAGACTTTCATCCTTAAGAAATTGGTACAAGATCCCATGTATCGTTATTTTTAAAGGTTGTCATTTCTTTTTCCATAGCAATCTTCTAGGATTCTACATCACTCATACCTAATGCCTCTTCTACAGATCTAGGTTCATCCATATTATTATTTAAATAATAATACTTCTCCAATCATCAGGTTAATACCTTTCAAGTGGATGTCTATGTCTTGTAGACCTTCAAACAATCTGAGTTGGAGCTTCTTATTTCCTTTTTCGAAAGATTTAGAGCTGGATGAGCTCTCCTCAACTTCTTTCCTATCAAGTGGTCTCGAGTCAAATCTTTTTAAGTGAATTGAATCACATATTCCTATATAGTCTATTCTAGTTGTAATGTAACAAAAGGAAACTTAATTTCTCTATACATAACACTTCTACTATGAGTTACCTTTTGTCCAATAGGGTCCCAAAGCTTTTATCTTTTCACAACATAACTATAATCGATGAAGATACATTTCAGAGCCTTTTTCTCCAACTTTGTTTGGTTCTCCTTTGGGACATGTACATATGCCTCACAACCAAAAATTTTAAGATGTCTTAATAAAGTCTTGTGGCCTGACCATGCTTCCATAGGCATTTTATCAACAAGAACTAATGTAGGAGACATTTTAATCAGGAAGTAAGTAGTGGCAATAGCTTGAGCCCAAAACTTATGTTTTAGACCAGCACCACTCAACATACTCATAGCTTTCTCCATCAGAGTCATGTTCATTCTTTCTACAACTCCATTCTACTGTGGAGAATAAGGAGTTGTCTTATGTTTGTTAATGCCACAATCTTTACATAATCTATCAAAACCACTAGAGAAAAAATCACCACCAATATCAATCCTTAAATGTTTAATTTTATTTATAGTATGCAACTCAATCATTACTTTAAATGCTTTAAGATGACTAAAAAAATCAGATTTAATCCTTAGAAAGTATACCAATGTCCTTCTACTAAGCTCATTAATAAATGAAACATAATATGTATATTTTTCAATCAAAGGAACATCTATAGGATCAAACACATCAGGATGAATAATATCCAAAACACCACAAGATTTATGAGAACTCAAATAAAGCTAAATGCATTTTTATTTTCTATGAATGCAATGCTCACAGAAATCAAATTCAAGATTACAATCATTCAAACCTTCAAAAAAGTTTTTATTTTTCAAGGTCCTCAAACCCTTTTCTCCAATGTGGCCAAGTCTCTGGTGTGATAGCATAGTCTTATCTACAAGTAAATTTGCTTCAAAAGAAAGAGCACCCTCAATTACACAAGATCCATGTCCATCCACTAAAGGTTAAATGCTCAAACCTTCTAATGAAGTATCCACAAATTTACTTTTTACAGAAGTGCTATTACACTCAACAATGTATGCCTCTAGCTTATACAAACTATCAAACCTGACACCTATAGAAATCACCATAGCACCCTTAATCATCTTACATTCTATATTAGAAAAGACTACCTAGATACTAGCATCTATCAATTCACTTATAGATAATAAATCTCATTTTAATCTAGGAATATGCAACACACCACTAATGTTTTTTATTCTACCATCAGAAAACCTAATCCTAACTTAACCTTGACCAACTATGTCTAAATTTGAATCATCACCCATGTACACCTAGCCTCCATTAAATTCTTCATATTTAAAAAACCAATCTTTATTGGAAGTCATATAAAAAGATGCACCTGAGTGAATTAACCATGCATCATTACCTAGATGAGTAGCCAAACCTATAATGAGTGCATCACCATCTTCCTTCTCAGACTTGGAATCTGAATAAAACTTCTTCTTTTCTTCTTTGTAGTCCTTACATATGTGACCTGAATTATTGAATTCAAAAAAATGACTTTATAATTTTCATGATATTTTGATCTCCCTTTAGATTTGGACTTTTTTCACTTCTCATTCTTCTTGCCTTTCTCCTTAGGTCTTCCACAAAAAGTTAGGGTTTCCTTCAAACTGATGGATACCTTCCTCTAGATCTCTTCACCAAGTAGGGCACCCACCACATCTTCACACTTCAAAATAAATGAAGTACTACTAATAGACATAATAAGAAAATCCCATGAATCAGGCAAAGAACAAAGAAAGATCTCATATTTCTCTTCTTCGTTCATCTTAACACCAATAGATACTAGTTGAGACACCAACCTATTAAATTCTTCTAGGTGGTCTTAAATTCATCCACCCTCTTCCATCTTAGAGGAATACAATTTCTTCCTCAATAAAACCTAATTTAATAAAGATTTCGCTTGATACATCTCACCATGCTTAGTGCATAACTTGTTTGCAAAGTTCTCTTCATGGACATTGATTAGAACAAAGTCTATCAGGAACAGTCTGATTATACCCTTTCTTTTTGGTCAATAACATCATACTCAACAACCATAGTAGGATCTAAGGGTCTTGAGACATTTGGATCAATAGAATCCAAAAGATCTCAATCTATTAGCAGATCTTCCATCTTTATCTTCCACATCTTGAAATTACTACCATTCAATTTATGCACCTTTGTTCTCCATAACAAACTTGCCATCTAAAAATTCCTACAATATCAAAAAGTATCTTTTGCACAAGCTCCCACTCAAATCTAGATTAGTTCAAAAAACCCAACAGCCCACAACTAAAACCAAAGATGATCAGGCTCTGATACCACTTGTAAGGAAGTTAAGTAGCAGAATACCTTCCTACACTAACCTTGAGAGGAGGGTAATCGTTACAATAGTTACAAAAAATTAATTAAAAAAAAATATATATCATGCATACCACAACACAACAACACAGTCATTTACGTGGACAAAACCCTTTTTGAAGAAAAACCCCACACTCTGAAAGAAGTTCAATATATTATTCAACAATCAAAACAGATTACAATATACTTGTAAAGAAATCTCTTCACAAGAATACCACTACTCAAAGATTCAGAGGTAACTTAATAGCCATAAGACTCTTACACACAACCTCTATCTCACACACCTTATATATAGGAGATACAATACAAGAAACAATCAAACAGTATTACAAAACCATGGGCTAAAACCACCCAATAAAGTAAATCCGACCTTATCTCCATTATAGATTTCCTATGACATGTCAAAACATACATCAACACATTTTCCTCCCTTTTATAGCTCATTTGTGTGTAAGATGCAATTTATATTTCCTATTTCAGTAGTCCAAACTTCTGAAGGCGATAACTTGTGAAGTATGTGTCCGATTGAAGAATCACTTGAAGTGCCAAAAATCTCATGAAATTATCTATCACCTTATAAAAATCCATGCTATTTACATCCAGTTTTCAAGGTGTTTTGGAGCCTCTAAAGTCCTCAAATTTAATATTAAATATTTCATTGCACCCTTAAAAAACAAAAACTTTAATACCTTGACAACTACCTATGAACTTGCGACGACAATTTACCAACATGCTTATCTAGCCAACCAATATATTTGGGGAGAATTTTGCACCATTTCATGATCAAACAAAAACTTACTATAAATATGAACCTCATGTAAATGCAAGGTTGAGATACCATTTTCCCAAAAAATTTGAACCAAATGAAATGATAAACTTTAAAAATTATAAATATTTAAACTAAAAGTAAACCAAACCGATACCTTACCCTAAAAATCAATCAAAATTGAAGTAAACCCTCCCTAACACTAAACAAAATTAAACCACAATCATAAATAAAATTGAACGATAACACTAACCCTAAACAAAGTTGAACTTTAACCCAAAACCTAATTTAACATTGAACCAAATAAAAAACTAACCCTAAATTAAATTATACACTAACCTAAACACTATACCTAATTGAACCCTAACCCTAAACTAAACTAGGCCACAACCCTAACACTAAACAAAATCAAATTGTACACATTACACTATGTTAGGATAACTGGCTGAGAGGGGGGGTGAATCAGTTGTTAACAAATTATAACTTTTAATCCACAATACAACCTTAAACAAATCAAGTGCCAATAAAGCACATACAGATGCTGGTAGGAAAAGATATCGGTAAAAAATACAACTTAACCATTAACCAAATAATCAATGCAAAGCAACCATACCACATAACACCATGATTTGTATGTGGAAAACCTAGAAAGGGAAAAACCATGGTGGGAAGCCTACCCACAATCAAATGATACTTCTGTAGAAAGTATGTATTACAATGAGGGGCCTGCACTGGTAGGTAGGCACACTTCTTAGAGTGTACTTCTCATTACAAAAGAGTCTCACTGACTATAGAGAGGATACAACCATCTCAAAATAAATGGACAAAAATCCAATAAAGTGAACAACCAGAAATAGCATCTACCACGCTTGATTAGAGTCACAGTTAAGCTCAGTGCCCAAGGACTAAATTCTCTTCTGAATCCAATTCAATCACCAATGATCGACCAACTCCTCTTCCTAAATGATATTAAAATATTCCCACATTCCATTCCTTGACCATGACCTATTCAATAATCATGATACTCTACAAAGAGTTTCTACCTCTTATTTATACAAACCCTAAGGCCTAAACCAATTAGGTTGGCCACCTAAAAGATATTATAATAAGATCATTACATAATTCCATATTACAATGATATGTCATGTCGTCTTCAGACCAAAACAATAATTAAAAATCCATAAATCATCTCAAAACATCTCGGTAACATGTAGAATACACGTTAGCATGATACCGAGCTAAAACCTAGATAGGCACCAAACCTATTCTGGGTCCATCACACCAAAGCAATGTCTTCAAGAAGTTGAAGCACAATCAAAAAACATCTTCAACATCCTGAAATCCATGAAGAAGTTGCACCAACACCAATTATGCATTCTGTCATGATTGCTCAATAAAAGCTCAATCGATAAAGCCTTAAACCAGTGTCGGTAAGGGTTTATCAGAGTGTATGATAGAATCCGATTACCAAACCAATACCAACTAACAAAACCAATGTCATGGATAATATAACACATGAAATCAAACATACTTCACTGATCCAAACATGTTGGAAGTGTCCAACAGATAGTCTCTTCTACCAGTAACACTAGATCTTCTACCAATAGCCAAAACTTGTATGTCGGTAACCAATCATAACAGCCAGTGTTGACATCAATGACAAAACATCAATGCAACACATAATCAATTCATCCATAATGCCAACAATCTCCGTCTTTGGCATTGATGGCAACACTAGATGTGAAAAACATCTAAGTACTAAGCAGTGCCAAACAAGTATCCCCCTATGGAAGACAACCAACAATCTCCTGAATATCAATATCTCTCCCCCTATGAATGATATCTCTGTAAGGTTCTGAATGATTTTGCACATTACTATCACTCCCCCTTTGACATCAATGCCAGAAATCTGACAAAAATATATCAAAGCAATGATATAAACCTCTGAATCTCAAAGCTGACTACTCCCCCTGAGTAGTAGCACTAGTCATCATTACCGAAATGAATAATGTCTTTGATAATGCATGTCATACTAATGACAAACTTCATCAATCAATTCTCTGTCGGAGGGGAAGAAAACCCTAATCTGTCTCTCAAATACTCAAATGATTCCTTAAATAGTGGTTTAGTGAATATATCTGCAATCTATTCTTTAGTTTTCACATAAACATTTGACTTCCTTTTCTTCTTCATTGTCCTTCAAAAATTTATACTTTATTGAAATATGCTTAGTCTTAGAGTGAAATATCGAATTCTTAGACATGTCAATAGTTCTAGAGTTATCAGAGTAGATAACTACCAGTTCACTATAATTTACCCTGATATCCTTCAACATTTGCTTCATCCAAAAAACTTGAGTGCAATTAGTTGTCGCTACAACATACTCAACTTCTGCAGTAGATAAAGAAATGCATGACTATTTTTTGTTGATCCATGAAACCAGTTTCTTTCCAAGAAAGAAAGCTCCACCAGAAGTGCTCTTCTTATAATCAGTATCTCTTGCCCAATCTGAGTCAATATATGCACATAAAGTGAAATCATCATTTTTAGAATACCATAAACCATATTTTGTTGTTCCTTGCAAATACCAGAATATCCTCTTTACTGCACATTCATGATTTTCTTTAGGATTACTTTGATATCTTGAAATAATGATTACTGCATTCATAATATCAGGTCTAGTCTGAGTCAGATATAATAGACCACCAATGATAGACTTATACCTTGTCGGATTTACCGGTGTAGAATTATCCTTGATAGATAATTTCTTGCTTGTCGTCATAGGAGTACTTACTAGTTTGGAATTATCCATACCAAACTTCTTCAACAATTCCCTCATATACTTAGTTTGATAGATAAAAATGCCTTTGTCAGTTTGAGTAATCTACAAACATAAGAAAAATTTCATCTCACCAATCATGGACATTTCAAATTCATTCTTCATGTTGAAAGAAAATTCCATGCACAATTTATCTTCTCCTCCAAAACTAATATCATCAACAAATACTTTAGTAATCAAAATATTGTTATTAGTGATCTTATAATATAGATAACACAACCTTTAGTAAAACCAAGCTTCAAAATATATTTATCCAACCTTGCATACCAAGCTCTAGGAGCCTGTTTCAATCCATATAAAGCTTTCTTCAATCTGCAAACCATATCTTTATCATTTGTCAGTGAAAATCCATCAGGTTGCTCAATGTAAACTTCTTCCTCAAGATCACCATTCAAAAATGCACATTTAACATCCATTTAATAAACCTTATAGTTCTTGTAAGCTGCATAGGCAAGAAATAGTCTAACAACTTCAATTCTAGCTACAGGTGCAAATGTCTCACCATAATCAATTCCTTCCATTTGACAATAACCTTTACAAACCAATCTGGCCTTGTTCCTTACAAATTGACCATCCTCATTTAGTTTATTCCTAAAAACCCATTTTGTTCCAATAATATTCTTCTTTTTAGGTCGGGGAACTAAAGACCAAGTCTCTTTTTTTTCTATCTGATCTAATTCATCTTCCATAGCCTTTAACCAATGTTTATCCTTACAAGATCCAATAACAATTGCTGGTTCAACTTGAGAAATAAGACATACCTCTTCATTTGCCATTTTTATTCTTGTCATAACTCCCTTGTTCCTATCTCCAATAATTTCATCTTCAGATGATTTAATCTTACATACCTTGGTGTCTTTTAAACTCCAGGTTCACTACTCTGATCATCAGTCATAATTGAATTTTTTGATTGTGTCGGTGTAGCTATCTTAGCTTCCTGTACCGATTGAGCCATTGTGGATTCAGTTATGATCATTTTCATTGTCGGTTCCCTGTCATATGATATAGAATGATTTATGTATTGTTCATCCACTTTCACATTAGCAATCTCCACAACTTTTTTCAATATTTTATTATAAAATCTATATGTTTTTCTCTAAATTAAATAATGAAGAAATATCCCTTCATCATGTCTAGGATCAAACTTTCCAATTGAATCATCTCTTTTGATATAGCATTTACTTCCAAAAATTCTGAAATACTTAATAGTAGGTGTATGTCCAAACCATAGTTCATAAGGGGCCTTACTGGTTTCACCTTTGATGTGAACTCTGTTGAATGTATAGACTGTTGTACTCATTGCTTTTCTCCAGTAGATATGAGGGAATTTGGCTTCCATCATCATAGATATAACTTCATCCAAAATGATTATGTTCTTTCTTTCCACTACTCCATTTTGCTGAGGAGTTCTAGGTGCAGATAGTTGTCTCCTGATTCCATTTGTCTCTCAATAACTATTAAATTCATGAGAAATGAACTCACCGCCATGATCCAATCTTAGACATTTAATTTTCAAACCAGTTTCAGTTTCAACCTTCTCTTCAAAGATCTTGAATTTCTCAAAAGCTTTAGACTTCTCCCTTTAAAAAGTCACCCACATCATTCTAGAATAGTCATCAATAATCAGCATGAAATACCTATCACCTTGAAAGCTTCTAGTCCTTGTTGAACCACATAAGTTAGTTTGAATGAAATCAAGTACATCATTATATTTATCATGTATGCTCTTTAAATAAATTTTAACTTGCTTACCCAATTGATATTCCTTACATACCAGATTATGAGGCTTCATAATATTAGGTATATCTCTAACTGCCTTAGTTGAACTGATTTTAACAATATAATCAAAATTAACATGACACAACCTCTTATGCCATATCCAACTCTCATCAATATGAGGAATTAAACATGTCTTATTACCAGTGTTCAACTGAAAGATATTACTTCCTCTCTAAATACCAGTTGCAATCTCCAAACCACTCTTGTTAATGATTTTCCATTTTCTATCTTTAAACTGAAGTTGAAAACCCTTATCAACCAATTGACCAACACTCAAAAGATTATGCTTTAAACCTTCTACATAATACACATTATCAGTATTATTCTTTCTATCGAAAGAAATAATACCTCTACCTTTGATCATACATGCCTTGTCATCTCTAAATCTGACTTGACTGCCATTGTGTTCTTGTAGGGACAAAAATTCTCCTTTATCTCCATTCATATGATGTGAGCATCCACTATCAATTACCCATTCATCCTTATCTTCAACAATTGCTGCCAGGGCCTTTCCTTCATTTTTGATAGCCGGTTCTGATTCATCTTCCTTCAAAGTATAGAACACCCATTCTTTTCAATTTCTAGATCCACTAGCAAAGTCTTATGTTGGTTCATCTCCAGAGTCATCAACTACTCCTTCTTCATTTTCTATGTAGCATTGTTTACTTTTCTTGAATCTATATCTGTTTTGGTTAGGCTTACAAGATTTCTTAACTCTTTCCTCAAACCTTGCATTCCTTTTAGGACATCTAGATGCAAAACGACCAATCTTATTACATGCAAAACATTTAAAAAGTGATTTTCCTTCATACTTACTTCCATTTGGTCCTTTAGGTACTCTTCTAACAAATAAGGCTTCAAGTTGCTCAAGTTCTTCATCTTCTTTCCTCGTGTCTTCTAGTTCTTTTGCATATAGGGCTTTCCAATCACTTTTGCCACTAGATGATGACGATGATGATGATGCATGAAAAGAAAGTTTAGACTTTACAACTCTAGAAAATCCAAATTCTTTAAGCTTAAAAGCAAATAATTTCCCAATCAGAATGTCTCTGTTAGCTAAAGTGTTTGCCAATGTTCTTAACTCATCAATTACATTTGCCTTCCTCTTGTAAGCTAGTGGAAGGGCTCTCAAGACTTTGGAAACTATTTCATCTTCATATAGAAATCCTCCAGAACATTGAATTCCCATAACAATATCATTTACTCTTTCCATAAACACAACAATTCTTTCATTATCTTCCATTTTCAAGTTTTCATATCTTACCCGGTAACCATGAAGTTTAGCAATTTTGACAATAGGATCACCTTCATTCAAATTTTTAAATTTATCACACATAACCTTAGCCAATGATTTATCAATCAATCCCATGATCTTTTGATTATTAAGCACACACAACGGGGCTTCTCTAGCTCTGCAATCATTTTCAATATTCTTATCCAAGTCAGCAGGAGCAGGATTGCCAGATACCGGATCATAAGGTGTGTATCCTTTCTTAGTGATCTCCCAAATATCCTTGCCAAGACATCTAAGATGAGCCTCCATTCAATTTTTCCATATCCCATAATTTGTTCCATAAAGCTTAGGGATTTCTCTTCTGAAAACAAGTGCCATATGATCTACCTCAAGCACTTAAGCTTCTGCGAAAGAGGACCAAAGCTCTGATACCAATTGTTAGGATAATTGGTGAACAATGGAGAGGGGGGGCAGTGAATCAGTTGTTAACATATTATACTTTTAATCCACAATACAACCTTAAACAAATCAAATACCGATAAAGCACATACAAATGTCGGTAGGAACAAATACCGGTAAACAATACAATTAACCAGATAATCAATGCAAAGACACCAGTACATAACACCATGATTTATACGTGGAAACCCAGAAAGGAAAAAACCATGCATGATTACAGTCTCGGGGTAGAGCTTAGTGCTAGAGGACTAAATCCTCTTCTGAATCCAATTCCATCACCAATGATTAACCAACTCCTCTGCTTGAATGATATTACAATATTCACACATTATATTCCCTGACCATGACCTTTCCAATAACCATGATACTCTACAAAGAGTTTCTACCTCTAATTTATACAAACCCTAAACCAATTAGGACAGCCACCTAAAATATATTAAAATAAGATCATTACATAACTCCATATTACAATGATACGCCATGTTAGCTTAAGACCAAAACAATAATAACAAATCCATAAATCATCTCGAAACATCCCGGTAATGTGTAGAGTACACATTAGCATGGTACCAGTCCATAAACTACATAGGTACCAGACCTATTCTGGGTCCATCATGCCAAAGCAATATCTTCAAGTAGTTGAAGCATGATTAGAGAACATCTTCAGCATCCTTAAATACATGAACAAGCTCGACCAACAACAATTATGCATTATGTCATGATTCCTCAATGAAAGCTCTATCATTAAAGCCTTAAACTAGTGTCAGTAAGGGTTTACCAAAGTGTATGATATCATCTGGTTACCAAACCAATACCAGTGGACCAAAACATTCTCATCGAGCATAGAACACATGAAATCAAAAAAAAATCATTGATCCAAACATGTCGAAAGTGTTCAACAAATAGTCTCTTCTACCGATAACACTAGATCTTCTACCGATAACCATAACCTGTGTGTCGATAACCAATCATAACAGCTAGTGTTGACATCAATGACAAAACATCAGTGCAACACATAATCAATTCATCCATAATCCCAACACACTAAACCAAAATGGAACTCTAACTGTAAATCCAATTGAAAACTAAATAAAATTAAACCCTAACCCTTATTAAATTGGGGATTAATGTTATAATCCAAACCCTACGTATAATTATATATGTAATATTATTTTAGCCATAACTAAACCCTAATTGAATCTTAATTAACACTAAATCTAATTAAACCTTAACGATAAGTTTAATTAAACCTTAACCCTAACCCTACCTCTAAGACTATTTGAAACATAACCTTGATCCTAATTTTAATTAAATCCTATCCATATTTGAATCCTATTCCAAATTCATCCCTAACTCTAAACCAAATTGAACCCTTACCCTAACCCTTCAACTAAACCAAATTGAACCCTAGCCTAAACTAATTGATCACTAAACCAAACTAAACTATAACCATTAATCAAATTGTACCGTAAACTAACCCTGCTATGAAATCCTATTTAACCCTAATTATGAATGTAATTAAACACTAACCCTAGCACTAAACCTTATCAAACCCTAACCATAGCCCTAAACCAAGTTGTACCTTAACACGAACCCTTCCACTAAACCAAATTGAACCTTAATGCTAAACCTGATTAAACCTAAATCCTAAATCAAATTGAAAAATAACACTAAATTAAATTAAACCCTAATGATAAATTAAATTAAACCCTGATGATAAATCAAATTGAACCATAATTCTAATCCTAAAACAAATTGAATCATAATTCTAAACCTCGACCAATTTGTACCATAACCCTAACACTACACAAAATTGAGCTCTAAGCCTAAAACTTATTGAATACTAAACCAAATTAAAATCTAACCATTAATCAAATTGTACCATAAACCAACCCTAACACTAAATCTTATTGAACCCTAACTCTAACCCTAAACCAAGTGGAACCCTAACACCAACCCTCTCATTAAACCAAATTGAACACTAAAACTAAATCAAATTAAACCTAAATCCTAAATCAAATTAAAAACTTACTAAATAAAATTAAAACCCATGATTCTAATCCTAAACCAAATTGAATCATAAACCTAAATGTAAACCAAATTGTACCATAACCTTAATGCTAGACCAAATTGAACCCTAACCCTAAACATAATTGAACACTAACCCAAATTCAAGCCTAACCTTAAACATAATTGAACACTAAACCAAATCTATCTCTAACCCTAAAATTAATTGAACACTAACCAAATTCAACTATAACCCTTATTAAATTAGCGTTTAGTGTTATAATCCCAATGCTAACAATGATTTTATATTTGATTTTGACTTTAACAGTGAACAAAATTGTATTCTAACACTCTACAAAATTGAACGCTAAGCCTAAACCAAATTAAAACCCAATCTTAAACATAAATCAAATTTAACCTTAACCCTTAAATAATTTAATAATGGCTAGTTTTTAATTTGGGTTTGCCTTTAGTGAGGGTCAAGTTAATGTTTTTTAAATGTTGAAGTAATCATATGAAAATTAAATTATATAAGTTTAAAAATTATTATTTTTCATTAAAATTGATTTAAATAATTTATATGAAAAAATTATTGAAGTTATAAAAGAATTATTATTATTATTCATCTATTTACATTATAGACATTGAATAAGGGTTAACTTATATAATTAAAGCTCAAAAATATAATTATTTTGCATTTAATTTGATTTTGAATAAATTATTGTTTAGTTATAAAACTGTTATCATTATCATTTTTTTAACTTCCTATGTGTTGCAATTGTGGATGTTACTAGCATATATAATAGACTTGTTTATACTATATAATGATACTTTTAATAGATGTTTATGGGCCTATTTATGATTTGGAGACTTATGATTGATGAACATAGTTTATTGACAATGGACATTATGGTTTTATATGGATGATTATGTGTTTGGAACTATTATGGTGATGAACTCGTATTTGGAGATTTATATGTAGTCATTATTCATGTGAGGTTGTGGTGATATGATGGTATTTATTATTTAAATAATTATTTTAGATTTAACTATTGAGAGTTATTATTTATGTATATGGTCTTGTGGCTTTAATAGTTTATTTGGGATTTAGCTTATTTCACTAGTACATTTGGGCCTAATTTCCAATGGCTAATTGTCGGAAGTCTGATGACACCACATTGGACTTCCAACCAATTTAACCATTGAAAAATCGTCATCGGTCTTCTCGACGATGTTATGAACTCTTCCAACGGTGGCTATATTTGCTCCCCCGAACAAAATTTTTGATGGATTACAGTCGGAATTTTCACGGCTGCTATGTTTTCTCCATGTCCGACAATCCAACAAGGAAGTGACATCGGATATACAACATCCTTGTTAGATATTTCTTTAGTTGTCATCGGAATTCTAATAGTATCAGATGTTGTGGGTCAAACGACTTTGTCGTCGATGTATGCAAGCATTGAACGAGTTCTACTTTTAAAAATTGCATAAAACATTTTTAATTTATTTGATTCACTGTTATTTGCAAAAAAAGGTTATTAATGATGTTTCCTTTCTCCAAGAATTATCTAGGATCTTAACATTTGATAATATGTAACACCCAATGACTAAATCTTTTCTTTACAAATGCTTATTTTATTTAATTATCATCTAAGTGTGAATTATAATCTATATCTGTGCGGAAGCAGAAGATACAAGCTGAAGACTCGTGTGAAAGTAAATTTCATGAAAGAACGCAAGTAGGCATTATCTTGAATGACATGGAAACAAGCTCATCGGCTGCCTAGAAGAGAGAAATTGGAGAAAAGCAGAGGAAAGTGTTAAAGGGTGATAAATACATAGAGAGTATGCAATACAAACAAACAATGTTTGGAGTTTGGGATGTGACTCTCTAATTTATGTCCGGAGGGACTCACTAGTTTTGGAGTTCCTGGGAAACCTATTGGGCTAGGCTTGGAGGAAATCAATGTGTTCATGCAAGGGCCACCTTTTTTATATTATGAGAATGATGATTTTTCACAGAAGGATTTTTGGAAGGAAATATCTGAAAATTTCTCTAGTGTGGAGCTAGAGTTGGCAGACTCGAAGTACTTTTTAGCTTCCAGAAAACCAAGAGGTTATGTACACAATCTCCCAATAGAAGGCCAGTTCAAGAATTATCTCTCCCCCCCATGACTATTCACAAAGCACTTTCTTAGACAAAGGTTTACTCGTCTCCATGGGATTTTAAAAAAAAATTGAAGCATAGACTCTAGACGATGTGGTGGTGTCCTTCGTGAAGAACTTTGCACTATAATTCAAATTTTACGAGCAAAGCTGCAAGATAGTGAACATAAATACATTCTTGAAAAGTATGAAGAATGAATCTTGGTTTGGGTGGGGATAGGTCAAGTGGCTCCTTTAGAGATTGATGAGATAGACATCATATTAGGATTTGAAAAATATCACACTCGTGGAACTTCGTGTGTGATTGATCGATTATGCTGTTTGGATAATGCATGCCAAATAGATACTGTTGCATACCATTTATCTATCTTGAAAGTCTTTTATCCTGATGGTATTAAATTAAAGTTTTTTCTCTATTTTCTAGTGATCTCTAGAGAAGAGGTTGCTTTGCATCGACTTGGGATACATTTAACTTGTGTTGTATCTGCAGAAATATGTATCCTAGGTTGATGCAATGCAACCTCTGCTCCACCAATACTAGATAGAAGAGAAAGTACTTTAATTTAATGCCCTCAGGATAAAATGATTTCAAGACATATAAATGGTATGCAATTGTATCTATTTCAAATGTATTACCCAAATAGCACAATCGATCAATCACACATGAAGCTCCACGAGTGTGATCTTTTTCAAATCCTAATATAATTTTTATCTTGTCAACCTCCAGAGGAGCCACCTGACTTGGCCCCACCCAAACCAAGTTCCATTCTTTGCACTTTTCAAGAATGTATTTTTGTTCACTATCTTGTAGTTTCCCTAGTGAATTTTCAACTATAGTGCGGAGTTCTTCATAAAGGACACCACCACATCATCTAAAGTCTATGCAATTCAATTTTTTTCTTTGATCCCATGGAGGCCATCCTTTTTCTAAGGAATTTCTTCCTCAATAGTCATGGGGGGAGAGGTAATTCTTGAAATCATCCTTCTATTGGGAGATTGTGTACATAACCTCTTGGTCTTCTGGAAGTCTAAAAGTACTTTGAATCCACCAACTCTAGTTCCACACTATATAAATTTTTAGATATTCTCTTCCAAATATCCTTCTGTGCAAAAGCATCATTCTCATAATAGAAAAAAGGTGGCCCTTGCATGAACACATTGATTTTCTCCAAGCATGGCCGAATAGGTTTCCCAGGAATTCAAAAACCAGTTAGTCCTTCCGGACATAAATTAGAGACGTCACATCACACACTCCAGACATTGTTTGTTTGTATTACATACTCTCTATGTATTTATCACCCTTTAACGCTTTCCCCTTCTTTTCTCCAATTTCTCTCTTCTAGGCAACTAATGAGCTTGTTTCCATGTCATTCAAGATAATGTCGGCTTGCTTTCTTTTATGAAATTTACTTGCACATGAGTCTTCAGATTCTATCTTCTGCTTCCACACAAATATAAATTATAATTCACACTTAGATGATAATTAAATAAAATAAGCATTTGTAAAGAAAATATTTATTCATTAGATGTTACATATTATCTGACGAAAATATCCTAGATCCATTTCTTGGAGAAAGGAAACATCATTGATAATCTTTTTTTTAAATTTCACTGAATCAAATAAATTAAAAATGTTTCATGTACCGACGACAAAGTCATCTGACCCACAACATTATCCATAATAGAACAAGTCACCATAATAGGCTATTATAAAGTATCTAGACAAGAATATGAAGGAACATTAAATTACCATTACAAACCCATAAACCATTTAATAGTGAAAATAGATATAGATTTGTAAATATCACCCTACAAACACCACAACCATAACTAAAACAAAAAAAAATTCTTACCCGCAAAAACTAAGTAGCTTGCATGGTAGGGGGCATGATTCCCTTGCGAATGAACTTGAGTTTATACCAAGAGGTCTTCCAATCTTCTTACGTAGAGGCCAACATATTGTATTGACTTTAAATATTTGAAAGAATATCCTCTGCCTCCCTATAGTTATCTGAAACCTTCACCACCAAATCAAGCATCTAAGAGTCTTCAAACAATCTCACCATGTTGGTGAGTTGTAAGTCTACAACATCTCTCAAATGATCGAACCATTTCTTATTTGTATTCTTCTGATTAGTCAATGGATTTAGTTGCATGTACAATTTTTCTATTTGAAGCCTTTTGTTTCCTTCTACATCATTCTTCATGTCTATAGTATTGGATAGTTGTACAATTTATGATTCTATAATATCCATGTCACCCTTAATATCCTTAATATATTTAGGCCATTTCCTTTAAAACATGCATGCCGCCACTACATCCTTTACACTTTTCTAAAAAAAATAATGCTTTCTTAGAGTTGGATATGTGTTGTTGCACATCTAATCACCAAAACTTCTAGTCTTTTCTCTTTGACCTTCTTCTCTACATCCTTCAAAACTTTGGCTTCCAATTTGAAATCACCTTCCTTAAATCCATTAAGCATCAATTGTATTTTCTCTGCACTTGACAAAGACTCATCCAAAAATACTTCTAGAAGTCCTTCATGAAGGACTTTAATTGCATCATTAATAAGTTATGAGCCCTATATTTGAGACTTAATAAAATTCTTGTGAGTAGAATGGTGAATTTTATCACCCAAACAAATCATATGCAAGAGAGAAAACCACTTCAGGTCAATCTGACCTTGAGACATTGATGTCCACTTTAGCATGTCCCATCTTAAATATCCCCTAGGCATATTTTTCTTTGTGCCCACTTTGATTCTACTCACATAGTCTTCAAATCTACATTTTCAACTCCTTCCTCAGCCTTTGTTCAATTTTAAGTCCTCATTGACAATACTAGTATGCCTTAGGTGCATTGTTACTCGTGATTGGGACCCAAAACTATTGATATTTACTATGTTGTCATTAGTTTTATGCCCAAAGTCATTCTATAAACTCTAGTTGGTTAATACCATCGAAAAGTTCAATCAGTAAACACCAAGGTCACCGGTGTCGGTTACAGAAGAAAGACAAGTCATCAAGATGATATACACCAAGCTGTGAATCAAGACATATGCAGAGTGTCTACCGAGTAAGGTTTATATGTTTACCGAGCAGCAAAGAAGGAATACCGAGTTAATCTGAACCGAGTGAAAACGTAATACCAGATTCAATGAACCTGGACACACATGTGAAACGTGTTACATAATTCGAGAAGATGAAACCGTTACTACATAGGAAATTGCATTTAAAGATTTTGTATGATTTTGAGGAAGAATATCCAATGAAATAATTTCTACGTTTATTCATTCAATAAAACATGTTTGTATGATCGAAGCATGAACAGATCATCATCTCAGAGATCTATATAAACAGAATGATTTGAGTAGATGATATGATATGAAAAGTCAATCAAGAAAACAGACACAAAGGAATGACATAGTTCAGTATGAAGAAAGAAGATTGACAGAGATAATCACAGGTTAACGAGAAGGTTTCAGAGTCTTTTTTAAGAGGACAGAGTATACATAAGTAGTTATCAATTACTGAGGAATGTTATGAGCAAGGTAATTTTATATTGAGCACATAGAGTCTACTATAACATTTCAGATCTGAAGTTGCAGATATTTTATAAAGATTTTTGACTGAAATTTTAAGTTGTAATAGAAACCTTTAACGGGGTAAAAGACTAATAAAGTCTATAAATTGTAAAGCCTTTAACCAAGTACAGCATTTTGTAGAAGTGTTTGTAAAATCCTTTAGCAAGGTAGATCTAAAGATCTTTATACTCCTAACAGGCTAAGCTATCAGAAATGGCTAAACATGTAGCTCTAACCAAGCAATCTTGATTAGTGCAGTAGTGAAGTTGTGGGTGGCATCCCCACCGCAGTTTTTCTCTCTAACCAATAGTTTCTATGTGACCAAAAATCTTTGTGCTATGGAGTGATATTTTGATGTATGTTATTTCTATGATTATGTTTCAGTATTACATGTCTTTGAGATCAACAATACATAGTCTATGTTTATCAGTAAAATTATCTTTTAAGAAAAAATTTTAAGTACTTATTCACCCCTCCCCTCTCCGTACATTAGCCTTCCAAGTAAGACTTAACAAAAATATGATCCCTCATTTCTTTTCTCATGTGTGAGAAAAAATTTAAATACTTTATGTATGATTAGGTATAAAAGGAAGCCTACCCTGTCATTTGAAGGGGTCTACCTACAATTCAAGTGATCTCTTAATTATAAAATCAATTCAATACCAAGTGAACAAGCAATCAAGCATTCATCAAGCATTGAAGGAGAATTCAAGTTAAAGCACAACATTCATGATCAACAGTCTGAATGACATCCTAAAACCTTGTGTAAGGATTCAAGAAATATTCATCAAGGTATCATGTTCAATTTTAAGCATTTTTAGATTGAATCTATCCTTTCCCTCAAAAGGAAAATATTATACTTCAAGGTTAATTCACAACCCAAGGTTTGACCTAGGAAAGCCCCAATCAACAAACCTATTTTCGTTATTTTGTGTGTAGGAAATTGATTCAAGAGTTACGTGTGAAGAATTTGGCAAAGTAAATCATGAAAATCAAACCCAAATTTTGATGGCATGAAAAGCATAAGAGAAGGCCAATTCACACCTCCTAGTCCTAATAATTTTTGACAACATTTTGATAGTAGATTCTGTGTACCATCCTAATCCAAAAAGCATTCATTTTCTCTACATCTGACAAGTGGAGGATTTGGTCGATCCACACCTCCTAGTCCCAACAATTCTACTTGAACACTCTATCATGGGAGAAGAGATATGACTTCTAGGCCTACTAAGGAGATGCTTACTATTAGTCATATGATAAGAGAAAAGAGAAGAAATGTAAATACTACTAGCTAACAAGTTGTGTAATGTTGGTTGATTCATGCTACATCATGGATTTCAATGGCTAGCAAGTTGTGTTATGCTAGGTGATCCATGATATTAAAGATTAACAAACAAAACCATTTGTTCGCAAGGCAATCCAAAAATTGTACTACAAAATGGTTGTTGTAGTGACACAATACACAAACAAAAATAATAACCAACACTTGCAAAGGTGTAAACAATAATAATGATCACACTAGAATTAATACATGTTGCCCAAGTAATGAATCTCAAAAAAATAATAACCATGCCCTAGGGGGCGCTATGTAACACAACACTTCTAGTTTGAGGATATAACATAAATGAATTAACATGAGAAAAAAGGAGAGCTCATATGCATCCCCTTAATATGTCAACATACCTCTAGGTTGATATCCTAAGGTAGATAGAGATCAAGGATAATCACCTTCAACACCAAGAAGATGCCCTTATTAAACATACATGCAGTCCAAGCTACGAAGAAAGATCCTTGTACATGCCTCATTGCTATAAGAAAGGAAGAGATAATAGTAAAAGAGATAATTTTCAACAAGTGTAAAGGGATCATTTTAAAGAGGGAAAAAGATATCTTTTCCTAAAGAGGTAGAGGAGATATTTAATAAAGATATCATCTTTTAAATTAAGAAATGGGCAGGAGATTAAGAATAAAAACCTTCCATATTGCACACTTCAAGGTATATTGAAATGTATTTGACCTAGGAAAGCCCCCATCAACAAACCTATTTTCATCATTTTGTGTGTAGGAAATTGATTTAGGAGTTACATGTGAAGAATTTGGCAAAGTAAATGATCACAATCAAACTCAAATTTGGATGGCATGAAAAGCAGAAGAGTATGCCAGTTCACACCTCCTAGTCCCACGAATTTTTGACAACCATTTGATAGTAGATTTTGTGTACCATCCTAATCCAAAAAGAATTCATTTTGTCTACATCCGATAGTCATTGCTAAAATTAGTTTAAAGTTTATTCATTTAGGGACCTTTCATAAAATATTCTCAACTTACACATCATAAATGGATCTTGAAATATTCATTGTTTATAATGATAAGAATTTGTTTGTTCCATACACTTTCCTTTAATATTTTAAAAATATCATCGACCAAAATATTGTGCAGTAGTAGTATGGTGTGCATTTCATCTATTTTATGCTCAAAGATTTCATCATACCACATTCTTTTCAAAGGCACCCAAAATTTGATGTATAATTAATTACTTCCAAAATCTCTAAAATAACCCTACTTCTTGGTGTTGGAATCAGTTCTAATATTTTATAACAAGGGTTTCTATATTGTAAATGTTTGTATTAAAATATCCATAACACCCCAAACATTCAATTGTTGTGCTGGTATATAAGAAATATATGCATATCAGACCTTGTTCCTAAAATCTTTATTTTTTGAAATCAGGGAAACATTACATATTTTAAATGAAGGCATCCAAAATAATGTAGAGAGATAAAAAAAAAATCTATAGAGAAACTATTTTACATACCTCAAATACAAAATTGTAGGGTGGAACAATAAAAAATGGCAAATCAAGGAAAGAATGAAAGATCGACACCAAATTCTTATAAAATACAGTCTAGTTAAAGGATTTTCATTCAACACAAGATAGTGAAGCGGTCATTGTGATGATTTATTTGAAGGTTCATAAATTAAAGGTAGCCACTAACATATAAAGAGTGAATAAATTGAAGATCTCGAGGATGTATGATGTTAACAAAAGCAAAATGGTATTATGATGGTGGCATCGTTTTGTAGAGTATCATGAATGATACATATCGTGTTGTAGAGTATCAACCCTTTTTGAACAAGGGTGTCACATTTTTGAGGCTCGATCAGTGCAAGGAGACATTTGTGTATATGAAGTGGTTTCAATTAGCCATTTTTGTATAAGTAGAGAGGAGAGGTAGATGTCTTTGTTTATTTTCCTACAAAATAATGAAAGAGGTCCTAATCAAGGAACACACACATCCAAGAAAGGAGATAATTTGGATTGAGGACAATTCTATGCAAGAAAGGATATCAAGTTAAAAAGATAAAAATCAGCAAAGGTAAAGTGGATCCTTAAAAGAGAGGAAAAATCGACAACTATTATTCTTTCTCCACAATGTACAAGCAAGAAGAACTAGGCTATTACGTTGCCTCCCAAGTATGATTGTACATGAAATCATAGTACCATGAATGACAATGAGCCCCTAATAGGTAATTAAGCTACCGATGTCATATAGAAAGATAAAAGAATAATAGGTTATAAATGTCATTTAGAGGGGATATGATGAGTGTATAGCTCATTGTCACCTATTATTTAAATGTTACTAGAACTACAATAAGTTGTTGAAATTTAATCTCCAGATCATGAAATTCATTAGTGGAATAGTTGATGATGCTTGAAAAAAGGATTGTCCTAATTTTGTTTATGGTTTTTTCTTCAATTTTTCAAGGGGAGAGTAATAAAGTTGGCTTTAAGAAACTCATACAAAATTATCTCTTGTTGTGATTAAAAGTTATTGGAAAATTCATAGATATATTAGACAATGGGGGAGGGGATGTCAACAAAGGAGGAGGATAGAAACCTAAATCTTCTTCAGAAAAATGTAATGTATATTTCTCATGAACCTCCACACTTCATTGCACACGTCCTAAATCACGTCCATTGCATCCATGTGTATAATTAAATGTGGTATTTAAATAATGTCTAGAGGAGTGTGTTCATTTATATTTTCAAAGTTTAAAGATCCTCAACCATCATCAAGACATGTGTTGGAAGAAGAGGTTGGAATAGATATAGAAGAAGCTTGAATAATTGACACATACAACTCCATTGAGACTTCATATTTGGATAGAGAGACCTTATATCAAATTAAGGAAGGCATGAGAGTGATATATGTATTAGTGTAATTATTATACTTTATGAATATTTATCCTTCGTATAATATTGGAAATAGTATCTTATACTAAATAGGTAGTCGTTATTAGGATATTATTTTCCCATTTTTAGTTGTTGATCTCATTATTTAAGACACAAATGATTTTCATCACTTCTTTTCTTTATGTGGATTATATATCTAATGTAATTATTTATATTTTTAATAAGAAAATAAATTTATTGTAGTAATCATGTGGTTTCTAATTTTATATCTTGTCTAAGAGAAAGTATTGAAGATCATAACTCTAACATGGCTTTATTATGGATGAGTAATGTTGGTGTTTATATCGCCAGACTTCGGAATAGCTTGATCAGGTTCTTTATACCTCTTCTTTCATTGTAATTTTGAGATATATGCCTTAGTTAGTGACTATCTAATGTCTTCAGAAAATCAGTAGCATATCTCTTGGTAGTCAGCCTATGTAAAGATCCTATGATTGCATTCGAACTAGTTCAGAATAAGATTTGAATGGGCTTGTAGCTGTAATATGTATTCAGAGGTTGCATGATATGTTTGACGAAATGTCAATAATCTAGTGAAGTCTGATTTTGATACATTATTGTGACAGTCCATGTAATTTTACATTAGCTGCCTATAACATGTATTTATGATTGTCAATGAGGCATTTTTTTTGTTTAGATATGAAATAAGAGGAATTTGAGGTTGCATCATCATACGCCCATTTTTTAGGACTCTTGCAGATTTGACCGCGAATATTCCTTGTTTTTCAGTCATTATTGGACAAGGGATATTACACAATCATACTAAATAGATTTCAAACTGTTTAATTCATATAGAGAACAACCAATTTGGACTAAACAACTTCTAGAGTAATTTTTGAGGTTAAATGAATCTATGAAAAATAGTTTAAACATGAATTTTGTTTATTTACACTATGAATATTATTTGATGTTGTGATTAATCTCTTAGGCATGGACAATGTTTTAGGTGTGAATAAAGTTTTCAAGTATGAATAGGTTTTCTGGGTAATGAAGAGATTTTCTAAGGGCTATGAATAATGGTTTAAGCCTTGTGTAGTTTTTTTAGGGTTTTTTTCTTGCCTAAAGGAATAGTTTCATGAAAATAGACATCAGTTGGAAATACGATATCCAAATTTTAAAAAATAAATAGCCATTGGCATGTTGATTCTAAGATATAAAACATCTTTAAAACATGTACCCTGGCAATTGCAGCTACAACATGTGACAAAATTCCTCTATTATTTATCCTATGATAGATGTTCATTCCTTGTTCCAAAACTTCCAATTTCTATGAGGCAGTCTGTCAAATAGTCGGCGTGCCATTTTCAAGCTCCCATTTTTGCATAGGCTGAGGGATGTTGATAGAGCTTTACACCTGCACCCAGGCCACCGAGAATTAGAAACATCACTATCTGCAAGTGCAAAATAGATGGATGACCAATACTAATGAATGAAAGAAAGGGAATGAAGCCTATTAGTCTTTAGCCCCCGAGACATGCCCTATTCCATGAGCCGACATTGCTCCCATTTTCGCAAACCCTATTCCATGAGCCGAGAATGCTTGGAGCTAGCTTTAATCAGTCAAAATGGTTCATGTGCCTCATCCAAAACCTAGAGTACGGTTACTCTGGGCAGGAGTACGCTACTGGGGTGGTAAAGTGAGAATGGGAAGAGGCCGCGAAAATTATTTGAAATGTCTTGGTCTTTTTTTTTTAAGTAATGCTCGTGGTCGTCAGAATTTTGACAAATGCAGGCACTTTTTGTAAAAAAGCACAAATTTCATTGCCATTTCCTTCTCTGTCGAAAACAGATATTGAATTATCGTCGAAATTCCGACAAATTCGGGCAATTTTTCAAAAAAAAATCAAATTTGTTCACAATATACCTTCTCCATCAGAAACCTTTGTCAAAAGTTTACACCAAATGTATTAGTATTTATTTAATTATTTTATTTATTTATTTGCCTTTATATTTTATTATGAGATTAATTATTATTTTATTTGCTTTTAATTTGGGTTTATTATCACTTTGAAAGAGTATCTAATTGTCGTATATAGTTTTTCCTTGATTTAGAGGCTTAGTTGTAAATTATGTTTCTGTGTTTGACAATTTTATTACTCTGTTTTATAAGCACTAATCTATTTAGCAAATGTGATAGTCTAATTGGCATATGAACTAATGTATTCAGCAAATGCGTTAAACTATGACATGAATGCACTATTAAACCTTGTAAATGCATTATAGAACTAAGAATAAGTGTTGCATGAAAGTGAACATGCGTTGCAAGACATGGTAAATGCATCATTCTGATGCTCAGATGTGCTAATCTAATGTCTAAATGTGCTAAATTGGTTTGTGTAGGCATTGTACTAGCTTGTGAAAGAATTGTTTCTCTCTCCAAATGTGTTGTTCTATTTTGCAGATGTGCAAAACTATTGTGTTTGATTTTCTAGGTCATTTTTGGCTTTATGTTTTAGTTTTTGTTAGTCTAGAGATTTTATTTTGGTTATTCTGAATTTCCTAAGGTGTTCCAGGATTGATTTATTGATCAAAATTAAATATTTGAATTATTATGACTTAAGCAAAATAAATTATACCTTGTTGTTACATTGGGCTCTTTTGGATATACTTTGATGTTATGATTATTGGATTGCTATGTGGCTTGACTTTTCCTATGAGGCTCTAATTTTTGGCATTTTTTTACATATATTTGTTAATCATCATTTGGTTGAAGCCTTGGTTGTCCGATTTGTGCTTTTTATTGAGAGCCCTTGGCTATGTGCATGTTTTTGTTGATACCCTTAGGTCTAGGAGCAAGATTAGGGGAGTGGGATTCCAAGAGACTATTAAGGTCATGAGAAATAAACTGTTAGGATTCCTTGTATTAAGTGGCTAGGATCTAGACCATTGGGATAGGTCTTAGCAAGTTTATCGTATAATCAAGTGATAACCTAATAAATTAATCCTAGATCAGATGGGTAGTAGTAATTCACCTTAATAACATAAGAAATAGATTTTTGGTGCCCCAACTCATGGCCTAAAGTTCTAGTATAGACTAAGGATGAGTTTTGAGAAGATCTTGGTGATTCGGATAAACCAAGCTCTCTTGGTTTCCTCAAACATTGAGACAATTATGCATGTGTATCGTGGATGTTGGGATAGGGAGCTCTGACTTACCTTGCCTAGGATGTGCTTTGTTGTTTGTGGTGATAGCATGCAATGACACTCTTCCCTACATGTAGATCCTAGTTCCTTATTGTCTTGGTTTTTGGAAAGCCTATCGATGTCTTGTGTTTTGATTTATCCTTCTGATGTGATTGGAGTATTGGTTTATGTGGTTGCAATCAGGTTTTGGTTGCTGGTTATGTAATGTGTTTTTAGGTTTCAACCTAGATATATAGTGTGTGTGGGATATTATATCATTCTCCATAGCACAAGGGGTGGCTCCTTATGGTTCCACATGATCAAGTGGTATGATTGTTGGCATTATAACAAGCAAGAAGAGATTGTTGGCATTTCAATAAGCATATTGAGAAGGTTGTTGATGATTATGGATATAAATAATTAAGGATGTATTACTGTCTTGATATTATTATTTTGTCATTGATGTCAAGAAATTGATTTTATAATTCAGTATGATGTTACCATATCTTGAGAAGTATGATTTGATGAGTATAAAGATGCCGATAAAAGACATAGAAAGAATATGATAAATAAGGGGAGGAATAAGTTATTCAATGGGCAACTATTACCGAGTTAGACAATGATGAGATCATGATGTTTAGATTGTTTTGATATATACATATGTTATTGATTATAAGGTTAATACTATACTATGTTACTGAGCAAAGAACCTAGTCGGTAAACCCTACGAAACCTAGTTGGTAAACCCTAAGGTTATCGCTATTGGTTAATGAAGGCAGAATTTCTACCGAGTGAAGTTTAGTATTTACCGAGTTACAACCAAGTAATAACAGAATGTATTAAATGATTACATGCATTATTTAATGAATGAAGCTGATGATTTGGCTATGATTAAATGATTGGTATGCCATGAATGAAGTTTGTTAAAGAATCTATGGCAAAGGAAAATCGGTAGGAAGATCTACAACTTAGATTGAACCGCAATACCCTAACACAAGTTCTGAGAAATGTATGCAAGTTCCAGGGCGGGGTAAAACGTTTTCAGATTGAAGGATACATTGAACCTAGCCAAAGTTTGAAGATCTGATGGCTATGATTGATCATGGGAAATGTGATCAAGAAGATTAAGTAGTTAGCTATTGTTTATAAATAAGGAACTGTTGATAAACAATGTATGCGAGCAAGTGTATGCACAGGGATGCTACATAGCGATTACCGAGCATAGAAGCTTGAAGACCTGTTTGAATAACAAAGTATAGAGCCCAGCAGATGGACAAGATAAGTCCTAAATTGTATTGAGAAAATAAGAATCTGTTTTAGTATTTTAGATGTGAAGTTGCAGATAGATTTTTATTACTGTTATTTTGTGAAGTGACAGAAAATCTCTTAACCGAGTGGACTTAACAGTCTTATTTGTAAAACCCTCTAGCAAGGTGACATTCTAATTGAGCATTTGAAATCCTTTAACAAAGTCACTTCTAACAAGGTGAAGATTCTAACAGATCTGAGGGAAATCCCTTAACCGGGCCACATCTAGCAATGTGTTTGTAATCTTTAACAAGATTTGCTTTTAACCGAGCATACTCTAGAAGAGTATATTTCTTAATGGGTCTGAAATCCCATAGTGGTTTTTCCCTATTTGGGTTTCCACGTTAAATCTGGTGTTATGAGTATTATGATGTTTATATGCTTTTGAGTTTGCATGTTTGACAGTTTTGGTTATATTACTGAAGCATATGTTACTGAGGTTGAATTTGATGTTTTTATGGAAGATTAAGTTTGTATGATTCACCCCCCCCCATCTCATCTTATTATCTTGGCATTTGTACTTATCTTTAAGTATCATAACTATCAATTGGTATCAGAGCTTTGGACTTTAGAAGAAAAGTTTAAAGGTAATTGAGGCAAAGATCCAAAGATGTATAAGAGGGATGCACCAAAGCTAAACAAGTCAAGTTTCGCTACATGGCAGAAAAGGATGAAGTTGCACCTATCAGGAGTTGGAGAATATGTTTTATATTACCTGGAGAATGATTTCATTACACCGAGCACCTATCCATTGACAATGGAAGAGATAAAGGAAAAGCAAGAACATATCCAAGCAATGATTGAAATAACCTCTACATTGACCGATTCAGAGTTTAATGATCTAGAAGGCTGCAATGATGCAAAGGCAATGTGGGACAAGCTCATATCTGTGTATGGTGGAGATGAACATGTTCAAAGAGCAAAAGTGGATAGTCTAAGAGGACAACTTGAATCTATGAGGATGAATGAAGGTGAGAACATAACCCAGTATAGTACAAGACTAAAGGAGATTGTCAATCAAATCAAAGGAGCAAGTGGAACTATTGAAGAAAAGGATATAACAAGTAAGTTGTTAAGAACCCTTCTACCAGCTTATGCAATCCGAGTCTTTGCAATCAATGAATTGAGGTCTGTACCTAGTATGCCAGTTTCTTTAGATGCTACTATTGGTAAGCTACATGCATTTGAGTGAAGTAACTTTGATAACAGTGGTTCATGGGTAAATAAAGTTGAATCTGCATTTAGTTCTTTTCATCTTGATGAATCTAATGATTAAAATGAAAGAAAGTATAAGTACTCTGAAGGAGATCACAGTGGATCAAGTGAAAGATTTCGAAAGAACATGGAGGAAGTACACAAACTATATGAGGAAATCAGAAAGCAAAAACAGTTTGAAGCACTATTAGCCAAAAGGTTACCGAGAGGCAAAGGTAAGTATAAAGGAAAACTACCTTTGAATTGTTTCAATTGTGATAAGATAGGACATATGGCTCCTAACTATCCTGACAAAGATTCTACTGGAAAGAGAGATTATCGAGATGATAGACAGAAAGATAATCATTATAGAGGACACCGAGACTTCAGAAGAAGAGATAGAAAGACATGCTTAATAGCCGATGAGGAATCCAATGATGATAAATCAGATGAAACTGATACAGAGGAAGTAGTTTATGTGGCTATCAAAGATGGATTAGATGAAGAAAGGTATGAAGAAAAAGCCCTTATATCTCACATAAATACTAATGATTCTTGGATAATAGATAGTGGATGCTCACATCACATGACAGGTGATAAACACAAGTTTTCTTATGTTAGAAGACTATGATGGAGGCTATGTAAGATTTGGTAATGATGCACCATGTCCGATAAAAGGTAAAGGATCTATAACACTTCTTGATAATGCAAGATGAAATGATGTTTATTGGGTTGAAGGTTTAAAATACAATTTGTTGAGTGTAGCATAGCTAAGCAATACAGGATACCGAATAGAATTTCAGAAAGGAATTATCAAAGTTCATGACAAGAATGGAAAGTTAGCTACTACTAGGACACAAACAAAAGGTAACACATTTCACCTTGACTCAACTCGGAATAACTGTCTGTATGCAAAGATAGATGATACTTGGTTATGGCATAAAAGGTTTTGTCATGTAAATTTTGATAATCTGATCAAAATAAGCAAGAAGCACCAAGTAGGAGGTCTACCGAGTCTTGAAAAACCTAACAATTCTATGTGTCGAGGATGCTAGATGGGCAAAATGACAAGATCAAGATTTACAAGTAAGTCTTACACTTCTAAGGGAATTTTAGATCTTGTGCACATTGATCTTTGTGGTCCTATGAAAGTTCAAAGTTATTATGGAGATAAATATTTCATATTATTTGTGGATGATTACTCAAGGATGATGTCAATGATGTTTTTAAAAGAAAAATCAAAAGCTTTTCAAATGTTTAAATGGTACAAGGCAAGAGTTGAAAATGAAACAGGAAGACAACTAAAATGTCTTATATCAGATAGAGGAGGAGAGTTCACATCTGATGAGTTCAACTTATTCTGCAATGATCATGGTATTAAAAGACAAGTCTCTACACTGAGAACTCCACAGCAAAATGGAATAGCTGAGAGAAGAAACAAATCTATTGTGGATTGTGCTAGAACACTGATAATTGAAAAGAAAGTGCCACAAACATTTTGGAGAGAAGCAATAAGCACAGCAGTTTACACCCTGAACCGAGTACAATTGGAAAAAGGTACTTTGAAGACACCTTATGAAATCTGGTATGACAAGAAACCTAATGTGAGTTATTTTAAAATCTTTGGAAGTAGATGCTATGTACACAAGGACGATAGAAATGGCAAGTTTGATCAGAAAAGTGAAGAATGAACATTTCTTGGTTTTTCTTCTAGAAATAAAGCATTTAAATGTCTGATCAAATAATCTAACAAAATAGTAGAAAGTGCAACTGTGAAAATTGATGAATTTTCATAAAGAAATGATGAAGGAAATTCCAAAGGACCAGAAGATTATGATGAATTTGTCTATGTTCAACCGACAAGTCCTACCGAGAAAAATGCAGAAGGAAATGAAGAGAATATTTAGTTATCGAGTGATGAAGATCATACATAGCCTACCGAACCTGCATTAGCCAAGTATGTTAGAAGACATCATGCACCAAGTCAAATTATAGGAGATAAGGATGATCCAGTGATGACAAGGAACAAACTGAGATAGAACACATGTCTGATATCTGAATTTGAACCGAGAATAGTGAAAGAGGCATTTAACAGTGAAGATTAGATAAATGCTATGACAGAAGAGATTGATCAAATCAAGAAGAATGACACATGGACACTAATCCCAAGACCGAAGGACAAAAATGTAATCGGTACAAAGTGGATTTTCAGAAACAAGCTGAATGAAAAAGAAGAGGTCATTCGAAATAAAGCAAGACTAGTTTGCAAAGGTTACAAGAATTTCAAGGTATATCAAATGGATGTCAAATTTACATTTCTGAATGGTATATTAGAAGAAGTGGTTTTTATTGAACAACTTGAAGGATTTGTTGAAGACGAGAATAAAGATCAGGTATGTAAATTGAACAAAGCTTTATACGGTTTGAAACAAGCACCTAGAGTATGGTATGAAAGATTGCACTCTTATTTAATCAAGATTGGTTTTATAAGAACAAGTGAAAACAACAATATGTACATGAAGAATGATGAAAATGGAATACTGACCTCAGCCATATTTGTTGATGACATTATATTTTGTGAAAATGACTCTCTATGTAAGAACTTTGGAAATGAAATGAGCAAAGAATTTGAGATGTCATTAATTGGTGAGATAAAGTATTTTATAGGTTTACAGATACTACAAATGAAAGATGAGATTTTCATTACTCAATCCAAGTAAATAAAGGAAATCTTGAAGAAATTTGGAATGGTGGACTCAAAACCAGTAAGTACTCCTATGACTACTGACTGTAAACTATCAAAGAATGATGAATCTGCATCTATTGATGAGACACTTTACCGATCCATGATTGGAAAGTTGCAATATGTTGTTCACAGTAGGCCAAACATAGCACATACATTAGGTATAGTTGCAAGATTCTCTGTAGATCCTAAGGAAACACACATGACAACAATCAAAAGAATTTTCAGATACTTGAAAGGCACTAAAGATTATGGCTTAGTATATCAGAAAAGAAATGATTTTGATTTAAAAGTTTATACTAATGCTGATTGGGCAAGCAACATTGATGACATAAAAAGCACAAGAGGAGGAGCTTTCTTTTTAGGAGAAAGACTAGTGAGTTGGCTTAGCAAGAAACAAGGATGTGTTTCACAGTCAATAGTAGAAGCTGAATATGTTACTGCAGCATTGAATTGTACAAACATAGCATGGATCAAAAAACTATTGGAAGGTATAAATGAGAAAGTTACCAAGCCAGTAACTATATTTTGTGACAATACTAGTGCCATTAACATTTCAAAGAATCCTGTTATGCACTCTAAGACAAAGCACATCTCTATCAAATATCATTATCTTAAAGAAGAAGCTCAAGAGAAGAAAGTGATGTTGTTAGCACAAAGAAACAAATAGCAGATATCTTCACCAAACCACTGCCAAGGGACACTTTTGGTTATATCAGAAGTAAGTTAGGGGTCCTACCCCTATCTTCTACTCACTGACCGAGTTTGGTGAAGGCATCAATTCGATGACTCTACAGAATATCTTTTAAGAGTTGATGTTGATTTACACACTTTAGGAGGTTTTCTACAGGTGTGCAGGAAATAATACAAGGAATAGGAATTGAAGACATAAATGCTCTAACCGAGACTAAGTTGATACATAACAGTAGGAAATCACTTCATACAGGAAGAAATTATAATTTAGTTCTTTACTTTTTGGCATTGTTGTCAAAGGGGGAGAAGGCTGAAGAAAAAGCAAGACTGAAGAGAAAAGAAGAGAAGACTAATGTATGGGGAAGAATTTTGATGACAAAAGGAGAGCATTTCAGCATTTCAGAATCTCACAACAATCTGAATCAATTAGGTCAAATCAATTGGTTTTGCCATCAATTCCAAAGGGGAGATTGTTAGCATTATAACAAGCAAGGAGAGATTGTTGGCATTTCAATAAGGATATTGAGAAGGTTGTTGATGATTATGGATATAACTAATTAAGGATGTTTAACTGTCTCAATATTATTATTTTTTCATTGATGTCAAGAAATTGATTTTCTAATTCAGTGTGATGTTGCCATATCTTGAAAAGTATGATTTGATGAGTATAAAGATGTCGGTAAAAGACATAGAAAGAATATGATGAATAAGGGGAGGAATAAGTTATTCAATGGGCAACTATTATCGAGTTAGACAATGATGAAATCATGATGTTTAGATTGTTTTGATATCATACATATGTTATTGATTGTAAGGTTAATACTATACTATGTTACCGAGCAAAGAACCTAGTCAGTAAACCCTAAGGTTATCGCTATCGGTTAATGAAGGCAGAATGTCTACTGAGTGAAGTTTAGTATTTACCAAGTTACAACTGAGTAATAACAGAATGCATTAAATGATTACATACATTATTTAATGAAGGAAACTGATGAGCTGGCTATAATTAAATGATTGGTATGTCATGAATGAAGTTTGTTAAAGAATCTATGGCAAATGAAAATCGGCAAGAAGATCTACAACTTAGATTGAACCGCAACACCCTAGCACAAGTTCCAAGAAATGTATGCAAGTTCCAAGGCGAGGTAAAACATTTTCAAATCGAAGGATACATTGAACCTGGTCAAAGTTTGAAGATCTAATGGCTATGATTGATCATGGGAAATGTGATCAAGGAGATTAAGTAGTTAGCTATTGTTTAGAAATAAGGAACTGTTGATAAACAATGTATGCAGGCAAGTGTATGCACAGGGATGCTACATAGTGATTACCGAGCACAAAAGCTTGAAGACCTGTTTGAATAACAGAGTATAGAGCCTAGCAGATGGACAAGATAAGTCCTAAATTGTATTGAGCAAATAAGAATCTTCTTTAGCATTTTAGATGTGAAGTTGCAGATAGATTTTTATTACTGTTATTTTATGAAGTGACAGAAAATCTCTTAACCGAGTGCACTTAACAGTCTTATTTGTAAAATCCTCTAGCAAGGTGACATTCTGATTGAGTTTTTGAAATCCTTTAACAAGGTCACTTCTAACAAGGTGAAGATCCTAACAGATCTAAGGGAAATCCCTTAACCGGGTCACATCTAGCAATGTGTTTGTAATCTTTAACAGGATTTGCTTTTAACCAAGCATACTCTCGAAGAGTATATTTCTTAGTGGGTCTAAAATCCCATAGTGGATTTTCCCTATTTGGGTTTCCACATTAAATCTGGTGTTATGAGTATTATGATGTTTATATGCTTTTGAGTTTACATGTTTAGCAGTTTTGGTTATATTACTAAAGCATATGTTATCGAGGTTGAATCTGATGTTTTTATGGAAGATTAAGTTTGTATAATTCAGACCCCCCCCCCCTCTCTCATCTTATTAGGTTGGCATCTGTACTTATCTTTAAGTATCAGAACTATCATTGATGCCTTCTTCTGTTGGGGTGTTCTCTTGCATTGGATGTACATGTGTGTGGATATCAATATCCTATCCTTCCAGCTTGTTCGTTTTTCTTGGAGTGGATTGTCTTATGATGTACTCTTGTAATAGTGGAAAGATATTAGTGTAATCATGTAACATTAGGTAATCATAATTGTAGTTTAGGAGACTATGTATCTTGTTGTGAAGGGATAATGTAATGTTGATGACATTCTTATAATTAAATGTAGCTGGGTAATGATGTAATAGTTGAGGCTATGGTCTTATGTTAGGATGTGTTGTAGTACCCTTGAGAGATGTTCAATGTAAGTTGGATATGCCCTTATTCTTATATTTGATGGTTGAAATTTTATTGTGAAATAATTATTATTATTTGGATTAGTAAAATGTGTATTTTATGATATTGAAAACAAAATTATGCATTAGTCTTGTGTGGAATCTTCTATTAGAGTATGAGAAAAGATTATGCTTAGAAAGGTTATCTTTTGGAAATTAAGATGGTATTAGTAAATGGGTTTAACTGATAGGAACATTTGGATTTGCAGCATTAAAATGAACCTATGGATTAAAAGTAAATTGGGTTATTATGATGTGTTACATAGTAGTTAGTAATGAATGAGTCTACATTCTTAAGACGAATGGATTGTAGAATTAATGTAGTAGATGTTACAATGTTGTTACATTCCTATTGTTGTGGTAAGTTAAAGTAATGGCATTGAGATACCATAGGGAAAAGATAATCTATGTGATAATGATTATTTCCATTTGCATACTTATGACTATATGTTCATGTTAGAGCTGATTATGTACATGTCTAGATGATGTATATGTTAGAGAGATGATGTTAGAGCAAATGTTATATGTTATTTGAGCTATATGTGTTGCATTAGTTTATGTTTGTTTTTTTTTTTGTTTTTTTTTAAATCTCCTTTTGTATGTTGGTTATATTTCTTAGGGTATTTTGGTAGGCATTGCACCTACTAAACTCAAACAAAAAAAAAATTAATTACAAAATATTATAATGTAAACTAAACAGACAATAAAGATTAGATAAATCTTTCCCTTGAAATACTATAAAAAAATTTATATGATTTACACATATAAAAATGGTAGCAATTATCTCTTAAAATATTTAAGTATTACCAAAATCCTTTGAAATATATAGCTAGGTACAAATGCTAAATCATATTCATCATGCCAATAAAGTTTTAAAATTTCATTTGTCTATGCTATAGTAAACAAAAAATTGTCCTCTATCTGCATTGACACTAACTGGTACACTAATAATAATAAAGAATTTATCTTCATTTTAATCTATATCTTTATTAATACATTATAATAGATATTTGATGTATTCCTGTTTATTCCTGCCACAAGAAAACTATTCCTGTTTGCCACAAGAAAACCAAACCAATCCTTTTATTCACTATTAACAATAATTCTTTTTTAAGCACAGCTATTTTAACGAAGTACCTAAATTTAATGGCTGTTTTTACATGGATGGCGGTCTATGTCTCTGACTGCAGACTTAGTAGAAAAGAACTCGGACAATATCGCCACAAATTGCCTGTCAACAACTATTTTCTCCTGCCATATAATAAAAACATTATAATATTATATCTACAGGTATAGACTAAATCGCTATATTGATTTTCTTATATCTGCAGAAAGAACGAATCGCCGTACCGGTTTTACTTCCAAATGCTCCAAATGATTTGCTTTGAATCGGACGTCCAAATAACTTAACAGCAATGTAAAGATAATAACAAACAACTGTGGACGAAAGCCACGATGGATATTTGATGTAAGATGAGCTATAAAGTAATAACCGTTTGCTCACCGAAGACATAATCTGTACTTGTTTACATGCCGAACGGCATGCATGTGTTTCTCATGTTTTTATTGCTCACAGTTTCTGGTAATATTTAGTAGCTTTTATTTGCTAAGATGAACAATTAGGTTTTCTTTTCTCCTTCAAAATTTAACAAAAGTTTTGAACTGGTTACGTATTTTTAATATGATCAGGGTCCATGGCTGCTGACCACCCGGGGTATTGTCAAAGCCCTAGCGGTGCATTTCACGGGCCATGTTTCAAATTTAGGAGTGGAGAGTGCAACGATAAGTGCATACACGAAGATCATCAAGATTTTGGAGAATGCGACACGGGTAAAGACTTTTGGGGAAGGGATTGTTATTGTTATCATCACTGTTAGAATAGAAATAGTACGATGTAGCGATCGTAATCAGTAACAAATATTTAGTGCAACACTTTTACCTGTTAGAAAATACAGAAACTATAACAATTTCAGGTTATATACAGTATTATGAGTTTTTGGTAGTCATAGTCTAAAAGTATATCAATTGCGTGTTTAATCTTGGATGAAATTTTGTAATTAACTGTGCTTGAGTCAGAGTAATATTGGGATGGTTGACCTCGCAGGAACGCCCAATGCTTCACCTAAGCATCACGTAAATGAAATGAGTGCTAAGTAGATCGTTCATTCTCCTAAACGTATCAAATTGTATTATTTTTCTCTTTTTAGTTTATGTTAGAATTTTTATATTATTGATTAATAGAAAACATTGTGTTAGCTTCTAGTGAGAAGTAGTCTTACATAGTCAAACTTCTTGTGATATTATTTTCTTCAATGTATAAACTTAGATAGATTTTATGTAACATAGTCACAAACTAGCAAGGATAAGAACTGCAAATATTGATTGGATTCAAGGTGTGAATGTGTTTACCCTCTTTTGTAAGTTAATTGTTAAAATTAGGAAAAAGTGTTGGAAATGAGAGTGAAAAAAAAGAAACAATGAGCTATACTCGTCAAATGGAGCCATGCACTAAGAAATTTAAGCAGACTTGAATTTGATCCCCGAAGGAGCTCTTGATTTGTCGAAACCATAGTTGTGGTCACCCTAGTCATCCAAACATTTTGCACAGCAAAAGGGAATTGATTCATCACTATAAATAATTCTTATTTTGAAGATCGCAACTCTAAAATGTTTCCTACATACAAAAAGAAGAGGAAATAGGTTGGGAATAGGGGTTTTCAAAAGTCAAACTCTGGTTTAGGAATTAACCTTGATTGAAATATTGCAAATGCTAAAACAAATAATAGAAGGATATACCATAGATCTGTAATGACTGATAATGATGCTTTGCTTCTTGAATGTAATCACATATATTGTATGAAATGGCATGAACATGAAAAAATCCTAATCAGACATACATACTTGCATATGAATGATGTAATATTGCTCTTCAATTGAGGAATGAAGAATATGTAGCCTTGAAGACTTCTAGAAATGATTGATGATGAATAGTTCAATGATTGAATGCTTGATGCCTTGTGATCATAATTTCACCCTTATTTCCTTGTATATCAAAAAGAGAGGGGAAAGATTCTTCATCTACTTTCTCGTTGAAAAGCAAGTTAATTTTTGAACAAGGGCTGACACAAGGATAGGTTTTCTACTCAAATTTGTAAATTGTCAAGGGGTTCAAAGGGGGGCCCAAATAGGGAGGACCAAGGTGTGGCACCATGGATCTAATCAGGACTAAGGTGCCATGTCCTGGTCTTACCCCATTTTAGGGATGGAACGAAGGGGCCATGTGGTGTATGAAGTGAAAATAAGGCCATATTTGCATGATGTAAATATAATTTGGTCCTAGTCAAGCATAAGGATGCGAACACTAAGGTGAGGGACTCAAATGTGGACCAAATTGTAAGGGAGTACAATTTAAGATGCTACATTTAAACCCCACTTTAGTGAGACTATGAGCTTATGCAAACACTCATGGTAAAGTAGATGAAGAAGAGAGATGAAGAAGAAGAGCAATGTGGAGCAATATGACTTGAGTAGTATCAGACAACACTAATTTTAAGGAACCAAGCCCCCAATCCTAGAATCTTAATTCACTGAAATGTATGCAAGGGCACACAAAACAAACAAAAATAAAAAGACAAACAAAGACAAAAATAAAAACAAAGGCAAAAGACAAAAGACACACAACACAAATCTAAAGACTAAAAGCAATATCTCAAGTCAACAAGCTGAAGAGACCTCAATATCAAAATGTCTCAACCACTAATACTATTCTAAAAAAAAAATCCATCTCAAGAACACTATTGATCACATAAAAGAGAAAAGAATGCATCATCCATGAACTACAAATATCTAGGCTATGAAGTCATGAGAGGAAGGAAATAGAGCATGGATGCACAATCTATTTATGTCATTTTCTAGGTGATGCATGAGAAGAAGAATGAGAGAAGACACAAATACTTTCCCCTAGATGTATTTTTTGAGATGATCCATTTTGGGGAGGAAAATAGGAGTATTCTAGCCATGTTCCACTAGTTGCAATCATCATTGTGCATGTGTGTGAAAGTGATGTTTGGTTTCAAGTATATATAACCCCTTATAAGAGGTTGTTTCCTTTGGTTTTGAGCATGCATCAACCTATTTAAGACATGTAGTGTAAATGCAAATTCCAACGCGGTGAATGTGTGGTTTCAAGAACATCTTGCTTAAGAGTTTGTTTTCTCAAGTTTTGAGAATGTGTAACCCTGATTGAGATAGATCAATGCTCAGTTTTGAGGATAGTCCATGTAAGAGTTTCTTTTCTTTGATTTCGATGATATATAACTCCACTTAAGGATTATATCAATTTTGTGTCTAGTTTTGGGCATCAATCATCTCACTTTAAAATTATTTTTCATTTGGTTATGACGATGAACACCCCATTTTAGACATGAAAATATATGATATAATATGGTACAAAGGGAGTGAAAAGGGTGTGAGGGTGCCCCGCCCTCCTCCCCTCCCCACCCTTAAGATATCAACATAGCCCTATGTTGATGCATTTATGAATCTTAGCGACAAGGATACCTAACCTTCAACACTAAGGAGCTATCCTTTATGCAACTATGTCATAAATCCAAGATAAAAAGGGAAAACTCTTATAAGAAAGGATAAGATAGTTGAAAAAGAGATATATTACAACAAGTGTAAAGAGGTTCCTTGGAGGGGAAGAGATCTTTTCTCAAAAGACATCTACCTCCAACAGGAGTTTCTTGAACAAACATAACATCTTCTACCAAAAGAAAGGAAGGGAAACAAGAATTAATACCTTCCTCCTATTACTAGTTGAAAGAGATTCTTGATGAAGGATGACACATTTTTTACCCAATGTGAGGTGTAAGTTTATAATAGATATACATTGTCCAGTGAAAAAGAGGTTGTAGCCAAGGAGTTACACCTCTTACATAAGGGAGAATCTTTGAGAAAGCAAAAATTTCATGTAAGGAATGACATCAAATCATAAGAAAACACCACTCAACAAAGGAAAAGTAGATCCTCACAAAGGAGAGAGAGAGAGAGAGAGAGAGAGAGAGAGAGAGAGAGAGAGAGAGAGAGAGAGAGAGAGAGAGAGAGAGAGAGAGAGAGAAATCATTACCCCCACAAGTGTAAGGACAGTGACAATAATTACACAACTTCCAAGAAAGATTATTCATAAGAGATGTGTTGTTTCAAACAAAGAATAGATACTTACCAAGGGAGACATATGCACCCTCATGGAGGATAATTCCATGCAAAGAAGGACATCACATTATGAACAATACAACATAAAAGAAGAGGTAGTCTTCAAACCAAAATAGAGAAAAAAGAAGGAAATATTATATATTCCCCTAAGGAGGGATTATTTATAATGGACATACCATTTCATGTAATAAAGAATATCAAATATATGAAAAATTCAACCCCTAGAGGGAATAGTGATATTTTAGGTAGAGAGAAAGGAGGATAAGGTTCTTGACCCCAACTATAGAGGCAAAAATGGACCATGTAATGCCGGCTCCAAGGTGTTTGAAATTTAAAAATTAAAACCCCTTATAACAAAGAGCACCCAATTAAGTTAACTACTTGTCCCATAGGGTGAGGAGCAACATGGGGGGTGAGAAGAGTGCTAAGGCACTACTTTCTCACCAAGAAAGAGAGCAATATTAGGTGAAAGACATATACGAGCAAGATCATATTATTCTTGAACAAATTTCTTAACTTCTTTATACTTTCCACAAGAATGAGAACGACCATGATAAAAAATACAACGTCTACTACCTTCTTTATGCTTAGATCTAAACTTCACAAAGGGAAAAACAACATTCGTGTCATAATTTAATTTCCAAAAGATTGGAGTTGCTAATTGTTCTTGATCATCAATAGTTGTAGGCTTATTATTTTTGGATTTAGGATTAGGATTGTTATAAGAAGATAGATTATCATCTATGATTTTAAATTTTTCACTATCAATGAGTCATTTCATTGTTTTCTGAAAATTAGGACAATCCTTGGAAGTGAGATCATTAGTTTGATAATACGAACAAAAAGGATATTTTGAAGAAGAATCACTTTTAGCTACATGAATAGCTTGTTGTGTTTCAAGATGGTATTTGAGGTCTTGAATCCTAAGGAGGTCATACATATGAGATTTATGATCATTTCGTAGGCCTTATGTTACAATTTGTGTAGGAGGGTTTATATGGACTGGAATTCCTTGTTCAAATTTTCCAAATCCTAATCCTCTAAAACCTTTTTTTAACATTATATTAGAGCCACTCCTATAAGAATATTTTAATTGAAAATTCCAATGAACATTATAATAAACTTATTTTAAATTTATAGTATAGGAATGTTTAGAAGGAACAAAGGGATTGGAAGATGAAGAAGGAATACCTTGTTGAGGAGTATTTTCCTTTCTTTCATCATGCATATCCTCTTCGGTATATTTGAAAGGAACATATTTCTCATCTAAGATATCTTCTTTTCTTAAAGTTATGTAGGGAGATAGATCATGAATGAAATGCATAGAATCACCTTCTCTACAAAAGTTTTGATGATTATGATAGGCTCTAAGAGAATAAGGATGATCTAGAGGCATGGAAACACCAGTATTTTGATCTTGTCCCCCTTGCGCTAGGGTATGTGTGCGATAAGAAGATGGTGTCATGTTTCTCTTTAATTATTGATCTCAATTAGGGAGATCACTGATAGGAATATTATCTCTTTCTTCATTCAAATTAGATACCCTGGGAGAGGTATAAGTATTAGGCTTCCCATTATCATGTCTAGGATAGGGATCTACAAAAGCTTTGAGGCAATCTAGATATGAAATACAATTTCCAAAAAAAAATGGTAATAAAAGAACATACACTATAAATGAAAGCTTTGAGAACAAATTGATTGAAAGGAAGAAATTTTGAAACTCTAAAAACCCAATATGCCAAAGTGCTATGGATGAGAAGAAGCAATGTGAAATGAAAGAAGTCATTATGTAATGGATGATTTTGATAAATATAAGTGAAAATAAATATAATCATATATGAGATTGCATACAAATTAGATCTATTACATGCCATTAGGGATGCTTTACAACCAGATCTAAAAATTTATGTGAAAAATCAAGCAACACACAAATCGAATTAGCAAAAATAAATTAGGGTTTTGATTAATTAAACCTCTAAATTTATATAATTTGATTAAAATGGGATCTATGAATTTGAATTTAAATTTTGAAATCTTTGTAAATAAGACCTGAAAAAATTAATCCAATTTAAACAATCCACGAGCTCAATTTTAGAATTAAAAACTAGGGTTTTTGTGAAATTAACATCTATTTTTTGAAATTCAATTGCAATTTAAACTTGTAAATCTAAATTTGAATTTTAAATTGCATAAAAACATAGAACTAAGACCATAAATCATAATTAAAGGTGTAAGATGTCGAGTTCACCAAAATGTAATGTCGTAAAAAAATTAGGGTTTCCACCATAAGAAGGATGAAAACCGCTAAATTTTGCTTAGGGATTAATTACATTGAAAAGATGGGTGGAGTCCAATAGATCTAGTCACAAACCACCAAGGATGAGGACTGAAAATATTGATTAGATTCAAGGTGTGATTTTTTTACCCTCTTTTGTAACTTAAATTGTTTAAATTAGGGTAAAGTGTTGGAAATGAGATTGAAAATAGAAATAGTGAGATATAGTCATCAGATTGAGCCATGCAACTAGATCTAAGAAATATAAGCAAGCTCAAATTTGATCCTCGAAGGAGCTGCTGATTTGCCACAATCATGGTGGTGGTCACCCTGGTGCTCCAAAATTTTCACACACTAAAGGGGGATTGATTTGTCACTGTAATTATTCTTATTCTGAACATCACAACTTTATACCTATTTCCTATACACAAAAAGAAGAGGAAATAGGTTAGGAATAGGTGTTTGCCTTTCTCCAACCTCGGTCTTGGAATTAACCTTGAATGAAATATTGTAAATACTAAAATAAATAATTGAAGGATATACCTTAGATCTGGAATGACTGGTAATGATGCTTTACTTTTGTTGGTTCCCAAAAAAAAATGAGTTTACATTGCCACAAGGTAGAGACCTAGTTGATTCCTCTGAATACCTATGGAGAACCACTTCCAACTATCAATATCCTTCAGGCTTTGACTAACTTCAACAAGGACATAAGATCCTTCTACACTTTGAGCTTTGTAGAACCTGGGAGGGTAATCCCTTCAATGAACTTCCTGATCTCTGCAACAATACTTAGGAATTTTACTAAAAACAAAGCAGATTATCTCATAAAAAGGCTCAACAGAAAGGGAGAATGCTCAAGGATGGAAAATCCTTCAGTGATCCTTGACCTTAAATGGGAGCATGAGATGGTTGGGATAACTCAGAAAATACATGGAAACTTAACAATGATATTATGATATTTAAAAGATCGTTCTAGGGAATCATAAAGTAAATAGGCTAGAAACCAAAAACCTAATGACATTTGCTAGCAAATACCAGTGTCTTGCTCATTTGGGCTACAAAGTCTTTGAAACATTGTTGAAAACTGATAAAACTTACTTAATAGCTCATTTAGTCTTGAACAATACTGCCTTACAATATTGTTCTATCTACAATCCCTTACCTGAATTACTTATCAAATCCTCGTACAAGTCTTATCTCTATGTAATCTCATTAAAGCATTTTAATTAACCCCTTGGATTAAAGCATATAATGGAAAACTACATACATTGTACCAATGCAATAAACAAATGAAACCCTTGATCCTATTTGCTCGAAAGAAGATAAAATTTCACATAGGAGAGTAAAGATTAGAGAATATATTTACATTAATATCATAAGCTATCTTCTATCAGATAATAGATGACAATTTCAATTACATAATAACCCATTTGAAAAGGAAACTTGTAACTACTTCATTACTTCTGCTCTAGAAAATAACATTACAGTTCCTACTCTTTTTTCATGACTCTCTAAAACTATATGGAACCTAACCTTGCAGATTAGACCTACTTTTTACGGAGATCCTCCGTAGAAAATTCAGAACCCTAACTTCTGGCCTTGATTTCCCTTTTATAGAAAACAAAGGAGGGACAAGATTCAGGCCAAAAGACACTTGTCATCAAAAACCAAGCCAAGAAGGCAATACACAATTCTATTACAAAATATTCCTTATCCACATGCTGGTACCCATGATGAGGTAGAAACAATATTAGGATGAGACATGTCAATATCACTTGAGACATGTCAATATCACTTTGACACTTGTAGATGGACACTAACATGTCCATTCTTCTCTACACAACATTTCCCTTCCTGAAAAGGAAAATATATCCCAACAAGAAACACGACTTTCCCATAGAATTAGAGGAAAATCTGAAACCTTTATGCCTTGAATCAGATGAAATGGAAAGAGGATCTTGGGAGTAAATATAATTTGTTGAGAAGGCATTGCAGATTTCATATCATTTTAGAGACGATTAGCTACCAATCCTTACTCGAACAAATCCTTCTTTCAGTTCTCTAGGAGCTCCCTCTTGGAATACTCTACCAAAATAATTTAGAGTAAGAACAGAGGATATGTCCTGGGTGGCTTTTCCTGATAAGTAAAGGCTTCCATGCCTCCTCTAACAATAAGCAACCTCATACCAGAGAAAAAAAATCCCTCCAGTATCATAAAACATGCAACGACTCCATTCATAATTTTGTTCTAACACTATCTCCTTACCGATGAAAATTTTTTCTCAGAAAAATGAAGAAGTTTATATCCATTTCTACCCATTCTATTATTAGCCTAGTAAATTTATAATCAGAATTCCATTCAAATTAGTGGTGCTAATCAATGTGAAGAATCATCCTCCTAATATTTTTTCCTCATCTTGTCAGCTATGGATTCTAGCAATTATGCCTACAACTTATGTCATCGCCATCTCTAGGTCATCACTCCATTGCCACCTGCATATGCTAACCTTATGTGAATAATTTTCGTATGATCTTATTCCTTATTGAGTGTACAGTCTTCTGCTTCAGGATTCCCATCAACAAACAATCTTTGAATTCATCAGAGAACTCATGATCCATCATATCTAAACCTAAAAGTAATCTCGATCCTTTCACATCTCTGACATATTGTCCCTTCCCTATCAAATCATTTTTTACTCAAATAAAAAAAAAGAAAATAATCCTCCTAGACTAAACCGACATCTAAATTTTCCATCTTATCACTAACCATCCTAAGTCGACAAACTTTGTATCTTGTTCATCCTATCTCTCTCATGCAAGCTACAACCAATATCTTTAATGATCCTTTTTAATTTCAAATTTGAAACTCATTTGCAGATCTTAACGATCTTGGTAAATCAAACAATCACTATTTGTGGATGTAGAATTAGACCCTCCATCTGTATTTGTGGACCCACAAAGACATGACTAATCAAAACCATATCATCTTTTGACCAGACTCTGTCAAAGGCCCCACCATAATTCTTCTTGGTCATCTCGGGACACGTGGCATCATCTCATGATGTTGCGGTCCGTAACCTCCTTGCAAATTTCATTACGGGAATACGGGGCCCATCGAATATGTTCACACTTTATTGCTCTACACAATGTTCATTAACCCTTGCAGAATTAAAAGTCAGACACCTTTTATCTCAGAACATAACATCGTTATTCATCTTAAACACATGCCAATTAATAGGATTGTTAATAACCTAATTTTTATCACTTGAAAACTGATGACACAACGCTTCGGCAGGTTACACTGCCAGCTTGTCATTTTCTGTTGGAGACACATGACATCATCTCGTGATGTTGCGTTCTTTGTCTTCACTACATTTTCAACCATGGGGAAGTGCGGACAGTCAAATTTTTTCTTCTTTTATCAACCGGCTGAAACACTTAGGAATTTAGACTTAGGAAAAATGCAGGCACAAGCACAAATATTAAAGGAGACCGACTATAAGGAAAACTTTATGTGACTTAGGAACATCAATTCATAAACTGGTCTAACACAATTTAACACTTAGGGGATAAAAATGGCCTCGCCCATGGTAAACAACCCTTGGCCTTTGTGGGAAAAAGTAACGACCAAATATATCATTGCTAGGGTTTTCTTCACAAGACATAAGAAATTTTGATAAACCCTAAACCCTAGATCTTGAAACTTGATAGAGAATTCAAATAAAACAATAAAAATCACTATTTAAGCTCAAAATTGAGAATTCTCATAAAATTAATTTCCAGGGCTACCAACTTCTTTAATATAATCAAATATCTTGTATGAAATGGCATGAACATGACAAAACCCTAATTACACATGCATTCTTGCATATGAATGATTAATGGTACTCCACAATTGATAAATGAAGATTATGCAACAGGTTAAATATCACTAGAAATTTTTGATAATGAATACTTTAATGCTTGGATTCTTGATGTCTTGTGATTAAAATTTTGTCCTTCTATGCTTGAATATCAAAATGAAAGGGGAAATCTTCCTTATATACTTGCTCGTCTAAAAATATGTTAATTTTCCAAGAAGGGCCGACAAGGAGAGAAGTTTCCCACTCAAATTTGGAAATGGTTAAAGAGTTCATAGGGGGGCCCAAATAGGGAGGACCACGACACGACATCATGGTCCCAATTTGAGGACCAAGGACCCACACCCTAGTCCTACCTCATTTTAGGGTTGGAACTAAGGATTCCTGTGGTATATATGAAGTAAAAATAAGGCCATATATGAATGATGTAAGTATAATTGGGTCCTAGTCAATAATAGAGATGTAAACACTAAGGGGAGGGTCCCAAATGCTGACCCAATTGTAAGGGATTACAATTTAGGATGCTATACTTTTGTACTTAAAGTCTCACACCCTATCCATTCCCTTATTACAAAAACCCACCTTTCATGAGTGATGTATATGCCCTTCCTAAATCTCACTTGATTTCAACCCATCATACTATTTGAAAAAGTTTGCATTTAATTCCATTTTAATAAATAGAATTAATTTTTTTAGAAAGTTGTAATAAATGTTCTTTGTTATTCTCTAAATAAAGAAAATTTATTAGATCATTTTTTTATTTATTTCCCTTTTATGTTAAATAGTTATTTCATAAATAAAAATGTCACTTTAAAGAAAATGTCCCATAACATTAATCCCTTTAAGTCAAACCTTGTCAGGAATAGTTCATGATATATCTACAACTCAAAAATATAATTGATTAGTTAGATATCTACTAATGTAGCAATGGAAACACTATAATAATTATATTTCACTTCATCTATAAGTTTATTTTGCAAAGTTTACAAATTTTTGATATAATTCTTACTAATTTAGGTTTAATCATAAATAGATTAAAAGATATATTTGTGTAACCAATAACATGACTAAAACTATATGTAGATTTTTAAAGAAACTCAAATAAGTAAATATTATACATATTATATTGACTAATATATAACTTAAATAGTCAAAATAAATTTCAAGATGCTAATCGTGTATTATAGAGTGTATGAATACTCTCTTTTCTACATTAAAAATTATTGAATAAAAACATATACATAAATAACCTTAAATAGAGTTCACATAATTTTATCTAGTTAGTAAACTAATAGTTTTGGGAAAGTTTAACTCTAAAATTGATTTAATGAAAAATAGTTTATTAGTATTGTAAGCATATATATCATGTAACTTTGTCACAAAGAATTCCATTATAATATCTAAGTTGTATACTATAAAAAAATAATAAAAGATTTGATAGATCTTATTATTATAGGATAAAATATATGTACATGGTTATTGAGTTGGATAAGTTCAATAAAAAACTATAATAAAACAAATATAATATAAAAATATTTTTTAATCATCTTAAGGAAAAAGAAAACAGCAATAAACTATGTACTAGATCCAACATTTCCTTTATTTTTTATTAAGTAGAGAAAGGGCCCTGTTACCAAAATAGTACAAGAGATTGACATGTTAACCCAACAAGAAACAACTAAAATAGAAAAATTAACCTAAAGAACAATATCCCACAACCCACCCTTACATAATCAAAAACTTAACCAAAGCAAGCTAGATTAAACTACTAAAAGAAAATTATAATTAAGACTAACCATTAACCTCCTTATGAGTTGATTAGTCTATCATGTGATTCTCATAAAAAAATTAAACTAGAAACTATAAAACATAATCCATAAAAGCCCCAGCCGATAAAAGACTAAAGCATCATTGCATTCATATACAAAGAAAAAAGGAAATTGGAACATGAAACCTAATTATCAAGATCCTTATGTCATGCTCAAAATTTTACTAATGGAACTTGACACAACTCACAATTTTTTTTTTAATTTAAGCACGTACTTGATTGCATAGTACACCACACATGGACATGGCATGGTGTCTATATGCATCGGGCAATTGATACTTATCCATCATCTCCATAAACATGTCATTGTGGGTGGGTATAGGAGGGATGATTGTAATGCACACGTGTACAAAAATTATTGTACACACCCCAAGGAAAATACTTTGATACAATTTTTTTATCTAGATGAGATATCTTGATTCCGATCTAAAATGCCTAGTTTGACCCCTACTAAAATTAAAATTATACCTAGATCATTTGGCTATTAACATGTTCATACAAGAAAACAAGTCATATATTATTCTTTAGGCCTCAAGCAATGTATTTATTAGAAATATTTATGTTATCATTCATTTATTTGGTACTTAAGAGTGTATATTATGTATATGTATGCTTTACATATATACATATGTATAATATAATAAATTTAAAGTACATATGATTAAGAGGTCTCTGAATTACATTTTTATCATAAAATACATATTATTATATTAAATGACTTAATAGTCATAATAACATGCATTGAACATTAACATATATATTAAATCTAAATATGGACCCATTATCATTATCAACAATACTTTGGATTCTATCATAAAAACATTCATAAAAAATTCTGAGAATGGAGGCACAAGTGTTGGGGTAGCAGGGAGTGGTGGATTGTTTGAATATATAGAGGGCGGGAAGTATCAGTGATGAAGGTAGTGTTGTCATTCACATGGAAGGATCCCTAGAAGAATTGAGAATGGATAGTTCTACAGATGGAAGTGATCACGGGGTCTGGGATGGTGGTGTTGGCAATATGGATGAATTGATTATATGTTGCATTGATGTTTTGTCATTGATGTCAACACTAGTTGTTTTGGTTGCTTACTGACAGACACGTTTTGGTTACAGGTAGAAGATCTTGTGTTATCGGTAAGGTTTTAAGGTTTCACCGGCAAAGCTTTCACAAAGAAACCTTGATGAATGCATAGGTAGTGTTGGTGTGACTTCTAGATGGAATTCAAGATGCAAAAGGTGATCCATGATCGTGCCTCAACTAACTGGAGACATCTCTTTGGCATGGTGGACTCATATTAGGTCTGGTACCTATCTAGGTTATCGACCAGTATCATGATAACATGTTCTCTACATGTTACTGGGATGATTTATGGATTGGTTATTTTTGTTTGGTCTAAAGCTGACATGGCATATCATTGTAATATGGATGTATGTAATAATATTATTGTAATATCTTTTTGGTGGCCAACCTAATTGGTTTAGGCCTTAGGATTTGTATAAATTGATGTAAGATCATTGTAGATAAAAGGAATGGTATGGGAATAATATGTATAGTGGTCGTGGAATATAATATCATATGCAAAGGAGATTTGGTCGATCATAGGTGATCGAATTGGGTTCCAGTAAGAGGTCAAAGGCCTCTGGTATTGAGGTTAACCAAGACTGTAATTAGGCATGGTAGATGCTATCTCTTGCAGTTCATTCTTCTGGATTTTTGTCCAATTATCTTGAGGTGGTTATAACCTCTCTATAGTCAATGAGAATCTTTTGTAATGACCAGTACACTCTAGACAGTGTGCATTCCTGCATGTGCAGGACCCTTATTATATCACATACTTTCTACATAAGTATCATTTGACTATGAGTAGGCTTCCCATCCCCCACCCTCAGTTGTCAACTGGTTATTCTAACAATCAGTATTAGAGATTTGGTCCTCTTTTGTAGAAGCTTAACCACTTGAGGTAGATCCTATGGAAGCTAATACTTCAAATCCACCAACAACTATTTTCAGAAGAGAAATCCCTAATCTTGATGGAACAAACTGTGCGATATGGAAAATTCAAATGGAGACTCATCTTAGATGTCTTGGCAAGGATATTTGGGAGATCACTAAGAAAGGAGACACACCTTATGACCCAACATCTGGCAATCCTGCTCCTACAGACCTGGACAAGAATATTGAAAATGATTGCAAAGCTAGAGAAACCCTCTTGTACACATTTATTGATCAGAAAATCATGGGATTAACTGATAAATCATCGGCAAAGGTTATGTGAGATAAACTGCAAACTCTAAATGAAGGTGATTGTACTGTCAAAATTGCTAAACTTGATGGTTATCAGGTAAGGTATGAGAACTTGAAGATGGAAGATAATGAAAGAATTGCTACATTTATGGAAAGAGTAAATGAGATTGTCATGGGAGTTTAATGTTGTGGAGGATCTCTAAGTGAAGATGAAATAGTTTCTAAAGTCTTGAGAGCCCTTCCAGCAGCTCACAAGATGAAGGCAACTGCAATTAATGAGCTAAGAATAATGGAAAACACTTCAGTTAACAGAGACATTCTGATTGGGAAATTATCTGCTTTTGAGCTTGAAGAATTTGGACCTTTTGGAGCTACAAAATCAGAACCTTCTTTTCATGCATCATCATCTACTAGCAAAAGTGATTGGAAAGCCCTATATGCAAAATAATTGGAAGATATGAGGAAAGAGGATGAAGAATTTGGGCAACTTGAAGCCTTATTCACTAGAAGAGTACCTAAAGGACCGACATGAATTAAGTATGAAGGAAAGGCACATTTTAAATGTTTTGCATATAATAAGATTGGTCATTTTGAATCTAGATGTCTTGAAAGGAATGCAAGATTTGAAGAGAGAGTTAAGAAATTATTTAAGCCTAATCAGTACAGCTATAGATTCAAGAAAAGTAAACAATGCTACATAGCCGATGAGGAAGGAGTAAGTAATGACTCTAAGGATGAACCGACAATAGACTCTATTAGTGGATTAGGCAATGAAAAGTAATGGGTGTTCTATGCTTTAAAAGAAGATGAACCAAAAACAGCTATCAAGAATGAAGAAAAGGCCCTAGCAACAAAATTTGAAGACAAGGATGAATGGGTAATTGATAGTGGATGCTCACATCATATGACTAGAGATAAAAGAATTTTTTTGTCCCTACAAGAATAAAATGGCAATCAAGTTAGATTTGGAGATGACAAAGCATGTATGATCAAAGGTAGAGGTATTATTTGTTTGGATGGAAAGCATAATATTGATATTGTCGATTATGTATAAGGTTTAAAGCATAATCTTTAAGTGTTCGTGAATTGGTGGAAAACAGTTTCCAACTTTAGTTTAAAGATAGAAAATGAAAAATCATTAACAAAACTGGTTTGGAGATTGCATCTGGTACTTAGACTAGAAGTAATATCTTTCACTTGAACACTAGTAATAAGACATGTTTGATTGCTCATATTGATGAGATTCGGTTATGGCATAAGAGGTTGTGTCATGTTAATTTTGATTGTAATGTTAAGATCGGTTCAATAAAGGCTGTTAGAGATATATCGAAGATTATAAAGCCTCAAAATCTAGTATGTAAGGAATGTCAATTGGGAAAACAAGTTAGAACTTCTTTTAAGAGCATACAAGATAAATCTAATGATGTACTTGATTTTATTCACACTGACTTATGTGGTCCAGCAAGGACTAGAAGCTTTCAAGGTGATAGGTATTTCATACTGATTATTGATGACTATTCTAGAATGATGTGGGTGACTTTTCTTAGGGATAAGTCTGAAGCTTTTGAGAAATTCAAGATCTTTAAATCTATGGTCGAAACTAAAACTTGGTTGAAAATCAAATGTCTAAGATCAGATCAAGGCGGTGAGTTCACTTCTCATGAATTTAACAATTAGTGTCAGACAAATGGAATTAGGAGATAATTATCTGTACCTCAGACTCCTCAGCAAAATGCATTAGTGTAAAGGAAGAATAGATATATTTTGAAGCTTGGTTTTACTAAAGGCAGTGTTGACAGTAATTTATATTACAAAATCATTGATGATGATATTCTGATTATTGAAGTATGTGTTGATGCTATCATTTTTGGAGGTGAAGATAAATTGTACATGGAATTCTCTAATAATATAAAGAATGAATTTGAAATATCCATGATTGGTGAGATGAGATTTTTCTTAGATTTGCATATTACTGAAACTAACAAAGGCATCTGTATCTATCAAACTAAGTATCTAAGGGAATTGTTGAAGAATTTTGGTATGGATAATTCCAAACTGGTAAGTACTCCTATGGTGACTAGTGAGAAATTATCTACCAGAGACACATCTGCACTGATAAATTCAACAAGGTATAAGTCTATGATTGGTGGCTTGGTATATCTAACTCAAACTAGACCGGATATTATGAATGTAGTAAGTATTGTTTCAAGTTATCAAAGTAATCCTAAAGAAAATCATGAATGTGCAGTAAAGAGGATATTCTGGTATTTACAAGGAACAATAGAATATGGCTTATGGTATTCTAGAGATGATAACTTCACTTTATGTGCATATACAGATTCAGATTGGGTAGGAGATACTGATGATAGGAAGAGCACTTATGGTGGAGCTTTCTTTATTGGAAAGAAATTGGTTTTTGGATTAGCAAAAAATAGTCATGCATTTCTTTGTTTACTGCAGAAGCTGAATATGTTGTAGCAGCAACTAATTGCACTCAAGTCTTGTGGATGAAGCAAATGTTGAAGGATATCAAGGTAAATTGTAGTGTACCGGTAGTTATCTACTATGATAACTCTGCATCTATTGACATGTCTAAGAACCCGGTATTTCACTCTAAGACTAAACATATATCAATAAAATATAACTTTTTGAAGGATAAGGTAGAAGCAAAGGAAGTCAAATTGGTTTATGTGAACACTAAAGAGCATTGAAAATATATTCACTAAACCATTGTCTAAGGAATCATTTGAATATTTGAGAGACACGTTAGGGGTATCTAACCCTCTGGAAAAAACTTAATTGATGGAGTAGACCATCAGTATGGTATGCATCATTAGCTTTATCCTTTGCTCTTTGTGGATTTAGTGGTGCTACTACTTAGGGGGAGTAGTCAGCTTTGAGAATCAGAGGCTTATATTCTTGCTTTGTTATTTTTGTCAAATTTATGGAATTGATGTCAAAGGGGGAGAGATAATGATGTGAAAAATAAATTTAGAACTTTACAAAGATATTATTCACAGGGGGGGAGATTGATATTGGAGAGATTGTTGGTTGTCTTCCACAAGATGGGACTTGTTTGGCATTTCTTGGTACTTAGATATTTTTCACATCTAGTGTTGCCATCAATGCCAAACGGGGAGATTGTTGGCAATATGGATGAATTGATTATGTGTTGCATTGATGTTTTGTCATTGATGTCAACACTAGCTATTTTGGTTACTAGTAGAAGATCTTCTATTGCCGGTAAGGGTTTTCGATTTAACCGGCAGACCTTTCACTGAGAAATCTTGATGAATGCATAACTGGTGTTGGTGTGACTTCTAGATGAAATTCAGGATGTAGAAGGCAATCCTTGATTGTGCCTCAACTGATTGGGGACATTGCTTTGGCATGGTGGACTCGGATTAGATCTTGTACCTATCTAGGTTATGGACCAGTATCATGATAATGTGTTCTCTACGCATTATCGGGATGATTTATAGATTGGTTATTATTGTTTTGGTCTAAAGACAACATGGCATATCATTGTAATATGGATGTATGTAATGATCTTATTGTAATATCTTTTAGGTGGCTGACCTAACTGGTTTAGGCCTTAGGGTTTGTATAAATTGATGTAAGATCTCATTGTAGATAAAAGGCATGGTATGGGAATAATATGTATCATGGTCATGGAATGTAATATCATATGCAAGGGAGATTTGGTTGATCATAGGTGATCGAATTGAGTTTAAGAGATCAAAGGCCTTCAGTATTGAGCTTAACCGGGACTGTAATACAACATGGTAGATGTTATCTCAGATAGTTCATTCTTTTGGATTATTGTCCAATTATCTTGAGGTGGTTATAACCTCTATAGTTAGTGAGACTCTTTTGTAATGAGTAGTACGATCTAGGCAGTGTGCCTTCCTGCATGTGCAGGACCCTTATTGTATCACATACTTTCTGCAGAAGTATCATCTGACTATAGGTAGGCTTCCCACCATGGTTTTCCCCATTACTGAGTTTTCCATGTACAAATCATGGTACTATGTGGTATGGTTGCATTGTGTTCATTCTCTATTTCATTCTTAAGTTTTATTGCTTACTAGTATTTGTTTCTTTTATTTTGGTATTCAATGTTTATGTGCTCCGGTTAAAGGTTATAAAGTGGTTTGATTTATATAATCTATTACAACTGATTCACCCCCACTCTTAGTTGTCCACTGATTATCCTAACAGGTGGGACTTAGTGTATCGCAAAAAATGCAAAAGATTCCACTGCTTCTTGAAAGCATGTTGTGGAGGGGCCCAAGTACTCTTTTTCAGATTTTTCCCCCTTGTTGTGGTGCAATCGATCATGGTCAGCTCTATTTTTCTCTACTCTTAAAGGTAACATTATTTACCCCATTCCTCACAAACAGGACCCTAGCTCGAGTAGCTGCTCGATTTCCATACCAGACTAGATTGTGGAGAAAACTATATCTAATCTGGAGTCAGTTCTAGTTGAGATGTTTTGGATAAAGATAAACACATTTTACATGGACCTAAAACCAAAATTTTTATAGAAACTGGCCATCACCCAAAAGAATAGAAACCAACAGCAAAACATAGGAGCGCCCTAGAACAGACCCGAAAGCAAAAGGAGACACAGATAGAAAAACAAAAACACTCAACTAAGAGAGTGCACCAGCTCCTTGTTCTTCTGGATGGTAATCTATTTTATTTCCTCCAACTCCTCCACAATGAACCTGGAGGTGCCCTTATTGTTGCTTCTGCTTCTGGTCCTAGAGCTAGGGCCTATGGTTTTATCGCCACCAGTAAAAATGTCTTCATCTCCAATATCTCTCAATATCACTATGAATGGATCTGTACTCCACAACCATGACATTGATCTTTTCCAGCCCCTCCATACTATTATTCATGGCCTCCTTGCTTATGTTGACCAAGTTCTTGAGGTTTTTCTTTATCTCTGCCATAGACTATTCAACCTTTTCAATTTTTTGTTCATTTTTCCATTTCATAACCTCGACATCTTGCGAGAGCATCTAGGTCATGATCATGAGCTTCTCAGATTTGCTAGGGTCAAGAGTAGTAGTGAAGATATCTATTATTTACTTAATCCCCTCTTTGAGGGTATCAATTTTCTTCTCCACCCACTTCCAGCAGCTCTCCTGGCTTCTAGTCTCTTCCATCATGAGGTTCATGAGAGTACTATTATTCTGTAACCCACTTTCCACTTCTTTAGGCAGAGTCCCCTATTTTTCTTGCAGGACATTAAGAGGAATGTCTAGTTTAATTCCCTGGTCTAGGGTCTTGGGACCACAGTCCTTAACCACAATCTTCTTCTTTTTGGAAGAAGGCTCAGAATTCAACTTGTTGGTTGATTTATATTTACTATCCCTCATCCTAGTATTATATTTACTAGTTGATTTATATTTACTGTCTCTCACCCTAGTATTTAATCACTCAAAAATCATCTTGCTAGTTGATTTATAGTTCTTGTTGGGAATTTTGTTGTCCCATGCCCTAGTATTTAATTGGTTAGGGAATGGTTTGCCCAAAAATAGAAAGGGAAAGGTCAGATTAATGTGGTCGAAATAATGTCTTTTTCTCCTTCTCCTTTGTATGTGATGAGGATCTTAGATATATCCTTGTGGGGGCCTTGGATGTTGGGTAAAACCTCCCTTTCCTTACAAAAATGGGAGCCTAGTTTTAACCCTAAGTCTTGGGAGTGCAATGAGGTGCCCATTTGGGTTTGCCTTACTAGACTCCCTTTGGAGTACTAGAATGAGGCAATCTTTGCAGATATAGCGGCTTCCTTTTTTGATCTTCTTTCTATGGATCTGATGACTACGGAAAAAAAGAGGTTGGTTTATGCTCGGTTGTGTGTCAACCTAAAAAAAGATACAAATCTATCGTCTGAAGTCACTCTGAGCTGAAATTTTGGTTTATGGGTGCAGAAGGTGGAATATGAATCTATTCCTTTTGCTTGTTTTCACTGTAAAAAAGTGGGTGACTGGGTGAAGGAATGTCGTGATGCTTGTTTTCACTATAAAAAGAAAGTTCAAGTTCATGATTCTAGCTAAAACCAACAAGGTCCTCCTATTTGGGTGTATACACCTAAAAAAGGTTTGAAGATAATTAATTGAATAAGCAATTATTTAATTAATCCCCCTTCCTAATTTAATTGAATTCATTAGCAATTTGATTAAATTCCCCCACTCATCGACTTATTAATATATCTAAGGATTTATTTAATAAGTTCATTTCAATAGTCCCCTTTGATTAATTAATTCAAATTAATTAATTACTCCCCATCAAATCCATTTCTTCTAATCTTCTAATTAATTAAAATAAATCAATTAATGAGTTGTTAAAATTAATTAGCCTTTTACTATTATTTGAATTTTAAAATTCAAATTCCCCACATACCTCCTAGCTTCTAACCACCTAACCTAACCATTCCTAAACCTAACCACTCCTAAACCTAACCCATTCCATCTAACCACATGTCCCATTTCCTTAGACACTTTCCCTCTCATGAGCAAAGCTTCTTGACACTTGTCACCATAGAGATGGCAAATTTTTCCTTTCCACAAACCTCTTCTCCAACCACCTCCAATTTAACCATTGATATCTTCAGACTCAATATTGACCGTTGATTCCTACCACCTCACCCCTAACCTTAGAAATCCTATAAATATCCCCCATGTTGGCGCAAAAATGATCCTATCTCATTTGCATTTTAGGCATTGTTACTATAGACATATTCTTCTTAGCATTATCATTTTGAGCATTGTTATTATAGGCAATTACATCTTAGATCTAGCTTAATTTACTCATTTTCTAGCATAATTGTTGAATCATGTAGCTTAGTAGTTCTTTTTTCTAGCTTAAATGCATCACTATCATTTCAAATCCTCCATCTAGGTGTAGTCAAGTCACTGGAATTTGCTTATCCAGATCTGAGAGCAAATCGACACTCGCATCTCTTAGGAGGCGATACATTGATTTGTCATGGTTTTATATTTGTTTGTTTTAAATTTTCTAACCATGCTTGTAATGATCTATTGAGTGTTTTGTGTTGCAGCTGCAGGTATCACACTTCATGAGCACAATAGGGGGAACTTAGTGATGCATTGCAAAAGAAGGAAACAGAACCTGCTAAGGTTCTACCTTCCTTTGTGCCAAATAATTCAAGCCCAAATGGGAATATGAAGGAAATGGTTTCTATTCCCCCACATGTTGACCCCCAAGTGAATATTGTTAAAAAAGGATAAGGGGGTGTTTATTGACCCCCCATTGAGTTGGTTATTAATATGAGTAGCAATATGGAGCAGGATAAGATTGAGAAAGTTGATGGGTTGATGGGGATTGATTTCCCTTCAGATATTTCAGGGGTATCAAACCCTTTTATTCAAGTCAAATCTAGGAATTGAAGGAGTCTTCCATCTCTTATTACTAATGTCTCAACTTTGGGATCTTTGGATTTCACAACTAGAAATCGATAGAGGATGGATTATGGGTATGAACCCAAAGGGGTGAGAAGACCACCAAACAGTGTAAGCAAGGATAGGCAAAGTAAAGAGGCTATTGCAAATAGGGTTCATAAAACTCTTCAGGATATGGGGATCAGATCCCACTCCCTTGTCAAATGAAGATCATCTCATGGAATATTAGGGGGCTTAATCACCCCCACAAACATGATCTCCTTTCCAATATGGTTAGAGATCATAAACCGGATATCTCTCTTATTCAGGAGACAAAGATGCCTTCTAGTAGAGTGGAGAGAATCAAGTTAGCCATTTTTAAAGATTGTAGTGTCCATTGCTCTGATGCGTATGGAGCCTTGAGTAGTTTAGCCACTCTATGGAACCCAAGGATCTTTCAAGTTATGGTGGTTCTGACCTGTGCTAATCATATTACTACTAGTTTCACTAGTCTCAAGGATGGTTCTGGCTGGATTTTATCCAATATTTATGCCCCCAATGGGAGAAGTTCCATGAGAAATCTATAGGGTTCCTTTATTCAGGCTATACTTTATTTCTAGAATAATAGATGGATTCTTATGGGGGACTTTAGTACTCCTCTATCTAACTCGGATAAAATGGTGTTGGCATTTGATTGAACCGGTATATGATTGATTATTGAATATGATGAAGAAATTGAGATTCATGTTTGATGACTAAGTTTTGTGTTGTCATTGATGGCAAAAATGTTTTTGTAGTCGTCTAAGTCTTAAAATCCAACTAGTAAGGTATAACCAGCACTAATGACTGTTTTATAGAGAACTGGTAATTAGGATATCAATCAGTAAATTGAGATAGAGTTGCACTTTGACAACCGGTACAAGCGATTCATGAAGAGTTGGATGATGCAATTTTATAGCCATGTTGGTGATAGGTATATGGAGCTATGTTCTCAACTTCATTGGCAGATTCAACTGGATGAGCGAGATTTAATGTATAGAGCAAACAAACTAGTAGAACAATTAAATTGGTAAATCGGTGCAAGTTTTAATTTGTTAATATGTCAGTGGCCAACATATGTAAAGTGTGTGATGTAAGTTTGTCTATATTCATTAAACCTAGGATATTGTTCCAAGGTTGTAGCCGACTAAATGGAAATGTTTATAAAAAGTTTGATGAGGTATAAATTTGGTATGTGTGTAAAGAGAGATTTTTATGACCAAATATTGTGAATCAAATTATATGGTGTTTAGTTAAGTTCTATAATGAAGTTCTTTTTAAGTTTTAAGTATCAGAACTAGATCTTATCAGATATAGAAGGTGTTACTTGAAGATCTTTTCACTATTGTTTTCCTAATAGTTTGTAACAATAAAATCTCTTAATCGGGTAGGTCCTAACATGCCTTAATCTATAAATCCCCTAATAGGGTAGCTCTGAATCAGAGTCTGAAATCCTCTTGTGAGGTTGATCCTAACAAGGCTTATCATTCAAATCCCTTAGCCAAGTTACTCTTAACTAGGTCTACTCCTAACAGGGCATAGTTGTAAGACCTTAACCATTCAAGATTTCTATTCTACAGATAGTGAATCTTGTGGTACAAACTCCCACCATGGTTTTTCCCTTTTGGGTTTCCATGTATAATTTCTTGTGTTATGTGAATTTTTTTTATTGGGCATTAGCTTATGTGGTTATAATTTTGTATATGCTTGATAATTTTTAAGTTGTTAAAGTTGGTGATCACATTTATATTGTTTTTGCTTGCACTAATTCATCCCCCCTCTCAATTCCTTGTAAGTTCATCAATTGGTATCAGAGCCAACCTTCTTTGAGGCTTAACCGCTTGGTATTAGAGCCAACAATAAATAATGTACTAGATCCAATATTTCTTTTAATTTTTTATTAAGTAGAGAAAGGGCCCTGATGCCAAAAAGTATAACAGATTGACACGTTAACCCAACAAGAAGAAACTAACATAGAAAATCAACATAGAGAACAATATCCCACAACCCACCCTTACATAATAAAAAACTTAACTAAAGCAACCTAGATTAAACTACTAAAAGAAAATTATAATTAAGACTAACCATTAACCTAATTGTCATCAGAATAGTCTATAATGTGATTCTCATACAAATTTTAAAGTAAAAACTATAAAACATAATTCATAAAAGCATCGGCTGATAAAATGCTAAATCATCATTGTATTCATATACAAAGAAGAAAGGAAATTGGAACATGAAACCTAATTATCAAGATCCTTGTATCATGATCAAAATTTTACTAATCATGGAACAGGACACAACTCCCAATTTTTTTTAATTTCAACATGTAGTTGAATGCACAGTACACCACACATGGACATGTCATGGTGTTTATATGCATCAGGCGATTGATACTTACGCATCATCTCTATAAACATGTCATTGTGAGTGGGCATAGGAGGGATGATTCTAATGCACATGTGTACAAACATTATCGTAGACACCCCAAGGAAAATACTTTGATATAATTTAATTTTGGTCTAAATGAGATATCTTGACTCCAATCTGAAATGCCTAGTTTGACCCCCACTAAAATTTAAATTACACCTAGATCATTTGGCTATTAACATGTTCTAAAAAGAAATCTTTTTTATATATTATTCTTTAGGTCCCAAGCAATGTATTTATTAGAAAGATTTATGTTATCATTTATTTATTTGGTACTAAAGAGTGGATATTATGCATATGAATGCTTTATATATATATATATATATATATATATATATATATACAACAAATTTAATGCACATATAAAGAAGAGGTCTCCAAATTACCTTTTTTTCTCCTAAAAAACATATTATTATATTAAACGACTTAATAGTCATAATAACATGCATTGAACATTAACATATATATTAAATCCAAATATGGACCCATTATCATTATCAACAATAGTTTGGATTATATCATTAAAACATTCTGAAAAATTCTGAGAATGGAGGTAGAAGTGGCGGGTTGTTTGAATGTATAGAGGGCAGGAAGTATCAGCAATGGAGGCAGTGTTGTCGTTCACTTGGAAGAATCAGGAAAGGATAATAGTTCAATTAATTTTTTTATCTACTGATTAACCCTCCCCCCCATCCCGCTCTCAGTAATTTGACTGGATCTCTATAGTTTCATCATATTATCAAAGATTGTCAGTAATCTGTTAGAACATATGAGAGACGATTGAAGGAAAGATTCTCATGAATTAAGGTTTTATTTAGGTATTTCATACCACAAGGAGATAAACCTCTAAAAGTTGCAAAGCCAAACTGATATCTTAAAAAGTTGCAATAATATCGAAATTCAAAAAGGAAAACAAGAAGCAAAAAATTCAATACCTTATCTTTGGCCAATGTGATCAAAGGACTATAATGGTAGTAGAATCTATATCAGCCATCATAACTATGTACTCTAAAGTTCTCCAGTATAATGTCTTCTTTGCTACCAAAATCTAAACTCAATCAATATTGGGAAAAACAGGTATTATAAATATGATTAAGGACCTAAAACCCTAACTACTAATGCCAACCACAAAATTTTTTTAAAAAGATAGAATAGAGAAACTGATGCCTGCAAGTAGAAAAAAAAAATATGCACACATTTTTCTCAAGGCGATTCTGAAAATACCAAAATAGAAAAAATTGTGCTGTAGATTCAGTGATGGTAAAAAAGCCACGTCATGCTCTAGAACAGGTGAATGCTAAAGAATGTCCTTCATGCATTTATTAATAATATTGTTTCCATCTTTTCTCACCTATGCATTCATAGGTCCTCTGCCCTGCATGTACCCTAGCGACCATCTGTCTATAGAATCCATTTTTCTTGATAAAACCCATGAAAGCTACTTGTTTGCACCTCCACATCGCATTGGCTTCATCCCTAAATGGAAGCTACTTGTAGGGAACACTAACAAAGAGATTTTTCTTCCACCTCCTCTGTATTTGAATGTTCTCTTGCATCGACCTCTGCATAGCCTCCCTGTCGGCCATCTACAACTTTCCAAATCTCCTACCTTACAAGACTAGCATTACAATTTGATCATAAATTTTTATCAAATTGGAAATTAAACCTAGCATACTCTTGACATAGTACAAACGAAGCCACGTTATTGGCTGCCCAAACATATGATTAATAACCGTTTAATGCGAAGCCTCACCAATAGTTCCTTGCAGGCAGGAACTAAAAAAACTTAATTGCCAACTGTCCGATAGCCCTATTTTCTTGGCCAATTGTTCGTTGTGTTCACGTGATTGGCGATTGTGCCCTCTATTGCTTTGAAATTGCTTCCTTTGCTCTTGAAAGAATTACATTCCTTCATAGACCGAAAAATGAGCAAATATCATTTGGCCTTGAAACCTCTTAGTCTTGCACAACTCATGGTTTTTCGCCTTCTCTTGATTTACTCAAATTTATCTTTTACATAGATACTACTATATTGATTCTTTATTACTAGGTTTAAAAATAGGTTCTCCAATTTCCTAGATAATATGTATCTTAAGATCTAGCTACTATTTTTCCATGTTGATTATTAACATAAATATTTAAGAAATCAAGTGTTTTAATTTTTATAAAGAGGAGAATTTATTGATGAATTTTTTCTCAAGACATCTTTTTAAAAATCATCCTATAGATAACACCACAATTTTGTTTTTATTTTTTTTACTACTCACAATTATATCATTTATCATTGGGTTCTTCTTGTTAAATTTTTTTAATAGGGTTGTCAAGACATTGGAACACTACACATAGTTATCTAAAGGCTGACGTAAATAGCATGTCTTTTTCTTGATTTTATTTATTTCACTTTTTATAATTCTTAACATTTAGGGGGCTCTAAACCTTTATATATTCAGTGATTTAAAATTTTTTGTATAAGATTCATAGTCTTATAGAGAAGCAATATATAATATACGTTGTTTATTGTGAAGTAAAGAGATCTAAGTGTGATTTAACAAAAACTTTGTTAGATTCGAAAAATGATATTTTCTTTTCTCTTCTTATTTTTTAATTTTTGTTTTCTTGATTCTCTTAATATTTTTACTAAAACTATATAAATGATGATTTCTATTCCCTACTTATAACCACCAACATTTCATGAGATAACATTTAAATATTTTATTTGAGCCTTCAGCGTGCAAGAGAAAAACAACACATGTATTGCTCAAATTTTACATTACATGGTTTAAAATATTGATTGTAACCAATATGATTAAAAATATCAACCTACTTAAGAAAGAGAAAATAATTTATTATTCATTTATTGATAATTAATTATGATAATTTGCATTATAATTATTTGGTTAGGAAGAACATAGTTGTACATTTGATCATTTCAAGTTAGTACATACCTTTATATTGAATTGGATTACCACAAAGAAGAATAAATCATAAAAAATAATAATTATTATTCTATATTAATACTTCTCTATGTCACATATAACACTTAACAAAATGTACAAATCTTATGATTAGTGTACATGGTAAGGTCACAATATATAAGCTTGGGGTACAATTTGGTTAGGAATAACATACTTGTATTTTATCATTTCAAGTTAGTATATACCTTTATATTGAATTAGTTTACCACAATGAAAACTAAATTATAAAAGAATAATAATTATATTATATTAATACTTTTGTATGGCACATATAATGTTGAACAAAACTTACAAATATTATGGTTGGTATACATGATAAGGTCACAATATATGAGCTTGGGGTACAAAATTTTATTTAGATTTCTCTGCAATACCTTACAATATTATCCTCATACACAATAAATTATATTACCTCGCACATATTAGATTAATATTGTGCATTCCTTGTATTTACCATTCTACCTATTGGTACTACAATCCACCAACGATACACAAGAAATAGGATACCATATGACATACAAAGTCTTACACCATAGGTATTACGGTAAAAAAAAAATGAGATGGAGCCAATTAAATGAACTTGTCAAAAGATGTTCTTTGTTTTTTTTTCAACAATATTCAGATTGTTTCACATAAATCTATACATACTAATGATAGAGGTATCAATGTGCTAAAATATTATGGTAGTTAATATTGATAGAGAATTGTATTATTATAAATTTGTTATAGATTATATAATTTTATATTATTTTCCCTTATTTTATATATAAATTAAGTATGATATATTAAATCTGTGCAATTTTAGTCTTTGGAAATAAGTAATTATTAGCAAAAGAAACTTCACCGATAGCCACGTGTTGTCATTGATGGAAACCCAAGCCAGTGATCCCATCCTCATTGCATGATTTTCTTATACCAAAAGTCAGATTGGTGGTTTGGTTAAGTTTGACAAGCTAGAATAGAGCATCTGGAAAAGTTCAGTACTTTGGTTGATATTTATTTTAAGGTTACCATTTTATGTTGTGGATCTGGAGGAAGGTAGATGGATGTCTAAAACATCTTATTCTAGAGTTTTGGTTTCTAGTGATAATTGGTATGCAAGTTAGAAGCCTCTAAGTACCAGTTTTTGGTCTGCAAGTAAGTATCAAGTCAACTTATGTAGTTGATCATTGTACAAAATTGATGAAGCGGTTTTGCTAATTGATTCTATGTTTTAAGAATATTGGATGGCATTTGGGGAAGCGTGTGGACAATTATTTTTGGTCCGCATAAGCATTGGAGTTTGAATTCAGCCGACAAGGTGTACACTTTCAATAATGTGTAAAGTCTTGAGGAGCTGACTAGTCATGGATATGATTTGATGTTGTGGATATAAAAAAATGATGTAGTTGATTATTTTGTGTATGGAATAAGTTGTGTGATCTATTATGTGTAGTTTCATGTGTGTAGGACAAAAATAAATACTTAGGATTTGTGATAGAATAGTAAATTAGAGCAAAATGAGATAAGTGTGAAAAGTGTGCTTGGTGTGCTTAACTGTAACTATTATCAAAATTTTATAGATGCTATTCTTTAAGTCAAAAACTTTAGTAATCTATTGTAATTGTTTTATCGGCAGTGTGCCTTCTTTTTTTGAGAAGTGAGCTCTAGGTAGTGTGCTTGATTGCATGTGCATTCCCATTGTAAAAATTTTGTTGGGAAAATGGTGTCTCAACCTTACATTTACATAAGTTTACTATCTATTTATAATAATTTTTCATTTGTGGATGAAATGGTGCAAAATTATCCCTGAAGCTTTTGGTTGGCTACATAAGCATTTTGGTAAAGTTATATTGCAAGATCACAACTAGTTTTGAAGATATTAGATTTTCCATTTTGGAGGGGTTCAATGAAAGGTTTAAACTTAATTTTGAGTAATTTAGCAGCCTTGAAATGCCCTAAAAAGTGGGATTAATTGGTGTAGTGTTTTAAGAGGAAATAGAGACCTTTGTGATCTTTCTAGTGCTTCAAACGGTTTGTCAATCAGACACATGGTTCACAAGTTATGGCCTCCCGAAGTTTGTACTCCTGAAATAGGAAATATAAAATACATCAAACACATAAATGAGCTATAAAAGAGATGCACACATGTTGATGTATGTTTTAACATGTCATAGGGAATCTAGAAGGGAGATAAGGAATTGGGCCGTTTTATCCCATGGTTTTGTAATATTGTTTGATGGTTTCTTGTATTGTATCTCCTATATATGAGTTGCATGAGATAGAGGTTGTGTATAAGTCTTATGGCTATTGAATTACCTTTGAATCTCTGATTAGTGGTACTCCTATGAAGAGATTTCTCTGTAAGTATATATTTATCTATTTTGATTGTTGAATAATATATTGGGCAGCTTTTGGAGTGTGGGGTTTTTTCCCTGAAAGGGATTTCCCCACATAAATCACTGCACATTATGGTTTGAATGTTATTATATCTATTTTTGTTTTCTATAATTGTTGTGATGATCTATAAAACCTTTTGCATTACCCTCCCCTCAAGGTTAGTGTCGGAAGTTTTTATGCTATTTAGCTTCCTTACAAGTGGTATCAGAGCTTGATCACCTTTGATTTCAGTTGTGGGTTGTTGGACCTTTTGAACTAATCCAGATTTGAGTGGGAGCTTGTACAGAAGACACTTTTTTTTATCTTGCTATAGGAATTTTCAGATGGCAAGTTCATCAGGGAAAATAGAGGTGGAGAAATTTAACTAAACAAATTTTGAGATTTGGAAGCTAAAGATGGAAGATCTGCTAATAGATTGAGATCTATGGGTTGTTTTTTATGCGAACTTTGAAAGGTCCTCAGATCATATTGCAGTGGCTCAATATGATGTTATGGACCAAAAAGACAAGGGTCTAATCAAATTGTGCCTGACAGACTCTATTCTAATCAACGTTCACAAAGAAAACACTACAAAGAAGCTATGGACTAAGCTTGGTGAAATATATCAAGTGAAATATTTAATAAATCAGATTTTATTGATGAAGAAAATATATTCCTTGAAGATGGAAGAGGGTGGACAAATTGCAGACCACCTAAAAGCTTTCAATATGTTGGTGGCTCAATTAGTATCTGTCGGTGTTAAGATGAATGAAGAGGATAAATGCCATATCTTTCTTTGTTCTTTTCCTAGTTTGTGGGATTCTCTTATTATGGCTATCGGTAGTACTTATGTTATTTTTAAGTCTAAAGATATGGTGGGTTCCCTACTTAGTGAAGATATGCGGAGGAAGGTATCCCTTAGTTCAAAGGAATCCCTCATTATTTGTGGAAGACCTAAGGAAAAAGGTGAGAAGAATGAGAAGTGTGATAAGACCAAATCGAGAGGGATATCAAAATCTGTTGGAAAGTCCAAAGTCATTTGATACAATTGTGATAAACCAGGTCACATCTATAAGGACTGCAAAGAAGAAAAGAAGAATAAAAATATGAAGATTGATTATGATTCTCAGTTTGATAAGGAAGATGGTGATGCATTTATTGTAGCTTTGGTGACTCATGTAGGTAATGATGTCTGGTTAATTGACTCAGGTGCATATTTTCATATGATTGCCAATAGAGATTGGTTTTTTGAATATAAAGAATTTAATGGAGGTAAGGTGTACTTGAGTGATGATTTACATTTAGACATTGTTGGTCGAGGTAAATTTAGAACTAGGTTTTCTGATGGTAGAATAAAACAGATTAATGGTGTGTTGCATATCCTTGGATAAAATTGACATCTGTTACCTGTGAGCAAACTGATAGATGCAGGAGTGTAGGTAGTCTTTTCTGAAGTAGGATGTAACATGGTTAAGGGTGTCATGGTAATTTCTAGAGGTGTCAAGTTTGACACTTTTTATAAGCTAGATGCATACACTGTTGAGTGTAATAGAACTTCTGTAAAAAGTAAATTTGTTGAAGATTTGAGGGTTTCACCTTCAGTAGATGGAAATGGCTTTTGGGTACCTAAGGGTGTCGTTTCTTCTGAAGCAAAGTTACTTGCAGAGAAGACTATATTATGGCACTAGAGGCTTGGCCACATTGGAGAAAATGGTCTAACTACCTTGAAAAATAAAAACCTTGTTGAAGGTTTGAATGATTGTAATATTGACTCTGATTTCTATGAGCATTGTATTTATAGAAAAAAAACCACGTTCAATTTTACTTGAGTTCTCATAAAACTTGTGGTGTTTTGGATCTTATTCATTCTGATGTGTTTTGTCCTATACATGTTATTACCATTGGAAAATCCACATATGTTGGTGTAATTAATTATTCATGTTGGTATTATTACACCTTACTTAAGTTTACTTAGGATAATTCATTTCATAGTAGTTTGGGTATGAGACACTAGGGTGTTTGTGCAACATTGGGATAGTGTGTGTAAGAGAATTTTCACCTTTTGTGGTCTTATCTTGTTGTTACATTCCACCTTCGGTGGGTGATCCACCTCATGTGGAATATTATATTGTTTCTCCTACCTACCACACCTATTTCCTACCTACCCTTGTTTCTTATTGAGCCACATGTCATTTTTGTGTGCTCGCTTATCCATATAGCCTTGCCTATATAATTAGGCTCATATTCATTGGATGAAGAACTCTTGATGATCCAGTTGATTATAATTTGCATCATTGATGAGAATACAGTTTATTCTTATCCTATATTTTGTTCTCTCTTATTTGTGCTTTCCATTGCCTCTAGATCTTGGCAAAATCTCACATGGTATCAAAGTCATTAGAGCATCATTGATTCATCTTTGAGAGGCATTATTGCAACGTTAAGAGGCAGATTTAAGGAGTAGCATCTTTTGGAGGCATCCTGGATCAAATCCGACCTCACCATTGCGTCTGGGTTGCCGTTTCTATGAATTTTGACTATAAATTCACCTATATTGGGTGAAAGTCAAATTTGGGGCTTGAAGGAAATTTTTTGCCCAATTTGGGCGATACGGTACAGATTTTTCATTTTTTTTTTTAAATAAAAAAAATGATTTTCTTCGAAAAACAAAATTAAATAAATTAAATTATTTTATTTTATTATTATTTTAACAAAGTTTTTTCATGGGCATTTTTAATAAATTATTTTTATTTAGATTTTGAAAATCTTTTAAAAACAAAACTTTCATATAATAAGTCAAATTGGGAACACAATTTTTTTGTCACTTCATACCTGTATGCAGCACTTCCAACTGGCAGTCAAGGCAGAGAGCTATTGCTCATATTTTTTCTTGGTGACATCCCTATCGAAGGCATCTTCATCTGTAGTATTCTACAGGGCATCTTTGGTGGCATCATCTTCATGTTTCTAGATTTGCACTATATCATGTTGTATGCTCTTGCATGAGCAATGTTGTACTCGTACTATCATAAAGTTCCACACCTCTTTGTATCTTGTCTTTGATGACATATTTGATGTAATCCTCTTGTTTATGTAGATTAGGAATATCTTGTGAAACTTAGTGCATGGATCCAGTTAAGACTTAGATTGTAGACATTTGTGCATGGCTCCTGTGAGACTTTGATTGTACCAGTATTTCTTCTATTTATGAGTATATAGTTGATTCTCAAAGAAGGTTGTATCCATGCCTAATCTTTATCATGTTGTAGCGAGTGATTCATCATCATTGACTTGGTACCTAGTTTTGTCACACTTTGACATTATTGGTGTAGCATTGGCTCTCTTTCTTCCTCATAGGAAGGTATTTTGCTCAACATCAATGGACCATCTTTGCAGGAGATTTTACGTTGAGGGGAGGGGCTTCATGGTATCTTATGTGCTTTCTTCATCTCTCTTTTGGGGGGAGTTTTTTCCCATGTGGTTTTTCTCTCTTTCCTTTTTTATGAGAGATTTTATTGCATTGGTTTGAATGCATTTGCATTTGTACATGGGTACCTAACATGGCCTCATATCTGGGACCCATCTTGCATTGCTTAGTTGCATTGTAGACTTAAGTGCATTCCCCTAAGTTACACTTAAGGGAGGGTGTTGGTGTAATTAATTATTCATGGTGGATAATGCATTTGATAGTAATTTGGGTCTAAGACACTTGGGTGTTTGTGCCACATTGGGATAGTGTGTGTAGGAGAATTTCTACCTTTTATGGTCTTATCTTGTTGTTACATTCCACCTTCAGTGGGTGATCTACCTCATGTGGAATATTATATTGTTTCTCCTACCTAACACATGTATTTCCTACCTACTCTTGTTTTGTATTGAGCCACATGTCATGTTTGTGTGCTCACTTATCCATATAGCCTTGCCTATATAAGAAGGCTCATATTCATTATATGAAGAACACTTGATGATCCAGTTGATCACATTTTGCATCATTGATGAAAATATAGTTTATTCTTGTCCTACATTTTGTTCTCTCTTATTTGTGATTTCCATTACCTCTAGATCTTGGCAAAATCTCACAACATATTATGTTTTATTTATTGATGATTTTAGTAGGACATGGGTATATTTTCTAGAGAGTAAATCTGAAGTTTTTAGTTGATTTAAAGAATATAAAGAAATGGTTGAGTTGCAGACTGAAAACAAAATTAAATGTTTGATGACTGATAATGGCGGTGAATTTTTCTCTAATGATTTTGATAGATTCTGTAAACACTATGGCACTAATAGATAGAAGACAACTCTATATTCTCCACAACAAAATGGAGTTGCAGAAAGAATGAACACGACACTGATAAAGAAGGCTAAGAGTATGTTGAGTGGTGTTGGTCTAGAACAAAAGTTTTGGGTTGAAATTATTGCCACTTCTTGCTACATGATTAATAAGTCTCCTACATCAACTCTTGTTGATAAAATGCCCATGGAAGCATGGTTGGTGTAGACACCTAAAATTGTCATGTCTAATTAAATAAATATTTTTATTTATTTAATTATTTTAAGCCTAATTCTTCTATTAATTAAATAAATCTTTATTTATTTAATTAATTAATTTATCCTCTTCTAGCCTTATTTCTCATTTAAATAAATACATTTATTTATTTAAATTACCCTTTTCCTAAATTAAATAAATATTTTATTTATTTAATTGATCCCACTTCTTCTATTAATTAAATAAATCTTTATTTATTTAATTAATTCATTAACCTTTTCCACCTATGACACATGTCATTCATCTCTTAATTCATACACTACCTACCCTTTCATTATTTTCTTGTTTTCTATACCTACCCTTTAATCATAGCCGACCATTTATCTTTTATACCTCTCAATCTTATCCCTCCATTTCATATAGTGTCTTCTATATAAGAGGATACTTCCTTCATTATCAACCCCCGCTTACGACTCGACTACACTACGCTTTTGCACTTTCATATGCGATCCTACTTGCAACCACATTTCCGTTCTTTGTTGAGCTCTTGTGCACATATAAAATCTGAGAGCAAATATATCAAGCAAGATCAATGGAGATAGGAAGAATGAAGATCCAAACCCTATTGGACATGTGATGGTATAATCTTTGTGATTTCCTTTGATTTGCATTGCCTTAAGTAATCTTCATATGTTATGGTGGATCTTTGTTGTTCTTAGGCTAGGGTTTTGTGGTTTAATTCATTTAGTCTTTCATCATTGTTGTTATCCATTTTCACCATATACAGTTGGCTCACAAGCTTTCATTGAGACATCTTAGAGTTTTTGGTTGTGAGGCATATGAACATGTGTCAAAGAAGAAGTAGACAAAGTTGGAGAACAAGGTTGTGAAATGTATCTTCATCGAGTGTAGTTATGGTGTGAAAGGATACAAGATTTGAGACCCTATTGCGAAAAAAGTAATTCATAAAAGAAGTGTTATTTTAAGACAAATTAAGTCTTTGTCTATTACATTGCAGCCATAATAGACTAAAAAGGAAGATGTGGTTCAATTTCCTTCTATACCTGAAAGAGTTGAATCAAGACCCCTAGATAGGCAAGAAGTTGAGGAGAGCTCATCTAGATCTGAATCTTCAAAATAGAAGGAAGAACCTCCAACTCATCTTCTTCAAAGGTCTACATGACATAGACAACCACCTAAAAGGTATTCACTTGATGAGTGGAGATGTATTTTTGCTTTGAATACTAATATGGATGAACTAAAATCCGTAGAAGAGGCATTAGGTATGAATGATCCAGAATCCTGGATGATTTCTATGGAAGAAGAAATGGCAACTTTAAAAAAAAATGACAGATGGGATCTTGTAACATTGCCAGAAGGACGAAAACCTGTTTGTTGTAAATGGGTGTTCAAGAAAAATATTGGTTCACATGAGACCATTGAGAAGCATAAAGCGAGGTTGGTTGCAATTTAGGCTACTCTCATGTTGAGGGGGTTGATTATGGTGAGATATTTTCTCCTGTTAAAAAATGACATCCATTAGATTTTTTCTTTCCATTTTTGCATCTTATAGTTTAGAGGTTGAGTTACTAGATATGAAAACTGCATTTCTTCATGGTCATTTGGAGGAGGATATTTATATGATATAGTCTAAGAACTATGTGGTGAAAGGTAAAAGTAATTTGGTCTGTAAATTAAAGAAATCTTTGTATGGCCTCAAACAGAGTTCTAGGATGTGGTACTAGAAATTTGATACATATGTGTTGAGTTTGGGATTTGAGCATTCTAAATCATATCACTGTGTTATTATAAATCTGATGGTGCTAATTTCCTATACATTGCATTGTATGTTGATGGTATGTTATTCATTAGTAAAGAGAAAGGTATGATTTTTGAACTAAAGTTTCAAGCTTGCTGCTAAATTTGAAATGAAAGATCTTGGTGTAGAGAAACACATTATTGGGATGGAAATTAGAAGGGATAGAGTAAATAGAAAGATATGGCTAGGCCAGAGTGAGAATGTGAATTTAATGCTATAGAGGTTCAACATGCAGGATTGTAGACCATTGTGTGTTCCTTTTACAGTTGGAATGAAATTATCTGCTATAGATTTCCTACATCCCCATCACAGATGAAAGATATGAGAAGAGTGCCTTACCAAAGCGCGGGTGGAAGTTTTATGTATGCTATGGTATGTACTAAACTAGACATTTCCTAAGCAGTGGGAGTTCTATCTAGAAATATGTCTAATCGTGGTATGGTTCATTAGGATGTAGTCAAAAGAGTCTTCATATATTTAAAGAGTACCTTGAAGTATTCTTTGTGTTATCATGGTAATTTAGTTGGAGATGTGATTTACCTTGATATTTATGGTTATGTGGATTCAAACTGGGTAGGTGATATTGATAGCAGAAGATCCACCAGTGCTTATGTGTTTACTTTATTTGGTGGTGCAACTTGTTGGACATGAGTAAGTGACAAGATGTGGTCCCTTTGTCCACTACTGAATTAGAGTATATGGCAACTACTCATACTTTTAAATAATCCATTTGGCTTAGGAGTCTATGTTAATAAATTGGAATAAAACAAGGAGTCCTGATAGTTTATTGTGATAGTCAGAGTGCGATCTGCCTAGCTAAGAACTCGACATTTCATGCCCGAACCAAGCACATTGATGTTCCATATCATTTTATCATATATATGGTCAAATATGGAAACATGAAGTAGGTTAAGGTATAAACTTTGATGAATGTTGCAAATGCTTTAACTAAGGTTGTGAGCACAAAGAAGTTCAGATGGTGTTCGGATTATATGGGCATCATGGGCCCTAGCAATTGATTTATTTTGTTGATACTCCTTTTTCTCTTGGAAGGTGTTCGAAAAATGGGAGATTTATTGGGAAAATGGTGTCTCAACCTTGTATTTACATAAGGTTACTATTTAGAGTAAGTTTTGATTTGGGTACGAAATGGTGTGAGAAGAATTTTGGTAAGGTTACATTGCAAGATCATAGCTAGTTATGAAGATATTAAATTTTTTATTTTGAAGGAGTCCAATGAAAGGTTTAAATTTGATTTTGATGACTTTAGAGGCCCCAAAATGCCTTGAAAAGTGGGTGTGACTATTGTAGTGGTTTACAAGGCAATAGATCACTTCTCGAGCTTTTTAGCGCTTCAAATGGTTCATCAATCAGACATACAATTCAGAAGTTATGGCCTCTGGAAGTTTGTACTCCTGAAATAGGAAATATAAAATACATCGAACACATAAATTATCTATAAAAGGGAGGGACAATAGATGCACAAACACCACTTAAACAAATCTTCATCGATCAACATGCTAATATTTAAGAACACTTAAGAGCATCAATTGAGACTACAAAGATAACTTGCAGAGCACCAAATCATATACCATCTAAATTGAAAATACACATGAACATCCCAAACACTCCCAAATCCGCAACTCAAGATATAATCATTCCAGAGCACAACAAATCAAGTACCAAAACATTGCAATACTGAACACTGAAATACCAATCATCATACCAGAATCCATAAATTGATCAAATCACCACATAACATCATGAAACCAACACTAAATCAACTAGAGATAATTAATAACTAAAATCACAAATCGACACCAACACATCTGCAACATACCAACTAAAACATCTGAACCAACTCTCTAGAATACTGAAACTTAGGAATATATTGACATGAATGACAACAACATATCCTAGCAGCAATAATATCAAACAATCTCCTCCTTTGGCATTGATGGCAACATATGAATGTAAAAATTAGTCAATTCAAAGAAAGAAATCAACACCAACAATTTCCCCCCAAGATCATGCACACAAAGCTTCCAAGATAATGCAATTTTTCACATGCTTCTCTTCCCCTTTGACATGAATGAAAAAAGGCTCTGAAAATAAAATATATTCTTGAAAATTTTGATTTTCTCCCTTGAAAACACAAACCACTGAACCATACACTGACTACTTCACCTAAGTAGAAGCACCTCTCATCAATCTGGATAAGAAGTTAAGACTATGGGGTCCACCGGATTGATGCATATCGTTGCATCTAGTTCTCAATAGGAGGGGCAGAGACGCCTAAGTTATCTCTCATATATACAAATGTATTTATAGGTAAAGGCATAGTAAATATATCTGCAATCTGATCCTTTGTAGATACATACTCTAATTTGACTTCTTCCTCACTGACTTTCTCTCTCAAAAAATGAAACTTAATTGATATATGTTTTGTCTTAGAATGTAGTGCCAGATTCTTGTAAATATTAATACCACTTAAGTTATCACAATATATACCAGTAGGGTCAAATGTCATAAACAATTATAATGTCTTTCAACATCTGCTTCATCCAAAATACCTGAGTACAGTTGCTAGGAGCAACAATGTATTCAGCTTCTATAGTAGATAGAGAAATAACATCTTTCTTCTTACTTACCCAAGAAACCAACTTCTTTCTCAAAAAGAATGCTCCACCGATAGTGCTCTTCTGGTCATCAACATCACCTACCCAATCAACATCAATATAAGAACATTACATGAAATCATCATTCTTCAAATACCACAAACCATAGTCAACTATCCCCATCAAGTATCTAAAAATCCTCATCTTAATAGTAACATGACTCTCTTTAGGGCCAACCCAAAATTTTGCACAAAGACAAACAACATGTATAATATCCTATCTAGTTTGAGTCAAGTAGAGCAGTCCACCACCCATTGATCTATACAAGGTCTGATTAACTTTTGGAGATTCATAATTCTTAGAGAACTTGCATCTAGTCACCATAGGAGTCCCAATAGGTTTGCAGTCATCTAACTCAAACTTCTTTAACAATTCCTTCACATACTTAGATTGAGAAATGAAAATGCCTTTATCAATCTGTTTAATTTTTAATCCTAAGACGAATTTCATCTCACCTATCATAGACATCTCAAACTCATACTCAAATCATCATCTCCTCCAAAATTAATGTCATCAACAAAAACTTCAACAATCAAAATGTTATTATTATCAATCTTAAAGTATAAATTACTATTAGCAGTATCTTTACAGAATCCCAACTTCATCAAATGCATTTCCAGTCTACAATACCAAGATCTAGGGGCCTGTTTAAGTCCATATAGTGCTTTCTTCAATTTGCATACCATGTCTCCTTCATCAGTTAATGAAAACCCATATAGTTCTCAATGTAGACATCCTCTTCCAAATTACCATTCAAAAAGGTTGACTTTACAGGTCCATCTGATATACCTTAAAAAATTTATAAGCAGCATATGGTAGAAGTAATCTAATAGCTTCAATTCTAGCTACCAGAGTAAAATTATCCTCATATTCAATTCCTTTCATCCATGAACATCCTTTACATACCAATATTACTTTTTTTCTAACCACTTCATCGACTTCATTCAATTTATTTCTGAATGCCCATTTTGTACCAATCACATTCTTGTATTTTGGTCTCGGACCAAGTTCCCATGTATTATTATTCTCAATCTTATTCAACTCTTCTTCCAAAATATTTTATCCAATTCTCACCTTTATAAGCTTCAGCAACATCTTTAGGTTCAATCTTGAAAATTAAACATGTCTCTTCATCAACAATCCTTCTCCTAGTCATCAGACCTTTATTTTTATCACCAATAATATGATTTTCTAAATGATTTAATCTCACATACCTCAGAGTCTTCTAATTATTTTGATTCACAGTTTTTTGAAATTCTTCACTGGTAGTAGCAATATCTAGATTAATTGTCTTTACTATATTATTCTTCTTTAGGCTCTCAATATGCACTTGTTTTGAAATAATATCATGATCATGAATCTTATATCTGCATGCTTTGATCTTATTTCCATGACATTCATCAACCTTCACATTTTCACTTTCCACTATCTTTCTCAACCTCTCATTGTCACACTGGTAGGCCTTTCTCTTAGTAGAATAACCCGAGAATATTCCTTCATCACATCTTGCATCAAACTTTCCTATATCCTCATCCTTCTTGATATAAAATTTGCTTCAAAAATTTCTAAAATATCTAACTATAGGAATATGACCAAACCATAACTCGTAAGGATTCTTACTAGAATCACCTTTTATATGCACCTAGTTTAATGTGTATAGAACAGTTCTAACAACTTCTCTCCAAAAGGTCTTCGGAATAGACCCTTCAATCAACATAGTCCTAGCAGCATTCAAAATAGTTCTATTCTTCCTTTCAACAATTCCATTTCACTGAGGGGTTATAGGAGTATATAATTGTCTTCTAATTCCATACTTTTCACAAAATGAACAAACTCAGCAGATATGAATTATCCTCCTTTGTCAAATCTCAGACATTTTAGCTTTAATCTTGTCTTTGTCTCCACCTTAGCTTTGAATATCTTGAATTTCTCTAGTGCTTCTAATTTCTCCCTTATAAAAGTAACCCACGTCACTCTAGAATAGTCATCAATCAAGAACATGAAATATCTATCACCTTGCACACTTCTCACTCTTGTAGAGCCACACAAATTAGTATGCACAAGATCTAATATTCCACTAGATGTATACTAGTTACTCTTGAATGAAATTCTTGTTTGTTTCCCCAACTGACATTCTTTACATACTAGATTAGAAGGTTTCTTAATCTTAGCCAAATCTTTAACACCTTGAGTAAAAATTCTTAATCATGCAGTCAAAATTAACACAACACATCCTTTTATGCCACAACCATCTTTTGTCTATCTGAGCAATCAAACAACCTTTCTCACCAGCATTCAAATGAAATATATTACCTTTAGTCTTAGTTCCTAGTGCAATCTCTATACCAAAGGCATTCAAAACATTGCATTTACCATTCTTGAATTGCAAAGCATATCCTTTATCAACCATCTATCCAACACTCATAATATTATGCTTCAAACCTTCAACATATAAGACATCATTAGTATTATTCTTACCATCAAGAGAAATAGAACCTCTACCATGTGAATTACACAAGCTTTATCATCTCCGAGTCTTATTATACCACCGGCATACTTCTTGATATTTACAAATTTACTTTTATCACCTATCATATGATATAAACAACCATTGTCAATTACCCATTGATATTTCTCTTCAATCTTCACAGCCAAAGATTTATCCCCAACAATGCATCTTGTAGAATCCACTTGTACCAGATTATCTTCCTTGATAGAAATAAATTATACAAAATCATCTTTTGAATTCCCATTATCAGACTCTTCATCTGTCACCTCTTCATCAACAGCATAATAACATTTCTTCTAATATTTGTACTTCTAGTTAAGCTTATAGGGATTATCATACTTATCATGATTGTCATATCTATCATGCTTATCAAATTTATCATGTTTATCATACTTTGACATTCTTTCAGGACACATATAAGGAAAATGTCCTATTATATTTGACAGCCCCCCCATAATTTTCTCTTTTGAGTGTTCATACTCGCGGGTTGCCTTTTTGTGCCTTTACTTTCGTGTGGTCATTTTTTTTCCTTTGTATTTAAACCATTGTAATCTTTCTAAAAAGTTAAAAAGGTTAAAGGTTCAAAGCGTGTTTAGAAGTGAGTCATTTGTGATCTTTGTCATCATGTGAGCAAGTACGCTTTTGTTTTTGATCTTGAAGTTTTGAACCCATTGAACTTTTTGTTAAATGGTTCAAGGTTCAAAATGCATTTTGTGAGTCTCAGCAATGTATCGTTGTATAACGAGTGTGGGTCCATATGTTTTAAGTTGATTTGCGGTCTTGAACCTTGAACCAAATCTCAAGTGGTTCAAAGGGTTCAAGGTTCATGTTTAATAGTCATTGTTGTCCCTCGTTCCCAGTGTTGTTGTGTGTCGCTCACTCACTCTTATATTTCTTAAATGAACTTGAACTATTGAACTTTTGGTCAAATGGTTCAAGGTTCATGAGTTCATTTTAAAACTAACTCTAAGGCTTTTTGGATGAAAATGAAATCGGTGCGACAAGAAGGAATATTCCCTTTTCAATAGTTTAAAATCCTAAATATGAAAAGTAATAATGAGTGCATCGGACTACTTGTGCGGAAGTGATGGATAATTAAGGTGTCATATTTTGGTCATTTCACCATTACTTCACATGCTTGGGTAAATCATGATGAAGCGTGTGTGGCTTTATAAATATTTTCCCATCTGATTGAAGGAAATGTATGAATTTATTTCCATAGCTGAGAAGGTTGTAGTTGCCATACTTGAGAAAATTGGAGGCACCCAAAGTAAAACCAACTCTGATTTCCTGAATAATTTCTAGTTTTCATGGTGGTAACGGGTAAGTTCAGATGATTCTTCCTAAGCTGTGTTTCTTTAAGTTCTGAAGATTTATTAGTATAGAAAGAAAAATGTCTAAATTGTTGGACTAGGATTCTGCCTTGTTTTAGAATTTCTTGGTTAGAAGTATAAATAGGCAATATAAGGCCAATACTATCGAAGCTTGGTCAGACCTCATGTCTTGTGAGTATTTTACTAGAGCTAGAAGACACCTCCTTGGTTCATGTAGATTTAGAAGATTTCCTAGAAAGAACCAAGAACCCTCAAACCAGTTCATTGATGGAGAAAATAGTGAAAAGCGGTCTTGTGGAAGATGTTGCATTCCCGCTTGTTGCACTGTGTCTGGATTTAGTGATGGCTTGCATGAACCGATATGACATAGAGAAAAGATGCATTAGAACTAGTAATGGTGATTTCTTGGTCAATATCAATAGAGAAACAATAATGGCGACAATGGGAATTCCACACAAGGACGAATATGAGAACTAGACTATTGGGAACTAGTATGCCCACTTCTCTAAAAAGAAGAATAAGTATAGGAGTGTGGTTGCTAGGAATTAGCTCCTAAAAGTTCAAAAAGGAGGGTCACATCTGCCAAAACCCCTGACTAGAGTGCACTTCATCACAGAAGTGAGAGATATTGTGATACTTCTGAACAAGGTGAAGGGAAACTCACATTCTTTCTATTGGGAAGATTGGATGTACTTTTTCATCCAAGCGGTGTTATCTAGTTACAGATATCTCAATTGGTCTCAGGTAATTGTAGAGAGACTTCATGAAGGGCTGAGTAAATTTGTGGGAATGACAAGTTTTTATATGTCTTCTTATCTTTTCTATATACTAGCTTGTACAAGGGATTGGCCTAGTCTACCTAATAAACCTTGGGTAGATGGGATGAGGGTGTAGAATTTTTATCCCCTATTACAATAGCAGAGACACATTGAGCAGATTGATAGATGGAATGGAGTCTTCATGGGAAGACTTGTTTCTAAGCTTCAGGGGAATGTGAACAATAGGGTGTCTATTGAAGCAATGGAATTCGTGAGCATATATGGTAGCTTCTTTATTCAATATCCCAGGTTTACTTATCTATAGGTAGACGGTTTTGAGGGCCAACCATTTAAGCTGCCTAGGGATGCTTTTGATAGTTATGTACTTATAGAGGTAAGTAGGCAGCTTGCTTACATTGATAAAAGATTGGGAACAAAGAGCGAGTCTGGAGTTGTATTCCCTGTTGAACTCGAATACTATAGCTGTAAATCTGTATTAGATGCCCTAAACCTGGAAGTAGAATTCAAAAGGATGAACCTATAGCCATATGTGGCAAGGCGAAATTTTGACAGTAGGGGTAATGCAATGGAAAACCTAAATGTAGATAGTCATTTATTCCATGAGCCTCAGTTGGAGGATTACTGGGAGAACTGCAATGATGAATATGAGGTAAGGAAAATACTGTGGTCAAGGTTCAGTTTGCAGCAAATAGTTACCATGAAGCTTCCAATTAATGTATCTAGAGTATCAGAAGATACAGGGGAAGATATCCTAGATCCTGAGATCGACACAGAGGTTCAGGGAAAACCAATTCTAGAAATTGATTGGAATCAAAAGGAGGATGACAATATTCAAACTAGAACCTTCAATGTTGTGAGAAGAACAGAAAGATGGTTGAGAAACCAAAAGTTCAAGGAGGGACCTCACATGTCCTCGCATGAACTAAGAATTGATTCACACATTGTGACTCAATCTCCCATTTCTTCCACTAACGAAATTGTTAATGTTGCAAGTGTTTCAAGACCTGTTGTTGAGAAAATCCAGCCAAGGAGATCAAAGAGGTCACCATTAGGTCGCACAAGTGCTCTTGTAACTTTCTCTAGGAGCAAGAAGAACATTAAGGAGCCCATATCGAAACAGATTGTTGTAGACCTAGACCCTAGTGAAGAAGTTGAGGAGACAATGGATTCATCGAATTTGGATGAACCTGAAATGCAAGAAATGGACAAGAGCAAGGAAGAATAAAGCCAACAGGACCCCATGAACACCATGGTTATTGTCACTTCACCCGATATACAGACAACTCCTCCACCTAAGGAACCTACGGGCGCACCACAAAGGTTGAAAGTTGTTTCTGGAAAGAAACGGAGTGTAGTGCTGATTACAATCCCTATGGAAGACATGGTCAGTTGATGTTTAGGAAAGGCATCAAAGTCAAAGAAACTCAAGATGCAAATAAAGCTTGAAGTGGATGAAGCAACAGGTCACTGGATGGCTGAGATAACCAAACCAATTCCAGGGAAGGATGCAAATAAAGCTACTAAGGAAGATTTAACTGTTGAAAAGATAGATTTGGGAGTTGCTTCGTGTGCTGTGGATGTTAAGCATTTGGAATCATCCACAAAAAGAATAATTTCAAGAACATGGAAGGACGAAAATGACAAAAGAGAATTGAAACAAGCTGTTACTCTAAGGGCCGAGTATATCAATGCCATCCAGAGTCCAAATCCCAACCTTTGTCACAGATACTGGTATCATTTGATCCCAAATCTCCAGCCAATCAGAGGATGTTGGACCAGGTTCAAAGGAACAGAGTAGTTATAGAAATGTTCAATAAATGGTTGGATCTTATTATGCAATAGGGATCAGATTATATTGTTAATCTGGTAAAAGTTTATAAAGATTCTGAAACTGTCATCAAGGAATTAGAGCTGGAGACGGTGGCTTGGGAGAAGGAAAGAATCAAATGGGTGGCAGTCCTTGCGCAAATGAATGATATACAAAAATATGAGGTGATGAAGTTCTTGGCTAAAAAACCAGTAGAGAGTCTAGATGATAATGTATTGTATATATGAAGGAAGAACGTGGAGTGGTGCAACTCAATCATTAAACAAGGTCATGAAGAATCAACCAAATTGCTCAGAGGATTGACAGATTTGATTGATACAATACAAAAGGATCTCATGTGCATTGACATTCAGCTCATGAAAGACGGTGCCAAGACAATTGAGGCAGCTGAGGATATGACCAAGATTTTTCAGGAAAGAATCCAATCTATTCAGATGACAAAATCTTTAACCACGGATGACTTCTCAAAGGTGGCAAGGATCGAATCAATGCTCATAGCCTATTTTGATCATTTGGAGGTACACAAGGCAAAAGTGACACAAGTGAATATGGATAAAGAGGTGTGGAAGAAAAGGTTTCAGCATATTGACCTTCCTTATTTCCAAGTCATCTTGAGCTTCTCGGTGGTGCATCTGGAATGGTGTGGCTCTGCAGAAAAGCAGGACAGATCCACAACCTCTTCTGTCACCGTGGAAGTATAGTTAATCCAAGAATGAGGTGTCAACCTTGCAGTGGCTGTTGATTTAGTTTTCTTTCATGTTTTAGTAAATAGTTTCTTTAACTTTGGTTAAAGTAAAATGTAATTTTGTTATGTAAAAACTATGATCCCAGAGGCTATTTAAGCTGAAAAAGCTTGTCTTTGTAATGGTTCCAAAAAACTGTGACTTTTAGGAGTAGCAGATAATATTTTGGTTTGCATATGAATTGTTTGAAAACACAATAGTTGATTATCAATGAAATGCTATGTTATGCAATCTTTGAATCTGTGTGTTTGAAGATTTCGTAATCTTTCTTGAGAAAGTTTTTATGGGCATGATATAATTATGTGATCAGTTATCTCTGTATTTTTCTTCAGTTCATGGTTATCATTAGTTGTTAGAAGACTCGTACATATTGGTTTGCCTGATCCCCCTTGCCCTGTGAGGCATGACAGAGTATCGATCAACCTTCAGTATTGTTGAGCCTCTACTATGCTTTGAATTAATATTGTGAACAGGTTGGTAAATCAGAGTCCGTGAACTCTCATTAAATATTGTTTTAGAAAAATTTCTATGTTTACAGTTTTGAAGGCATTTATTTGTGTTGATGAATGAATGCTGAAGCCTTTCAATTCTTTCTGGTAAAAAGTATTAGCATATCATTTGTATAGTAAATTCATTACAAATCATATGAGGAGCTTCCCTCTAATGCAAAGGTTGAATTTTTATTAATTCATCCAACTATTGGTAGTTTGTCTCCTTTTATAAGGGCAGAACAAAGTTATATATTTGCTTAGGGAAGATAATTGTTAAGATTTCAAAAGGGGGCAAATCTATTTACCAATAGATTTTTGGTGACTCTGCTGGGTACTCGGATCATAAGACTGGTCGCCTAGCTACAAGACTAGAGTCAAAGAGATATACTAGGTCCCAAAGAAGGCAGGGAGTAGTTGACTCTATTTTTCAGGAGTTACAAAACCTAAATTTTCAACCCACTTTCTCACCTCAAAGAAGGGAAAGAAGTAGGCCTCCTTCCCCATCACCATAATCTCCTGTGTCCTCAGTTTCTCAGGCTCTGACTTTGCATGGTATTTCTTTACCAAATATAGTCAACCTGACTCCACTCAATATCATACTTCCAATGGCAATAAATAATCCTTGGGGGGTTGCTATAGGTCCATTGAACTTAGGTTTGAATCTCAATCCCTTACCCAAAGGTGCTAGAGATCACTTGCCAAAATTTAGTGGAGATAGAAAAATCACCATTGATGAGCACCTGAATGCATTCAATGTGGCTTGTGGGATAATAGTGGTTTAACACAAAGACGTCACTATGAGATTGTTTGTCCAGACACTAACTAGAGTAGCAACTGATTGGTTTTATCACTTACCAAATAGTGTGATTACAACCTGGCAAGATCTGAAAACAAGGTTTGAGGAAAGGTTCAAAGTGGCTGAGGATGAACATTCTCTCCTCACTTAATTGGCCCAGTTAAAGAAGGAAATTCCTGAGTCTATGAGGGACTTTGTAGCAAACTTTGATAATATTGTGCACAAAATTCTAGCTAATCAAAAGCCCTCAGATGACAGTCTTAAGTGTTTCTTTATCAATTCTATGCCTTCAGAAATAGGTTTCCTAATTCGTAGGCAAAGAGTTACAGATTTAAATACTGCCAAAACACTTGCAGTTGCATTGGAAGATGATTTCATCATGACAGGTAAATGGAAAAGAGAAGTTCAGACACCCATTGCCCAACCTTCAACTTCCTTTGACCCTATAATCCAGTGACTAATTAAGGATGTAATTACCCTTAAAAGACAATTGCCTAAAGCCAACACCTCATACCCATCTCCTTATCCAGATGTACCTAGGAGGAATACAAACCAGTCTTTGGGCTATGGGAACAGGACTCTGCAATTACCCCCTGCTCAGCAAAGATTAGCAATTGAAGCACCTCCACCTAAAGGGAGTATGTGTGTTTTTCATCTCACCGATGAACATGATGGTAGTTCCTATCCTGAGATGGTGCGTTATGCACAATTGATGAATTCTAAAGATACCTCAAATGAGTGGGGTGAAGAAGAATCTTTAAACCAACCTGGCGACTCTGCAATCCATTTCCTTGAATACGAGTCTGATTCTGAAAGAGGAAGTGATATTTTGGTTACTTTAGAAGATCCTTCATGCGCTATGCTCACAAGAAATTAACAAAATGTAAAACCTCAGGGTGTTTCTTCATCATCTGTTGTGGCTTTCAAAGGTAAGGAGATTGACTCAAAATTTCATAATAATGATCAAAAGTTGCAAGAACCCTCATTTTTAAGGCCTGTTGAAAAAGAAAGTTCATTTGATATTATAAAATTTTGCAAATATTCCCAAATTAAAATCACACCTATCGAGTACCTTAAGATAAATCCTAAAGAACTAGATAGGCTTGTACAATTTGTAAAAGGGAATAATGTGCAATGGGCCAATGGAACATAGCAGTCAGTAAATGCCATATTGCCCTCAGATAGAAATGAATTGGTTCATCCTTCGGTTTGTGAAAAGATACCTGAAATAATTGCTCTTCAAATAGATGATTTTATACCTGCCCTTGAGTCAAAACCAGAACCCTTTTACATATCATTATTCATAAATGGTCATAGGTTGAATAATTGTATTATAGATTCAAGTGCATCTGACAATATAATGCCCTCTATAGTAGCCAAAGCATTAGGGCTATCCTTGACCAAAACCTTTGGCAGATGCTATTCTATGGATTCAAAACAAATTCCTCTGCTAGGCCAAATGAAGGATTCTCAAGTAGTTCTTGCTTCTCACCCGGATAAAAGAATCAAGTTGACTATTCTGCTAGCTGACATCCCAGCTAGTTATGGCATGCTGCTAAGTTGTACTTTATGTAGGGATTTAGGTGTTGAAATTAAAATAGATTGGTCCCAAGCCACAATTCCTATTGGAAAATAGTGAGTCATCCAGCAGCCTGAACCAAAGTCCATATTCATTGTTTTTCCATCTGATGACCCTAGAGCCCAAATTCTCTATCATGATTGTCAGTTTGGAAACTACGATTTTGTCTGATAATGAGGTAGAAAAAGATTCATCTCAACTTGAGGGAAAAGAAAGCTTGTGGTTAATGGAGTTCGATGGTAGTTATGCAGCGTCAAGTTCTGGTGCAGGAGTAGTGTTAATTCCACCTTCTGGCAACCATATCCCTTTTTATTTTAAATTAGAATTCAAAAATACCAACAATATGGCTAAGTATGAGGCTTTGTTGTTAGGTTTAGCTGAAGCTAAGAGATTGGGAGTGAAACTCCTGCGGGTTAAAGTGGATTCTAAACTAATTGCAGAACAGATCAGAGGGTTGTTTAGTGTTAAAAATGAAAGGTTGAAACACTATCGAAATAGAGTTTGGGATGAAATCAAGGATTTTGATGCATTTTCCATTGAAGCAATACCCAAAGAACTAAACTCAAAAGCAGATTCATTAGCAGTTTCAGCTTCATTGCTTCTCCCGCATCTTGAATTTGTTGATGGAATTTACAAGGTAGAGTTGATATATCGGCCTAGTGTCCTAGACAACTCTGATTTTTGGCAGGTGTTTGAGAGTGATAAACAAATCAATAATTTTATGCAAAGTGTAGACATGTTTTCTGCTATGTATTTTGAAGGTTTAGATGCAGAGTGCAAAGAATTTTTGCCAAAACGACCCAAAGAGTTGCCTGATGGAATCATGCAGTTGAAAGGAAACAAGATCCCTAAACAGTTGGTTTCATTGGAGCGTCTATTTGATCGTCATGATGCCTACAAGAAGAATAAAGGTGATAAGTCTATGAGGTTCAAGATATTGGAGGTTACAAAAAGGTTAATATCTGTACTAAGAATGAACCTAAATATATCAATCTGGGAAAGTGTTGTATGCCCACAGAAAAGGAGAGGTCCATTGGTCTCTTGTTGGAGTTCAAGGACGTGTTTGTTTGGTGTTATGATGATCTTAAAAATTTCAGAGAGAAAAAATTCCAACATCAGATTCCCCTGAAACCTAGAGTAAGCCCTTTCCGGCAAAAGCTTAGAAGCTTCAATCCAAAAGTACTTGAGGCTATATTTTAAGAAGTAGATAAGATGTTAAAAGCCAAGATTATATACCCCATCTATCATTCTACATGGATAGCTAATATTGTACCTATCAGAAAGAAGAATGGAGAAATAAGGATTTGTGTAAATTTTAGAAATCTAAATCAGGCTACTCTAAAAGATAACTATCCATTACCAACCATTGACCACATTCTACAAATAGTTTTAGGGTCAAAGATGATGTCCATGCTTGATGGATTTTTGGGATATAATTAGAGCAGTGTTCAGGATGACGATCAACATAAAATTGATTTTATTACACCCTGGGGTACATTTGCCTATAACCGAATGCCTTTCGGTTTGAATAATGCAGGAGCAACATTTTAGCATGCTATGGATTTGTCCTTTGGTCACTTAAGGGATAAGATTATTGTTGTATATCTGGATGACTTAACAGTATTCTCAACAAGAATAAAGCATCCCCTCTGGGACCTGAGACAAGTGTTACAGAGGTGCTACGAGCATGGGGTATCCTTAAACCTAAAGAAATCAGTGTTTGGGGTCACAGAGGGTAAGTTGCTTGGTTATATTATTTCTAAGGAAGGGGTGAAAATAGATCTTGAAAGGGTAAGAGCAATTCAACAGCTAACTCTACCATCAAGTAGGAATTCTGTTAGATCCTTCTTTGGATAGGTAAATTTTCTAAGGAGGTTCATCCCAGATTTTGCCGAGACTACCAAATATATCATGAATTTGATGAGTAAAAAACAACCCTTCAAATGGAGTGAGGAAGGGAATAAAGTCTTCACCTCAATAAAGAATGCTATTGGTCAGGCACCTGTTCTGGTTAATCCTAATTTTAGTAAAGATTTTGTCATCTACTGTTATGCCTTAGAGAATAGTATGTCAGGGATTTTATTACAAAAGAATGAGGATAATGATGAAGTCCCAATATCATTAATGAGCGTACCACTAAAAAAACATGAATTGAAGTATACAATAATGGAAAAGAAAGCATATGCAGTTGTGAAGGTAGTAAAACAATTCAGGTATTATATACTTCATTCCCACGCTATTGTCTATGTGACTCATTCAGTAGTCAAGAGCATATTGACACAACAAGACATCGGAATGAACGATAGAATCTCCTAGGTGTCAAATATTCAGTAGTTCAATTTAGACATTAGGCCCACAAGGTTGGTAAGGGGGCAGGGTTTGTGCAAGTTGATTGCTAAGAGTAAGGAGGAAGTGACAGAGGAACTGCCTTTAGTCCTATTTGTTGGTCTTCAAGATTCTTGGTTCGCAGACGTAGCTTATTATTTGACATATGGAGATTGCCCAGAACATCTTTCTACAAAAGAGAAGAGGAACTTGAGGCTAAAAGCCACTAAGTATGTCATTTTTAATGATGTATTATATAAGAGGGGACTTGATGGGACCTTCTTGCGTTGTGTTGATAAATCACTCCAAGAATCTCTTTTGAAAATGACGAAGCCTATGGTGGTCATTTCTTTTCATCGGTGATTGCCTACAAGATCCTAACTATTATTATTGGTCGGGAATGTTCAAGGATGCATATGCATGGGTGGCCAAGTATGAAAAATGTCAGTTGTTCATAGGAAAACCGTAGCTTGCAGCATTACCACTCTGACCTATGGTTGTGGATGAACCCTTCAAGCAATAGTCTAGATTTCATTGGTCCCTTGACACCTACCTCTAGTGAAGGACACACCCATATATTGACACCTAGAGACCATTTCACTAAATGGGTTGAGGCCATTCCGGTACGAAAGACATCCTCGAAGGTTGTTTGTAATTTTCTGAAAGAGAACATCCAAGTTTGATTTGGGGTTCTGTTAAAAATTGTGGCTGACAACACTGCTAATTTCTCTTCTTCCAAAATTTCTTTATTTTTCTATGACCATGGAATCTCCCTTGCTCACTCATTAGATTATTATCCTCAAGGAAATCGTCAAGCTAAATCCAGTAATAAAAACCTCATTAATATCATGAAAAAATTAGTGAGTGAAAACTTTAAGAATTGGCATAAAAAATTGTATGAAGCCCTTTGGTCTGACCGTACATCATCAAAGAGGGCAATTGGGATGTCTTCATTTGAACTGGTCTATGGTGTAGGTGCTCAAGTAACACTTCCTTTGGAGCTAGCAGCTACTAAGCTATAAACTGTCATTGAAAACGCTTATTTCAAGAACTCTCTAGAAAAGTGTATTATGCACTTGATGAAAATTGATGAAGAAAGGGATAAACTAGTGGAACAGATAATAGAACACCAGATGAGGGTGAAGAGGATATTTGACAAGTGAGCAAGGCCACAGAAGTTCATGCTAGGTGATCAAATACTACTTTGGGACAGAAGAAGAGAACCCAAAGGAGCACATGCAAAGTTCGAATCACTCTGGAAAGGACCATTCTTGATTCATGAGGTAAAAGGACCAAATTCTTTCAAACTTGCATATCTAGATGGTATTGTTCTTCCTCTAACCTATAATGGTAAAGATTTGAAATTATATCAATTGTAAACAACAGTCCCTCGTGGTTTTGTATATAGTGTTTGGTTGATTTGCAGTTTTGTGTCTTTTTTGTTTAGTTTATGTTTGTCTTTAAATTAAGTCTTCTTGCAAAACCAAAGATTTTGGAGTTCATTTCTAGTTCCTTCACATTTCTAGTCCCCAGTCAGAGCCGCTGTTAGTCCCCCCATAATTTTCTCTTTTGAGTGTTCATACTCGCGGGTTGCCCTTTTGTGCCTTTACTTTCATCGGGTCATTTGTTTTCCTTCGTATTTGAACTGTTGAACTCTTTCTAAAAATTTCAAAAGCTTCAAGGTTCAAAGCACATTTAGAAGAGAGTCACTTGTCATCTTTGTCGCTGTATGAGCAAGTGCACTTTTTTTTTTTGTCTTCAAGTTTTGAACCCATTGAACTTTTTGTTAAATGGTTCAAGGTTAAAAATACCTTTTGTGAGTCATGGCAATGTATCATTGTATAATGAGCGTGGGTCCATATATTTTAAGTTGATATGCAATCTTGAACCTTGGACCAAATCTCAAGTGGTTTAAAGGGTTCAAGGTTCACATTTAATAGTCATTGTTGTCGCTCGTTCCCGGTGTTGTTGTGTGTAACTCACTCACTCTTATATTTCTTAAATGAACTTGAATCATTGAACTTTTTGTCAAATGGTTCAAGGATCATGAGTTCATTTTAAAACTAACTCCAAGGCTTTTTGGATGAAAATGAAAGTGGCGTGATAAGAAGGAATATACCCTTTTCAACAGTTTAAAATCCTAAATATAGAAAGTAATCATGAGTGCATCGGACTACTTGTGCGGAAGTGATGGATAATTAAGAAGGTGTCAGATTTTGGTCATTTCACCGTTACTTCACACGCTTGGGTAAATCATGATGAAGCATGTGTGGCTTTATAGATATTTTCCCATCTGATTGAAGGAAATGTATGAATTTATTTACATAGTTGAGAAGGTTGTAGCTGCCATACTTGAGCAAATTGGAGGCGCCAAAGGTAAAACCAGCTTTGATTTCCTGAAGAATTTCTAGTTTTCATGGTGGTAACGAGTAAGTTCAGATGATTCTTCCTATGTTGTGTTTCTTTAAGTTCTAAAGATTTATCAGTATAGAAAGAAAAATCTCTAAATTGTTGCAGTAGAATTCTACCTTGCTTTAGAATTTCTTCGTTAGAAGTATAGATAGGCAGTATGAGGCCAATATTGCAGAAGCTTTGTCGGACCTCATGTCTATTGAGTATTTTACCAGAGCTAGAAGACACCTCCTTGGTTCATGTAGATTTAGGGGATTTCCTAGAAAGAGCCAAGAACCCTCAAACTGGTTCATTCATGGAGAAAATAGTGAAAAGCAGTCTTTTGGAAGCTGTTGTGTTCCCGCTTGTCACACCGTGTCTGGATTTAGTGATGGCTTGCATGAACCAATATGACACAAAGAACAGATGCATTAGGACTAGTAATGGTGAGCTACTAGTCAATATCAACAAAGAAATAGTAATGGTGACAATGGGAATTCCACACAAAGACGAATATGAGGACTAGACTATTGGGAACTCCTATGCCTACTTCTCAGAAAAGAAGAATAAGTACAGGAGTGTGGTTGCTAGGCATTGGCTCCTAAAAGTTCAAAAAGGAGAGTCACGACTGCCAAAACCCCTAACTAGAGAGCACTTCATCACAGAAGAGCGAGATATTGTGATACTTCTGAACAGGGTGAAGGGAAACTCACATTATTTCTATTGGGAAGATTGGATGTACTTTTTCATCCAAGTGGTGTTATCTGGTGATAGGTATCTCAATTGGTCTCAGGTAACTGGAGAGAGACTTCATGAAGCGTTGAGTAATTTTGTGGGAATGACAGGTTTTTATATGTCTTCTTATCTTTTCTACATACTAGCTTGTACAAGGGATTGGCTTGGTCTGCCTAATGAACCTTGGGTAGAAGGGATGAGGGTGTATAATTTTTATCCCCTATTACAACACCAGAGACACGTTGAGCAGATCGATAGATGGAATGGAATCTTCGCAGGAAGACTTGTTTATGAGATTCAGGGGAATGTGAACAAGAGGATGTCTATTGAAGCAATAGAATTTGTGAGCATATACAGTAGCTTCTTTATTCAATTTCGCAGGTTTACTTATCTACGGGTAGGCGGTTTTGAGGACCAACCATTCAAGCTGCCTAGGTATGCTTTTGACAGTTATGTACTTATAGAGGTAAGCAGATAGCTAGCTTACATTGATAAAAGATTGGGAACAAAGGACGAGTCTGGAGTTATATTCCCTATTGAACTCACATATTATAGCTGCAAATATGTATCACACACCCAGAACGTGGAACTAGAATTCAAAAGGATGAACCTACAACCATATGTGGCAAGGTAAAAGTTTGACTGTAGGTTATGCAATGGAAAACCTAAATGTAGATAGTCATTTTTCCCATGAGCCTCAGTTGGAGGATTACTGGGAGAACTACAGTGATGAATATGAGGTAAGGAAAAGACTATGGTCAAGGTTCACTTTGCAGCAAATAGTTATCATGAAGCTTCCAATTAATATATCTGGAGTATCAGAAGATACATGGGAAGATATCCTAGATCCTAAGTTTGACACAGAGGTTCAGGGAAAACCAATTCCAGATATCAATTGGAATAAAAAGGAGGATGACAGTATTCAAACTAGAACCTTCAATGTTGTGAGAAGAATAGAAAGATGGTTGAAAAACCAAAATTTTGTCATAGATACCTGTATCATTTGATCCCAAATCTTCGGCCAATGAGAGGATGTTGGACCAGGTTCAAAGGAATAGAGTAGTTATAGAAATGTTCAATAAATGGTTGGATCTTATTATGCAATAGGGATAAGATTATACTGTTAATCTAGTAAAAGTTTATAAATATGTCGAAACTGTCATCAAGGAATTACAGCTTGAAACAATGTCTTGGGAGAAGGAAAGAATCAAATGGGTGGCAGTCCTTGCATAAATGAATGATAAATAGAAATATGGGGTGATGAAGTTCTTGGCTAAAAAACTAGTAGAGAGTCTAGATGAAAATCTATTGTATGTATCAAGGAAGAACGTGGAGTGGCGCTACTCGATCATTAAACAAGGTCATGAAGAATCAACCAAATTGCTCAGAGGATTGACTAATTTGATCGATACAATATAGAAGGATCTCAAGTACATTGACATTCAGCTCATGAAATATGGTGCCAAGACAATTAAGGCAGCTAAGGATATGACCAAGATTTTTCAGGAAAGAATCCAATCTATTCAGAAGATAAAATCTTTAACCACGGATGACTTCTCAAAGGTGGCAAGGATCAAATCAATGCTCATAGTCTATTTTGATCATTTGGAGGTACACAAGGTAAAAGTGACACAAGTGAATATGGCTATGGAGGTGTGGAAGCAAATGATTCAGCACATTGGCCTTCCTTATTTCTAGGTCATCTTGAACTTCTTAGTGGCGCATCTCGAATGGCATGGCTCTGGGGCAAAGTAGGACATATCCACAACCTCTTTTGCCACCATGGAATTATAGTTAATCCAAGAATGGGGTGTTAGCCTTATAGTGGATGTTGATCTAGTTTTCTTTCTTGTTTTAGTAAACAGTTTCTTTAACTTTGGTTAAAGTAAAATGTAATTGTGTTATGTAAAAACTATGAGTTGTGAGGCTATTTAAGCTTAAAAGCTTGTCTTTGTAAGGGTTCCAAAAAAATGTGACTTTTAGGAGCAGCAAATAATATTTTTGTTCGTATATGAATAGTTTGAAAATACAATAGCTGGTTATCAATGAAATGCTATGTTATGCAATCTTTGAATCTATGTGTTTGAAGATTTGTAATCTTTCTTGAGAAAGTTGTTTTGGGAATGCTATAATTATGTGATTAGTTGTCTTTTTATTTTTCATCAGTCCATGGTTATCATTAGTTGTTTGGGGACTTGCACGTATTGGTTTGCCTGATCCCCCTTTCCCTGTGAGGCATGAGAGAGTATCGATCAGCCTTCAGTATTGTTGAGCCTCTGCTGTGCTTTGAATTAATATTGTGAGCATGTTGGTAAATCAGAGTCTGTGAACTCTCATTAAATATTCTTTAAGAAATTTTTTTATGTTTACATTTTTGAAGGCATTTATTTGTGTTGATGAATGAATGCTAAAGCCTTTCAATGCTTTCTGGTAAAAAGTATTAGCATATCATTTGTATAGTAAATTCATTGCAAATCATATGAGGAGCTTCCCTCTAATGCAGAGGTTGAATTTTTATTAATTCATCCAACTGTTGGTAGTTTGTCTCATTTTATAAGGGCGAAATAGAGTTATATTTTTGCTTAGGGAAGATAATTGTTAAAATTTCAAAAGTGGGCAAACCTGTTTACCAACAATATTACAAGATAAATATTTAAAATAAAACTTCCCATCATACTTATCGGCTCCCTTAGGAAATCTCCGACCAATAAGTGCTTCAAACTCTTCCAACTCTCTTTCTGAATCTTCCATCTTTGTCATTTCTCTTTCATATCTGGAAACCCTAGATGAAATTTTTCCCAGATCATACTTTTGCCTCTGTAATACAAAGGCTTTAAATGCAGTCTTAGATTTACCATGTGATTCTCCAAATTCACTCAATGCAAAATCAACAAGTTAACCAAGTAGCATGTCTCTTGTCACAGTGGTCATTGTCCCTATCTCATCAATAGTAGAAACTTTAGATTTATAAGGAGGAGGCAAGGATCTCAACACTTTAGCAATAATCTCATATTCTTCAAAGGTTCCACCAACACATCTGATGTTCATGTGAAGTTCATTCACTTTATCCATAAAGGATGATATGTTCTCATTTTCTCCAATCATCATCTCATACTTTATTTTAAAACTCTTCAATTTAGCAACTTTGACATGTTTATCTCCTTCATAAAAGGTCTCTAACTTTTCCCAAATCTCTTTTGCAATCTGCAACCATATCAAATTAGTCATCTCTGAATCGGTTAGGGCACTCCGAAATGCTTCTTTAGCTCTTATGTTATGTTCAACATCCTTGACCTTATTTGTAGTAACTAGGCCATTTTGAGGAACATTGTAGGTATTCTTTGTAATCTTCCAATAATCATCTCCAAGAAACTTCAATGGACACTCCATGTGGTCCTTCCATACAATTTAATTGCTTCCATCAAATCTCAAACTCTCTTTCTTGAAAACATAGGTTTCCATCCCGGATCTCCTCAAGTGGTCAAGCTTCTTCCATAGGATCTAGCTATGATACCAATTATTGGCAATAACAATGAAGGGAAACTGAGAGGGGGGTGAATTTTTTTCACTGGATTAGAAAATTTAAGCACAACTTCATACCGGACCAATTGTATAAATAACAAAGATAATAATAATAACAACAACACACATAACACCAGGATTTTGATGTGGAAAACCCGGTTAAGGGAAAAACCATGGTGGGAACCTACCCAGAATAAGATGATACTCTGCAGTAGTATGTGAAAATATTACAATGGGGAATGCACATGCATTCAGGCACACTTCTTAGAGCTCACTACTCAAAACAAAAAGGGTTACAACCCTAAGGAAGGCTCACTACCTTACAAAGATCAAACAACAATATGGATAACATCAACAAAAAAATAGTATCTCCAAATTCCTAATGATAGTTCCAGTTAAGCATATTTATTTTCTCTACAACACTCTCTGCTCTACACTTCTCATTGAAAGATAAATTCTCTTGTTCACACATATACCACTCTCTAATAATGCAGACACACCACCAATCTTCAAATTACATGAATATGATACCTATTGTTACAAATCATCAACCTTGACTACAAGGTTGGCTCAACCCTTAAGACCTAATTACAAAATTACATCGCATGATACATAGATCAACCACTAGACCAATACAATTCCATGATGACATAGCATGGACCCAAATCAAATCCATGAACATGCAACTCCACCAAAAAACTTGCCAAGATCATCCACAACACGCTACACCACCAAAAATGTCGTATAACATGAAGAGCATCACCTGACCCATAAGATCCCCAATAATGCACACAATGATCAATGCAGACCAACAAAACAAATAGGATATAATTAGGAAACACAAACAAGCATGTTACATCCATCCGTAATAGCTACACCAACACCACTTAATGAAATCTTCATGTTCAACACGCTAATACTCAAGAACACTCAACAACAACAACTGGGACTAGAAAGATAACTTCTGAAGAACCAAATCATGAACCATATGAATTGAAGATACACATGAACATCCCAAACACTCTCTCAAATACACATATCAATATAAAGTCATTATGAAGTACATCATATCAAATACTAGAACACTGCAACACTAAATACTACAAAACCAATCCTTATACCAAAATCCGTAACTTGATTAAATCAACTCATAGCATCATGAAACCAACACTAAATCAACTACAAATACTTCATTACTCAAATCACAAATTCAAGCCATCACATCTACAACATACCAACTGAAATAGCCAAACCAACTCTCTCCAATACCAAAACATAAGAATATGTTGGCATCAATGACAACAGCATATCCTAGCACCAGCAATATCCAACACAAAATTCTTTAAGAACAAGCCCTCAAGTGAAGAAAAAGAAGGTAAGAAAGTGAAGTTGGATGCAGATAAGCCAAGCTTGTCAGTTAATGATGTTGAAGAAGCTCTTACTATACAAGGTAACTTAAAACCTCTCTCTAAATTTTATGACAAATTTGATGATACCGGAAAGAGGACTCTTGAGGAAGCCACAGTTAAGTTTTTGAACATTTTCAATAGGGTTATAGTTGAAATCATGTCTAAAATTACTAAATGTTTGTATAACCTTGTAGAGATGAGGATAAGTAGTGCTAAGGAAGAAGATGAAAGGTTGAAATAATATGTGATAGTCAATCTATGCCTAGTGATAGCTATAGAGGAAGTTAATACAATACTCAAAGAATCCAAAAAGGAGTTTAGAAGTAAAACAAGAATAAACAAACTTATGATTGGGCAAATAGATGAAGTAATTAAAGATACTGACAAGATCTTGAAGCCGATTTTGGAAAAGAACCAATATGATGTTGTCTCATCTATTCTGAAATGCAATCTAAAGTTGATCAAGTTGAGGTGAATTTTTCCTCTATTTCGGTAGATGAAGGTGTGGATAAAGAGCAGGAAGATGTGATGGATCAAGGTATAGAGGAGTCAAGGAAAGGAAATAAAGTTGAGGATAATTAGAATCCTCCAGATCATTCAATGGACACCATGTCATCTGTTGAGACTCAAGCTCCAATTGATAATGAAGATCCAAAGGAGGCTAAAGAAGAAGTTGACACTAATGACAAAAAGGTTGAGATGATTGGTGTTGTCTCTAAAGCAAGAGACATTGCTGAAGATGTTAAGGATTTTCTTGAGAAGGATAAACATATCTTTATTGATCTAACATTGTCTCATGGGCCTATCAACTTAGACACTCTCTCTCCCATTCAAAAGTTGAAGCTAGAATCACTTGCACAAGATAAGGCTAGGGAAGAGATGCTGAAATCTCACATGGAGGATAGTGAGCTGCTAAATCTTGCTTCTGGTATCCTGGAGCAAATAATACCCACATTTCAGAAGGATACATTGGATTCTCCGTGTGGATAGTTCAAGAGCCTAATTAACTCAGTAAATACTAATTTTGATTCATTAGAGATGTCAATGGAAATAAAGATCCAGAATGAGTTAAATAATAAGAGATTCAGTTAATTAAAGGAGATGATTCCTCATGAGACAAGTTTGTTAGACAGATGTGTTAAAAGTATTCAAGATGCCTTATTTGAAGGAGGTAATGTCCACAAATCTTGTCCATCATTCTCTAAGTTTTTTGCAGATATTGAGAAGTGGATTAAGGAGAATGAAAAGAAATTGGTAGGTATCTCCCAATCTTTTGATCCTTTGACCATCTCTGTGACCAGTCAAGAAAGAGAGGTTATATCATTTCTTGACAAGATTAAGAATCTAAGCCTTGATCAGGACAAGATCATTGGTAGAGTTGGTGAGCTTCAGAGGATGATTACTCCTAAGTTGGATACAATTTTTAGTGCTTTGAAGGAAGCTCGAGATGTCATAGCCACAAATGATCCCACAGATCTCCAGTCAACAGAGATGCAACCTTTTATTTTCACTAGTCTCATATCATTTTTGGAGTATCTTAAGAAAGTTTTGGACAATCATTTTAGCTTGTTGACGAACATTTTTGCAGATATATTTAAGTATATGTAAGTTATAAAAGTTTGTGTGTACATATGTGGTCTATATATAAGGTTTTGTTTGAGTTATTAGAATGTGGGTCCCTAACTTTATCATTGATGTCAAAGGGGGAGTGTAGGGTAGTGAAAAATGTTATGATCATCTCAGGGGGAATTCTAGAGTTTTGGAGTTTTTGAATTTTTGAGTTTTGTAGTGTAGACATATGTTAGTACTAATTTTAACACTTAGTCATTTTTCACTAAGTGTTGCCATTAATTCCAAAGGGGGAGATTGTCAGTAAGAGACACTGCACAGATAGTCAAGTTTTGTCATTGATGACAGCCCAAGTCAGTGATCTCATCTGCATTGCATGAGTTTAGTACTAGGTTCATATTTATTTTAAGGTTACCGTTTTGTATTGTGGATCTGGAGGAAGGTAGATGGATGTTTGGAACATCTTATTCTAGAGATTTGATCTTTGGTGATAATTGGTATGCAAGTTAGAAGCCTCTGAGTACCGGTTTTTGATTTGCAAGTAAGTATCAAGCTGACTTGTGTTGTTGATCATTGTGCAGAATTGATGGAGTGGTTTTTGTGATTGATTTTGTGTTTTAGGAAGTTTGGAGGACATTTGGGGAAGCGTGTGGATAATTATTTTTGGTCCCGAGAGCATTGGAGTTCAAATTTAGCTGACAAGGTGTACACATTTCAATAATATGTTAAGTCTTAATCAGCCGACTAGCGATGGATGTGATCATGATAATGGAGGATATATTATGAATAATAGTGTTAATGAGGTCTGCAGATCTAAAAGTGTCGTTCATTGATATCAATATTTCAATTCGATATCCACTTAACGAGTTTGCAACTTTTACTTGTGGCTGATGTGAGATTATATTCAGTCCCAGATATCCTCTTTATAACATATGCAAATTATATGTTGTTGAATCAACCCGAAACTGATCACTTGTCTTATATATTAACTTTATAATGGTGATGACCCAATGATAGGTAGGTTGTACTGTCATGGTTTCTTATATAATTCTTGTCACTTATGCAATATATATGCTGCAATTCCTGATACTAATCCAAGTATTCATGTGATCTAGTTTACTGACTCTGCTCATGTAGAGCCTTCCAAACTGGGCAATAAAATACAGATAAACTCCATGATGGTTGTTGAAATCGAAAGGAGTGCCTTCATATATCTTCCAATTGGAATGATGTGTTTCATCTCAAAAGTCATGTCTTAAATCGCACACTTCGTTACCATTTGGTTATTGATTAGATTTTCCTAATCGTTGCATTCATAATCGAACTGATCCTTAATGCTACTCGCAGCCTCCATATGTAATTGATTAGTTATTTCATGGCTACTGATTAATCTTCTTATTATCTTCACAACACTTGTTTCCATCGATATCTGATTGGTCGTATCTTTTCATAAAGATACCTGTTTGTCTTAGTCGATGTTGTAATACTTAGCATCGTTTGATTACTACAACTAATCATTGATTTGATCCACGTTGGCTATCTTGGTATTTTGCTTATCAATGCTTCATGTTTGCAATCATGGATGTTTCAGGGAGAATACTTTTCCGATCATTGAATTGTGTATTGTTTAATTTTTACTTTTGATTATCAGTCCTTTGATTCGATCCTTATAAGTGGCTACTTATTAGACTTAAGATATTTGATCATCACTTTATGCTTGCGTCTTGAATGGGGACATGACAATCATATTCATTCAAACTAACTACGAGTAATTAGTCCGATAATAATTCACAAGAATTTGTAACAACTATATGAGAGATTAGACCTTAAATCATAGGTATGAGGGCGAAAACCACTAAAACTTCTCTGAGATAACATAATAGCAAAATAACAAAGTAGAACAACTTTAATATCATGTGTAACATAAAATTATAATACTACAACAGCTGAACTTATTATTATAATATATAGCAGCATTAATACGTCTTACATAAATTTATAACATGTTTCATGGTCTATATGTTGTCCAACACGTAAACCTGCTGAAATAAATATACATTATTCATCAGGTATACATTATTCATCTGGTTGGCTACTTTGTAAGATTTCTATTCTAACAGGGATGATAACAATAGCACTTAAAGTCAATGTCATCGCATTCTCCCCGAGGTTGATGATCTTCATTTATACACTTATCGTTGCACTCTCCATTCCTTAGAAAGATGCATAGTCCGTGGAAAGAACCGCTGGGGCTTCTACAGTCTTTACTCGTGGACACTGATCATATTACAGATGAAAAACTAGTTGAGAATTTTTGCTAAAATTTTGAACGACAAAGAAAATAAAATCATTCATATCAGCAAATAAAAGTTACTAATATTGAAGAGGGGAAGAATAAATATTACCAGACGCTGTGAGCAATAAAAACATGAGAAACACATACATGCATTTCGCCATGTGAGCAACTACAACAAAAACAACTAGAGATGATGTATTCTGTGAGGAAACGATTGCTACTTATACCTTAACCAGCCGGTCCTGCACTTTTATTTATTTTAGCTTTACATTTGTGCTGGGTAATTTGGACGTCCGATCCAAAGTAAGTCTTTTGGAGTACTTGTCAAGAAAAAATACGTAAATATGCCTTTGCTAGACTAGATATATTTGTGGTGCGTAATTTGGACGTCCGATTCAAAGTAAATCTTTTGGAGTACTTGTATGACAGAATCAATACAGCGATTCGTTCCATATATGCAGATATAATAAATTAAGTACAGCGATTCATTCTAGACACGGAGATATAATAATGTTATTATTTATTTACTATATGGTAGGAGAAATACTTGTTTCTATGCAACTTATGGCAATATGTTCCAAGTTCCCTTCCACTAACATTGGCTTATATGAGGTTTCCCTAATCAAAAACATTGGCGTATATGAGGCCATTTTGATATGTTTTAGCGAATTGGACAGCAATATCTTGTCACGTAATTGTGTAATTGCCACTGCTCGTGCACTTCAGCTCTAGGCCCTACCGTAGACATTCAACCTGTTAAAGAACTTATGAGGTGATTCGACTCTTTGGCTCATATCACTCGAAAATATCAGTATTCATAAATGTGCATCCGTTGGACTAGTTACGACTCATTATACAGTCGATAGATCATTAAGTCGATAGGCTTTTAGTTGGGGTTTTTCCCTGTCGAAGTGTAAGACATTCCGACGATTTGGGTTTCCACCAGCCGGCAACTTTTTCCCAGTGATCGTAACATGTTTGGGGTGACAAGACGTGGGCAAATCCATTTTGGCTTAGATTGTGCCATGTATATTGCACGAATCTCGAACATTTATCGATCGTTAAATGAAAGGGAATGGTAACCGGTTAACCCTAATTTGTCATTTCGTTGTGTTTTGTTTTTCAGTCCTCCTTTTTCCATGAATTGCTTCTGCTCTACAAGTTATCGACTCGTTAGGGTTTACCGTGATCTGTCAATTTCTCGTGTTTGTTTTGGGGCCGTCATTTTCCCGTGAATTCTTGTTGCTCTGCAAGTTGTCGACTCGTTAGGGTTTACCATGATCTGTCATTTTTTTGTGTTTGTTTTGGGGCCGTCATTTTCCTGTGAATTCTTTTTGCTCTGCATGGTATTCTTCTATTCTTGTTTTCGTTTCATTACGGTTTAAATTTTCTCCTCTTTTGTTTCATTGTGCTAATTTTCCTATTCATTCTTTTTCCTCTACATGTTGGGAGTACTTTTAGTTTTTAGGGTTTCGTGGTGGTTGAGGTGCAATAGTTTAACAAGCATTATTCTGCAGGTTTGTGGTTGATTAGGGTTTTGTTCTTTGCAAATTTCGTCCTCTTTTGTTTCCTGGTCCTAATTTTAATGTTAATTCTTTTTTGCTCTGAAGGTTGGGAGTGGTTTTATTTATTAGGGTTTTGTCATGGTTGGGGTGCAATAGTTTAACACCCGTTAATGTGTCGGCTTCTAGTTGGTTACATTAGCGCACTTGGCTGTAAAAAAATTTAACTGCTTAACCCTAAATAGTTTTTCCTCTGTAAGTGTTTTTACAATTTCTATTTTTTTGAACCTAATAGGTCGCTTCATTTTTCTTAGGTTTTCCCTTTGTTTATTAGGGTTTCGGTGTGATTGACGTGCAATATTTTAACACCCATTAATGTGCAGGTTTCCGGCTGGTTAGGATTTCATTTTTCATGTGGAACTGGTTTTCGTGAATACATTTGTGCACTTGGAGGTGAATTTGTTTAACTCCTTAACCCTAAATAGTGCTTCCTCTATGAGTAATTTTACAGTTTGTAATTTCCACAATCTAACAGGTTGCTTCATTTTTATTTTTTTTCTTTGTTTATTAGGGTTTCGTGGTGATTGAGGTACAATATTTTAAGTGGCATTAACAAGGTTTGTGAAAATCAGTGCAAGACAAAGTGGAACTAGCAAGAGAAATCCCCAAGTAAGTTTTTAAATCTATATGCTGTGAAAGTAAATAGTAAGTATATATTTGAAACTTACCATATAGTCAAAATGATTAAGGAGTTGAATTTCTTTAGCCTTTAGATAAATGTTGGTCTTAGTCAAGATGAATTTATAAGGAAACTTAGTTATAGTCAATTTAAATAATAGATTAAAATAGCCTTCAATTTAGAGTATATAAACTTTCTAATTTTAGATCATATTTGGGTTCAATTGATATAAGCCTCGATATAAGGATGACTATGATAAATTAGTGGTAAGTGTAGAGTCTGTTCTAATTGTCAATGTTGCACCAAGTCAATCTACATAGGCAAGTCCTTAAACCTAAAACCCTAAACATATGACATAAATCTCATAAGAACTTTACCATAAAATTTTGACATAATAACCAAACAGTTCAGCATCTCAAATAGCCCACATTAGGCAATACTTGAAATAGACCAACTCATACTAGCTAATAATTCAAATGGATGGATGGGAGAGCATGAAGTCTCAAATCTGGATAGATTGAATATATTTGAAACCTACCATATAGTCAAAATTTTTAAGGAGTTGAGTCTTTATAGAATAGATGACAGTGTTCAAATTTCAATTTCTTTAACAATTACATAAATTATGGTCTTAGTCAAGACAAATATATAAGGAAACTTGGGTATAGGCAATTTAAATAATAGATTAAAATACCCTTCAATTCAGAGTATATAAATTCAGATGATATTCGGGTTCAATTCATGTCATCCTTGATATAAGGATGATTATAATAAACATCGATTATGATTTATGTAGTTGAATATTTCTAAGGATACAAGGGTATAGTCAATTTAAATAATAGATTAAAATAGCCTTTAATTCAAAGTATATAAACTTGCCAATTTTAGATGATATTTGAGTTCAATTAATATGATCCTTGATATAAAGATGACTATGATAAAATAGTTGATATGAATCATCTTAATGTATATATGAATCATATTAATTTGAGTTTCCAAACCTATATGTTTTGTAACTTAACTGTAAAGTTTGTTCTAACAGTCAATGTCGGACCATATCAATGTACAAAAGTAATTCTTAAAACTTAAAATCAAGAATATAGGACATAAATTTAAAAACATCTTACCAAAAAGTTTTAGCATAGTAAGAAAGTAGTTTAGCATCTAAAATAGCCCACATCATGAAATAGTTGAAACATAATAACTCATATTAGCCAAATCACAATATGAAAAAAAAATTATTGTTGATACACTACATTAAGTATATATTTAAAACTTACCATATAGTCAAAATGTTTAAGGACATGAATCTTTATAGAATAGATGAGAGGAATTAAATTTCAAATTTTTTAGCCTTTACATAATTGTTGATCTTATTCAAGACGAATATATAAGGAAACTTGGGTATAGTAAATTTAAATAATATATTAAAATAGCCTTCAATTCAGAGTATATAAACTTGCCAATTTTAAATAATATTCGGGTTCAATTCATGTGATCCTTGATACAAGGAGGGCTATGATTAACATGGATTATGATCTAAGTACTTTGATATTTCTATGCATACTTGATACATATCAAGATTAATTAAATTCACATTATGAATTGAAAAATAGATTCATTGACCATGTTATCATTATGATGGCTAGAAAACACTATTCATGTCATCCGTAATTTTCCTGTTCTTGTAATGTTAATCAAATTTATAATTTATTAAAGTAAATACCATTTTATAGTTCTCTTCTATTTATTTTTTGGTCCTCATTTTCCTATGAATTGTTTCTACCCTACAAGTTTCCAATTTATTATGTTTTACTTTGTTGGTTGTCATGGGTAGTGAATTAATCTTTTTTAATTAAGATGATAGGCCTTTAGTGGGACATTCTGTTTGTCATAGTGTAAGACATTCCGATGATTATGGTTTTTGTCGGTCGGCAAATTTTTCCTGGTGAACATCACGTGTTCGAGGCAATAGCATGCGGGCAAGTCCATTATGGCTTAGATTGTGCCATGTGTATTGCATGAATCCCAGATATTTATTGATCAATAAATGAAAGGGAATGAAAATCAGTTAACACTAATTTGTCATTTCCTTGTGTTTTCTTTTCCCATCCTCATTTTTCTATGAATTTCTTTTGCTCTGCAGCGTTTGAATTGTTCAGGGTTTACAATTGGTAAGTGATGGGTAATGAAAACTGGTTAATTCTAATATGCAATTTTCTTCTGTTTTCTTTTCAGTTGATTTATTCTGCAAGTTTTCGATTGATTGGAATTTACAAATGGTAAGTGATTGCTAATCAAAACTGGTTAACACTAATCTTTCATTTTCTTTTCTTTTTTTTTTTCTAAACCTCATTTACCCATGAATTATTTTGGTTTTCTAAGATTTCAGTTCATTATGGTTTAAATGAAAAAATGCTTAACCTTAATCTACCATTTTCTGCATTTGGTGAATGCATTACAACTTTTGTAGGTGTCTTTTTTTAACTCTTTAATCGTAATCTACAATTTTCTTCTCTTTTGTTTCCTGGTCCCTTTATGTATATATTGCTTATATGTATTCCTTTTAGTATTTGTAAGTCTATGACATACCATAATAATTTGCTTGTTAACCGAACAATCTATTCTTGCACTGAATATAAAAAAAATTACATAATTAACAATCAATAAAAACAAAACCAATAGTTAAGATTCTAAGACAAATACAATACGATACAGTAAGTACCCATTATAAAATAAAGACATTTTTTTTACGTGAGAACCTGTAAATTTAATTTCTTACCTATACTTTTTGAGTATCTGTGTGATAGCATAATCACCTCAACATTGATTTATAAAGAGGGAAATCATTAATAATTATTCACTTTACATTTATTACAGTTTCCTTTCCTGCTTGTTGTCTTTAACTGTCTGTGAAGTAGATTTGTTGATTGCAAAAAGATATTTCTTGAGGTGCATCATTTAGATCACCTACAATAGGTTGTCTAGAGCTCATTGAGGTACAATGTTTTGAGTAGAAAGATGACGGTTCTTTCTGTAATATTAACTAAGTTTTTAATTTACTGAATGTAAGGATCATCTCTAATTTCAATGTTCTTGTAATGTAAAGCAAATGTATAATTTATTAAATGAAATTCATTTCTATAATTTTCTTCTCTTTTGTTTTCAGTCCTCATTTTCATCTAAATTGTTTCTACCCTGCAAGTTTTTGATTGTTTACATTTTACTTTAACAGTTGTTGTGAGCAATGAATTAATTCATTTTTTTATTTTTTCAACAATGTTTTGTTTTAGTTTCACATTGGCTGCCTTTTTCTCCTATATTAACTTTTTTAACAATATATTTTCATTTGTTGGTTCTCACAAAATAGAGACACATTAATTCAATCAAAATTTTACAATGAATAGAGGGATGAAAGAAAGAGAGGACATTAACAGTGTCTCGAGGAAGCTTTTGCAAGAGAGAAATAAGTTAAAGGAGAACCTCAGAAAGCCGATTCATCAGCTCGAATGTAATATGGCCAAGCAGTCAAGAACCCCTCCTCCTGTTGTTGCCACTCCTATTTCCACCATTCCCAGTATGGGCAATAATAATGATATTGTTTTAACAAAGTCAAACTATGCCCTCTTCCTTTACGAACTCCTAAACAGTTAATAGATCCACTAGGTGTTTTTGAGCTTGGAGACAAGATGCTTAAGTGGTATGATAATCAAATTGGATGGGTTGCATGGATAGATACTGCCTACATTTAATTACTCATTATTTCGTCGGTTTCATTCTTATTTTGATTATATTTTGAGATTTGAAGTAATCTTAGTTATCTTCGTACTCGATTCTTATATGTGCCAATCATAAATTGTTACTGTGATTTTTTGTATTGGTGTGCCTATTACAAGTAACATAATAGAAATATCCATGCACCACAATGTTGTTTCAATTTTGCTTTTCTTTATGCTATTTTTTTGGTTTCCTTCTATCCCATTCTGATGAACACATAAATGCATTCATATGTGTATTGAAATTTACAATGCCCCATTACATTGGAAACATTATAAATTGCAATAAAATTATAGGAAGATAACATTTGTAGTCGATCAAAATACATTGGTATGAAACCTTAGATGCAATTAACAAATTTCTTTATTATATTTCAAAATCTATATCATCTGATTGAGAAAAAGAAAAAGAAAGAAATAACAGACTACAAATCATCCATTATTTTTGGTGTGCAAGTTTCCAATTCACTAGGGTTTTCTTAGGTACTTATCCTTGGCACAAAATTTCTCAATCCATTATGTCGTTCTATGACTTCTATAAGGATATTTGTAATATCATAATAGGATCAAAATCAACTTTAATCTGCAAGGCAATATACCAGTCTAGACGACAGCACTCCTTTTCTCAGACTGAAACTGAAACCGTTTGTACACTAAAAATCAGGTAAATCATCCTTCTCTTGAAATGTACATTTGTCTTCTCTACAAATGAAACTGCCTTCTTTTCTATAATTTAATTCAAAGACGTAAAATTATTTCCATCTCACTAAGTTATTCATTTATGAACATATCTTTACCTGTCAATAGCTTTATTTCAGGGCAATATGTACAATATTACATTCTTAGAATAAATTAAACGTATACTTACAAAAAATTATTATAGTTTGTTAATAACCTATACTACAATGTACATTTAGTTCTGACATTCCTCTCAAATTTAAAGAACTCAGCCCAAAATGTCATCTCCATCAGCTACCTCTAAATCTCTACAACAATCCACAATGGATACTTCCATAAGCTAATACATCCTACCTTTCCAAAACCACAACTTTGTCATCATTACTTTCATAATATCCCTCTTTCATAATATATTTTTAATTGATTCCATCCCTTCCATTTTGACGTGAACCATGTTTTCTAACATACACAAATATAGTTAATCATTTTGTAATTGATGCATTTTTTAATCATTGCAACATTTAATGGTTCTAAATTATTTAATTGCATACACTCCAAAACACTAAACTATATGTGAAGGAATAGTGAGATATATGTCTTAGTACCCCTTCACATTAAGTCCTCAATGTTGATATTATCTTTTTGTAGGAACTTACCCAAGACTGTGGCCCCACCCCATGTGCAATTCAATCTATCAATGTTGGGGATGATCTTCCTTCAGCATTACTCCAAGTTTTGTCATTCCAGAAAATGCAAGCTACCAAAGATGACACAAACAGATATAAACTAGTGTTGTTTGATAGCACATACATGCAGCTAGCAATTCTGCCTTCTAAGTATGTAGACGTGATAGATTTAGATGCTCTAAAATAGCCTTGATAGTTCTATTGACAAGTTATATTTGCAGATATATATGGAACACAAGGTAGGAAAGATACTATTTTTATTAAATACAATATCCTTCTTTGATATTCAATCGTTTCCATCTACAATCCATAGAAACTTAAACAAAACTATTTTTATTTTACAAGACTATTATAATACTTAGTTTATAGATCAAACAAAGTGACTGTTAATTCTTTGGTAAACCATACATGTTCAAAGAACAACAACCAAAAATTATGAGCCAAGAAACACCACCATCCTCTAAACGTTCCCTTCAGTTTGTTGTTGCATTACCATCCCTACAAAGTATGGCCTCAGATAATGTAATCCCTACCAAAACAAATGGACAATCAAAGGAAAAGTTACTGACAAACAACCAATACGATCATATAGTACACCTACTAAGAGAATGGGCACGTCTTCAACTTTGACATTATAGAAACTAAGGGTTGTGAAGTTAGGGTTACATGTTTTGATCAAATAGCTCAACTACACTCTGATCATGTGGAGGTATGTGCTCACTATGTCATTTCTAAAGGGTCCATTAAGGAGCAAAACACAAGATACAATAAATTAAACAGCCATTTAGAGATCATCCTATATGATGCTTCAATATTAAAATGTTGCACCCATGGTGATGATCCAACTCAAACCCACTCTCCTTTCACCCTAATTAACAAAGTAGTTCAACTAACTAATAATACATTGGTTGACATCATTCGTGTTGTTGTATATGTCAATGATGTCATTGCAATCCATAGGAATGATGCTAGTGAAACAAAGAAGCGAGTTGTTAAAATTAATGATCTCTCCAGTTCAACAATTGATGTCAATATGTGGGGTCCAGCATCAGATCAAAGAGGTCATGACTTAAAAAATATGTTAACCCCTTATGCTATTCTTATACTTGTTGTACACAATGCTCATGTAGGGTACTTTAATGGGAAGGTTATCAATATGATATCTGCAACAACATTACATATTAATCCTACTTTCCCATAGGCAAAACCACTCATGCTAAGAGGATGTCTTCCATTGCATTCTCATGATTTCTTTGCAGGATTTACTTAGATTGATGGAAAATATACTGGGATTACTATTGCATGAATCCATGAATGTATGAGTGTCAAACCAAAAATAATTCAAACCACTTTACTTATTGTTCTGGTATTTGTGAATGTAACAGATAAAAGTTTCTATTATGCAACTTGTCCACTGAAAGTAAATGGTAAACCTTGTAAAAAAAATGCACTCAATAGGTTGATGATTAATGGTTTTGTCCTAGATGTGAAATGACCATGGAAGAATGCAATTACAGTTACCTTTTACCAATGAAATTGCAAGATGCAATAGGAACTGTTTGGGCAACTACTTTTGATGAGGTGGGAACTGATTTGATAAAGAAAACTGCGAAATAAGTTTACACACTGCAAAATGATGCCACCACAGTACAAACACCTTGTGTTGTCATTAATACACTTGTTTCACATCGCTACTTGTTCACTCTGCTGGTTTCTACTGACACATACAATTTTGAACCTAAGATGAAGGTTACAATCAAGAAAATATGTTCCGTTGATTATAAAACTAAGTGTGATGCTTTACTTGCAAAGATTTCTCACCTCTCTGCATAGTCTTAGCCTTATACTAGACCTCTTGCCTAATTACAATACTTTCGTTTCATACAACACTTATTACATTTCAAATTTTACATATTTTATATTAGTACAATCCTATAGATAGTTGTACATTTGGATGTTTTTATAACCTTGTCGCTTTTCCTTTCAATCCTACATTATGTACACCTTTCTTTATATGTTGGAATAACTGTATTTACATATATGCTCGATTAATTTCTCTAAATGGCCAAGTACCTATATATATATATATATATATATATATATATATATATATATATATATATATATATATATATATATATATATATATATATATAATTTTTTTCTTACATGTATAACTGCTTGCATTAAATAGTTGAATGTTACTTCTTTGCAATACTTTCCTTTTGTCATGCTTATTAGTTTTTCACATCATATTATAATTAAAATTAGTCCATTTATGTACACATAGATATTATAATAGAAAATCCCTATTGACAATATGCATCTATGCTTACATATTTTTAAATGCATACAACCATGTGTATATTTACATCTGCAATCACATATTCAACGCTAAGAATGTGCATGTCTGCATATAGATAAATACATATGTACATGGACTTCTAAATATACAAGGTTTTAAACTCTTCTGGAAGTACTTGTCATTGCATTGCACAATGTGTTTGACTACATACGCATCTATGTTGGTTAGTTTCCTTGTTGAATAAATTTGATTTCCTTGAGATTTCTTCCATATATAAGTACTTATTGTTCATATTTTGGGAATACTTGAAAACATTAGTTAGCTTATGTACAATTACATATTTACATTTATGTAAAGATTACTTTTTTCTATTCCTTTTATTCATTGGAAATTTTCCTTCAATTACTTTCTTTCTCTATGATGCTTCTACAAAGTCACTGCACTTTTCTATTCCTTTCTTTCCTTGCATATTTTTCTTTAATTGCTCTCTTTCTCTATGATATAAACATAATTATGTATATTTATATATAGAAATTGCCATATATAGATATGTATATATAAGTATCTCTAAATAAATATATATACAAAATTTATACTTATATAAACATATAAATGTATTTATATATGTGCATATCTATCTCTACAGATATACACATATTTTTATTCATATGTGTATATACATGTGCATATTTATACTTACATTAGTATGTATATATAAACATATATCTATCCATATATACAGATCCATAATCACTTTCTTGAAATGCTCTCGCAGTAGGACCATACACTCAACAAACTAGTTACTATTAATTTGAACATTACAAAACAAAAACAATTCACGAGAAGTGAGGACTGAAAAACCAAACAGAAAAAAATTAAATATACACTTATTTTTATTCATATGTATTTATACATGTGCAAATTTATACATACATCTATATGTATGTATAAATATATATCCATAATCACTTTCTCCAAATGTTTTCGTAGCCAAAGTTATAAACAAAATATAAAAATGTATATATATACAAATATATATTTATAAATAGTTATATAGTACCAAAAGTAGAGGAAGTTTGTGCCATTCCATCAGAAGAATCCGTCATACCAATCGCTGAAGTAGATGCCACGGAAAAGGATTGCAGTGAGAGAAGGAAACAATGGAAGTGGGCTTGGTATTTGAGAAAAAGGTAGGCCTTAGCTAGTTAATTGTCAGAGAAAACAGGTCTGTTGTAAAGTTAAAAGTGACATAGTGATAATAATAATTTGGTAAACGGGTAGAATGAGTGGCTATGAATTGTGCAGGAGGAGCGTGTCGGCAAGGAAGATTTGAGGAAGAAGAGGGAGCAGGTGAAGTAGATAAAAATTGAATGAGTTTAAAAACCAACTAATTTAGAAGGAGTGACGTAATGAGGATAAAAGCAATCCATGTTCTTTCACATGCGTCTGCAGCTACTTAAAAGAATTTTTGATGTGGATAACCATGCTCTAATAATTAAAAGGATTTACTGAGTACATGAAGTTACTTTAGTTTGAAGGTTAGGACAATATGTTAATAAAAAAGAAATTATTTTTTTTTAGTAATTTGGTTTATTGGGATACATAATGAGTATATTATAATTTTGTGATCAAGGTAATTTGTTTTTATTCTCTTATGATATAAAAGATGCTATAAAATATATAAATTTTAGTCAATTTTATTATTATAGGATTGTTGTAATTGAATTATTAAAAGAGATTGAAGATTATACTAATATCATAAGGGTTATCTCACACCGTTCTAACTTTTTGATGTACAGTACAATTAGCTAAAACTATCCTCTAATAAATAAATTTAGTAAGTCTAAATTGGAACAAATTGGAAGTTGACTATTTTTTGTAGATGAATAATAGAGGAAGGGTACTAGTAGCTACCCACTCTAATTTGTACACCTTAAACTTTTAAATGGTGCATTGAATTTTGACCAATAAAAATTGTTCATGTTTATATGTAACTTAAGAGAATAATGATATTATTTTATCTTTTGGGTAGTTATGAAGAATGTAGAAGGATTAATTATGTGCACAATGGTCCAAAAGTGGTCATTTAGAGATGATGTCTTATATCTATTTATGCATGCCCCAATAATGTGCATTACCACCACCTAAAGAATTTGCACAACTAATCCAATATGTTTTCCTCTAATAATTGTTTTAACAAATACGTATGTACAATGTCTCAATAACTATGTTATATGGGCAGCAATAAACTTGCACAACTCCTATATTTAAATATTAAAACTTTAACTACTAGACATACAATTGGGTGGCTATTAGTACATGTGAAATAGTTTAAAGGACTTTGATTATCATGTATTCAATTTTATTTTTAAATAGTAATTTAGGACTAGATGAGTAAAGAGTGAATGGTTATTAGAACATGGACCATAACTGAACCCCTTCACCTCTGTAAGAAAATAATTGAAAACGTTAAATCCATTTTTTGTGATTATAATATGTTTCTATACTTGTGAATTGACAAGGAAAATGAGTACTACACATTTCAATTTTAAAGATTGACAAAAGAATTGGATTTACATTTCTCTTTTAAAAGAGAATTAATTACCATAGTATTCTTACAACATTAATTAATTACTATAATTTTAATGATTGGAAATTTAAAAATAAAAAATTAGAGACTAAACTCTAAATTAAAAAGAAACTTTCCATTATTATTATTTATAATAACAACTAGACAACGGATAATTTAAAATAAGTTTAAGAGTAAAATCTAAATCAAAAAGAAACTTTTGTATTGTTATTATTTACTAGAAATTGCACCTTAGTGTGCAATGGGTACGCCAAATAGGTATCTAGAAATAGAGATAGAGATGGAGATGAAGTGGATAAAAGAAGAAATATGGAGAGATAGAGATATAGAGGAAAAGTGATATTTATATAAAGGTCTAGGAAGAGGGAGATAGAGGATGTAAAAAAAGGGAGATGTGTCTAAAGGTAGGGGAAGAGGAAGATAGAGATAGAGATGTAGATAAAGAGAGAGAGAGAGGGAGAGGGGGGGAAATAAATATAGAGAGGTATAGAGGGAGATAGAGATAGAGAGATATAGAGGATGATGGAAAGGGAGAGATCTAGAGAGATATATAGATGGTCAAATAGAGTGACAGAGGGATATTAATATAAAGACATACATAGGGCAAGAAAGGGAGATAAAGATAGAGAAGTGATACAAGTAACAGATAGAGAGAGGTATAAAGAGAGAGAGGGAGGGAGAGAAAAAGCGGGGGAAATAGAGAGAGATAGAGATAGTGATGAGGAGGGAGAAATCAAGTGTGTGTGTATGAGCAAGAGGAAGAGATACTAATAGTGACAAAGAAGGAGATGGATATATAAATACATAAAGAGGGATTAGGAGAGATAGAATGAGATATAGAGAGAGATATAACTTGGGGGAGAGAGAGAGGGAAAGGGGGAGAGTGACAAATAGAGGAGGTGATAAATACAAGTAATAGAGAGAGGAAGAGAGAGAAGAGAGAGAGAAATAAAAGTACAAAATGTAATTATTGTGTAACAAATTAAATTTTAATAAAACAAACAAATTACAAGTTGTACTACTAATAAATTTTATTGTCATATCACAAAATGGACATACTCTCTTCCTAATTCTTCTAAATTTGTTTAGATGAATTTAAAATAGCATTATAGTTTCATATATATAAGATTAAATTAAATAATATTTAATATTTAATATTAAATAAGTATAATTATAATATTAATTACATATAAATTTATATATATTTGATAATTTTATAAAGAATATAATATACAATATCTATAATATTATTAAAAAAAATAATATTATTATTTAAAAAATAAATTTAATAATATACACTACATTAAATATAGTCATGATATAATATTTTTAAATATAATAATTCACATTATATAAAATATAAAATTTATATCAAACATTATACACAATAATAAATATTATTATAATATATGTATGAAATTTGTATTAAATAGATGCCATTTATGAGAGAAAAATACGATGGCATACGTGTGGGGGCTCGCGAGCGGTCGAGCTAGGGTTTTGATGCCCTATCTTGTGGGAGGCGGTGTTGTATGTGCAGCGGGGGAGGGAAGTGTAGGGCGTCGGGGGAGAGCAGTGGGCAGGGTTCAGTCGTGGGTGTGAGGGAAGTAGTGGTGGTCGTCGGGTGGGGTTTGGGCTGTGCGGGGGTGGGGTTCCGGATTGCTGTGGCCCGTGGATCTCTCGTGGGTCTGGGGGATTCAGCTGGCCTCTTCCTTCGATGGAGCTTGGGAGGGGTGGTGACTTGGGTGTCAAGCCTTCTTGAGGGGCCCTTAGGGTTGGGGGCCCTTGGCATTCTTTTGTAACCTTTTAATTCTTTCTGCGTTCTGATGTCGAGTATTGGTGGTAAGGCCTCGCAAGTTGCTCCTGCCATGGACTTTCATACTATGGTAGGCTCAAAACCCCCACTTCAGAGTATGAAGACTTTTAACAATAATATTTTCTCATCAAAATCAGGGTCTGGGAGTGCTGGTAGTTCTCACATTATGAAGATTAATGGTTGTCTGGAGAGATACAGTGAAAGGCCGAAGCTGGTTATTCCTCCTGAGATGATAGCTGAAGATGTCAAGTACTTTTCAAAACACTCGCTATATTGCAAATTTTTGGGAATGAGTGTATCCTTGCAGGTTTTGGAAAACTGGGTGCAAAGGACTTGGGCACCAGGAGGGGAAATGGAGATTATGTTGTTGGCAAACAACTATTTCATCATTACTTTAAACTGCATGGAGGATTGCAATAGGGTCTTTGAAGGAGGCCCGTATTTTTACAACCAGGTGGGGTTGTTCATCAAACCTTGGCATGCAAGGTTTAACCCTTCGGAGGAGCTCCCAAATAGGGTTCTGGTGTGGGTTTGTTTACCACGCTTTCCAGTGGAGTGTTGTTGGGAGGATGTGCTACAGATGTTGGCCGCACTGCTTGGGACGCCAGTGGGATCTTCAACACAAACCCTACGGAGGAAGGTAATGAACTTTGCGCATATCTATGTTGAAATTGATCTTAGTAAACCTTTTCCAGATGCTATAGATATGTGTGCGGGCTCTTACTCATCGGTTCAGCAGTTAGATTATGAGACTTTACCTTTTCAGTGTCGTCTATGTCATGAGTATGGTCATTTATAGTGTAAGTGCCCTAGATATAAATGAGTGGTGCGCCAACCTCAAGTGTCGGCCCAGAGTCAAGATAGGGCTGATAAAGGAAAAGCTACTATGTCGGTCAAGGTAGGGGGTGCTGATGGTTTTGTCTCAATTAAGACAAGGAACAGGAATCAAGGATAGAAGAGGTCCCTACAGGAGAGATAGGAGGAGGATACCTTTAACAGATTTGAGGCCTTAGATGACCTCAATCAATAGGAAGTGAATCCAGGGTTAACCCCCTTGGACCAAGGTGCTTCAGGGGGGGATCCAGAAAGAGTTATGGAGGATTTTACCTAGGCCTTGCAAGTGATTGGAAGCCAGCAAATGGAGATGGATTAGATAGTAGGGGTCCAGTTGGGACTCACTCCTCGTTTAGAGGTGAATTTGGTTTGGGGGGGGAGGGGTCTCCGATAGGTCTGAAATTGGAATAGGCTAGAACTAAAAGTAATAAGTCTTTTGTTCACCTAGGTCTTCATCAAAAAGATATTAAGAAAAGTGCTACGAAGAAGAACTCAAAGGTTGGTAGAAAAAAGGATTTAGATAAAATCAAATTGATGGGAGAGAATTTGGTTGATTTAGGGTCAATAAAGACTTTGGATTCTCACTTTTCCAATCCTCCTAAATGATTGTGCTTTCATGGAATGTGAGAGCCTTGAACAGCGGCCCTAGACAAAAAGTTGTTCGGGAATTGATTAGGAATCATTCATCTGATGTCTTGTTCTTGCAAGAAACTAAACTCTTGGTGGAGAGTATGATGGGTCTAGTGCCGAAGCTCTGGGGGTGAGGTGAGTGTCAGTGTATTAGGGCAGCTGGTTCCTCTAGAGGGGTGGCATGTCTTTAGAATCCTTCAAGGATTCACCCTGTCTGGTGGGTGGCTTCCAGATCTTCAGTATCCGAGGTTGCCTCTAGTCTTGAGACCAAAGATCTTATCTTGTTTACTAATATCTATGCCCTTACCAATTTTCAGGGCAAGTAGAACTTATGGTCTCATATTTCTTGTATGCGAAGGCTGGTCCCTTTTCATCCTTGGATTATGGCGAGAGATTTCAATGCTATCATTGAGTTGAGTGAGAAGAACGAGGGTGTCATGTGGTTGGATCCTTCTTCTTTTCTCTTTCGGGATAGTATATCTTCGCTACATCTGGTTGACATTAAGCCTGGTAATGGTTTGTTTACTTGGAGCAATAGGAGAGTGGGGGAGTATTGGATTGTAGAGAGGCTGGATCGATTTCCGGTTTCTAGTTCTTTGGTTGGTGGGGGGTGGTCCACAAGTTCTGATATTCTTGATTGGAGAGGGTCAAACCACTAGCCTATCAAGCTAGTTTCTTCTCCTGCTCAGGTTGCTCGCTCTCCTTCCTTCAAATTCCAACTTATGTGGCTTCGGGATCCTGCTTTGCAGGCTCTTATTGAGCAGTGGTGGAGGAAGGGGAGGCCAGCCTTTAGCACTGCTATGTATACTTTTTCCAAGCAGCTACAATTTATTAAGTTTCAGCTTAAATAGTGGAATAGGCACGGTTTTGGGAACATTTTTCATGCTAAGAAAGCTGCCCAAATGGTGTTAAATGGCATCACCAGTGAAATCAGAGAGCATGGTTTGCCTGAAGCCTTGCTTAGGGAGGAGGATAGGGCTGTCAAGGTTTTAGAGGAATGTGAGCTCAGGGAAGAAATTTACTGGAAACAGAGAGCTTGTATTGATTGGCTCCAAGCGGCAATAAGAACACTGCTTTCTTTTTCAATTCTGTGAAAGCAAGATGTCATAGAATCTCCATTCCCGCTCTGGTCAATGATAGAGGTGAGGTGTTATTATCCTTGCAGGAGATATCTAGAGAGGCTTTACAGTATTTTTGATCCCTCTTCAGTGAGGATTCTTAGGGGGAACTAGTGGAGGAGAACCAGGTTCTCGCTTGCATTCCTCCTCTTGTTACTAGGGAGATGAATGAGTAGCTTATGGGCCCTATTTTGTTGGAAGAACTCAAGAGGATTATTTTTCACATGGGGAAAGGCAAATCTCCTGGACCGGATGGGTTCCCGATTGAAACCTTTCAAGAGTTATGGGATATCATCAAACTAGACTTACTGGAAGTGGTCCAAGAGTTCCAGAGGAACAAATAGATGCTTTGGGCCTTGAATGCAACTTTCATTGTGCTAATCCCTAAGTGTGATGGGGTCGACAGGTTAGGCCAGTTTCATCCTATATCTCTCTACAATGTGATTTACAAGATCATCTCTAAGTTGATTGTAAAGAGGTTGAAGAAGTGTCTGGGGGATGTTATCTCAAAGAAATAGAGCAGGTTTGTGGAAGGGCATCAAATTCTAGATGGTGTGGTCATTGCTACAGAGACCATTCATTCTATGGCAACCTCTAAGGAAAAAGCTATGTTTATCAAGTTGGATATGGCTAAGGCTTACGATAGAGTTTGATGGTCCTTCCTCTAGAAGATCCTCAGGGCTTTTGGCTTTGTTGAGGATTGGATCCAATGGGTTATGAGTTGTGTTACGTCCACCTCTTTCTCAGTGCTAATCAATGGTGATCATACTGAGTTGTTTGGTGCATCTAGGGGTCTCCGCTAGGGGGACCCCCTCTCCCCTTATTCATTCTCCTAGCTGAGGGCCTGGGGAGGCTAATTAAGCATAATGTGGGTCTGGGTAGTATTCAGGGGTGGAGTTGGGGTAATGATTTGCAGCCGCAGTCTCATTTGCAGTTTGTTGATGACACAGCCTTGATGGGACTTGCTAGGATTACAGAAGCTACTAATCTGCGTAAGGTTTTGGATGTTTATCTAGCAGCCTCAGGTCAGTTGTAAATAAAGATAAATCTTCTATCCTTTTCTTCAACACTCCTGGAACTATTCAAAGGAGGATTTCTCTTATCTTGAGAGTCCAAGTGGGCACTTTGCCCTTGACTTATTTGGTTATTCCTATTTCTCCTGGTAACCCTCCTCGGGAGTCATGGCAAGGTATCTTGGATAAATTTTGCTTGAAGGTTGAAAATTGGACTCACAGATGGTTATCATTCACTGGGAGGGTTCAACTGATTTAGTCGGTAGTTCAGGCTCTTCTGATGTATTGTTGTATGCTTCAAGTGGTTCCTAAGTGGTTCTTGAAGGGTTTGGACTCTTTGGCAAGGTAATTCTTATGGGCAGGCAATCTATCCTCTTCCAAATGGAGTCTTGTCAATTGGGACCTAGTGTGTAGCCTGAAGCAGTCGAGGGGGCTCGGTTTAAGGAAAACTATTTTATTTAGGGAGGCTCTGGCGGCTAAATTGTACTGGACGTGGTGTGTTGAGCAGGATCGTGGTTGGGCTAAGCTTTTGGCCTACAAATATATGCAAAGGATCCTAGTGCAGGAGGTTCCAAGATATTTGCTTGAGGGAAAAGGATCAATAATTTGGTATACTCTCAAGAAGGGGGCATCTCTCATTAAGGAGGGACTCTTTTGGATCTGTAGGAGGGGGGAAGAGGTCCTTTTCTGGAATGACTCTTGGGATGGGTACCCCCCATCCTTGATCAATTTCCTAATCTTGGGAACCTTAGCTAGAGATTTTTGGAGGCAGGGTGGTCAAGGGTGAGTGACTTCAAGGTTGTTTATAGGGGTGGCTGGCTAGAGTTAGAGCGGTGGAAGGCTCCTATTGAGTGACTGGTTGTTGGGATGGAGGAAGAGTGTGCTGAGTTGCATGGCATTCTGGCAAGTAGACATTGTAGTGCCCTCAAGGGTAGGGATGGACTTGCCTGGTCTCCGAATCCTAAGGGCATCTTTACTGTAGCTAGTGGATACCGAGAACTTTTGAACCGAAGATTGGAGGGAAGAGAGGTGCACTTATGGAAATAGGTTTGGAACAATTTTTCTTGGTCGAAGTGCAACTACTTTGCTTGGACTCTGGCCTTGAATAGATGCCTAACTTGGGATAATATTCGCAAGCGGGGATTCTTGGGGCCTTCTATTTGTGCTTTGTGTTGTAATGGGGAGGAAGATTCTTCACATCTGTTCTTCAGGTACCCCTTCTCTATGCTTATTTGGCATTACTGGTGGGGGGTGTGGAAGTGTCCTTGTGTTCATGTCGATTCTCTGGTGAAGTTTTGGAGCAGTTTAGGTAGACCTCCTATATTGTCCTCCTTCCTCCAGATTGTCTAGTATATTGGGACCATTTTCATACTTTGGCAGATATGGCTTGAGAGGAACAGAACGATCTTTTGTGAGGCTAGACTGTTAGTGTAGCAAGTGTGGAATAGAACCATGGTTATGATTCGGGAGACGGTGTAAGCTAAATGTGAGGTGAATTTTTCTTTGGACAAAGATGAGGTGGATATTATGAGTAGGTTTGGCTGGCGAGAGTTGTCTCCTGCCTTTTCTTGTGTTAGAAGAGGTAGATGTGCTATGAAGAAGGTCCAAAGGGTGGGAAAGTGGAGAACCCCTCAGGATGAGATTATCAAGATTAACATCGATGGCTCCTCCAAGGGTAACCCAGGCCCTGTAGGGGTTGGTGGTGTAGGTAGGAATTGTATGGGAGAGGCGGTTTTCTTCTTTTTAGTGCATAAAGGGAGGCAATCTAATAATTATATGGAGAGACTTGCTATTCTCTATGCCCTAGAGCGGGCTTGGGAGTTGGGTCATAGGAAGGTTATTTGTGAATTGGATTCACAAATTATTGTTAATTTATTGACTGAGTAGAAGGTTAGTGAGATTCGTTGGCAGCTGGCAGGGATTGTTCATCAGATTCTTCAAATTAGTTCTTTAATGGAGCAGGTGTCTTTCATCCACATTCCTCGTGAATGGAATAGAGCAGCTGATTGTTTGGCTAAGTGGGCTTTGGAACATGACAGTGATTGGAAATTTGAAGGTTGGGAGCATCTCTCCCCGGATTACTATCAAGTCTTACAGAAGATTCTTGCTAAGGACATGGATAGTTATGATGTTGGCTGATCTGGGACTGGGCCTAGGGGTCTTTTTTGGGGCCTCGGGGCTCTGGTCCTCCTCGTAATTTTTGTGTCTGATTTTCAATAAATTTTTTACCCCTTTTATTCAAATTTGTATTAAATAAAAAATATTATACACTGACTATATCTTTATATGTAATATTTTTTCTTATTAAATATATTATTTAAAGAGTAAATTTAAATTTTATATAGCATAATTTATATTATATGAAATATTATTAAGATCATAAATAGTTAACACTCAATTAAAATGTGTTCTAATTATTAATTAATTCTTTCAAAATTATATAGATTAATTTTAAATAATATCATAATTTAATATATATGTATTTTAGATTAGTTTAAATAATATATATTATATAATATAAAATAGTAATTATAATTATAATATTAAGTAGATATATAAATAAAATTTAAATTATCATAATTATTCTTTTTTTTTTAATTTAACAAATAATAATTTGCAAATTAATAATTGTCTATTAAAAAAATTAATTATTAAAAAAAAAATTAAAAAATTCCAAAATATATTCAAGTAAAAAGTAAATATCCTTACCCCATGTCAAACAAAACAACAAGTTAGTATAGACATATATAAAATTTTATACATACATAATTTAAATATTAAATAATATTTTTAAAATATTTATATATTTTAAGTTAATTTGGTAAATAAAAAAAATGAAAAAAATTCAAATACAAATACTTGAAACATATTCAAATGATTTTAAAATAATTATTATTTAAAATCTTTATTTTATTATTAGAAAATATAATAAAAATATTATAAATTTTCTTTTAATCTTTGCCAGCACGGTGTGTGCTGGGGTATTTTGAATTATTGTTATTATTATTATTATTGTGTTTAGATTGACCCTAGACCTTCCCCATTTTTATGGAAGGCCAAGAGTCACATCTTAGAATTCATTTTAGATGTCCCTATTGGGAATTGAACTTGGGTCTCCACAGTGAGAACCTAGTGTTTTAACCAGTTAAGCTCAACCCCTTGGACAAAAATAATTTTAAATTATTATTTATTAAATGTAAAAAAAATTAAATTTACATTTAAAAAAAACTTCTAATTTAAAAAATTATGTTTTTAAATCTAGATTTAAAAGAAATTGCTACTTATTTATTTTTTCATGCAAATCATGACTAAATTCTAATAAATATTAAACATAAAGATAAATATTTTTTTAAATTTGATATCTCTCACCATTGTTAGCATTCAGTAAGCTCTATTTTACACTAAGCTAACAACGAAGAACTACGAGATTATTTATGAACTCTATCTCTTCCACTGCCAGTGGTTGCCTATGTTTCCACTGTAAATCCTTTGATCATGTGGTGGCTCTTTTTGTATAAATCATGCATTGAGAAGATTGTAAACATATATTAAAGAGTTTATTTTCCTCTGTTCTTTATTCTAATTTCTCCTTGCAAGTTTTGTTTTCTCTTTCCTAACTAGATCTATATTTTTGCTTTGCAAAAAAATTAACAACCATCCTCTACATAAATTGTATTTATAAAATATAAATATACTAGTTAATTAATCATCTTCTTTCACCTAGCCACCGTAGCTTGGGAGCTTCTCGTGCCCCAAGCTGCTCATCAGCATTGGTATGTTTCAACCTACCCCACACTACTCTTATAAAAGAGAATTGATATGCCCTAGCTAGCCTAAGTTCTATTTGTACTCGTTACGTTTCACTTACCCCACACTTCTCTTTGGACCGACTTCAAATTATTCCATCCACAAAATTAAAGTAATTATTCCACATGAAAATTACTTTAATCCTTGTTATGTCACTTCCTACCCTCACCTTTTCAGAATCTTCCTCACCGACTTCCACTTTCTGCATAAATCACATCCACTCAGCCGACCTGCATAATATTCATCACTAACCCCCTCTTCTCTGACAATTAATCAGCTAGGTTTCGCTAACTCAACACCAAGACTGCTTTCTCGTTATTTTCCCTGCAATTCCATGGCATCAACTTTTGGTGTTGATGGGACGGGACCTTTTGATGCAACGGCACCACGTTCACCGACTTCAGGTACATAGTCACCACAAATTCCAAAACCCTCTTACGATGTCTTCATTAATCATCGAGGACCAGACATCAAGCACACAATAGCTAGTGCACTCTATGCCATCATCACTGGTATGCAAAGGACATTATTCTTGGATTTAAAGGAGTTAAAATGTGGGGATTTCTTGCCTAAATAAATTGAAGCAACAATGAGCAGTACTTTGCTTCATATAGAAATTTTTTCAAAGTGCTAGGCAGAATAATGCTGGTGTTTCGTAGAGCTTTCTTTTATTCTTAAAACTAGTGCCACAATAATTCCTGTTTTCTACCATGTAGAGCCTACTAATCTCAGATCTATAGGTGAATAGGAAGGAAAGTATAGTAAGGACTTTAAGAAGCATGAAGAGAAGGTAGATACAGTTCGGAACAACTTGAGGAGTGGAGAATGGCATTCCATGATGCTTCATTTCTCACTGGCCAAATCATTAAAAATGACGAGTAAATACTACACACTCGATCTCCTTAGCTTGGCAAACATGCATTCCAAAGTTCTCTCTTATCATATGCATTTTTTGCTTAATCTTCTGTTCTATTTTTTTTTCAAAATATTTTTATTATACAGTGATGACAGGACGCTGCTGAAAAATATTGGGAAGACTATATTGAAAGTATTAAAGCCAGATCCAAAGTTGGTCTCAAGGAAATAATGGAAGACTTTGAAATGAATACATTTCAATCTGTCTATGATAACCAGATGGTACAAGTTGTGGGAATATGGGGTACACGTGGCTCTGAGAAAACTACACTTGCTAAAGAAATATACAACAGAATATCTCCATTAATGGAGAGTTCCAGATTTATTTTTGATGTTCATGATGCGTCTTTCAAAGGCATGTTGCGTAACAAGCAGATTAACCTTCTGAAAGACCTTGGTGTTGAAGGTGTAGCAATTAAGAATATAGAGGATGGGAAGACACAGCTTGCCGAGCATTTCAGATCTGTTAGGGTGCTCATTATTTTGGATGATGTCGATCATGCGGACCAACTGGATACCCATGCAAAGGTAGTCTCATCATTGTTACTGCATGTGACAATGAAGTACTCAAGTCTTCGGGTTTCCCCTCTTTATACAAAATAAAGGAATTGAATATATCTCACGCAGAGCAACTTTTTTGCTTGCATGCATTTTCACAGCCCGTTCCACTGGATGGATTTGAGGAGCTTGTTAAGAAATTTGTTACCTCTAACTCTGATGGAATTGGGTGTAGAGCTTTGTGGGACCTCCCATGAATTTTGGGAGTGTAAATTGGATAAGGTCTCGAGGGTAATGTCACAGAATATCAAGGAGGCTCAAATTTGAGATGCCCTTGATTATGAGGAGAAAGAGACATTTTAAAGGACTTAACTATGTATTCCTTAGGTGCTATGTTACTAGAAGTGCCAAGGCAAGGCTTTGTTTCCTCTTTTAATGAGTGAAATGCTACTTCCATTCTAAACCACTATTTTTAGGCATGTTTGATGTTTTAATGAGTTGCCAAACTTGTAGCACACCTTATATTTATTTTTGTAATTGTTCAATACTTGTATACTTCATTGTCATCCTCGGCAATTTTCTATATTTTTTTAACTTGATATATATATTCCAATTTCCATAAAAACTTTCAACTAGCATGCAAGCTACTTCGTTAATTATTTAGATCTTGGGCAAAGCTTTTGTGGCCTTGGAATTTTAAAGAAAAGAGACCTTGATTGTATGACTTGATAATTTGGAACTTGTACGAGTCATCCTACAGCTCAAAATTACATATATGATTTGGGCTTCTTGTAGGATTATAACTTCAGTCGTTCTGATTAGGTGATTGGTTTTCGTAAGGTAATCAAATGTCTTTTACAATATTTTAGTTGTATATATTGATTGTTGTTAGATGTCTAGCTATGTTTTATGGTTTATTATTCTCTTTTAAAAGGTTATGAGCTCTCTCAAAACCAACCTTAATAAAAAATAATCAGAAATAGAGGCTTGAGGCAGTTTTGTATAAAACATGCACTTATATATAATTATCAATGTATAGTTAAATTTCAAAAAATTAGTTGTGAAATCAAATATATATATTTTTTAATTAATATTTTAGGTTACATTTAATGAGTCTTTTCTTTATGAGAGATAATTGAATGTGATTCAAAACATGAATTTCAGAAGTAACCTTTTGAATACTGTTAGACTACAGAAAATGAATAGCTTCAATAATTCATTGGTACAAAATAGATGTTGACATACCAAAATGGGAGCAGAGCTCAACCAAGATGTTGACCTAATGAAATAGGAGTAGAGGTCAACCTTAAATACTACAAAAAAAAGCAACTTATTTACTAGATTAAGATAATATATACTATATGTTCTAATCAAATGAGGACATTTTTATCCTTTTCTTCTTGTTTTACATTTTCTTAGGAATTGATATGAATAATGTGACTAGTTGGTTTCTCCAAAGGTAGAGTATGGTAATATGTTTATTTCATGTGTCCCAGATAATTAATTGGTTGCTTTGACTTTGAATTGTGTTCAGACTCCATGCTGCCATGGTTAACCAAAAGAGCAATGGCACATAATTTGTTTCAAATTACCTACATTTTGATAGGTCCCAAATGGTCACCAAAAGCATAAAGGGCCCTTCTTAAGATGCCTTCATTCTGAACTTCAAGCACAATCTAAAAAGTACAAAACTAATGCAATTGTTGAGTTTTTTTAGGGAACTTCGCTTTCAAGTAGTCCTCCAATTTCTACCTTTCCATTATGAATGTTATACCCTCTAACAGCCTCACCAAGCACTTTGTTTGCAATATATTCATCGTGGACAAATTTTATTGCAATATGCACTATTATCCATAAAATTTTGTTAAATGTAGACAATTGGACAACAAAATAGATAAAACTTGTGATGGGTATATGGGTTGAGGAGGTGTTACAATTAAGAAATGATCACCTATGAGTCACCAAATGGCATCTTCAATGTGTTGGTTCTATGGCACAAAACTTTTGCATAGATGTTTGTGATTGAATTGACTCAAGAAGAGGAATTCTCATTTTCTAACCACCATCTTAATCATGTAGTTCAAAGGTTGATATGCCAATCTTGCACTATTATAAGAAGTCTCCATTGACAAGTGACAATCAAAGGCTCAGTGTGACCTTGAAAGGCCATAGAGAAAACTTGAATGTCCAAAATTGTAGTGGCATATTAATTGATAAAAGGAGTAAAATTTATATACCAAATCAGATCTGCTTCACTATTATTACTAGAATAGATCTTTGGATTTTTTGTAAAGAGGAATGGCCTTTAACACATGTGAATTTGTAAGGAAACTTCCAACCAACTTTATGACAATTTCCATATAATACAATTTAGATTTCAACAAAATAATCAGATAGAATCCACATGCAAATAATAGACAACATACCCATCAAAGATGACTCAATATATACCCTAGAAAAACCCTTATGAGAGAAAACCTCAGCCTCCAAAAGAATCCATCACAATCTATTATTCAACAATGCAAACATACAATACAACTATGAAATCTTTCGAAATCACAGCCATTGCCAAGCCATCAATAAGAACTCCATGTAAACGAGCATGTAACCACACATCCCATGAAATGCTTCCAACCTTCACAAATTCTAAACCTAGCTAATTAGATAGCTGGCTAACCCAAACAACTACACTTGTTGATTTTATAGACACAAGCTCTCACAAAACCACCAAGTGGTATTACATCAAAACCATGTGCTATGAAAACATGTGCAAATACCATGGGCTAACCACCCCATTGACCCCACATCTAATATTGGGTAATTTATCAAATTAATTTTTCCAATATTAGATTAATACAATATAATATCCCAATGTTACAATATAGCTCATCAAGTGGTGTCGAGAATATTCCCTAGGTATCTCTACATGTTACACGTTCATGTGCAACGTCAAATAAATAAAAATTTCTATGGGAAACTTGCATAATAAATAAATATTATAATTACAAATGTTATTATGCAAGGTGTACAATGCCTATTTTCCCTATATTTCCCCACTTGTTGTATACATTACATAAGGGGCAATAAGTAACCACAACATGAACAAGGGAACAATATCTCTAGCACATATACCATCATGGAATCCAAGTGATCCATGTGCTCCATCAAGATACCTACAACAAGAAACATAGTGACCACCATCTCATACAAGAATGCTCTCACCCCCCACAATGTCACTGCCACTAGACATAGAAAATGCCATCCAAAGATAAAGCCACACAACCTATCGCAATGAATGATAAGTCCTATCTCAACTGATATCCAAACACAAACACTCAATCCAAAGGTAACCAATGCATCAATAGCTGGAAAGAACTAATAACCATATCTGAAATAACACCCACAGTCGGTCCTAACACATCCATCTATCCATACCTCCAAGCTATACATATCAAGTGAATTTCATATTATCAACATATACAACTTGTAACGTGCAATCATAAGCTCCAAGTGCAATACCTATCACATATGTACACCTAAAAACTCTCACTGCATAGGTAATATCAAATCTGAAATGAATCCACTAACAACATTACATAGAAAGTGTATCCATAACCATGTAGTACCAAGGAACATCCACAACAATATGAATAACCTATAAACCAATAACCTACAAGTAAAACTCCTACCACAAGTCTCCATAACTCTCTCATGTTCTTCGCAACCAACAAAATAAATAGATAAAGGAAACTCCATGTCATCTCTCACATGACAACACATGAACATAAACTAGTGACCACATAGCTCCAAACAGCCTTAAATCCAATGTAATGTAGAATTGAACATCTAGGAAGATAACCAAGACCAAAGAGAGAAATACTACAAATCAATATCTGTAGCATGTCCTTCTACATACACCCCTAAATACCAATTGTGTCAAATATGATCTCCTCCATAGAACCCCAAATGAAAATCCATAATGACACCCAAAACTGTTATGTCCCTTGGACCAAAAAAACATGTATAACATGTAATCAACATGGATGTAAGCCTCTCATAACAAAGAAGATCAAACTAATACCTTTCCTAATCCCAAGGGAATATGTCTAATAAACCATCTCTCAAACTCAATATTAATTAATTCCATCATAATAATAACTCAAATGCAGAAGGAGATAACCAATGCCAAACATATCTCAAACTAAATCCTCTAGAACTAACCATATATCCATAGCTCAAGTTCCATATATCTATGAAAGATAAGCATAAACATAATGCACCTAAAAGGAACAATAGGCAATACCTCTCAAGTAGTAAACTGTCGAGTAGACCAAGAGTGGGGAATGGGAATTCTCCTCTAAGACATTCAAGTCATCATGACTCATCTAAGAACAATCTCCTCTCAAGTCTATACCAGGTGAATGCTCATAGTTTTTCCTATTGAAATCATTAACCATTTCAACACACGTCTCAAATCACAAGAGAATATCGGCATCACCTATGTCTCCATGTATCCATGAGTACTTGTAACCAATCAATTTATGGCAAACTCCAAATGCAACATAGCACCATCATAAAGTAATCAAGAAAATGATCATGTACCCACTACAAAGAGAACCACCAAGATCAATGTCAAAGCTCCAAGCACAAAATCAGGAACATAAACATGATAGCATGATCTAACAATCCCCTCCAAGGAGATAACATGATCCATATGAACATATCAAATAGCGATATCATGTCAAAACTCTAAGAATGCAATCAAGAGTCTACCATGACATAACAACAACCATCCTATCAAAAAAGGATAAAATGTCAAATGAAAATATAAACCACACCTCAACCAAGAACTCTATGAGTCCTCCAAAATGTCTACATCCTCAAATATCATGAAGATCACCATCTCCTATCAGTGTACCTACAGATGTGATTGATCCTTTTGTAGTAATATGATGTGATGCATCATCCAAAATATGTATACTAAGAAGATCATCCACCATCCAATGGCTAACACACATCATTACTACAAGCTCCCACTAAACTGTGATACCAAGATAGATCCATAGCATCGTGATAGCCATCTCCTAAATGAAGATCATCTAGATATACACACATACAACTGGAAGTGTCAATAACATCGAGTAAACCATGAACTCCAAGCCAAGAAGATACAAAATTACCAACAAACAATCATGAACCAATCCTACATTACCACATCATCACTGCCAAAAGCTCCCCTTGAAAGTGTAACCAAGCTATCCATGACAACATGATAAAACTATTAGAATCAATGATAGTCCCAAAGACACTGAGAGGGGAGGGTGAATCAGTGTCTAACTGGTTAGCAAAAGATTTAACTTTATTAAGAACTTTGCATCCCAAAATAGTGTACCGGTAAATAAGAATTAATACAGTAAATAGGAACAATAGAGACAACATAGAAAACACACCATAACACAAGATATTTAATGAGGAAATCCAGTGTTGGAAAAACCTCAGTGTGATTTGTGACCCACAATATTCACTCACTGACCAATGAATAAATATTACTTACAATGAGGGGCTTGCACATGCAGGAAGGCTAGCAGCCTAGAGCTCACTGCTCAATCACAAAACAGAAGTCTCACTGACTTACAAAATGGATTATCAAAATCCAATACAATGTATTACTTTAGATCAGCATCAACTATGCCAGGTTCAGTACCGGTTTAAGCTCAATTCATTACCAAAATCTTTGTTGTCAACTATATCACCTTATAAAATTATCAGCTATGTGTATCATCCTTTCTCATAAAATTCATACTCACATATGAAATGACCTATAAGATCTCATAGATATGTATGATTCTTTTAGAATATGCCATATCATCTTTTACAAAAGATAAAACAATAAACAAAATTTTATTCCATGTTGGCTTGAGTGTCGGTATCCATTATTGCCGCTGCCAGTGAAGTATCTGTCGATGAATGTACAAGTCTATTGCCATTGTCAGTAACTAGCGGTGGGTTGACAGATGATTTCCAGTTGGTTGCCATCAATGACAACATCAACTATTCTCATAAGAGTGTAGAATTCCAACAATCTCCCCCTTTGGCATTGATGGCAACACTCATAAGAAAAATCCAAAAACTATTCCAAAAACTGAAGTCCAAAAAGTTTCCAAAAAGATATGCTCCCCCTGAGCAAATGATCCCCTCTAAATAATCAGTTTTCTCTCAACTACTCCCCCTTTGACATCAATGACAAAGGCGGTCAAAAATTGTCAATCGAGTGCAAAAATTTCACCTCAAGGTCTATAACCGGTTGGTTACAATCTGAAAGATATCTGCTAAAACCAAATTAAGATTTTGCATAAACCTTTTGTTGTCATTTAAGGTCGCCTCAGTCTATTGGATCATGTCGGTGAGATGATGCATGTACTCTTCCAATGATCATTCTCCTTGAAGTAATGCCTTGAATATTTCCATTCTCTAGGATATAAGATTGTCTAGTTTTGGACCGAGTTTATTTTTCAGTTCTTTGGCATTAGACTTAATCCGTGCCTTTTCTTTCTCAAGTTTCTCTAGTTTTTCTTCAAAGCTTGTCGTTTCTTGCTCAAAAACTGATATGTGGCCAGATGAGCCAATTATGTTATCAGCTATGTCTTCAATTTCTTTCTGAATTTTTCTGATTTCCTTATCTATATCCTCTGTCAGAATGTGTGGTTTGCATGTTTATCTGTACAACTCTTTGTATTCCAAAATTACAGATTTCAATGCCGATAATAATGTATTCATGTGTTCTGTGCACTTATTTATGGTGTCATCAAATAATTTGTTCTTCACCTTTTCAAATCTATCCTTTATTGTATCCTCATTCACTTTATCAACCGTTATTACATTGTCAGCAATAAATTTGGACAATGTGTCTAATTTACCTAAAGAATCCTTAACATGATCTATGTTACATTTCAATGCAATCAATTTAAGAATTGGTATGGTGTCATCAATTGCTTTGTAGGCCAAAGCATTGCAATCCGTTATCTTTTTTATTGAATCCAGGAGTACCTTTGTTACATTAGTAGGTCTGAATTCACTTGATGATGTGTCAGATGTCTGACCAATTGCCTTTATTACCTTTGCACTGATAGTTCTGATACTTAATGTAAGTACAGATCCAATAGCCAACAAGATGAGAGGGGGGGGTGAATCATACAAACTTAATCTTCCATAAAAACATCAGATTCAACCTCGGTAACATATACTTCAGTAACATAATCAAAACTATTAAACATGTAAACTCAAAAGCATATAAACATCATAAACCTCATAACACCAGATTTAACGTGGAAACCCAAATAGGGAAAAACCACTATGGGATTTCGAACCCACTAAGAAATATACTCTTCTAGAGTATGCTCGATTAAAAGAAAATCCTGTTAAAGATTACAAACACATTGCTAGATGTGACCCGGTTAAGGGATTTCCCTCAGATTTGTTAGGATCTTCACCTTGTTAGAAGTGACCTTGTTAAAGGATTTCAAACACTCAATTAGAATGTCACCTTGCTAGAGGGTTTTACAAATAAGACTGTTAAGTCCACTCGGTTAAGAGATTTTTTGTCACTTTCATAAAATAATAGTAATAAAAATCTATCTGCAACTTCACATCTAAAATGCTAAAGCAAATTCTTATTTGTTCAATACAATCTAGACATAGAACTAATCTTGTCCATCTGCTGGGCTTCTATACTCTATTATTCAAACAGGTCTTCAAGCTTCTATGCTCAGTAATCACTATGTAGCATCCCTGTGCATACATTTGCCTGCATACATTGTTTATCAATAGTTCCCTATTTATAAAAAATTCGCCAACTGCTTAATCTCCTTGATCACATTTCCCATGATCAATCATAGCCATCAGATCTTCAAACTTTGACCAAGCTCAATGTATCCTTCAATCTGAAAATGTTTTACCCCGCCTTGGAACTTGCATACATTTCTCGGAACTTGTGCTAGGGTATTACGATTCAATCTGAGTTGTAGATCTTCATGTCGATTTTCCTTTGCCATAGATTCATTAACAAACTTCATACACGGCATACCAATCATTTAATCAGTTCCAGCTCATCAGCATCCTTCATTAAATAACACATGTAACCATTTAATGTATTCTGGTATAGCTTGGTTACAACTCGGTAACAACTCGGTAAATGCTAAACTTCACTTGGTAGACATTCTGCCTTCATTAACCAATAGTGATAACCTTAGGGTTTACCGACTAGGTTCTTTGCTCGGTAACATAGTATAGTATTAACCTTACAATTTACAACATATGTGTAGCATCCTAAAATTGGGACACTTGCAATTTTGACTGCATTTGGGTCTTCACGATGGTGATGCAATGATGAGCCTGAATGGAGACCCCGAAACCTATTTGCGACATCAAAAACTGCATATTTCTGCACCTTGGCCTGATCCTTCCTTGCACCCTGCTGTCCCGGGAGGTGGGACCATGGCGCCCAGTGCCCTGGTCCTTTAGGACCATGGTGCCTAGTGCCCTAGTCCCTCAGGACCATGGCGCCCAGTGCCCTGGTCCCTGGCCCTATTTTGGGGCTGGTCTCTTGTTGGGCATCGGGTCTATAAGTTTGCAATTTGGAAAATAATGTTCCTAGGTCGGCCTAAGGTCAGAAAAATTAGTCTCCTAACCCTAATTGACAAGTATATAAACTACTTTTCCTCTCCTAGAAAGAAAAGAAGGAAGGAAGTAAGAAAGAGCAAGACGCGGAAGCGATATTCAAACATTCAAACATTCAAACATTCAAGCATTCAAACATTCCTTCAAGCAATTGAGCATTCTAAGTCTCCATTCAAGGCTAGGTGTTGCATTCAAAGACAAGGATTCAACCATTGAAGAGGAGATCACTTGCATACAACATACAAACATACAACATTATTACACCTTCGCATGTAAGAATACAAACATTCTTACGACAAGGTATCAGTACTTGTTTACATTACAAACATTTAAATTTACAGCATTCTCATTTTTTGGTTAATTCCAAAACCAGGGTTTGACCTAAAGGCAAACCCCTAATCCCTAACCCCCCAATCATCCTCTCTTTTCTGTGTGTAGGTTTCAGGTACGTAGCTATAATTGAAGATCTGGAATCCTTGTGCAGAGATGAACAGATCCCCCTTCGTTTCGCGGATATTTTGGAGGACCGTGTGCACTCCGGGCGCCATCGTCCTATCAAATTTCACTCAAATTTGCAGGACAGCATCGTCTCGACATTTTACTGCTAATTTCAGGTCCGTAGCTTCATCCCGTGTCCCTATCTCCATCTACAAGCGAATCTTTCTTACTTTACATGCATTCCTAGTTCAATCATTCTATCTACATTCTTTACAAAAGAGGGTATCCTTGATGTCTTAACCATTGAAACTCATTTAGAATCTAGTCTTGCATTGTGTGAGATTGGATCTTGTGGGTTTCAACCCCTCTTTTGAATGTAAAGTCTCTTCTAAGTGAAAACCGTCAACCCTAGTGACCCTCCTTTCTCTCTCCTTGGAGTGGGGGGGTAGGAAAACCTAGGGTTCAATTTTTTCGCTTTACATTTTGGTGAACCCAACGTGAACATCCTAATTCTGATTACTCATGGTTAGATCTGAAATTTTTTTGCTTCTTTAATTACATTTCCATGTTTGATCTTTTGCAAATTTTAGAGGTTAATTGCATAAAAAACCCTAAATCTTCTTTTTAGTAATTGAGCTTGTGAAATGTTTAATGGTTAATGCTTGATTCAGATCTACTCTTCTATTGCAAATTGTCAAATCATATTTGTGCTTTAATTCTGAAAATTAAGTGGTTAAGTGTCAAAACCCTAATTTTTAGAACCCTCTTGATTCAACCTTTGACTGATAATTTCACTGATCAAAACACCTCCAAATCGGCTATAACTTTGGATTCCACAACAAAATCACAATATCTCTCATCCCTGAAAATTTTGAAAAAAGTTGCAAGGACCGTGTGCACCCCGAGCGCCATCATCCCCGACATTTTTTCTGAAATTTCGGGAGCTAGATCTTACTGTATTTTTCTCCTAAAATCCAGAATTTTGGCTGATTTTATCAATTCTAACACTTTCAAAATTAAAGTCAAAGTTGGTCTAGTGATCGCTTGGATAAAGGCTTATAATCATTCAAAAATTGTTGAAATTGAAATTTGTGTTAAAATTGTGTTTCTTACAATCCTAAATCTGAAAAGTGTGTTAGCATTCATTCGAAATTTCAGTGCTTTATTCAAATTTTTGTAGTTTGTGACTTTTGAAATTAAGTGTTTAATTGCAACAACCTTGATTTCCACTTTCAAATTTGAATTTTGCATGAAATCGAGTCAACTTTTAAATTTCAAAGCTTGCATTGCTTTTAGTATTCCCTCTAAAATCATAAAATTCAAAATTTCAGTTTCCCTCTCTTTTTCAAAATTCAAATTTTGCATTTTCCAACAATCTTGGTAGGGTTCAATTTTGAGATTGCAACTTTAATTTGGCCTATCTATAGATCGTAAAATCACTCAATTTTTTTAGATTAGCTTTAAAATCATCATAACTTTCATCCCTGAAAATTTCGAAAAAAGTTGCGAGGACCGTGTGCACTCCGCTCGCCATGGTCCTCGACATTTTTTCTGAAATTTCGGGAGATTGTCCTGATTGTATTTAACAGCTTAAATCTAGGAGATTGGCTGATTTTATTGAAATTTGCTACTTCTAAATTCAAAATCTTCTCTCTCTCTTTAGTGCATGAGTTTTACAACAATAAGCCCTACTTACACTATTCCCGTTAGATGAAGCCTTAGAATTAAGTCCTTCCAAGGTTTAATTACCAAGGAGATGGAACCTAATTTGAATGGCCTTTTTAACGAGGACATGGGTAATTCTTCTAATCCTCTTAATGATGAAGAAGCTCTCCATGAGGTTTCTATAGAACAACTTTCGAAATTGGATAACCAATTTGATGATTTTCAACAATGGATGTCTCACGAATACCCCGATAGTGAAGCTCTTTCATTAATTGAGGGTCTAAAACGTATGGTTCAAAGTGATAAGAATGGAATTGATATTTTGCGTAGTATTGCACACATTGTGGATTCGAATGTGATGCCTATGAAGAGTTGTGCCAAAACTTTAGGTTATACACAACCTCCTACTCAAGTCAATCATTCTATTCCTTCAACAACTTCTATTGCTAGTATACCTACTTTTACATCAAACATAATGACTACTTCAATACAAAACATTCCACCTATGATCACCAGTCATGGGGGCAATCCTTCTTCTTCAATCAACCCTCTTCCTTCATTCAATCTAACTTCTTCATTCATTCCTTCAATGAGTGTTCCTATTACATCTCCACAAATAAACATGACACAAGGGGGCAATTCGTTTAATCATTCCATTCCTCCTTGTAGTGTTCCTCCTTTCCAATCATCTCCTATGACTAACTATCATAGTGTCCCGCCACCTTACTCTCAATCAATACCTTCTTTCAATAACATAATACCTCCATCACAATCTAACACGTCTAATATGAACTCTTCGACTGAAGCAACCATTAACAATCTTGCACAAACTGTCTCTTCTTTACAACAACAAATTGCCTCTATGAATCAATCTAAGTTTAGTGTGCCCACATTTGATGTTGTGAGCCCACTTTCTCTTGACATTGTTCGAGCTATCCCCCCTAAACATGTTGAAATCCCGCAATTGGAGCTTTATAATGGTAAGGGTGATCCTCTAACACATGTTAAGACCTTTCAAACAATATGTACCGATTTTGCTATGACCAAAGGTTGCTTGCAAAACTGTTTACTAGAACGTTAAGAGATAAAGCCCTACAATGGTATTGCTTGTTGCCTTCCTATTCTATTACTTCTTTCGAACAACTTGCAAATGCTTTTATTCAACAATTTCAAAACAATATAAGTCCTAAAGTTACTTTGATTGATTTAATGCATTGTAAACAAGGTGTTAAAGAAAAAGTGACTGATTTCATTGGTAGATATAAGCATTTGTATGCTCAAATTTCCTTTCCAGTACCTGACAATGATATTCAAAGAATCTTTATTTATAATTTACAAAAAGATATTAGAGAAAAACTTTTGTTTTCTGAGTTTACTTCTTTCCAACAGTTGTGCGCAACTCTTCACAATTATCAACTGACTGTGAGTCAAATGGAACAAGCAAAGCCTATGGCTCCGAGTGATAAGGGTGATAGTAGTCAACAACCATTTGGGAAGTTTAAACCGAACAGATAGTCCATTAAGTTCAATGAAAACATCATCAACAACAATGTGAATGCAACATCAGGTGTGCCTCCTATTTCTAAGTTTTTCAAGAAAGAAAGAAAGTTTACTCCTTTGAATGAATCATTGCATAGTATTATGAATAAGTTATTGGAACAAAATGTGCTTACCCTCCCTCCTATAAAGAAAATAGATCCTACAAAGATTAATTCACCCTATTTTGATAACAAATCTTGTTGTCAATTTCATCGTCAACCTGGGCATGATACTGAAAAATTTTTTGCTTTAAAGGGTAAAATTCAAGATTTGATTGATAATAATACTATCTCTGTTTCTGGTGTGAATGATAAAGGCAACGATGAGCCTAAATGGAGACCCCGAAACCTGTTTGCAACATCAAAAACTGCATATTTCTGCACCTTGGCCTGATCCTTCCTTGCACCCTATTGTCCCGGGAGGTGGGACCATGGCGCCCAGTGCCCTGGTCCTTCAGGACCATGGCGCCTAGCGCCCTGGTCCCTCAGGACCATGGCGCCCAGTGCCCTCGTCCCTAGCCCTATTTTGGGCCCGGTCTCTTGTTGGGTATCGGGTCCGGTCTCTTATTGGGTATCGGGTCTTTAAGTTTGCAATTTGGAAAATAATGTTCCTGGGTCGGCCTAAGGTCGGAAAAATCAGTCTCCTAACCCTAATTGACAAGTATATAAACTACTTTTCCTCTCCTAGAAAGAAAAGAAGGAAGGAAGTAAGCAAGAGCAAGATGCGGAAGCAATATTCAAACATTCAAACATTCAAACATTCAAGCATTCAAACATTCCTTCAAGCAATTGAGCATTCTAAGTCTCCATTCAAGGCTAGGTGTTGCATTCAAAGACAAGGATTCAACCATTGAAGAGGAGATCACTTTCATACAACATACAAGCATACAACATTATTACACCTTCGCATGTAAGAATACAAACATTCTTACGACAAGGTATCAGTACTTGTTTACATTACAAACATTTACATTTATAGCATTCTCATTTTTTGGTTAATTCCAAAACTAAGGTTTGACCTAAAGGAAAACCCCTAATCCCTAACCCCCCAATCATCCTCTCTTTTCTGTGTGTAGGTTGTAGGTACGCAGCTATAATTGAAGATCTAGAATCCTTGTGCAGAGACAAACAGATCCCCCTTCGTTTCGCAGATTTTTCGAAGGACCGTGTGCACTCCGGGCGCCATCGTCTCGTCAACTTTCGTTCAAATTTGCAGGACAGCATCATCTCAACATTTTACTGCTAATTTTAGGTCCGTAGCTTCATCCCATGTCCCTATCTCCGTCTACAAGCGAATCTTTCTTACTTTACATGCATTCCTAGTTCAATCATTCTATCTACATTCTTTACAAAAGAGGGTATCCTTGATGTCTTAACACTTGAAACTTATTTAGAATCTAGTCTTGCATTGTGTGAGATTGGATCTTGTGGGTTTCAACCACTCTTTTGAATGTAAAGTCTCTTCTAAGTGAAAACCGTCAACCCTAGTGACCCTCCTTTCTCTCTCCTTGGAGTGGGGGGGGGGGGAACACCTAGGGTTCGATTTTTCTGCTTTACAATATTTATGATGTTAAAACAATCTAAAAATCATGATCTCATCATTGTCTTACTCGGTAATAGTTGCCCATTGAATACCTTATTCATCCCCTTATTCATCATATTCTTTCTATGTCTTTTACCGACATCTTTATACTCTTCAAATCATACTTCTCAAGATATGGCAACATCATATTGAATTAGAAAATCAATTTCTTGACATCAATGACAAAATAATAATATCAAGATAGTAAACATCCTTAATCAGTTATATCCATAATCATCAACAACCTTCTCAATATCCTTATTGAAATGCCAACAATCTCCCACTGTCTGTTATAATGCCAAATGCCAACAATCTCCCCCTTTGGCATTGATGGCAAAACTAATTGATTTGACCTTAAAAAGATTCAGATTGTTGTGATTCTGAAATGCTGAAATGCTCTCTTGTTGTTATCAGAATTTTGCCTCATACATTAGACTTCTCCTCTTTTCTCCAGTCTTCTCCCTCTTTTCCTTCAATCTTCTTCAGTCTTCTCCAGTCTTCTCCCCCTTTGACAACAATGCCAAAAAGTAAAGAACTAAAACATAATTTCTTCCTGTATGTAGTGAATTCCTGTTGTAATGTGTCAATTTAGTCTTGGTCAGAGCATTTGTCTTCAATTCTTGTTCCCTGTATTGTATCCTGCACACCTTTAGAAACATCCTAAAGTGTGTAAATCAGCATCAACTCCTAAAAGATATTTGATACAGCCATCGAATTGATGCTTTCACCGAACTCGATTAGTGAATAGAAGATAGGGGTAGGACCCCTAACTTACTTCTGAGATATTCAAAAGTGTCCTTTGGTAGTGGCTTGGTGAAGATATCTATTATTTGTTCCTTTGCGCTAACATACTCGAACACCACTTTCTTCTCTTGAGCTTCTTGTCTAAGATAATGATATTTGATAGAGATGTGCTTTGTCTTAGAGTGCATAACAGGATTCTTTGAAATGTTGATGGCACTAGTATTGTCACAGAATATGGTTACTGGCTCGGTAAGTTTCTCATTTATACCTTCCAACAGTTGTTTGATCCATGCAATGTTGGTACATTTAATGCTGCAGCAACGTATTCAGCTTCTGTTGTTGACTGTGAAACACATCCTTGTTTCTTGCTAAGCCAACTCACTAGTCTTTCTCCTAAAAAGAAAGCTCCTCCACTTGTGCTTTTCTTGTCATCAATGTGCCTGCCCAATCAGCATCAGTATAAAATTTTAAATCAAAATCATTTCCTTTCTGATATACTAAGCCATAATCCTCTGTGCCTTTCAAGTATCTAAAAATTCTTTTGATTGTTGTCATGTGTGTTTCCTTAGGATCTGCAAAGAATCTTGCAACTATACCTACTGCATGTGCTCTGTCTGGTCTACTATGAACAACATATTGTAGCTTTCCAATCATGGATCAGTAAAGTGTCTCATCAACAGATGCAAATTCATCATTCTTTGATAATTTACAATTGGTAGTCATAGGAGTACTTACTAGTTTTGAATCCTCCATTCCAAATTTCTTCAAGATTTACTTTATGTACTTGGATTGAGTAATGAAAATCTCATTTTTCATTTGCAGTATCTATAAACCTATAAAATACTTTATCTCACTGATTAATGACATTTCAAATTCTTTGCTCATTTCATTTCCAAAGTTCTTACATAAAGAGTCATTTCCACAAAATATAATATCATCAACAAATATGGCTGAGATCAGTATTCCATTTTCATCATTCTTCATGTACATATTGTTGTTCTCACTTGTCCTTATAAAACCAATCTTAATCAAATAAGAGTGCAATCTTTCATACCATGCTTTAGGTGCTTGTTTCAGACCATATAATGCTTTGTTCAATTTACATACCTGATCTTTATTATTGTCTTCAACAAATCCTTCAGGTTGTTCAATAAAAACTTCTTCTTCTAATATTCCATTTAGAAATGCAGATTTGACATCCATTTGATATACCTTGAAGTTTTTGAAAGAAGCATATGCCAACAATGTTCTTACTCCTTCAAGTCTAGCCACAGGTGCAAAAGTTTCACCATAATCAATTCCTTCTTCTTGAGCATAACCTTTGCAAACTAGTCTTGCTTTATTTCGAATGACCTCTCCTTTTTCATTTAGCTTGTTTCTGAAAATCCACTTTGTACCGATTAGATTTTTGTCCTTTGGTCTCGGGATTAGTGTCCATGTGTCATTCTTCTTGATTTGATCAATTTCTTCTATCATAGAATTTATCCAATCTTCATTGTTAATTGCCTCTTTCACTATTCTCGGTTCAAATTCAGATATCAGACATGTGTTATGTCTTAGTTTGTTCCTTGTCATCACTAGATCATCCTTATCTCCTATAATCTGACTTGGTGCATGATGTCTTCTGACATACTTGGCTAATACAGGCTCGGTAGGCTCTATATGATCTTCTCCATCACTCAGTAACTGGATATTTTCTTCATTTTCTTCAACAGTTTTCTCGGTAAGACTTGTCAGTTGAACATAGAAAAATTCATCATAATCTTCTAGTTCTTTGGAATTTCCTTCATCATTTCTTTCTGCAAATTCATCAATTTTCACATTTGCACTTTCTACTATTTTGTTAGATGATTTGATCAGACATTTAAATGCTTTGCTTCTAGAAGAATAACCTAGAAATGTTCCTTCTTCACTTTTCTAAACAAACTTGCCATTTCTATCATCTTTGTGTACATAGCATCCACTTCCAAAGATTTTAAAATAACTTACATTAGGTTTCTTGTCATACCAAATTTCATATGGTGTCTTCAAAGTACCTTTCTTCAGTTGTACTCGGTTCAGGGTGTAAACTACAGTGCTTATTTCTTCTCTCCAAAATGTTTGTGGCACTTTCTTTTCAATCATTAGTGTTCTAGCACAATCCACAATATATTTTTTTCTTCTCTCAACTATTCCATTTTGTTGTGGAGTTCTCGGTGTAGAGACTTGTCTTTTAATACCATGATCATTGCAGAATAAGTTGAACTCATCAGATGTGAACTCTCCTCCTCTATCTAATCTAAGACATTTTAGTTGTCTTCCTATTTCATTTTCAACTCTTGCCTTGTACCATTTAAACATTTGAAAAGCTTCTGATTTTTCTTTTAAAAACATTACCGACATCATCCTTGAATAGTCATCCACAAATAATATGAAATATTTATCACCATAATAACTTTGAACTTTCATAGGACCACAAAGATTAGTGTGCACAAGATCTAAAATTCCCTTAGAAGTGTAAGACTTACTTGTAAAGCTTGATCTCATCATCTTACCCATCTGGCATCCTCGGCACATAGCATTCTCAGGTTTTTCAAGACTCGATAGACCTCTTACTCGGTGCTTCTTACTTATTTTGATCAAATTATCAAAATTTATATGACAAAACCTTTTATGCCATAACCAGGTATCATCTATCTTTGCATACAAACATTTATTCTGAGTTGAGTCAAGGTGAAATGTGTTACCTCTTGTTTATGTCCTAGTAGCAGCTAACTTTCCATTCTTGTCATGAACTTTGACAATTCCCTTCTGAAATTCTATTCGGTAACCTGTATTGTTTAGCTATGCTACACTCAACAAATTGTATTTCAAACCTTCAACCCAATAAACATCATTGCATCTTGCATTGTCAAGAAGTGTTATAGATCCTTTACCTTTAACCAAACATGGTGCATCATTACCAAATCTTACATAGCCTCCATCATAATCTTCTAACATAACAAACTTGTGTTTATCTCCTGTCATATGATGTGAGCATCCACTATCTATGATCCAAGAATCATTAGTATTTATGTGAGATATTAGGGCTTTTTCTCCATACCTTTCTTCATCTGATCCATCTTTGATAGCCACATAAACTACTTCCTCTGTATCAGTTTCATCTGATTTATCATCATTGGATTCCTCATCGGCTATTAAGCATGTCTTTCTATCTCTTCTTCTGAAGTCTCGGTGTCCTCTATAATGATTGTCTTTCTGTCTGTCATCTCGGTAATCTCTCTTTTCAGTAGAATCTTTGTCAGGACAGTCAGAAGCTATATGTCCTATTTTATCACAATTGAAACATTTCAAAGGTAGTTTTCCTTTATACTTACCTTTGCCTCTCGGTAACCTTCTAGCTAATAGTGCTTCAAACTCTTCCTGCTTTCTTATTTGCTCATACAAATTGTGTACTTCTTCCATGTTCTTACGAAATCTTTCACTTGCTCCACTATGATCTCCTTCAGAGTACTTATACTTTCTTTCATTGTAATCATTAGATTCATCAAGATGAAAAGAACTAAATTCTGATTCAACTTTATTTACCGAAGATCCACTGTTATCAAAGTTACTTAACTCAAATGCATGTAGCTTACCAATAGTAGCATCTAAAGAAACTGGCATATTAGGTACAGACCTCAATTCATTGATTGCAGAGACTCGGATTGCATAAGCCGGTAGAAGGGTTCTTAACAACTTACTTGTTATATCCTTTTCTTCAATAGTTCCACCTGCTCCTTTGATTTGATTGACAATCTCCTTTAGTCTTGTACTGTACTGAGTTATGTTCTCACCTTCATTCATCCTCATAGATTCAAGTTGTCCTCTTAGACTATCTACTTTTTCTCTTTGAACATGTTCATCTCCTCCATATACTGACATGAGCTTATCCCACATAGCCTTTGCATCATTGCAGCCTTCTAGATCACTAAACTCTGAATCGGTCAATGCAGATGTTATTTCAATCATTGCTTGGATATGTTCTTGCTTTGCCTTTATCTCTTCCATTGTCAATGGATAGGTGCTCGGTGTGATGAAATCATTCTCCAGATAATATATAGCATATTCTCCAACTCCTGATAGGTGCAGCTTCATCCTTTTCTGCCATGTAGAGAAACTTGACTTGTTCAACTTCGGTGCATCCCTCTTATACATCTTTGGATCTTTGCCTCAAGTACCTTTAAACTTTTCTTTCGGAGTCCAAAGCTCTGGTACCAATTAATAGTTCTGATACTTAATGTAAGTACAAATCCAATAGCCAACAAGATGAGAGGGGGGGGGTGAATCATACAAACTTAATCTTCCATAAAAACATCAGATTCAAACTAGATAACATATACTTTAGGAACATAACCAAAACTGTTAAACATGTAAACTCAAAAGCATATAAACATCATAAACCTCATAACACCAGATTTAACGTGGAAACCCAAATAGAGAAAAACCACTGTGGGATTTCGGACCCACTAAGAAATATACTCTTCTAGAGTATGCTCGGTTAAAAGAAAATCTTCTTAAAGATTACAAACACATTGCTAGATGTGACCCGGTTAAGGGATTTCCCTCAGATCTATTAGGATCTTCACCTTGTTAGAAGTGACCTTGTTAAAGGATTTCAAACACTCAATCAGAATGTCACCTTGCTAGAGGGTTTTACAAATAAGACTGTTAAGTCCACTCGGTTAAGATATTTTCTGTCACTTTCACAAAATAACAGTAATAAAAATCTATTTGCAACTTCACATCTAAAATGCTAAAGCAGATTCTTATTTGTTCAATACAATCTAGACACAGAACTAATCTTGTCCATCTGCTGGGCTTCTATACTCTGTTATTCAAACAGGTCTTCAAGCTTTTGTGCTCGGTAATCACTATGTAGCATCCCTGTGCATACATTGTTTATCAATAGTTCCCTATTTATAAACAATTCGCCAACCGCTTAATCTCCTTGATCACATTTCCCACGATCAATCATAGCGATCAGATCTTCAAGCTTTGAACAGGTTCAATGTATCCTTCGATCTGAAAATGTTTTACCCCACCTTGGAACTTGCATACATTTCTTGGAACTTGTGCTACGGTATTGCGGTTCAATCTGAGCTATAGATCTTTGTGTCGATTTTCCTTTGCCATAGATTCATTAACAAACTTCATGCACAACATACCAATCATTTAATCAGTTCCAGCTCATCAGCATCCTTCATTAAATAATGCATGTAACCATTTAATGTATTCTGTTATAGCTCGGTTACAACTCGGTAACAACTCAGTAAATACTAAACTTCACTCGGTAGACATTCTGCCTTCATTAACCGATAGCGATAACCTTAGGGTTTACCGACTAGGTTCCTTAGGGTTTACCGACTGGGTTCTTTGCTCGGTAACATAGTATAATATTAACCTTGCAATTTACAACATATGTATGATGTTAAAACAATATAAACATCATGATCTCATCATTGTCTTACTCGGCAATAGTTGCCCATTGAATACCTTATTCATCCCCTTATTCATCATATTCTTTCTGTGTCTTTTACCGACATCTTTATACTCTTCAAATCATACTTCTCAAGATATGGCAACATCATACTGAATTAGAAAATCAACTTCTTGACATCAATCACAAAATAATAATATCAAGACAGTAAACATCCTTAATCAATTATATCCATAATCATCAACAACCCTTGTTTCAAACTCAGGAAATTGTACCCTTGCCCTCGGAAAACACTTAGTTACTTCCCTAGTTGCCTTATCCCCATATTGAACCATCCATGATGAATCCATTTGATTAACTTTTAATGCATATTTTCTTACTAATTCAAGTGAGATGAAACATTCAGATGATCCAATGTCAATTAGAATTGAAATTAGTTGTTCAAATAGTGTACCTGTAGTTTCCACGGGAACATTCTAGTATCTTCCTCTTTGGTTCCTAACCGCTGCATGAATCCTTTGTTGGGGCCTTTGTTGGTGTTGAGTGTCCCTAATTTGTCCTTGCATCCTGGGGCACTCTCTAGCAAAATGGTTTCCCCCACACATGAAGCATCCACCTACAAGACCCCTCCTACCTTGATTTCTAAGCGGATCATTCCTTGTTTCATTGGCCCTGGGTGGATAAGTTACCCTGTTCTGCTGGTCATTCCTATTATAGTTGCCTCTATTATTATTGTCCCTATTATTATTATTATTTCCATTTCTCTGATATTGATTAGGAGGTGGCCTTCTTTCGGAAGAATTATTCCTTTGACCCTTGTTGAAATTAGCGTTCCCATTGAATTCCTACTTCCTTTTAAATGAGTGGTTCCCATTATAGTTTCGCCCTACTAGTGTTTGAATCTTCCTCTCTTGCCTTAGGGACTTTTTAAGTACTTCATTCATGTTTTTGGGTCCATGCATGTCAACCTCTGCCCCTATGTTGGTATTTAGCCCCAAAATGAACTTCCTTGCTTAGCCTTCTTCATATTTCTGGTACATAGGTACATATTTAAGCAACTTGGCAAACTTATCCCAAAATTGTTGAATGGATAGGGGCCCTTGACGTAGATTATGGAATTCTGTCACCTTCTCATCAAAGAACAATTGAGGCAGTCACCTATCTCGAAAGTGGTGAACAAATTGATCCCATGTGACCGTAACCCTGCTATACCCATTTTGTTCCTTGGTGTTGGTCCACCAACTAGTTGCCTCCCCTGTGAGTTGATAGGAACCCCATAAAGCCTTGGTTGTTCTGCTAAAATCTCTTAGTTCGAAATACTTTTCCATTTCATTTAGCCAATTCTCAACTCCTTCACCAATTTGCCTCCCATCAAACTTAGGAGGGGTGATTTTCTTTAAGTCCTTGGAGAGTTCCAATATGTTATTTTCCTTTCTATTACCCATCATATTCCCTTGATTGCTACCAAGGTTTCCATTTTCGGTACCACTTCTATTTTCAAAGTCATTCTACCTTTCCCTAAGGTCTTGCATTGATTGTTCTAGGAAATTGATTTTATCTCTTTGTTCGGTTAGAAGGCCGAATATAGCTTGGACCCCATCTTCATTATTTCTTGGATTGTGTCGATCCTCTTCATGGTCTTCCTCATGGTTTTCTTCATGGTTTTTCTCATGGTTTTCCTCATGGCTTTCCTCATGGTTTTCTTCCCTTTGACTCCTAGTACATCTTCCATTACCCCTTCCTCTTCCTCTTCCCCTTCCTCTTCCTCTTGCCATTCTATGTTTTTACCTGAAAGTTAAATTATGTAGTTAGTTCTTGATTTAGGATTTTAAAATTTCATTTCTACCATTGCAAAACATTCCCTTAGTTGAATAATTTGAAGTGAACACAAGGCCTAGATTCGAACCTTTTCTTTGATACCACATGTAATAATCCACCATAATTAACTCAACAAAATTGAGTATTCTTTTTTTGTGTGTGTTTAATTAATCATTATGTTTTATTCAATTGCATAATCTGGGCATCCATCCATTTAGATTAGGAATTCATCCATCTGGGATGAACATCTAACCATACAGGTTAGGCATTTATCCATACAGGACATAAGATTTCATCTATCCAATACGGGATAGGCATCTACCCATATGGGGTAGGCATCTACCCAATCGGGATAGGAGGTGCTCTGGCCAGAGACTTAGACTCAGTGGGACCATTCGGGTCCTGATTCACTCACTAAGTACTACACTCTTTTAGCAGAAGTGCATCGAGGTCGTCGTCCTTAGGAGTAATTAATAACTTAATACAAGCTTGAATTCTGCCTTGGAATTTGGCTTAAAGCCTCGGGAAGTCAAGTGAATCCATACGAGATTCCTTCCGAGTATGCATTGAATTACTTTTTCCAATTTAATTATCTTATCTTTCAAAATAGGATTCTTACTCAACCTTTCTATACCAAGCCTAGACCCCACCCACGAAGGCCTGAGTACAAGGGATAACTCCTTCACAAGACTGCCTACATACCCGCTTCGGTACGGGATCAAGGCGTAAAGTATGTAGTTCTATTTTCTATTCTATGGTTTGATGTAAACTAATTTGTGGGTACGCAACCCTTTCTGGGGTCAATATCCTAGACAGTTTCTCTGCGGTCGCTACCCATGATGGTAGCGCTTAAACAAAGGCTCAAGATGGCCTATTGTTTGTAGCCTAACAACTACATCCTAACACCTATCATGAGCGTCACCCTTGACCAAATTGCCAGTCACCAATATTTCTTCAAGATAAATCAATTTCATAAAAAGCATTTCATCCAACCAATCCTAACAGGGGTTTACTATGGTTTAACTCAACAGATGAAAAATCATTTGAGGATTATCTTATTAAATTGTCGATCCAAGGGGGATTACCCGCCCCTTGGATTTTAACTTCCAAGTGTCTCTTATTACTCCCCGATGATTTATAGGGATGATGCCACAGACGTCGTTGATGCAGCTTTATTAGGCATTAAATGCAGTAGTTTAACACGATAGCATTACCTGTAAGTGTGACCCAAAGGCACTGTATATAACGAACACTGCTAAGTTTTGGTTTTCCAACTTCCTTTGTTTAATTTTTTTCCTAACTTAAAACATCATGCTTGGAAAATAATTATGAATTGAACGCGAATATTTAGATATTGCAAAGCTCAATTAATTGAAATGACTACTTGATGAATGACATGGAATAGAAACCATAACTAACATTATTTGTTATTTGATTTTGAAGTGTAACTTTGCATAATAATAACAATTAGGAAACTAGCATAACAATAATCAAACGTGAAACTTGCATGGAGATGGAAACGCCAATAAATGTAATCAATGTGAAGCAATTTGCATGAGGCGGAGGCAATGTAAGTTACATGCGAGAATATCGCTTAAAAAAAACCACTAATCCCAAAATAAAATTTAGCTTCAAATCATTTAATGGGGATTAATTCCTACGTGGCTCAAAAAGATCTAATTACAAAATTTGATATAAATAAATTATGATTTATAATTTGCTAAAACTAAAATCTCAATAAAAATTTATCTAAGTTCAAAATTTTAATAAACTAAAACTATACATATAAAAAAGAATTTAATTATTCAAAACTTTATACATAAACAAAAAAGTCTAACGAAACCATTAGTCAAAGTTGCATTGGCATTAATAAAGGAATAAGTGGGAGGGGGACCCCACGGTCCCCTCCACTACCTTGCGGCCACTACCGCAGCAGTGATCGCAGGCTAGTGGAGGGTACCATTATGGTACCACTCCCCCTGTGGAGTAATAACTCCACCTGTGAGCCCAACACCCCATACGTCGGATATCGTGCACCCAACAATATGGGTGTTACTTGCATAAAATTTCATAAATAATATATATATATATATATATATATAGTTTCTAGTTTAATTTAATTAAGCACATAGAGGATAGAATTTAACAATAAGGATAAAATATTAATGTAAACAATAAGGATTAATTTACAGGAAAAAAAACACAAAGAGTTTATTCAGAGGGATTTATTCCTTAGTTTTCAACTATTATCTAGAGAGGAGTGGATTTCCAAACACAGAAATAATGATGGAACCAAATGAAAAACAACACAGAGAATTATTCCCAATGAAATCTATCCCTCCATTTCCACTAATTTTTACAGAGAAAATACATATAACTAGATAGAGGAATCAAATGATAATATCACAGGGGATTACTCACAACGAAAACTATTCCTTTCATTTCAGCTAACTTTCACAGAGAAATTATATAACCAGATAATGGAAGTCAATGAGAATATCATAGAGGATTACTCACAGTGAAAACTATTCCTTTCATTTCAACTAACTTTCATAGAGAAATTATATAACCAAATAATGGAAGTCAATGAGAATATCACAGAGGATTACTCACAGCGAAAACTATTCCTTTCATTTCAACTAACTTTCACAGAGAAATTATATAACCAGATAATGGAAGTCAATGAGAATATCACAGAGGATTACTCATAGCGAAAACTATTCCTTTCATTTCAACTAACTTTGACAGAGAAATTATATAACCAAATAATGGAAGTCAATGAGAATATCACAGAGGATTTACTCACAGCGAAAACTATTCCTTTCATTTCAACTAACTTTCATAGAGAAATTTATTTTAAGAACGAGATTCAGATTTCCAGAGAAATGAATTAGAGGGAAGAAGTAAGATTCACACAGGGAAGAGTTTTATTTCAGAAAAAGAGATTTTTAAAGAATAAAGGGAATATGATTTTATTTTTTTTGCATAAATCTAAAATCTTGGAAAAACAAAAGGCAAGATTATGAGCATATTTCTTAAGGAAAATAAAATAAATAATAGAACTATCTTTTACTTGTTTTATGTGGAAGAGACTTATCAATAATTATTCCTACATAGAAGAAGAGATTTACACTCTAATAAACTTTTGAAGGAAGGTCTAGAAGCTTTTTTTTTTTTTGATAATATAAACTTCATATGAAAAAAAAAATAGAGAGAGAACCTGGTTTGCTGAAGTTTGATGTTGAATCCTCTAGCTATCCTTGATCCTTCCTTGCAACTAGAGAGAGATCTTCCAACCACAACTTAAAAAGATCCTGCAATAAAATGAGACTACCAAAGAAAAACTTGGGAGAAACAGATGCGACTACAGAACACAGACGCGTCTTCTGGACACAAACACAGATAAAAATAGCACAGACGGGACTTTATAACACAAACGTGCTTTCCTGGAACCTGCAAAATAAAATATTGTCAATAACACAGACGCAACTCTAGATGTCGTAGACGCGCCAGAAAATCAAAAACGCGATCCGAAAGTACGCAGACGTGAAAATATCAAAATGCTGCCAAAAACATCAGATCTGCAACTTCAAAATACAAAATCTACAACAAGGTTATTAAATGCAAAAGGGACAAGAGTCCCACCGGGCGTGCCAAAATGTATATGGTGAAAATGGATAAAACAATATCGAAAGACTAAATGAATTCAACCACAAAACCCTAGCCTAACAACAACAAAGATCCACCATAACATATGAAGATTACCTAAGACAATGCAAATCAAACGAAATCACAAAAATTATACCATCACATGTCCAATAGGGTTTGGATCTCCATTCTTCCTATCTCCATTGATCTTGCTTGATATATTTTCTCTCAGATTTTATGTGTACATAAGAGCTCAACAAAGAATGGAATGTGGTTGCAAGTAGGATCGTAGTGTAGTCAAGTGCATAAAAGATGATTCATTAGAATGATTGATTAGGGTTGATAATGAAGGAAGCATCTCCTTATATAGAAGACACTATATGAAATGGAGGGATAAGATTGAGAGGTGTAAAAGGAGGTCAGCTATGATTAGAGGGTAGGTAAAAGAAATAATAAAATAATGAAAGGGGTAGGTAGTGTATGAATTAAGAGATGAATGACATGTGTCATAGGTAGAAAAGGTTAATGAATTAATTAAATAAATAAAGATTCATTTAATTAATAGAGGAAGTGGGATCAATTAAATAAATAAAATATTTATTTAATTTAGGAAAAGGATAATTTAAATAAATAAATGTATTTATTTAAATGAGAAATAAGGCTAGAAGAGGATAAATGAATTAATTAAATAAATAAAGATTTATTTAATTAATAGAAGAATTAAGCTTAGATAATTAAATAAATGAAATATTTATTTAATTAGACATGACAATTTTGGGTGTCTACATTTTGCCCCTCTTTGAGACAATGCGGCTTGTCGCGTTGTTTCAAAGAAGATAATATGAACTGATACAGAGTTGCCCCAAGATGGGAATGATATGCCCCCTCGAGAGATTGGATGAAAATGTCTGAAAAGATTGCAGACAATCTCTCGATAAGAAAGAGAGGCTAGGATGGACTGACCGGATAAAGTGATAGAGTCACAGGATAATGAAGACTGACTTGGGAAACGAGGGCTAGGGCAACCTATAAGATAGACCACGAGGGAAATACATCCTCATTGTCATCTACACATCCAAGAGATCAGAGTGCAGAGAGAGAAAAGAGCAACAGCAGTCAACAGCGATGGCTTTGGTTCACAGATTCGACCGCGTTCGTCGATTGAAGAGGCTAGCAGAGGTAGGAGAGCCAGTAAGTACCACAAAACCTCCTTGTACTTTGATGCATTTATTGTTGTCATTAATGCATACTAGGTAATGTAATAAATGCATGTTTATGTCAGGAAAGCACGTTTGTGTCCAAAAATGCGAATTTTTGTCTTCTAGGTCAAATCGACGGTTCTATGATGAACATACGTTGTTGATTGGATAAGTTGCTGAGAGGATACACTCAAGAAGGTCCTCTAGGGAAGACTAGGATAGCAAATAGGGCTAGGATTGACAATTCTGTGATAGAACATACGTTGCCAATTAGTAAACTACTCAAGAGGATTCACTCAAGCATAGGCCCTAGGATAAGATAGATCAAGGCACTTTGTGATGAACAGTGAGTACCAAGATATAGTACTTTGTGATGAACAGGGAGTACTAAAATATGAGCAGCACTTTGTGATGAACAGTGAGTGCAAATGTGAGAAGCACTTTGTGATGAATAGGGAGTGCCAAACACATAGTACTTTGTGATGAATAGGGAGTACCACTAGGATAGAAGCAACACTTTGTGATGAACAGTGAATGTCACTAGGACTGAGATGATTGATTTGTGTGACTACAGGAGTGTTTGCCTATGTTGGAGTCATGGGAGAGATTCCCATCAACTCAGAGATTGCGACCTGAGTTGATAGCCAAGGACCGAGCTGCAATTGAGGCTATGGGATTGAGACATATTCTGCATGTGCCTAAGTTTCAGGAAAACATGGGATTGTTGACTGCACTGGTGAAGAGGTGGCACTCTGAGACATGTACGTTTCATTTGCTGATGGGGGAGATGACAGTCACCGTGGAGGATGTATACAAGATTTTGCGGATACCGATCAATGGGGAGGTGATTCCGTACGATCGAGATGGAGACAGGGATGCCCTTTAGACGAGTATTCCAGGACCCAGGACTGGAGATGAGGGCAGGACATGTGGCGTGGGATACTATGACAGCCACAGGGCTAGCGCTACCAGCAGTGGTAGGAGGAGCGATCAGTGGGTTCTTGTGTCTAGATAGGGCAACACAAGGGTTGGCTGTGGGTTGGGGAGGAGCACTGGAGACATTGGTGATGCAGCACACCAGATATGCTTGGGGACCATGTGTGCTGGCACACCTTTACTATGAGCTACATCAGTTTGTGTACCACGGATCAGTGGGATTAGGCTGCGGGGTGACATTGTTGCAGGTATGGGCTTATGAGCATCTGCCAGTGACAAGGCCGATACACTTCAGAGGGAAGGGTCATGGATGCAGTTTTGTTAATCTGTATGATATGATCACGTCGTAGCCACGGATTGGCAGGTTAGAGCATTAGCGGCGAGTGATAGATGATATCGACATGGTCATATGGAGACCATACCTAGGCTGCGAGTAGTGGCAGGATGATGCAGTTGAGCTTCCCTACACCTTCTGGAGCAAGTATCTGATTGGGCGGATGCCCTATGTGCTGGAGAGGCAGCTAGTGGATAGGGTTGGCCGACAGTTTGGTAGGATTCAGAGGATGCCATGGGGCTCAGGCATGTATGCACGGACAGTCAGAGATCAGGCACAGTTTGGGCCCCTGCTGTCATATGATCAGGCAGTTACACAGCTGGTAGAGATGATGCCAGTACCCTGGGACATGTGGCCAGAGATTGAAGATGTCAGGATGGTTGCTGAGTACACAGCATACTAGGCAGAGCATCCATTCCCACGGTTGACGGATTCGAGAGAGCCATTGGATGGAGATGGGGGTGGAGATGATGATGATGGTGGAGGTGATGGGGGCAGAGGCCGATGGAGGAGGAGGGGAGCAGTTGGAGAGAGGAGGGTTGCACCTCAGAGGGAGGGTGGAGAGGAGAGATAGGCTCGGGTGGTGAGGGGTCGCGGTGGATTGCCGCTACAGGTGCTAGCAGCACAGGGTCCCAGACAGGTACAGGTACAGGGACGGGGATAGATACATGGACAGGTACCAGTTAGGTACAGGTACAGGGCCAGGCACCCATACAGGGGGAGCCACAGGCAGAGGTGGAGGGGGCTGACATAGAGGAGGATGAGTTGATAGAGCTGAGGGAGATCTACCAGGGCCAGGCAGATGAGATCCAGGAGTTGGAGAGGGAGAGGGATCGGCTCAGGAGGAGGCTCAGAGATACTGAGCGGGAGCGTGATCAGGCTATTCAGCATTATACAGAGGCTGAGACAGTGCTGAGGGCGGGGAGACAAGCAACGGAGGACACAGGGGCAGGATATGCTTATGTCCTACGGGCAAGGGAGGAGATTGCCTACTGGCGAGATCTCTACTATGGTACAGTGCCAGCAGATCAGCGGGCGAGGAGCTTCCATAGACCGTCGCGTACAACGACAGCTACGGGAGGGATCCGGAGGGAGACAAGCATCGAGTGGTGGGGTTATGGGTCCTCCACCACCACCAGATAGAGGGGACAGGTGGGATGATCTTGGGGTGAGTCCTTCAGGGGCTCAGATTCCATCGAGGCCAGGCGGCTCTGAGGGAGGGAGTTCATCATAGCCATAGAGGGCTCCCTATGTATCAATATTGTACCATTTTTGTATGATGATGTAGACACCTGCAGGTGATTGTAGCCATATGATTTTGACATCATTGTATCATGACACTTTATTTATATATATGAGATGATTCATCTTTGCGGAAGCTATATGCATGTGTACCTATGTGATGAGATGTTCTTATGTGATGTTTGTTTTATGCTATGGATGCAAATATTTATATGATGCAATGTAGTATTTTTTTTCTTTTATGTGTTTATATGTGTATGCATGATGCAAATGTGAGTGTATGTAATGCAAATGAATATGATAATGCAAATATAAATTGTGCTAACAGGTGTTGTGTGCAGGATGCGATGCAGTTGTGATATCTATATGTATGTATGAAATGTTTATATGTGGTAATGCAGGTGCAACTACATGAAATGCAAATGTTTTTGGTGTGTCATTATACTCAGTCATGTGATAGCAGGCTACGCGGACTCAAGAAGGACGATGGAAGTCAATCAAGAAAGGGGGATGAAAGACAGAAGATATGAAAGTGAAAGAGCTTCTTGTGCGTTATCATCATTGAGCTTTATTATGGCAAGTAGGTTATGACAATCGAGGCATATGTTCAACCCAGAAAGTCATTGTACCTATTTGCATGGAGATAAGACAGTCACAAACAAGGAATGCCCCAGTTCATACTAGACTCACAGTGTCCTCATATCCTTCAACAAGTCATAGCATTACTAAGAGACAATCCACAGACAGCAAAAGAAAAATAGGTGATGATACCCCATCCTCGCCTTTCTAGTCAAAGACATCCTAGAGATAGAATCTCTAGTCAGAGACATCCCGGAAAAGCTAAAAGACATGTCACCAAAAAAAAGATGAAATCAAAAGAAAACCAAGACTCGACACCAACATCCACTGTAGTCCTCAAGTTTAGTGTCTCTTGTCACTTGTATAAGTCTTATTTGATTGTGGTCACAATGTTTACTTTCATAGAAAGGATAGATAGCACTAAACCATAATGTTGTCTGAATCTGTTGAAAGATTTGATTTGATGAAGCCCATTGTTGCTGCTGTGTCTCATCTGAAACTGACTGAATCCATGAAACTGATAGTTTATTGTGGAGAAGATGAAACTTTATTGTGGATCTATGATGTAAATTTTGCTTTATTGCGGATTGTGCATGGATAGACTGAAGGAAGCTGGAAGAAACTGTACTCCTCGAAATAGGTGATGTTCTCAGTTCCACACCCATCACTAGACGTAGGATTTGCCTTAGCCACAAATAGGATCTGATTTATTATGGATGGAAAGGGATGAAAAGGGAGGTTTATTATGAATGGCTAACCAATCTTGGGTAGATCAATAACAAGCCATGATGGGAATGGGTAAGTTTATTATGGATGAATTGGTCGTGAGTGTGTGCAAAGTGAAGTGATGAAAGAGAATCCTGAAGGAGGGAGGAGCAATGTCTTTATGCATGGCGTTGGTGACCCAGTTTTCACCATGGTACTTGCCCAGGGTGCCACCGAAGTGGTTTTCACCATTGGACGAAATTATTTCTCTTTACTTTTTTCGATTTTTCAATTTTTTTGTGTCACAAGGTGCCTGTTTGCCAGGTTTTCACCAAGTAACAATTTTTTTGTTTTATAATTTTTTTATATTTTTGAAATTTTTAAAAAAAATTTGTATTTTTTGAATTAGGATACTCTGAAGAGCTATGTGTAGAACCTACGAAGGTGCATGTTGTTGATAGGATCCTCCAAAGGTTCACCTTCTGTAGTTGAGAGCTAATATGCACCAGATCCATATGCTACTGTAATGATGTAAGGACCAAGCCAATTTGGTTCGAACTTGCCTTTCTTCTCTCTGTCTTGCTGATTTTTAGGATTTTCTTTGAGAACCAAATCACCTACCTCAAATGTGCGAGGCTTGACCTTATGATTATAGCTGCAACTCATTCGTTGTTGGTAAGCTTTGAGATGATTAAAAATAGTTTGTCTTCGTTCATCCAATAGTTCCAGCTCTTGTAAGCGAGAGACCCTATAGTCTTCATCACTGATGATGTTTTGCAAAGAAATCCGTAAAGAGGGTAGCTCGACCTCAATAGGCAAGATGGCTTTAGTACCATAGACAAGTGAATAGGATGTAGCTCCTGTAGGTGTGCGGACACTTGTGCAGTAGGCCCAAAGTGCAGGATTAAGTTGAATATGCCAATTACAACCAGCATCGTCAACTGTCTTCTTTAGAATTTTAAGGATTGTTTTATTAGATGCCTCAGCTTGGCCATTACCTTGGGGGTAATATGATGTGGAGAAATTATGGGAAATATGGAAGCGGTCACAGAGTTCACGAACATCTTGATTTTTGAAGGGACGCTCGTTATCAATGATAATGGAAACAGGAATACCATATTAGCAAATGATATAGTTGAGGATGAATGTAGCAATCTGTTTTCCAGTAACTTGTGTGAGAGGCACGGCTTCAATCCATTTTGTAAAATACTCTGTGGCAGTGATAATGAATTTATGACCATTGGAAGAAGGAGGGTGAATCTTGCCTATGAGATCGAGTCCCCACTGACAAAAGGGCCAAGGAGATGCAAGTGGTTGAAGTTCTTGTGCTGGCGCATGTATGAGGTCTCCATGAATTTGACATTGCATACATTTCTTGACAAACTGATATGAGTTTTTCTCCATATTGGGCCAGTAATATCCAGTCCTGATGAGTTTCTTGGCCAAGGTAGGACCACTAGCATGTGGACCACATATCCCTTCATGCACTTCCCATAATACAATCTGAGCTTCGTCGCTTTCTAAACATCTAAGAAGAGTGCCATCTAGACCTCGTCGATATAGGATATCAGCTAAAATGACATATCGAGAGGATTGGCGAATGAAAGTGCAACGTTGGTTATTTGATAGATCAGGAGGTAAAGTATTGTCACGTAGGTATGTAAAAATGGAACCATATAACTGGGATTCGGGACCGACAACACATAGTGTCTCAGTAGGCATGATCTCATATGAAGGAACCAAAAGGTTATCCACCAAGAACTCATAGTGGATCTCGTTTGGAGGTAAATCAATTAGGGAAGCAATTGTAGCCATGGCATCTGCAGCGCGATTCTGCTCTCTTGGTATCTGCTCAAAGTCTATCTTTGTGAAGTGTTGTTTCAGATCATCCACCATTTTTTTATAAGGCATTAATTTTTCATCTTTTGTTTGGTAATCATCAGTTGCTTGACGGATGACAAGTTGGGAGTCCCTAAAAACAAGAAGCTCCTGGATCTTCCATTGAACTGCAATTCGTAATCCTGTTGTTAATGCCTCATATTCTGCTATATTGTTAGTGCAAGGAAATGATAACTGGTATGATTTTGGTATAGAATCCCCTTAAGGAGTTATAAAGAGGATGCCAGCTCCTGCCCCATGCTGTGTGTATGAGTCGTCGAAGTACAGTTGCCATGGCTTTGCATGTGACATTGTCAAAATAGATTCATCTAGAAATTCTGAACTTAGAGGAACATCATCTATCATGGGAGCATCTGCTAATTGATCTGTGATGGCTTGCCCTTTTATTTCTTTTCTGTCCACATACTCGATGTCGAATTCACTCAGGATCATTACCCATTTGGCTAGTTGCCCAGTAAGTGTTGCTTTATTGAGGAGGTATTTCAATGGGTCTATCCTTGCAACTATCTTAGTCTTATGAGTGAGCATGTAATGTCATAATTTCTATGAAGCAAAGACCATGGTGAGACATGCACGCTCAATTGATGTGTAGTTTAGCTCGTATCCCACCAATGTGCGACTGATATAGTATACTGCTTTTTCCTTGCCCTCTGCAATTTGTTGTGCTAAGAGTGCCCCTAGTGTTGTTGGAGTAGCTAATATGTATAGTAACAGTGGTTGATCTAGAATTGGTGGCATCAGAACTGACGGATTTAGAAGATAATCTTTGAGCGTCTGGAAAGCCTGTTGACAGTTATCATCCCATTTGAAGTTGATGTTTTTATGTAGTAGGTGCTGAAAAGGATTACACTTATCTGCCAGTTGTGCTATGAATCTTCAGATGGACTGGAGTCTGCCTTGTAAGGATCAAAGTTGATTGATGTTTCTTGGTGGTTGCATTTCCAAGATGGCCTTGACTTTTGTTGGATCAGCTTCAATTCCCCTTTTGGATACAATGAATCCTAGGAGCTTCCCGGAGGTTACTCCAAAGACACATTTCTTGGGGTTTAATCTTACTTTGTATTTTTCCAACCGATCAAAGATGACTGAAAGTATGTCCAAATGTGTATTTTTGTCTATTGATTTGCCCAAGAGGTCGTCCACATAATCTTCCATGGTTACGTGCATGAGATCATGAAAGATAGTAGTCATTGCTCTTTGATATGTCGCACCTGCATTCTTTACCCCGAAAGGCATGACATTCCAGCAGAAAGTTCCCCACGGACAAGTAAATGATGTTTTGTGTTGATCCTCAGGTGCGATCCTTATTTGATTATAACCAGAGAATCCATCCATCAATGATAACATTTCATGACCTGTTGTGAGATCCACAATCAAATCAATATTTGGTAATGGGAAGTCATCCTTTGGACAAGCTTTGTTGATGTCTCTGAAATCTGTGCAAAGTTTGATGCTGCGATCTGGTTTACTGACAAGCACTAAGTTGGAGATCCATTTGGGATAATCGATTGGGCGTATGAATCCGACATCCAATAACTTCTCAAGTTCTGCTTTGACTAGTAATTCCACTTGTGGATGCATTTTTCTTAATTTTTGTTTTACTGGTTTTGCCCCCGGTTTGACTTTCAAATGATACATTACCAAATCCGGATCTAATCCAGGCATATCAGCGTATGACCAGGCAAAGTTGATTTGTCGCTCTTTGAAGAACCTTATGAATTTTGACCTTTCGGACTCTGTCAACGATTGGGCTAGGAATATGTTGTGTGGAACCTCTTCTGTACCAATGTTTGTTTTGATAGTCTCCTCTACCAACATGGATGACTTTTCCTCATATGATGCTGGGAGAATGTCGAGCCTTCCATCTTCGGGTGCCTCGGAGAGGTTTTCACCCTTAGATACGTCCTTTCTTTTTACTTTTTTGGGGTCAGACAGCGCCACAGTGTGGTTTTCGCCATAAGACCCTTGATTTGTTCTTATTTTCACATTTTTGCGACTGGAAGGTCCGACACCCTCACCAAAATATGCCACGCTATTGAGTTCTATAGTGTATCCCGCTTTATGGTCTCCAGGGGGAAGATCACCCCGTATCCCCAGGTAGTTAATAAAAGCTTTGTCATTTTGGAATGTGTCAAATTGTGCAGGTCCTTCATGATCCCAGTCAATGAGTTGGTGGTGAACAAGGGGAAGGTCGTTAATGTCTTCGAAGTTAGCGGAGCTAAGAGTGAAGATGTAGTTATATTCAGGTATGTCAAGGTAATTATCGAGGTCATCAATGGCACTCTCCTCATCAGTCTCGATCGCGAGCGAATCCAAATTATCATCACTAGTAGCGCATTCTGGGACAGGTGTTCTCATCCTATGTGATTTCAACCTAGAACCTTGAGACAAAGACTGTGTGGAATCCTCATGGGTTGTTTCTTGACCAACTCTGAATTTGTTATAAAATTCCTCTTCTTCTATGGGTTCATCTGGCTCTTTGAATATCTTGGTGAGCTCATAGTCACTAGAAGACTTGTCTGAACCCCATTCCCATTCATTGGAATCTGTGGAATAGCGATCCTCTTGTTGAATTTTGGCAGCTTTGATTTGTAAGGCTTCTTCTGTCTTTTGGGTGTGGACCTTGGAAGTTAAGAAACAAGTCCTTTCGAACGTTCCTTTTTGAAAGTCAATTTAGGTTGTAAAGGTTCAATTATGCCTTCCTTTCGTAACCCTAGAGGGCTTTTTCCATCATACCCAAATTTTTGTAGAATTTTGAAGCCTTTGCCATATTTCTCACATGGTAGATTGATGTGGTCTTGTGTTTCCTCTTCATTGTCCCTGAAAAGAATTTGGTATAAATCTTCCTCTTCTAGTTCGCCCCATCTTTGAAAGGTAGTAGGGTCCCATTTGAGCATCATGATGGAGATTTGTTTGTTAGGATGTGGTTTTCCACATTCTTTTGGGGAACTCATGACTTGTCATAAATACATGGTCTGATTAAAAGTATATTCCCCCATGCCTTTGTCTTGAAACTTGCCTTTAAGCTCACCTTGTTTTGATGTCGAAGGTTTTAATGACTCAGGATCAATGTATGCCGACGAAGGAACAGCCTCACGATTACTGGGAATGATGGTCTCAGTCTTTGATTTCAGGTTATTGCAGTATATGAATGGATTGGGATCACCGTTAACTATTACTTCCATGCCATTATGAGGAAACTTAATGCATTGGTGATATGTGGATGGGACTGCCCTCATTTCATGAATCCAAGGACGTCCTAGCAATATGTTATAAGTGAGATTTAAATCCAGGACTTGACAAACCACATCCTTTGTAACTGGCCCAACTCTGAGAGGTAAGGTGACTGTGCCCTTGGATGAATGCTCTTTGTCATCATATGCTTTAATGGTGATTTTGTTTCTAGAATTCACAGCTTTATCAGAATATCCCAATTGTGTAATAGTGCCTAATGTGCAAATGTTTAGACCTGCTCCTCCATCTATCAGGACTCTTTTTATTCGATGTTTGTGTATGAAGGCTTCAATGTGTAATGGTGCATTATGTGGCTGACTTACAAAGGCGTCATCGGCTTCTATGAAAGTAAGTGAATGTGGAATGGAAAGGTATCCCACCATGGCTTGAAACTGGTCCATGTTCAGATCTGTAGGAATAGCAGTATCTCTCAAGATTTTGTCAAGAATGGCTTTATGAGCAGGAGATATGCGTAATAGCTCAAGGATGGAGATGAGCGTGGGTGTCTTCCCTAGTTGTTCTACAAGATCATACTCAGGTTTGGTTGATGAAGAAGTGGTGTTTTTAGTTGGAGCACCTTGCAAAGTGATTTTACCTCGGCGGGTTGTAACATGACATTCAGAGGTAGGTTCAGAAGAAGATCCAACACCTTTTAAGACAATCCTAGGTCTCCGAGTAGAATTCTTAGACGCTTTGTCCTTGATGATAATGGTAGAGACATAATTGTCCATCGAGATGTGATTGGTGGTTGAATCATAGTTGTAAGATACTCTAGTATAGTTGGTTTGATCCTCTGTGGCTTTAGTTTTTCCCTTGTCATGTTCTGGGAATGGTTCCTTAAACATCTCATGTTCTTGATTAGACGAATGTCCCTCAATCTCAATGTCACCTCTATCAATGAGATCTTGTATGATGTTCTTCAGTCGATGACAATTTCCTGTCTTATGACCCTTGCTCTTATGAAATTCACAATATTCATCATCATTCCACCAATTTGGTTTAACCTTTGGTTCATATGGAGGAAAATTTGGAACTGTGATTACCTTGTTTACCACTAGCTTCTTGAAAACTGACTCAAGTGGCTCTCCCAATGGAGTGTACTTCCTTCATGATCTAGAAGTTGTTTGAGTATTCACTTGGTTGTTTGTAGAGCTTGATCCAGAAAAAATGATTTTTGGTTGTATTGTATGGCATCAACAACACCATCATTGACCGTGTTCTTGTTTTTATTCCAAAATCTTGGCTTGTCTTTTCCTTTAAAGTCATCTTTGTTTTCCTTGAATATCTTAATGACTCCTTGTTCAATTAGGACCTTTTATGTCGCTAAACCTTTTTCAATAACCTCCTTGAAGGTGGACAAACAAGCTTTCCTAAGATCATAGCCAATGTCTTTGTTAACATTTTGTGTGAACATCTCTACCATTTGTTTTTGTGGAATTTCACAAGAGCATCTGCTGGCTAGATTCCTCCATCTTTGTAAAAATGATGCAATAGACTCTCCCTCTTTTTGCTTCGTGTTGCACAAAGTAGTGACTGATATGTCTGTCTCTATGTTGTAGGAGAAATGTTGAATAAATGCCTCTGCTAAGTCACCCCATGACTTAATACCAGGTGGAAGTTGGGAGAACCATTCCATAGCTTGATCACCTAAGCTTTGTGGGAATAATCTCATCAAATATGTCTCTTCTGCTGCTACCTCAATGCAAGCTGTGAAAAATTGTCTTATGTGTGCCTTAGGATCCCCTTTGCCTCTATACTTATCAAATTTAGGTGTCACAAAGTGTGTAGGAAATGGAAGCATTGGAATGCTTTTGTCAAATGGATAAGGACATATGTCTCTCATTGTGTATGTTGGCTTTGGTGTATTTATGTCCTCCATTTTCTTTTGTAAGTCCCTGATTTGTTGCTCCAAATTGCTCTTAGGTGGAGATTGACTTCTTGGACCATACCCCATGCTTGAGGCACTAATTGGAGGAGGAGCATGTTGCATATATGGATGATATTGATCATAGACATGTTCATATGGAGGAGTTCTATAGTGATGTTGCGTATATGGACCACTTGGTATATATTCATGTTGAGGAACACCATATCTATTTTGTCCATGTATACCATACTCTACACGCGTGTCATGTTCTATTGTATTGCCCCCAAATTTGACACGGGGTTTCCTTGTGTCCAAATTTTGAGCATGCCTTTGAATATCCACTTGCTTTGGTGGTTGATCCTTAGCATTGATATGTGATTGAGCATATTTCTCTCCATAAGATTTCCATAATGGTCTACAAAGGTAAGTATCATATGTTTGACCATGTGTATGTGGGACCTCTGGTTTTTGAAGCAAAGCTGATGGTGATTCAGGTACCATATGTGGTCCTCTATTGCCTCCACTATTAGGTCTCCTTTGATCCATGTTGGAGTGAGGTTTTTGCAAAGGTCGATTTTCCATTATTTGAGACATGTCAAAATCATGAGGTATCTTGGCTCCACTTTGTGCCATCATTTGTAAGAAGTATTGTCTATCCCTCCTCATTATTTCCTCAACCAATCGATTGAAATGGGGATTCATAATGGATTCTTCCACATCTGCTGAATGTACAGAAAAGTTGTCCATATTGTCATTATGTGTAGCATTGTTGTTTATAGTGTCCATGTTCTCAACATTTGGAATGTTTCTATAGGCATCCATGTCAGGTATGTAGTATGATCAGAATTGAAAAAGATATCATTGTCATACTCGTAAGAACTCATGTTTGCGGACTCTTGAGCCTCTTTAGTTTCTCTCCTAGATTTTTGAAGATGGGTTTCAACCATGAACTAGGTATTGACCAAGATGTGTGAGACTAGATGAAAATGGAAAGAGTATGGAAGACTAAGAGTTGGATGGAATGTAAATGAATCTGAAGTGTACTTGCAATGTCCAAAGTGTAAGACCAAGCATGTATGTAGTAGAGTAGGTGTGACTTCCAAAGAGAGGATAGTTTCTCTTGATGAGGTAAGTTGACCTTGACTCTAAGTAAGACCAAATGAGACCCAAAGGTAAGAAACCTTGATGTGGGACCACTTAGCAAAGTGTTGTTGTATGTAGTATGTTGACAAAGTATAATGAGGACAAACAAGTGACCTTTTAACTCAAGTTTAGACAATTGTGAATGTAAAGTGAGATGTGAAGCAATGATGGATTTTGTGAGACCCAAAGACAAGTTGAATGCTAAATGAAACCCTGGAGAAATGACCTAGGAAGCTCAAGAATTCTGAAACTGACTGTGTTTGTTTGCTGGACTGTAACAGTTTTTCAATTCTGAACATAGACGCACCTGTATACTTCACAAATGCGATTTTTCGACACAGACGCGGCTCTGTTTAACACACACATTTCTGATATTTTTTTGCCAAGTGTAATGTTGATTGTTCGAACACAGACGTGATTCTGCCCTTCACAGACGTGGTTAGACAACACAGACGCTATTATGTTCGACACAAACGCGTTTCTGTAAAATTTCTGCAATTTTTTCCAATTTGTGAAGTCGTTTTGTTGTGACCAAATCTAACTGTTTGACTGTTTTTTCGTGACAAGAGGACACAGTGTTGATGAAGACCCAATGTTTGCAAGTGTCTAGACTCAAAAATGACTTCAAGAAAAGTGTGTTGTTTGATGTAAAAATGTTTTGCATACACTTGAAGACACAAAAGACACAATGTTTTGTTGTTTGGTCTTGAATGTTTTGAATGTTTAAAATAAGTCAAGCACAATTCTTATGGCTAGCCAAGACAATAGTTGTTGATCCCACATGGGGTTTTACCCCCGAGGCTACACTACTCAGAGCGGATACTTAGATGCTTGACCTCACTGGCTCCACCCTCGGCACTCACTTCTCGGGTCAGCCAAGCATCAGTCCCCACGAAAACTCCCCGTGGCGAACTTTGTATCTCTACTAAGAACCATATGTGTGTGGGCCACTACCAGAGGTCCGACCTCCTGCCCCAACAACTAGAAGGATTTGGGCTTCTAAAACAAAAAGGTGCTAGTAAGGGCATCCGCTCGTGTGGCCATACATGCGGCACTTTCAACTTTGTAAATACAAAAGGCTCCTAGCCGGTAGGGGTTACACCCTACAACTGATCAAATAAATTTGATCAAACGAGTTTATGGGGAGACATAGTTTCGGTATGAACTAATCAGCACACGTTATTCATATTTTTCACCATGAATACATTTGTTTATAGTGGTTCGGAAGAGGTGGGTTTTCCTCGCTACCACTTGGGTCATTCTCTTCTCACTAGTAGTCCTAATGACCACACGGGAAGACAGGCCCTCTAAAGATTAAACAAAAAGAGCCTATTGCTCAAGACACAAAAGACAATGATTCAATTTTAGTGCACCAATTGAAGTGTTTGCTAGTCTATGAAAACATGGCACACAATAAAAATCCAAAAACCCTTGCCAAGGACCTGCAACAAAGATTTATTAGTAGATTGGATTGTTTCAAATGATCACCCCTTCCTACAAGCACACAAGTTAGGTAAATTTTAAACCCAAAGACTTTGTGAAAATAGGGGCCTTCAACCAAATGATTTAGCTTTCAAGACAAGCTGCACCAATTTCATTAGCTAGATCTGAAAATGTTAGCTCAAAATAAACTAGATCTGAAACCCTAAATGCAAAATCCGAAAACTGAATCAATAAAAACCCAAAATTTGAAACTGGTGAACACGGACGCGATTACCCTCAACATAGACGTGACTGGGTGACACAGACATGGTTCTGTGAGACACAGACATGACTACAGAACGCAGATGCGTCTTCTGGACACAGACACGGATAAAAATAGCGCAGACGCGACTTTATAACACAAACACGCTTTCCTGGAACCTGCAAAATAAAATATTGCCAATAACACAGACGCGACTCCAGATGTCGCAGACGCGCCAGAAAATCAAAAACGCGATCCGAAAGTACGCAGACGCGAAAATATCAAAATACTGCCGAAAATGTCAGATCTACAACTTCAAAATACAAAATCTGCAACAAGGATGTTAAATGCAAAAGGGACAAGAGTCCCACCGGGCATGCCAAAATGGATACAACAATAGCGAAAGACTAAATGAATTCAACCACAAAACCCTAGCCTAACAACAACAAAGATCCACCATAACATATGAAGATTACCTAAGACAATGCAAATCAAATGAAATCACAAAGATTATACCATCACATGTCCAATAGGGTTTGGATCTCCATTCTTCCTATCTCCATTGATCTTGCTTGATATATTTGCTCTTAGATTTTATGTGTGCACAAGAGCTCAACAAAGAACAAAATGTGGTTGCAAGTAGGATCGTAGTGTAGTCAAGTGCATAAAAGATGATTCATTAGAATGATTGATTAGGGTTGATAATGAAGGAAGCATCTCCTTATATAGAAGACACTATATGAAATGGAGGGATAAGATTGAGAGGTGTAAAAGAAGGTCGGCTATGATTAGAGGGTAGGTAAAATAAATAATAAAATAATGAAAGGGGTAGGTAGTGTATGAATTAAGAGATGAATGACATGTGTCATAGGTAGAAAAGGGTAATGAATTAATTAAATAAATAAAGATTCATTTAATTAATAGAGGAAGTGGGATCAATTAAATAAATAAAATATTTATTTAATTTAGGAAAAGGATAATTTAAATAAATAAATATATTTATTTAAATGAGAAATAAGGCTAGAAGAGGATAAATGAATTAATTAAATAAATAAAGATTTATTTAATTAATAGAAGAATTAAGCTTAGATAATTAAATAAATGAAATATTTATTTAATTAGACATGACAATTTTGGGTGTCTACAGTATTCAATTTCAAAATCATATTCACTTAGAAACTCTAACCACCTTCTTTGTCTGGCATTTAAGTGGGGTTGGGTAAAGATGTACTTTAGTCCTTGGTTATCTGACTTTAACTCAAAGGGCTTCCCTAGTAAGAAGTGCCTCCATTTTTGTAGGGCATGCACAATCACTGCCAACTCTAAGTCACGGGGTGCATAATTGACTTCATGAGTCTTTAGCTTTCTGGATTCGTAAGCTACTACCCCTTCATCTTGGAAAAGTACTCCTCCTAACCCTTCAATAGAAACATCAGTTACGACTATGAAGTGTCCATTCGGATCTAGTACCTTTAGAATGGGTGCTGAAGTTAGTTTCCCCTTCAAAATTTGGAATGCCTTATCACTTTGTTCTGTCCACACAAACCTTTTACCCTTCCTTTGCAATGAGGTGATGGGGTTTGCTATCTCAGAGAATCCTTCCACAAACCTCCTATAGTAACCTGCTAGCCCCATAAAGCTTCTTACCTCTAAAACATTTTTAGGGACCGGCCATTCTACTATTGCCTTTATTTTATCTGGATCAACTGCTATTCCTTCCTTTGATATTATATTCCCAAGGTAGTGAATCTTTTCCTCGAAGAAGGCGCATTTTGACAATTTCCCATATAACTTATGTTCTCTCAACCTTTGCAAAACAATTTGTAGGTGTACTAAATGTTCCTCCTCATTTCTAGAGTAAATCAATATGTCATCCAAAAATACCAAAACAAATTTATCCAAGTAGTCATGGAGTACACTATTCATTAGGTTCATAAATGCAGCTGGGGCGTTGGTTACACCAAAAGGAACTACTGTGAATTCATAATGCCCATATCTAGTCCTGAAAGTTGTTTTCGGAATGTCTTCCTCCTTAATTCTGAGTTGATGGTACCCTGACCAAAGGTCTATCTTTGAGAAAATTTCTGCTCCTTTCATTTGGTCAAAAAGATCCTCTATGTGAGGTAAGGGGTACCTATTCTTTATTGTGACCTTGTTCAACATCCTATAGTCGATGCATAGTCTTAAGGTTCCATCCTTCTTCTTAACAAATAAGACTGGCACTCCCCATGGTGATACACTTGGCCATATTAATCCCTTAGCTAAAATTTCCTCTAATTGCATTTTGAGCTCTTGTAATTCAGTTGTGTTCACTCGGTAAGGTGCCCTTGATACTGGTTCACCTCCTGGGAGTACTTCGATAGAAAAGTCAAACTTCCTTTTAGGGGGTAAGCTGGGTAATTCTTCTGGAAAAACATCCTTGATTTCTTTTAAGCAAGGGGTATTCTCAAAGGTTGGTGCATTTTCCTCTTCTCCTTCATCAATTTCAACCATATAGATTTGGCCTCCTCTTCTTCTTTCCTTCTTTATTTGCATGGCTGATATGGTTTCTATATTAATGGGTTTAAACTTTCCTTGGATTTTGACCTTTTTCCCCATCATCCAAACATTCAACAACTTTGTTATAGCAATCTACATTAGCTTGATGGTCTCTTAACCAACTCATTCCAATAATTATATCATATAATCCTAAGGGTGCCACATAGAGATCTACCCTTGTTTCAAACTCGGGAAATTGTACCCTTGCCCTCGGAAAACACTTAGTTACTTCCCTAGTTGCCTTATCCCCATATTGAACTGTCCACGATGACTCCATTTGATTAACTTTTAATGCATATTTGCTTACTAATTAAGGTCAGATGAAACATTCAGATGATCCAGTGTCAATTAGAATTGAAATTGGTTGTTCAAATAGTGTACCTGTAGTTTCCACGGGAACATTCTGGTATCTTCCTCTTCGGTTCCTAACCGCTGCATGAATCCTTTGTTGGGGCCTTTGTTGGGGTTGATTGTCCCTAATTTGTCCTTGTATCCTGGGGCACTCTCTAGCAAAATGGTTTCCCCCACACATGAAGCATCCACCTGGAGGACCCCTCCTACCTTGATTTCTAGGGGGATCATTCCTTGTTTCATCGGCCCTCGATGGATAAGTTACCCTGTTATAGTTGCCTCTATTATTATTGCCCCTGTTATTATTATTATTTCCATTTCTCTGATATTGATTAGGAGGTGGCCTTCTTTCGGAAGAATTATTCCTTTGACCCTTGTTGAAATTAGTGATCCCATTGAATTCCTGCTTCCTTTTAAATGAGTGGTTCCCATTATAGTTTCGCCCTACTAGTGTTTGAATCTTCCTCTCTTGCCTTAGGGACTTTTTAAGTACTTCATTCATGTTTTTGGGTCCATGCATGTCAACCTCTGCCCCTATGTTGGTATTTAGCCCCAAAATAAACTTCCTTGCTTAGCCTTCTTCATATTTCTGGTACATAGGTACATATTTAAGCAACTTGGCAAACTTATCCCAAAATTGTTGAATGGATAGGGGCCCTTGACGTAGATTATGGAATTCTGTCACCTTCTCATCAAAGAACAATTGAGGCAGTCACCTATTTCGGAAGTGGTGAACAAATTGATCCCATGTGACCATAACCCTGCTATACCCATTTTGTTCCTTGGTGTTGGTCCACCAACTAGTTGCCTCCCCTGTGAGTTGATAGGAACCCCATAAAGCCTTGGTTGTTCTGCTAAAATCTCTTAGTTCGAAATACTTTTCCATTTCATTTAGCCAATTCTCAACTCCTTCACCAATTTGCCTCCCATCGAACTTAGGAGGGGTGATTTTCTTTAAGTCCTTGGAGAGTTCCAATATGTTATTTTCCTTTCTATTACCCATCATATTCCCTTGATTGCTACCAAGGTTTCCATTTTCGGTACCACTTCTATTTTCAAAGTCATTCTGCCTTTCCCTAAGGTCTTGCATTGATTGTTCCAGGAAGTTGATTTTATCTCTTTGTTCGGTTAGAAGGTCGATTATAGCTTGGACCCCATCTTCGTTATTTCTTGGATTGTGTCGATCCTCTTCATGGTTTTCTTCATGGTTTTCCTCATGGCTTTCCTCATGGTTTTCTTCCCTTTGACTCCTAGTACATCTTCCATTACCACTTCCTCTTCCTCTTCCCCTTCGTCTTCCTCTTGCCATTCTAGGTTTTTACCTGAAAGTTAAATTATGTAGTTAGTTCTTGATTTAGGATTTTAAAATTTAATTTCTACCATTGCAAACCATTCCCTTAGTTGAATAATTAGAAGTGAGCACAAGGCCTAGATTTGAACCTTTGCTCTGATACCACATGTAATAACCCACCATAATTAACTCAACAAAATTGAGTATTCTTTTTTTTGTGTGTGTTTAATTAATCATTATGTTTTATTCAATTGCATACTTTGGGCATCCATCCATTTGGATTAGGCATTCATCCATCCGGGATGAGCATCTAACCATACGGGTTAGGCATTTGTCCATACAGGACATAAGATTTCATCTATCCAATACGGGATAGGCATCTACCCATATGGGGTAGGCATCTATCCAATCGAGATAGGAGGTGCTCTGGCCAGAGACTTAGACTCATTGGGACCATTCAGGTCCTGAGTCACTCACTAAGTACTACACTCTTTTAGTAGAAGTGCACCGAGGTTGCCGTCCTTAGGAGTAATTAATAACATAATACAAGCTTGAATTCCGCCTCGAAATTTGGCTTAAAGCCTCAAGAAGTCAAGCGAATCCATACGGGATTCCTTCCGAGTATGCCTTGAATTACTTTTTCCAATTTAATTATCTTATCTTTCAAAATAGGATTCTTACTCAACCTTTCTATACCAAGCCTAGACCCCACCCACGAATGCCTGAGTAAGAGGGACAACTCCGTCCCAAGACTGCCTACATACCCGCTTCGGCACAAGATCAAGGCGTAAAGTATGTAGTTCTATTTTCTATTCTATGGTTTGATGTAAACTGATTTGTGGGTACGCAACCCTTTCTAGGGTCAATGTCCCAGATAGTTTCTCTGCGGTTGCTACCCATGATGGTAGTGCTTAAACAAAGGCTCAAGATGGCCTATTGTTTGTGGCCTAACAACTACATCCTAACACCTATCATGAGCGTCACCCTTGACCAAATTGCCAATCACCAATATTTCTTCAAGATAAATCAATTTCATAAAAAGCATTTCATTCAACCAATCCTAATAGGGGTTTACTATGGTTTAACTCAACGGATGAAAAATCATTTAAGGATTATCTTATTAAATTGTCAATCCAAGGGGGATTACCTGCCCCTTGGATTTTAACTTCCAAGTGTCCCTTATTACTCCCTGATGATTTATAGGGATGATGCCATAGACGTCGTTGATGCAGCTTTATTAGGCATTAAGTGCAGTAGTTCAACATGATGGCATTACCCGTAAGCATGACCTAGAGGCACTGTATATGCCGAATGTTGCTAAGTTTTGGTTTTCCAACTTCCTTTGTTTAATTTTTTTCCTAACTTAAAACATCATGCTTGGAAAATAATTATGAATTGAACACGAATATTTAGATATTGCAAAGCTCAATTAATTGAAATGACTACTTGATGAATGACATGGAATAGAAACCATAACTAACATTATTTATTATTTGAATTTGAAGTGTAACTTTGCAAAATAATAACAATTAGGAAACTAGCATAACAATAATCAAACATGAAACTTTCATGGTGATGGAAACGTCAATAAATGTAATCAATGTGAAGCAATTTGCATGATGCGAAGGCAATGTAAGTTACATTCAAGAATATCGCTTAAAAAAAACCACTAATCCCAAAATAAAATTTAGCTTCAAATCATTTAATGGGGATTAATTGCTAATTGGCTCAAAAAGATATAATTACAAAATTTGATATAAATAAATTACGATTTATAATTTGCTAAAACTAAAATCTAAATAAAAATTTATCTAAGTTCAAAATTTTAATAAACTAAAACGATACATATAAAAAAGAATTTAATTATTCAAAACTTTATACATAAAAAAAAAGTCTAATGAAACCATTAGTCAAATTTGCATTGGCATTAATAAAGGAATAAGTGGGAGGGGGACCCCACAGTCCCCTCCACTACCTTGCGGCCACTGCCGCAATAGTGATCACAGGCTAGTGGAGGGTACCATTACGGTACCACTCCCCCTGCGGAGTAATAACTCCGCTTGCGAGCCCGACACCCCATACGTCGGATACTGTGCACCCAATAATATGGGCATTACTTGCATAAAATTTCATAAATAATATATATATATGTATGTATGTATATATGTATATATATGTATATATGTATATATATGTATATGTATATATGTATATATACATATACATATATACATATATATGTATATGTATATATGTATATATACATATATATGTATATGTATATATGTATATATATATATATGTATATATGCATATATATATATATATATATTTGTGTGTGTGTGTGTGTAATTTTATATATTGTTTCTAGTTTAATTTAATTAAGCACACAGAGGATAGAATTTAACAATAATGATAAAATATTAATGTAAACAATAAGGATTAATTTACAGGAAAAAAAACACAGAGAGTTTATTCAGAGGGATTTATTCCTCAGTTTTCAACTATTATCCAGAGAGGAGTGGATTTCCAGACACAGAAATAATGATGGAACCAAATGAAAAACAACACAAAGAATTATTCCCAACAAAATCTATCCCTCCATTTCCACTAATTTTTACAGAGAAAATACATATAACCAGATAGAGGAATCAAATGACAATATCACAGGGGATTACTCACAGCAAAAACTATTCCTTTCATTTCAACTAACTTTCACAGACAAATTATATAACCAGATAATGGAAGTCAATGAGAATATCACAAAGGATTACTCACAGCGAAAACTATTCCTTTCATTTCAACTAACTTTCACAGAGAAATTGTATAACTAGATAATGGAAGTCAATGAGAATATCACAGAGGATTACTCACAGCAAAAACTATTCCTTTCATTTCAACTAACTTTCATAGAGAAATTATATAACCAGATAATGGAAGTCAATGAGAATATCACAGAGGATTACTCACAGTGAAAACTATTCCTTTCATTTCAACTAACTTTCACAGAGAAATTATATAACCAGATAATGGAATTCAATGAGACTATCACAGAGGATTTGCTCACAGCGAAAACTATTCCTTTCATTTCAACTAACTTTCACAAAAAAAATTATTTTAAGAACGAGATTTAGATTTCCAGAGAATTGAATTAGAGGGAAGAAGTAAGATTCAATCACACAGGGAAGAGTTTTATTTCAGAAAAAGAGATTTTTAAAGAATAAAGGGAATATGATTTTATTTTTTTTTGCATAAATCTAAAATCTTGGAAAAACAAAAGGCAAGATTAAGAGCATATTTCTTAAGGAAAATAAAATAAATAATAGAACTATCTTTTACTTGTTTTATGTGGAAGAGACTTATCAATAATTATTCCTACATAGAAGAAGAGATTTACACTCTAATAAACTTTTGAAAGAAGGTCTAGAAGCTATTTTTTTTTTTGATAATATAAACTTCATATGAAAAAAAGAGAGAGAGAGAGAGAGAACCTGTTTTGCTGAAGTTTGATGTTGAATCCTCTAGCTATCCTTGATCCTTCCTTGCAACTAGAGAGAGATCTTCCAACCACAACTTAAAAATATTCTGCAATAAAATGAGACTACCAAAGAAAAACTTGGGAGAATTTCCTTCAAAAACATAATCAACTCCCTTCTTTGAAACTTGCATATAATTTTATAAGAAAATTCCCTCCACTCCACTATCTTGAAAATTGAATTAAAAAAAGAGATTCTTTCCCAATTTTGGACTTCATGCAAATTGATTAGACTTAGTGGGAGGAGTTACATGCAAGGTGGTGGAGAATCCTCTAGAAGCTTCTTATTCTTCCTACAACATGTGCCATAATTGGATGTGGAAAACTAAATAAATAAATAAGAAAAATGTATATTTTCCATGTGTGTGTGTGTGAGTTTTATTATTTTATCCTTTTATAATATTCATTCAATCATTTAAATAGTTTATCAAAAAATATAATAGAGTTTGTATTTTAAATCCAAAGGTGATAAAGGAGGGTTGTGACACTATCATTGCATTGATGTTAACTGTAGTACCCCTACCCTAATCTATTTCTAACCTTGGTTTAATCTTGATTAGTTAATCGTAATATTATGTTATAGTCAGATGATTGATTTTATGCATAGCTATTGATGTGGTTTTCTCACTAGTTGTATGCAAGCTGTTAGTGTACCTATTTTGTGGTATTAATATTGAGCTAACGCTTTCATTAAATTTTATGTTTGTATGCATGTATGACTCTTGGTTGCAGGAGATTTCAAGTGCAATGCCGCATGAGTGCGAGGTTCGTCTTCACCTGAATGTGCAGGTTTGAGTGTACCTTTTTAATCCTTAGAGTTGGATTAGGTGGTCGTAAGACCCTAGTCGACCTTAGTCGTGCTCAAGTGAGCATCGTCAGTCATCGTCGGTAATCCCTTCTTGTTTGGGTTTGCGAGTCGTCTGTTTGGTTGATCTTCTCGTTTTGCGTGCTTGGTGTGCATGGTTAAATGATTAATTAGTCCTTAGTAATTTTCTTTATTATATATATGCGTTTGTGCATTGAAGATTAATGGATTAAATTAATCGGGAATTCGTTATGCGATTTTCGTTGATATGAATTGCTTATTTTATATTGGGAGTGAATTCGATTAAATGACTGATTTTGATTATTAAATGCATTTTATCTATGCTGTTGAAAAGGAAAGCTTTGTATTTTATCGCGATAGATTGATAGTATTCTGTTGGCTTTTGAAAATTGAATTTGATTGAGGAAATCGATTTTTAAGTTGAAAAGGCAAGTTTAATTTGTTGAATAGCTAGAAAGGAATTAAATATTGAAGAATTATTTTTAAATAAAATTTTAATTCCCAAAAATAGAATTTTTGGTCAACTCTTCCATATAACCCAAAATTGGGGAAGTTTTGGAGGAGGGACAATTTTGGAGAAGATTTTGGTTGGAAAGGAATTTTGGGGGTTTTGGGAAAGGAATGTTGCTGGATCTGACAGGTGGGCTCTCCCTCAGCCATACCAGGATTGCGAATTAAGGTAGGATTCTGAATTTGTTATTGAAAATAAATTTGATTGTTCATTATGAATTTGGCTGGAAATTTTAATGGAGATGGGTATTTTCCTCATTGCTGTTTGGGTGTTTCAAACCCTTGTTATTGGAAGGGATGAAAAACCATCAAGAAAATTTGATTTCTAACGCAGTTCGTTTAATTCGAATTTATAATGAATCGGAATTTTTATCAAATTACCTGTGCTGGGCGTTTGTGGTAATTTTCAGACTGTGTGTATTTGTTTTTTGTTTTTTTTAAAATTTATTTGTTTTGCCCTGTGCGTTGTTTCTTTTATTTTGAAATCGAGCTGGGCGAAAAATTCAATAAACCCGAACTGGGCGTTTGTGTTGGTTTCCGAACTGTGTGTTCAAATTAATTTTAAAACATTTTTTTTTGGACTGTGCGTGTTTGTTTAAAACCCTGGTTTGGGGTTGGAGGGCGGGGAGCGGAGCTCCACCCGCTCCTCCCCCCTCCCCCACACGTCCCCCCTTCTCCTCCTTTGCGTGGAAACCGCTACGGCTGCGGCTCACGGCGGTGGCCGCAGGGCGCCGCGGCACCTGCGGGCACCACCGTGGGCGCCGCCTGCACAAGCTTCCCCTGCGGTGAGGATTAGGGCACGGCCCGCCCTCGCCCTAATTTTTTTTTAAAATGCGTTTTTGTTTAAAACAAAATTTATAAAATGTTTTTTTTATGTATTTTTTTTCATTCAAAAAAAAATGGCATATAATATTTGTAATATTATTTTAATGATAAGATTTAACTAGTTTCTTAATTAGAATTAAGGTGGCGTATCATGATTAATGTTAATTAGATATTGATTGGTTTGTAATGTAATTTACAGATTGATCATTATTCAATTTCATTTCATGATTTATGCACCCCTTTTAATTAAGTCCTGAAACTGTTATTTCGCAAATTGAATATTGTTGTTTATATTCTTATTGATCTTGGATTGATAAATCTAGATCTCACCTTCTAGCTGATTAGAGCATTTGGCTAATTGAGAAGTAGTGAAATATTTATCGTTGGGTGTTTGAATTGAATCGATGTGCTTTTGGAAATGATTAGCTTCTTTAGATTCTCTCTCTACATTTTTTATTTCCGTAATCCGTATAATGTATCTGGAATTGAAATTATGAATCTGTAGAGATTGATTTTAGACCGGTATGTTAATGACGTTTTGATTGGAGATTAAATATCTTATTTTAGTTGATTAATGGTTGTCTGAGATTTATTAATATGAATTGGTTAAAAACTCTTTATGGCTTAATTTGCCTGTTCGATGCTTTGAACCTTAGGAGTTAGAAAACCAAGAACAACTTATCCCTAGTTGAGGTAGATAACTATAATCTGTTTTAGATCTTGTAGAAAACTTGATCGATTTTAATGTGTAATCAATTTGAGGAAATATTGTCTTTTCTGATTATTGCCTTGCGAGTTTAATTTATGTATTCGCCTTTAATTATGAAATAGCATGTTTTGCTTTGTTTATTAGGACCCTATCGTATGGATTGACTTGGGGTACCTGTTTCAGTCCTCGATTCCGAGTTGACTGTTGTTTTGTGGTAGTGTCGTATTTGGTCATATCCTCTTTGTGTGAGTCGAATGATGATTCATGGTTGACCTTAGCTTGTCAGGTCTCTAGTTAGAGTACCGTCAGTAAGTGATTATCTTTGAGTCATGTTGACCAGATGATCGTATCTCCCTTCTTGAACTCCGTTCGTCTGACCATGTGTATCCCTTGGTTTTTGAGTTCGTCTGAGTTTGTTCTAGTGTCGTATGGGAAAGTGGCTTTCGATTGGGGGGGCCGTGCCCAAAGTGGCTGCTGGGTAACCCGTCGAAAGTGAGTCTAATAAGTGATAACCTAAGTAGATTAGAATGTAATCTCTAAATAAGATAATGTGCCTCACACATGGGACGAGTGCTATCATAGACTCGACATGCTGTGGGAAGGCCTGAAATGGCAAACCATCATCCTTGTCTCCACGAGAGGATGTGTGGGTCCACATGAGGCTTGGATGGGCCGGAAGCTCGAATTAGGTTGCCAGGGTGACCCAGTGTATGGGGTCGGGACCTATGAAGACTTGCCATGGTAACCATACCAGGTTGTGTGATGACACTTGTCCCTACGTTCGCTAGTGTGTTGTCGTTTTGTTCTGTTAGGAGTACCTTTGTGAGTCATCCTTTGTCTCTGCCTTGGTGAGTGTCGGTTTCATGTTAGACCTTGGGTGGTGATGGCTCAGTTTTTTGGATGCTCTCATGGACCTCTTGTTTTAGCTTTGATTATGTTCAGCTGGATCCTGTTCTTTTCAAGGATCGTTTATGTATTGATTGACCGATGCGGTCGCTTGTATATTGTTTATGTATCGCCTTGATGGCTGGATTGAAATGGTGTAACCTCTTGTATTCTTAACCTTTATTAATTATCAGAGGGGTCTTGCAGTTGCGCAGACCCGGAGATGTAGCCCTTTAGGGGTGAACTCCGAGATCATTATGGTGTTATGTGATGTATTCTCTTATGTTTCCTTTATTCAGCTTTATCATGTATGATTAACTTATGTTAGAATGGTTAAGTGAATAATTGGAATTAACTTTAAATGCTTATTTGCAGTTCTTTCTTGTATGCCATGTTGATCGAATGCATAAGTAGTTTAGATGAGAATCATCATAGATGCTTTTATGTAATCGTCTTTTGAAATGCAATAAGTTGGAATATGAGAATGTAACTTACAGTAATGTATTATTCTCAGTTGTTGTTAAGGAATTTAAATATGCTTGGAAGGATCTCTTATGTTATGATGAAATCCTAGTGTATTAGATTGTTAGATGTACGGTTTGTAATTTTAAATGAAAAGCTTGAATGAAGATTATGAATGGATCTTAATGATGGATCTTCGCTTGTGATTTATATTTCCCTCTTTTGAAAGGAATTATCCTGATTTTGAATTATCTCGTTATTAAGATATTCAGCTTTTGGATTAATTGTGTGAGTTAAGTGAATTGTGAAATTTAAGTAATCTCGTTGGGAAACTCTTTAGGTGTTAGTAGATGTCTTCCACTATGTAATCTGAATCTTTGATATCTTGTTGCATATTATGTGTTGTAACTTTAAAAAAAAAAAAATTTGCTCGCTATTGTTGTGTTTTGGCTTAATCCCTTCGGGGTTTCCTGGCGGGGCATTACATTTGGTATCAGAGCCCGTGTTGCAAACATTGGGATCTCTGGTGTCACGTGTGCCCTCTATTTGTGTGAGGTGTATCGACCTTATGTGTATGCTTGTCCTCCTTTTGCATGTGAGTGATTGAGCAGACCTTGTCGGATGTGTAACGTGTGTGTTCACACCTTGTTTTCGCCTTCTTGATGTTGGTGTTTGAGTGTTATTTGTGCATTGTGTGCTTATTGATGTCTTGGTCTACGATTACTCTTATTTGGAAAGAGAGTCGTATGTACCTTCCCTTATTGAGTGTTGTACTATTTAGACTAATCCATTTGGGTTGGTCCGTGCTTGTCTTGAATCTGAAAGTGTGAGTTGTGTTTGCTAAAAGTTTATGATCTAGCTTAATGTTGTCCATTTGAAGGACTAGTATGGCAATTATTGAATGCTTATTTTGTAGAAAATTAAATGATCATCACCATTCCTCTCTTCCTTCTGGAAATTAAAATGACTAGGATATGTGTAATTATCTTTGATTTGAGTTTCTTGTTTGCAAAAGAGAAAAGGGTGTGACTTCTTGAACCCTTGTATGAGCCTTATGTTGCTTATGTTTTAGATTATGAAAAGGGCTATGGGTTTAAAAAAATTTATTTTGGTGAATGGGAGAAAACTGTATGTGTATATTTAAAGAATTCTCCATGTGTATCTTGTAAGAGTGGCATGAATAAATTCTACCTTAGTAAGGTGCATTGCTATGCGAATAGTGAAATTATGTGAAACTGCTTGATTGGTAGAAGAAGTGTTAAAAGGAGCATGTTATTGTAGCTTCGAGGAAGTATTAATGTGTTCCCTGAAAGATTGTTTTATGTGTTTTCCGAAAGATTGTTTTATGTGTCTCATTAAACCAGTTTGATCAAAGATTATTTTAGCAAATGCTCCATTGAACTCGCTTTTGGGTATGTGGAATTACCTTAATGTGTTTAGAAAGTGCGAATGGAAAGCTTGTTTGATGTGCGTGCATTAATATGTGTTATTGGGTAATAGCTCTTGCTTATCTTTGATCGTAATGTGATCTTCTCTAATAGGTTGCAAAGTATGACATGTGTCTATATTGTATTATTATAAGTGAGTGTTCTATTGAGGTCTTACATTATCGAAAAGGTTGCTTCTCTTGATCTCTGTTTTGTTTGGAAAACTAGAACCTCCTATTGCAACCATAATTATTGGAAGTGTTTTGTAGGCTAATTGTCATCCTTCTAAATGGTAGCGAAATGAAACCCGTGTAATTGAAATGATAGGCTTATAGTGAGAAAATGTATAATGTAGCGTGATCTTGTTTGATCTTGCATTTTGTAGGAAATAGTTTGGTTATCAAACTCTTTTTCCCTTCTCCTGGCCTAATCATAAGAATTTTAGAAATGGTATTAAGAATGCATTGAATTAAATAGAATGTTTATAAAACATGTGAAATTGTATGTTTGCTTTTGGCTTCATAGTGATAGATGAAAGTCTTAAGCTTTAAGAAATGAATTTGCTTAGCTAGTAATTTAATTATGAATGCTTAGTGAGATTCGAGAAAGATATAAAAATGATGTTAATTCCTTATGTATTTGGAATCTTCCTTGTATAGATGTTAGCCTACTGAAAAGTACTCCCCATAAATGTGACTAAACCAGTACTGGTGTATTTGTGTGTGTTGTAAGAAACCAGTGCTTATTATATGTGCCCATGGATTGGTGAAGTAATCAACCATGGAGGGTATGTTGCCTATGAGTATGGGAAACCATACTGTTTATGTGATGTTGCTTATTTGTTTCCCTGCTGAGTACCAAACCTCGGGTTGTGGGTAACTCAGTATGTTAAGGGGTAGTATTCGAAGCGACCGTTCCTTGAATAGTATGGATTGGCGTATGAGTAATGTCGGCGCGAAGCGACTTTAGCTTCTCTACTTCGAGGAATGATATAGTTGTACTACTAAACTGTATCAAGGTGTACTCAATACTTTCCCTTTGATGAACCTATTTATAGGTTTATGTGTGTCAGCCTATTCCTCTTCCTTATTTGAGCAATTTGGATGGTGATTCTTGTGTATAGTGATGGTATGATTTGGAGGATCCTTTGCCTTGTCTTCATGAAAGGTAGGTTTATTCACATGTGCTGCCAGTTAATATGTGTTGGTGGGCATGTGGGTGGGCCATAGTCATGTATACCTCTGACTTACGGTGAGTATCCTTCTAGATACGTCGCTATGCGGGATGTGACCTGCGCGTGCTTGTTCCGCGAGGTGCACTACCATGCGGGATACGTCCATTGTGTGTTTTCTCCACTTGGGGTATTGCCATGCCACGTGACGACGTGATGCAGGGTGATGTCGAGGTGCATACCGCCATGCCATGTGGATAGTGTGACTATGTCGCACCACATGATGAGCTACTGCAATAGCTAGTCAGTTGTTCCTTCCTTCCTCGTTGGTGGCTAGATGCTAGTCACACAGTGATGTTACGTGCAGTTGTGATATTCTTTATATTTCTTTGGGGATCAGCAATTTATTTTACTTTGACTTTGAAGGTTTAGCCACGATCTTGTGATCTTTTTCACTTTGATTTGGTGTTGAAATTCCGGATTATTTTCTTACCTTATTGTTGGAATTGATGATTTATTATCTTTATTCATCTGTACTTTGGTGGCTAAACTGGTTTATCATTATTGTTTTCGGATGCTGGTCTTGTGTTGAAATGTGAAATTCCTCTCCAAGGACGTATGATACGGAATTGGTAGAGTGTGTGCGAGGAAGTTGATATAGGGAACCGTGAGGATAGGGGGTATGTGAGGCTGTGACGCAGCTAGTACCCACTACCTACCTATGTGTGGTGACTATCTCTTGGAGGCTAACCACCTTGTTCAACAAGGGATATTCACAAAGGTCTTGTATGGAAGGTAGCACCGCTATGGTGTGCCTAGCACCATCGAGCCCTTGAGTGAGATATTGGATATTTTTTATCATATTGTAGTTCTGAGATCAGGCATAGAGATGCTGATCGTGCATGTTATCTGTGACCGAGCATTAGACATGCTCACATGTGGCCTTTTATGTTATGCATTCCAGTTATGTGGATGGTTATTATTTGTATCATGGAGTAAATTGTGTTAGCTTGTCACTATGTTATGGGGCATAGTCATTGGAAGGTTTTCTTATGCCTGGCAAGTGTAATCAATTGAGTTATATTTTGTTGCTCTTATTTATTGAAAGTTAATTTGATTGTAGAAATTGATATTTCAAGCTAGTTCTATGTTATAAATTTTATGAAAAGATGGATTGGTAAAGGAAATTGATCACTATGGCATGTTTTCTAGTCATGTTTGATAGATGATTATGGTAAATGTTGGTTACCTCTTTGTAATGCTTTAATTTGGTGTAATGAAAGGAAGAAAATTCTTGTTTCTTTGCTATGATTGTGGATAATTCCTAGAATATTTTAAAGGAATGTTTGGTTTTAGATGTATCTTGCCAATGGATAATGGCGTTTGTAAAGGATTTTGCAATAATATTTCATTTATTTATGGAAAGATTTCTATGTGCAATTTGATCTTTGTTGATTGAGTTTCAGGGCTAATGCGTACGTCATGTTCTCCATCTAGCCTTACGACTTCTAGGAGTAAGTCGGAACCTAGGGGGGGAGAATGTAGTACCCCTACCCTAATCTATTTCTAACCTTGGTTTAATCTTGATTAGTTAATAGTAATATTATGTTATAGTCAGATGATTGATTTTACGCATAGCTATTGATGTGGTTTTCTCACTAGTTGTATGCAAGCTGTTAGTGTACCTGTTTTGTGGTATTAATATTGAGCTAACGCTTTCATTAAATTTTCTATATGTATGCATGTATGACTCTTGGTTGCAGGAGATTTCAGGTACAATGCCACATGAGTGCGAGGTTCGTCTTCACCTAAATGTGCAGGTTTGAGTGTACCTTTTTAATCCTTAGAGTTGGATTAGGTGGTCGTGAGACCCTAGTCGACCTTAGTCATGCTCAAGTGAGCATCGTCAGTCGTCGTCGGTAATCCCTTCTTGTTTGGGTTTGCGAGTCATCTGTTTGGTTGACCTTCTCGTTTTGCGTGCTTGGTGTGCATGGTTAAATGATTAATCAGTCCTTAGTAATTTTCTTTATTATATATATGCGTTTGTGCATTGAAGATTAATGGATTAAATTAATCGGGAATTCGTTATGCGATTTTCGTTGATATGAATTGCTTATTTTATATTGGGAGTGAATTCGATTAAATGACTGATTTTGATTATTAAATGCATTTTATCTATGCTGTTGAAAAGGAAAGCTTTGTATTTTATCGCGATAGATTGATAGTATTCTGTTGGCTTTTGAAAATTGAATTTGATTGAGGAAATCGATTTTTTAATTGAAAAGGCAAGTTTAATTTGTTGAATAGCTAGAAAGGAATTAAATTTTGAAGAATTATTTTTAAATAAAATTTTAATTCCCAAAAATAGAATTTTTGGTCAACTCTTCCATATAAACCAAAATTGGGGAAATTTTGGAGGAGGGACAATTTTGGAGAAGATTTTGGTTGGAAAGGAATTTTGGGGGTTTTGGGAAAGGAATGTTGCTGGATCTGACAGGTGGGCTCTCCCTCAGCCATACCAGAATTGCGAATTAAGGTAGGATTCTGAATTTGTTATTGAAAATAAATTTGATTGTTCATTATGAATTTGGCTGGAAATTTTAATGGAGATGGGTATTTTCCTCATTGTTGTTTGGGTGTTTGAAACCCTTGTTATTGGAAGGGATGAAAAACCATCAAGAAAATTTGATTTCTAACGCAGTTCGTTTAATTCGAATTTATAATGAATCGGAATTTTTATCAAATTACTTGTGCTGGGCGTTTGTGGTAATTTTCAGACTGTGTGTATTTGTTTTTAAAAAAAAAAAAAAATTATTTGTTTTCCCCTGTGCGTTGTTTCTTTTATTTTGAAATCGAGCTGGGCGAAAAATTCAGTAAACCCGAACTAGGCGTTTGTGTTGGTTTCCGAACTGTGTGTTCAAATTAATTTTAAAATGTTTTTTTTTGGACTGTGCGTGTTTGTTTAAAACCCTAGTTTGGGGTTGGAGGGCGGGGAGCGGAGCTCCACCCGCTCCTCCCCCCTCCCCCGCACGTCCCCCCTTCTCCTCCTTTGCGTCAAAACCGTTGCGGCTACAGCTCACGACGGTGGCCGCAGGGGCCGCGGTGGCCGCAGGGCGCCGCGGCACCTGCGGGCACCACCATGGGCGCCGCCTGCGCAAGCTTCCCCTGCGGCGAGGGTTAGGGCACGACCCGCCCTCGCCCTAATTTTTTTTTAAAATGCGTTTTTGTTTAAAACAAAATTTATAAAATGTTTTTTTTATGTATTTTTTTTCATTCAAAAAAAATGGCATATAATATTTGTAATATTATTTTAATGATAAGATTTAACTAGTTTCTTAATTAGAATTAAGGTGGCGTATCATGATTAATGTTAATTAGATATTGATTGGTTTGTAATGTAATTTATAGATTGATCATTATTCAATTTCATTTCATGATTTATGCACCCCTTTTAATTAAGTCCTGAAACTGTTATTTCGCAAATTGAATATTGTTGTTTATATTCTTATTGATCTTGGATTGATAAATCTAGATCTCACCTTCTAGCTGATTAGAGCATTTGGCTAATTGAGAAGTAGTGAAATATTTATCGTTGGGTGTTTGAATTGAATCGATGTGATTTTGGAAATGATTAGCTTCTTTAGATTCTCTCTCTACATTTTTTATTTCCGTAATCCGTATAATGTATCTGGAATTGAAATTATGAATCTGTAGAGATTGATTTTAGACCGGTATGTTAATGACGTTTTGATTGGAGATTAAATATCTTATTTTAGTTGATTAATGGTTGTCTGAGATTTATTAATATGAATTGGTTAAAAACTCTTTATGGCTTAATTTGCCTGTTCGATGCTTTGAACCTTAGGAGTTAGAAAACCAAGAACAACTTATCCCTAGTTGAGGTAGATAACTGTAATCTGTTTTAGATCTTGTAGAAAACTTGATCGATTTTAATGTGTAATCAATTTGAGGAAATATTGTCTTTTCTGATTATTGCCTTGCGAGTTTAATTTCTGTATTCGCCTTTAATTATGAAATGGCATGTTTTGCTTTGTTTATTAGGACCCTGTCGTATGGATTGACTTGGGGTACCTGTTTCAGTCCTCGATTCCGAGTTGACTGTTGTTTTGTGGTAGTGTCGTATTTGGTCATATCCTCTTTGTGTGAGTCGAATGATGATTCATGGTTGACCTTAGCTTGTCAGGTCTCTAGTTAGAGTACCGTCAGTAAGTGATTATCTTTGAGTCGTGTTGACCAGATGATCGTATCTCCCTTCTTGAACTCCGTTCGTCTGACCATGTGTATCCCTTGGTTTTTGAGTTCGTCTGAGTTTGTTCTAGTGTCGTATGGGAAAGTGGCTTTCGATTGGGGGGGCCGCGCCCAAAGTGGCTGCTGGGTAACCCGTCGAAAGTGAGTCTAATAAGTGATAACCTAAGTAGATTAGAATGTAATCTCTAAATAAGATAATGTGCCTCACACATGGGACGAGTGCTATCATAGACTCGACATGCTGTGGGAAGGCCTGAAATGGCAAACCATCATCCTTGTCTCCACGAGAGGATGTGTGGGTCCACATGAGGCTTGGATGGGCCGGAAGCTCGGATTAGGTTGCCAGGGTGACCCAGTGTATGGGGCCGAGACCTATGAAGACTTGCCAGGGTAACCATACCAGGTTGTGTGATGACACTTGTCCCTACGTTCACTAGTGTGTTGTCGTTTTGTTCTGTTAGGAGTACCTTTGTGAGTCGTCCTTTGTCTCTGCCCTGGTGAGTGTCGGTTTCATGTTAGACCTTGGGTGGTGATGGCTCAGTTTTTTGGATGCTCTCATGGACCTCTTGTTTTAGCTTTGATTATGTTCAGCTGGATCCTATTCTTTTCAAGGATCGTTTATGTATTGATTGACCGATGTGGTCGCTTGTATATTGTTTATGTATCGCCTTGATGGCTGGATTGAAATGGTGTAACCTCTTGTATTCTTAACCTTTATTAATTATCAGAGGGGTCTTGCAGTTGCGCAGACCCGGAGATGTAGCCCTTTAGGGGTGAACTCCGAGATCATTATGGTGTTATGTGATGTATTCTCTTATGTTTCCTTTATTCAGCTTTATCATGTATGATTAACTTATGTTAGAATGGTTAAGTGGATAATTGGAATTAACTTTAAATGCTTATTTGCAGTTCTTTCTTGTATGCCATGTTGATCGAATGCATAAGTAGTTTAGATGAGAATCATCGTAGATGCTTTTATGTAATCGTCTTTTGAAATGCAATAAGTTGGAATATGAGAATGTAACTTAGAGTAATGTATTATTCTCAATTGTTGTTAAGGAATTTAAATATGCTTGGAAGGATCTCTTATGTTATGATGAAATCCTAGTGTATTAGATTGTTAGATGTACGGTTTGTAATTTTAAATGAAAAGCTTGAATGAAGATTATGAATGGATCTTAATGATGGATCTTCGCTTGTGATTTATATTTCCCTCTTTTGAAAGGAATTATCCTGATTTTGAATTATCTCGTTATTAAGATATTCAGCTTTTGGATTAATTGTGTGAGTTAAGTGAATTGTGAAATTTAAGTAATCTCGTTGGGAAACTCTTTAGGTGTTAGTAGATGTCTTCCGCTATGTAATCTGAATCTTTGATATCTTGTTGCATATTATGTGTTGTAACTTTAAAAAAAAAAAAATTTGCTCGCTATTCTTGTGTTTTGGCTTAATCCCTTCGGGGTTTCCTGGCGGGGCATTACATTAACCATCTCATAAGCACTGTTAATGCAAAGACTAGAAACCAAATTAAGCCTCTTTGCATGTGTAGTCTCACATTGATGTCTTTGATATCATTTACTCTTAGTGATCTACTGTCAGATGTTGCTCTTGTTAGGGCCATTACTTTTTTGTTAGGAACTTTCTTTGTTTTGTTAGGTCTGTTGTTGGTTGAGGGTAAACTAGTTACTGCACTAATTGCTTTTCGGTTTATTTTGCAGACAAAATCCAACCATAGAAATTCTCCATGTGCTCTACTTAGGACAATTCTCACTACTTTTTCCTGAAATTGGGGAATGTTCAGTATTTCCACAAAACCTAGAGTTTCTACAATCTTGTGCTCGGGTTTAACCATGCCATGTTCATCACAAATTACATTGGTAAACATTTTCATCAAATCTTAAGAACCTAGTTCTTCTATATTGCAATGTATATACATCCTAGGGTCTTCAGTATAAGCTGCACCTTTAGGAATTTTTGAAAATGCTCCTATGGAATCATCTTGCTTAGCTACTTCAGGAATTATTTTAAACATGGGCCTAGGGCGTTTTACATTTTCCATAATAGTAGGGTTCACAATAAACTCAGGAGCAGAAGAAGAAGCCATTGAGAAATACCTTTAGCTTTCTTAAAGTACTTTGAATGCTTGAAAAGATCACTTCACACCTTTGCCTTGAATGCCTTTTCTCTTTTTTGTGCTCTCTGCTATTTTGAATCCTTGGTGAATCAAAAATGAGGGATATCCAATGATTTATAATTAATTTTCTCTTACCAACCGCATTAAACACTCGTTAGTTAAGTGAAAATGTAACACATCTGTCGGTAAAGAAGAAATCTATCTTCTCACCATCGACCAAAGGTAATCTGCATGATATTCAATTTGTTGCAATACCCCCAAAGGGTTACTTCTCAGTTGGATGAAGATTCTCCCATCGGTGGAGGGTTACTATGTTCTACTAGTATAGACATAGTCTCATCAACATTCTAATATTTCTTCCTAATCCATTGTTTTGAAAATTCTTGCTTTACCTCATCTACCTTTTCTTTTCCTTTCAAAATGGATCCTTTATTATTTGTCGGTGAAGTCTTTCTTCTACAAAATTTTGCAATATGTCCAATTTTGTTACAAGCATAAAAAGTCACATTATTCCTCTGAATAGATTTTCCATATCCTATGTCGGTTTGTGTTCTGCATTGATTAGATAAGTGTCCATATCTTCCACAAACATAACATTTCACATTCACTATGCAGTTTTCTGAATTATGACCAGCTTTGTTGTATTTGGAACATTGACCAGTGGGTGCATTAATATTCTGATTGTTTCTAAATCTACATTGATTTGCTTTATGACCATATTTGTTGCAATTGAAACATTTGCCATTAAACTTGTAAGCATTAGGTTGTCTTAATGGTTTGTTCTGATCTAGATTGTTTGTAGTACCGAAACTTTCTCCAACTTCAAATCCAAGTCCATTTGTACCTCCATTAAGTTTTTGACTTTTTCAGCATGTTATCAAGTTCCTCTGAACTTTTCTTGAATTTCTCTTTATGTTGATCTGCAGTAGCCAACTCATTTTCCAGAATTCCCTTTTGTCTCATAAGCTCAATTTTATCATGTTGCATGTGAATCAGATCTGTCTTCAACATATCATTTTCTTAACTAAGTCTTAGATTTTCATTTCCAGGATCATTGAGCCTCCTAATCAAGTCATCTTCATTTTTATTTCTATCTTCAATGTCTTTACAAAACCTCATAGTCATATCTTGCATTTCATTCTTCATAGTACTATTTTCTTGTCTCAACTTGTTTGCAAGTTCTCTAAGAGTTTCTTTTTTATCATCCTCATTCTGCATCTGCATATGAAGTTCTTTTCTTTTGTTCTTTGCAATAACCAGGTTATTTTGAAGTGCCAAAAGAAATTCTTGAGCAGTTTTAAGTTCTTCCTCCAATCTGATGTTCTTCACTTTTTCTACATCATAATCTACAAGAGCTCCTTCCAATTGTTTCCTTAAGTTCTCCATCTATACCGGTGTCAGAATCTTCCTCAAGCTGTTAGGATTTTGAAAATAGAGGACCAAGCTCTGATACCAATTGTTAGAATCAATGACAGAGCCAAAGACACTAAGAGGGAGGATTGAATCAATGTCTAACCGGTTAGTAGAAGATTTAACCTTATTAAGAACTTTGCATCCCAAAACAGTGTACCGGTAAATAAGAATTAATATAGTAAACAAGAACAATAGAGACAACATAGAAAACACACCATAACACAAGATATTTAATGAGGAAACCCGGTGTGGGAAAAACCTCGGTGGGATTTGTGACCCACAATATTCACTCACTAGCCAATGAATAAATATTACTTACAATGAGGGGCCTGTGCATGCAAGAAGGCTAGCAGCCTAGAGCTCACTGCTCAATCACAAAACAGAAGTCTCACTGACTTACAAAATGGATTATCAAAATCCAGTACAATGTATTGTTTTAGATCAACATCAACTATGGTAGGTTCAGTACCGGTTTAAGCTCAGTTCATTACCAAAACCTTCATTGTCAACTATATCACCTTATAAAATTATCAACTATGTGTATCATCCTTTCTCATATACTTCATACTCACATATGAAATGACCTATAAGATCTCATAGATATATATGAGTCTTTTACAATATGCCATGTCGCCTTTTACAAAAGATAAAATAGTAAACAAAATTTTATTCCATGTCGGCTTGAGTGTCGGTATCCATTATTGTCGTTACCGGTGAATGTAGAAGTCTATTGCCAGTGTCGGTAACTATAAGTGGGTTGACAAATTTGCCAATTGGTTGCCACCAATGAGAATATCAACTATTCTCATAAGAGTGTAGAATGCCAACAAAAACCATCTTCTAACATGAGAATCAACCAAAGTAATCTAACAATCAAAGAACTCAAAGTGCACATCATGAGCTCCCAAAAGCCAAAGTAACCATGATCTTCAACCAAGAAGATAAATTGTCATAACCAATCAGGAATGCAATAAAATCATCACCAATCAAAGCACTTGCGAACCAATCATGTCATGTCAAAGTCCCTAAACATAAGGAACATCTATGACATCATGATCACCTCCATGAAACAAGCATCTAACTCCCTTTGTGTCCAACTTGTAAGCATCACATAGGCAACACCATAGCTTCATCACCATGATTGTACTTGATAACAACATCTCTCCTCCTCAAGATGAAAAAAAAATCATCAAACCATGTGACTAAACCAAGCCACCAATCTAAATATGTATCAATAAAGAAAGGTCTATGGGCATAAACAATGCATATCCAAGCCATAAATGCAATCTTGTAAATATAGACTACCTACAACACTACACAACTTATATACCCCACAATGTAGAAAATATACTCAAACCAAAACTAATATCCATGTCAATATAAGAGCAATTGAGATACAATACTGAGTCTACCATGACATAAGCTCCAAACCTCCAAGACTAAACATGTCATAAACTCAATGTCACCATAGTCAAAAGAACCTATAGACAACTTAGATCAAAATATTAAAAAATAATTCATATCAAACCTACTCCAAATTTGAACCAAAGTGTAGTTCTTTCCAAGAAATTTTTGTTGACTATTTGAAGTCCAAAATCTGACTTTGTATTCTCAAGTTATGACCTCTCAAAGCCATAAAAGTAACTGACACTTCTAGCTAACATTTTACTATCAAAATGGCAAAATCTGGAAAAAAAATAAATATCAATATGTATGTTGAACCACCTTTCCAATGATTATAAGAAGTTGAAAAATTGACATCATATGTCTAAGTTATGCTCTATGGAAGAAAAACAACCTATTAGGCTATATGCAAGCAAATGGACTCCAAAAATTTTTTGCCAATATGCCACAAAAAATATTTTTCCTTTTTATCCAATATGCCAATAAAATAATATTTTCAATTTTTAAACTTTAAAATTTCTCATGTTAGTCCCTAGACCCAACCACATAAATTCAAGCATATAAATAGAACTAGCAACAATTTTAATAATTTCAAAGACTTTTTAATTTTAAAAACTTTATTAAAAGCCAATGGCAAAAAAAAAAAAAAAATTCATTTTTTTGTCTTATGCCTTTTTGTCATTTTTTTTCAAACAATTTTTCTAAAAAAGGCCAACAAGGTTTTTAAATGCGGTTAATATTTTAATATTTTTTTCTAACGACTTCCACAACACAATCTGTATGGTCATAGAGTCATATGGGCTAAAAAAATTTGCTTCTCAGTCCAACATCATCAAACATAAGTATATTTTATATCAAAATTTGTCTCTCAATCTCCATGATCATAGCCATGGGGTTCATTTTGTCCCATGGGATCAAATCTAAAACTTCACCCCCTAAACCTTCGGAATGCAAGTCCATGGAAACCCATTTTGAAATATTTTTTTATAAAACCAAATTTGCAACAAATGCCCACAAATATGAAACAGCACAACCTACAACAAACCCTCATATTTTTCCTTTTCTTTCATTCTAACATGCATTCATGGATTCAACACCTAGGGTTATAACACCATAAAACCATAGCTTTGATACCACTTGTAATGAAATTTGCAACCAACTTTATTTCAAAAACCAGAAGTTATTGTTGTTATATGGAGCCTAATCAAACTCAGAGGTTAAATTTTCCCTACTTCTATCGGCGTACTTTCCCCTCATATTTTTCAATCAGGGTTTGGGGGTAGCACCCCCAAGAAGGGGTCAAGGGGTAGTGCCCCTTACGGAGTCTAGGGAAGTGCCTTGGCAAGGCAGCGCCCCATGAGGCCAAAAAGACTTATTATTTTATAAAGGAATCAAGTATTATTTCTCTATTGGCTGACATGTTGTAACCCTAATTTTGTAACCGACATAAGTCTCGATAAAAAGCTAAGGGCTAGGGTTTTTCTATATATAGAATTTTGTAGCATTTTGCAGTGGTATTGAGTTGCAAGGGGATTGCTATTTGTATTCGGTTTTGATTTACTAGATAATAATATTGGACTCTTTGTTTGGTGCATGTAGCCCGAGATTGGGTGAACCACCTTAAATATTGTCTCTTCATTGTTATTATTTATGTGTTTTCCATTCCTGTGTTTAATATTTATCTGCATATAATTGATATTTTTTCCATGCCCAACACACATGCTCAAACCAAATTTTCTAGGAACTCTCATGAACAACCTCATAGTCATCCTTTTCCATAGAGAATAAATGCTAATACATATGCTCATACACATGATAACACTCAATATCGAACCAATACATGCAACTATACTCAAGGGAGCATTCAAAATCATGACACAAGGAGACTGTGTTAGATTTGGGAGCAAATTTTAAGATCATTCTTACGATACATCTTATCCTCATAGTCATGACATGTATGATCAACCTCAATCTAGTGCTTATTATAACACCATATGGAGTCATGCATATGCTAGCTATAACTTTGCTCCTCCTCCATATGAAAACATCTATGATCTTGAGATCATCCATACCATAAGCATCATACATAGACTGCATCATCATATAGAATCATCACATCAAATCACATAATCATAAAGTATATAGAAACATCACATAAGAACACATGCATATAATCACGCAAAGGATAGGTCATCTTATATATATATATCAAAAATATCAGTGTCATAATACAATGATGTCAAAATATCATATGGCTACAAAATCATTCGAAGGTGTCTATATCATCATCCAAAAACTAGATCCAAGAGAGATATGATGAAGACCCTCCTCAGAGCCGGAAGGCCCTCGCGAAATCTATGCACTTGAAGGCCTAGCCCTAGATCATTTTGTTAGCCCCCTCTTGCTGATGTAGTGATACCTATATTTATAACATGGTGTTGCTCATTAGGCTCTATCCTAGTGCTTATGTTTATCACATGGCACTACATCATATTAGTGTATATGCTTATCACATTGCACTTAATCATATTTTACTAGAGCACTCACTAAATTCTATCAATTCAATGACTTATCCTATACTTAGGTTTGTGTTAGGTATGCAACCTATCTTGCTAGAGCACTCACTAAATTTTATCAATCAATGGCTTATCCTAGACCTACTTAGCAATTTTATCCTATCCTTGCTAGGGAACCTATTTGAGTGAATCCTCTTAGCAACTTATCATATTGGTGATGCATGTCTATCACATGGCTACCAATTTTAGCCTTGTTTTAATTTTTTTTCTCTATGGAACTAATAGTGTATCCAATTAATAGTGTATGTCTATCACAAAATTGTTGATTTCAGCCTACCTAGACACAAATGTACCAAGGCCAAGCTTATATGAGCCATCAATACATATACATAGTTTTACCTTTTATCCTTCATTTATTCTATCCTTTCTCTTTTATCGAGAGATTGACTTCTTTTTTTCAAAAAAAATCATCCAATCTCTTGAGGGGGCATATCATTCCCATTTTGGGGCAACTTTGTATCAGTTTATCTTATCTTCTTTGAAACAACGCGACAGGTTGCATTGTCTCAAAGAGGTGCAAAATGTAGACACCTTAAATTGTCCTAACTTAATTAAATAAATATTTTGTTTATTTACTTATTTCATCCTCAGCCTTATATTAATTAAATATATTTTTATTCATTTATTTAATTCATTAATCCTCTTCTAGCCTTTCCTTATTTAAATAATTTTTTTTATTTAAATTCTCTTTTCCCTAAATTAAATAAATATTTAATTGGTCCTACTTTCCCTATTAATTAAATCAATCTTTATTTATTTAATTAATTCATTAGCTTTTTCTCTTCATGACACATGTCATTTATCTCTTAATTTTCCTCTACCTACCCCTTTCATATTTTATTATTTCTTTTACCTACCCTTTAATCCTAGCGAACCATTTATTTTTTTCACCTCTTAATCTTATCCCTCCATTTTTTAAAGTGTCTTCTATATAAGATTATTCCTTTATCCATTCATAATCCTAATCTAATTCAACAATCTTTATGTGATCAAGCAACTTCACAACCACAATTCGTTCTTTGTTGAGCTCTTATACGTATACAAAATTTGAGATCAAATTTATCAAGCAAGATCAATGCATATAGGAGATAATAACAATCAAACCCTACTTGGCATGTGAATGGTATTATTGTTTCAATTTGTTAATTTGCATGTTCGTAGGTTTCTTCATTGATGTATGGTGAATGTTTTTATTGTAGAACTAGGATTGTTTGTGGTTGGATCTGTGTGGTTTTGCAATAGTTTATCATCATCATTTTTCACCTCACACATTTTACATTTGGTAGACTCAAAATTACATCTTTGGAAGGGTACATTAAAAGGAGAAAATTGCTAAAGCTGGGATATAAGTTCTACCAACCATACTAAAAGGGGTATGTTTCATTATTATTTGTATTACTTATATATACTAAATTAGTTTCTATATTGTCATTTTATTGCATCTTTCTTTTAATTGTTGAATAATTTAAACATTATTTTTGGTATTTGATCTTCATACCATCTTTTCATTACTATTCCTAAGTTTTATTCATTTAATTATTGTGTTTAAGTAGATTTGATTAGTGTTTATATTGCCTTCATAAGTTCAATTATTACTATTTAAATATTTTTTTATTAATGATCTTGCATTTTTTCCTATTCTTAATTTTTTTTTGTAGTATTTGTAGGTTGTAGGCACTAGAGGACAAGTGAAGTAGATGTCAGAAAGTTAATCTTGATGTGTGAAAGTAATTTTTGATGAAAAAGAATGATTTGACAAAGGCTTCACATGGTAGATCTTTTAGAAGTCAAGGTAGTGCTTAGAGACATTGTTGGGGAGCTTATCTATTAGATAGGTGAATGGTTCTCCTAGGTCAAACTCCTTAGTAGACCAAATTAAGGAAATATTTGAGACGCTATTAGAAAACATGGAGATTACCAATATGATAATGGTGATGTAGATTCAATTCTTTTAGCACTCTTAGACTTTGTAATAGCTTCTACAATATTTTGCAATAGAATAGGTCCATTTTTCACACTTGCAAACATGCATAGTGTGTAATGAGCGGTACCCTAGCATGTAACAAAAATCAATCTAGTTTGTACTAGTTGCTTCCATTAGAAAGGCAAACACTGATTCTCAACATCTAACAATATGAACCGAAACAAACAACAAGAGAAGTTGAAAATATTGATGCAAATGGAAGGGATGCTCATAGAATGAGTATATCCAATAGTGCAAGTCGCCCATGCTCATGGAGGGTAATTCAATTATAGTGGCCACACAATTAGCTTCCTATAAGACATCAAAACAATAGCAAAACATCTTCCACATAATTATACTCAAATCAATAATGACAATTAAAGGTCTTTTTATATCTATTCAATCTAAACTTCCTTTAAGATACTGCACATAACATCATTATAGTTATAAGGGGAATCATCAATTGCAAATATGTTTCTATTATTTCATAAAATATTATATGTATCTCGAAGCCATACGAAAAAATTATATAGATAATAATGAATATACCTCCATTAACTTTTCATCATTGTAACCTTACACCTATTTTCCATGCAAGTGTTTAAAATTTATCTTTCTCATTACCATATTTTACTAACCTTCAAACCAAAGTAACTTATTTCGATGAATACATCCTTAAAATCATTACAGCATGCATACCTACACACATTGAAAAATATTTTAGGTAGCTAGAAATGTATGTGAAGGCACATGTATTTATTATTAAAACTCACATTTGACGAGAATTTGCCTCTTTTTGAGGAATGTGGCTATACAACCATAAAACATTTTTTCCCTCTTATATGACTTCATTTTATGTGCCTATATAGCCACTTCCCACTTTTTACAAGACCGAAAACAGGAGGAATTGAACTAATTATTCACAGAAGACGGGATAGAGATGTGAGAGAACGTAAGAGTGACAACCAAAATTATTTGTTTTTCCTAAGGAGAACCAGTCATGATAAGTGATAATCTTAAGAGGTTCAAGTATTGTTAAGCAATATAAAATATAAAGCTCTAAATTGTGGAATTTTTTAATAGAATGCTCATGGCTACTAGCAGTTATCAGAATTAATAATTTTTTATTTTTTTATGGAGGTCTAGACTTGCGAGCATGATGATCAAGCAAGGGTAGAAAGCCCGCGAGCTATCAGCCTACCGAAAGCCTTCATGAAGTAATTTTGAATAGCTTAATATATAAAAAAGATGCCAAAACTCAAAGGAGACCTGTCTACTCATGGATTGATTGATTCTTTGAATATGTATGGAACATGTAGTATAATCTTTGACTTTCTGCAATTCAAAATGGTTTGTGGTACATTTTTTCTGAGCTCAAAAATGGTCTCCAAATTCTTTTTAGACATACCATACTGCAATGGAACTGTAGAACCAATTTAATAGAAAATATTATACTAAAGTCATATAATTTATGCTTCTTTTAAGACATACCATACTGCTGTGAAACTATAGAAGCAATTTCAAAGAAAACATTAGAGTAAAGCCATATTTATGTTTCTTGATAAACATTAGACCTTGAAAGCATTTTTCAACATTACTTGTTCTATATATGTAATAATATCATGTCCAACAAAATCATTATTAGTTCCTGCCTCACATGGAACTATAGCAAAGGGGCATGTTTAAATAGTGATTAGTCTTAGTTTTTTCAACCAATCAAATTTCTCCTTCAAAACTCTTCCTAATCTTTAACACAATCTATAAAGTAGCAAAGCAATCAATATTTAACAATACAATTAATAAGTTTATTTTGTAAGTTTCTAACTGGTCAAGATAGTGATGTGGAGAGGCATGCTCAATTCTCAACATAAGAGAATGCACAAAAAGTAATGCACTCTACCAGGTCCTCGGCAGTGATTGATAGAGGATAGGGCCAGCAAAATAGGGGTGTTCAGACATTTGTTACTGGGAATCAGCATTTGTGCAGGAGGCTACAGACAGGTGGAAGATTCAAAGCAGTTCACGTGCCTTGTCTCTGCTATTACATTTTGCATATAGATGAGGAAACTTTGTAGTTATTTTGTAGATATACTTTTGATCCATTGTTTGTTTGAAGGAATGGAAGATGCAGGGAAAATATAGGTGTTCAAAATTACATTCACAGTTTCATACCCTCAAATTAAACTGCCATTGGAAACACTAGTTTTTCAGGATTCGGCAAGGGTTTTTGGGAAGATGCCTCAATGTTGCAAGAAATTTCTCTTTTCTCATCACAATTATCCATCTTCCCTAAAGATATTGCTCCTCTGTCTCTTAAATTATAGAGATTCTCAACATTTTTTTGAATATTTTCTAAAGACTTCACTTCTTTGTCTCCTAAATTGCTGCAATCGGATAGAATAATATCCAAGCTCTGCAACTCTCAATGACGTCTTTGCACTTCAATCCAATTATAGGTAATGGACCTCCGTTATGCCTCTTGCTTTTCATTGACATTCTACTTCATTACTATTTTTCTCAGGGTATGCATATTGTTAAATCATTTTTGTGTTTTCGGCTCTGAAGCAATACATTAGGAGTGGAGTGTACAAATATTTAATTTTTCCCTGAGCAATAATAGTAGCAATGAATACTCTTACCATTTCCTTCTTCTTTGATTCTTATTTTCTAGGTTTTCAAGCTATGTGGGTTGCTTAGGGACGGTTTCATGGTATCATTTTTAGCCAAGGAATAGGACAAATAAAGCTTGGCATGGAATTTCAACTGAGATACTGAATAAATTCAACCAATGGAAGTGTGGTGATAACATAAAAATGGTATGCAAACCAAAATCATTTTTTCCCAACTTTTATCTCTAGAGGTTTAGAGGGGTTATGATATTGTCGAAGGGAAAAAATCTCTCAGAATGTCGAAGTCAAGGCCCAAATTTTCATGCCTGGACTCTTCTTCCACTAGTGGGTAGTATTAGAATCTTATCACATTCTTTAAGGAAGAATACTTAATTTTTCTTTCTATTTTTTTCTTTTAAAAACATAAAGGAAATATATATATAGGTAATGGAAAGGTATATGTAAAAAGTGGCTACAAACATCAATGCAGAACCAAATGTTCATATTCACACCAGGAGCTATTGCACATTTGGTCTGGACTATGAAATCTCAATTCATACTAGGCATTGTTTTCATGCAAAAATGCCTCTTCATCCTGATGAAATTGTGTTTGTTTAGCTCTACAGGTAGAGATTTTGTTTAGTGTGTCTTAACAGACTCCCTAACAACTATAATTGAATGAGCCATTGGAAAGATGAGTTACTGTAAAAATTGTTAAATTTCTTCTGATGTTACTAAAGTATAGAAAACTAGTTTTTTCTGCAAAATTTGTGCATTCTATATGTATTTTTCAATACCCTTTATAACTATCTGTGTATTCTGCTTGTCATTTTTAAAACCCTCTACAACTATGTTTTCTAATCAGCTTGCTTGAGAAAATGCTAAGTTACTTGTGATGTTACCAAAGGTACGTAAGAACTAGTTTTCATGCAACATTTGTGTATTGTGTATGCCTCTTTCAATACCCATTATAAATACATTTCAAGTTCTGTGGATTCTATATGTCATTTACACTACCCTTTACAGCTATATTTTCAGTTTTGTATACCCAACTTTGGTGGAGGAAATTGATTATTTTATTTTTTATTGAGTTTGATTAAAGATTCAACTAGTGAGAAAATGTGTCTAGCTTGAGTAGTAGGTATTTAGTTATTGGTGATTGTATTAATTAATTATTAATTACCATAAAGATTATTCTTACAAGGTATGAATGATGTTACCAAATGTGTTGAGATCCAGATTGTTAATTCTCAAAGGTAGTTAAGAAATGGTGAGATAAGTAGCTAAAGAAATGACATTCTGTGTCTAATGTAAACACTACTATTTTCCAATAATGCTAGCAGTGGTTCTCAATGTTCCAACTTCTAGACTAGGTGCTTATTTGTTAGTGGTTTCTAGGGATGCAATCACTACATCAATGAGAATATTTGTATTTATGTACATGAGAATCCATTAGTATGATATAAGCAGGTGGTGAAGTATTCTTAGCCAATGGGCAATGCTATTTGCCTATCCCGATATTATCATTGTTATCATTGAGAGAATGATACTCTCAAATGTTGAATTAAAACATAATCATTCAGATTCTCTCAAATACTGAATTGAATTAACAAATCATAGAAACACACCACCAATCCCTCTCACACAAGCATTGCACAGAAAGAATCAGATAGATTTTTATGAGGCTTCAACTTCAGAGGACACGCAGTCGAATCTGCATCAGGGTTAGCTTCAAAAGCTTTCAAAGAAAGAAAAGGGTCACTCTCTAATTTTTTCTAAAGATTCTCATCTTCAGGAACACTGTAAATTACATCTTGGACAATAGATGTGTGCAACACCTAAAAAGTAACAGATTTTTTTTCCAAAACTGCCCTGCCACCATTTGGCAGGAACTACGCTGCATTGCAGCCCTTGTTATGTAATAGCACACCAAATAAGGCTTCTTCCCAATTTAGGTGATGAATGAAAGTAGCAAGAAAATTCTTGAAATAATATTTTTTTTCACAAATGGAAAATACCAAAATGTGCATTGTCAAAAGAACATTTGACAAGTGTTGGTGTGAAAACAACATACTATCTATGTTACAGTGGGGTATGTGCAGGATCATGGTGTGCCAAAATAGGCCCTTAAGTGGCAATGAAATTTCATAAAATCAAAGTTATGCAACTTGACATGAAAATTTGAATAAGTTGTGATCATTATTTTTAAAATCTGTAAGAGGAGAATATATAGAAAATTGAATGTAGTTTCTAAGCTACTAGTTGTTTTTTGGAAAAAAAAAATCTTATTTGATGAAAATTTCAAATTTCAATGCAGTGGTACTAAAATTTCAGGAAAAAAAATAAGAAGTAGACGTATGTCTAACCACCCTAATCACAATCAAATCATAATATTTATAATATAAGTATTAGACTCATGTCCGGATGTGACACATTTTTTTTAATTTTTTATAAAGTAAATAGTTATTTATGAATTTTTTACTACAACTTTTTAGAAATTCAGAAACTCCTACGTCTGACCACCTTAACTTGGTCAAAACCTTATGAACTTTAATTTATTTTAATTTTTCCCTATAGTAGACGAAGCATAGGATGTGATGCATGTTTCAGATTCAAAAAATGTTGTACCGTTTGAAAGTTATGAGTGTTTTTCAATCAGTATATCAATCGGGACTATTGTCAGAATTCATTTAGAAAATAAATAATAATTATTTATTAAAGTCAAAATAAGACAAGCCTTATATTGTTGAAAATTTGGGAACATCCTTAAAAAGCCCTTTTCAGTTTATCAATTTTGGCTACAAAAAAAGTTGTCAGCCACTAGTGTAAAGTTTGGAAAATCAAGGAATACTGATAAACATGCTTTTTCAGTTGACTTTCTAGGCTTGTCACTTCCAAGCCAAATACCAAAGCATTCCCGAGCCAAAATTTGAAATTTGGAAATTTGACTGCAAAAATCGGATATCCATTTTTTATATATAAATTTGTGGTCCCCAAAATTTTTCCTGTTGCCGCCTTTTATTTATTGAACTGACACATTAATGGCGATGGCAGAAATCCAATATCAGATTTTATTAGTCATATTTTAGAGAGAGAGAGAGAGAGAGAGAGAAGGAGAGGGAGAGAGGGAGAAAGAGAGAGAGAGATTAGGGGAGAGGGAGAGAGAGAGAGAGAGAGAGAGAGAGATTAGGGGAGAGAGAGATGGAGAGAATAGGGGAGAGTGATAGAGAGAGATTAGGGGAGAGAGAGAGAGAGAGAGAGAGAGAGATTAGTGGAGAGATTACCAGAGAGAGAGAGATAGAGATTAGTGGAGAGATTACGAGAGAGATAGAGACAAAGACAGAGAGATAGAGGGAGAGAGATGGGGAGGGGAAAGGGAGAGAGAGAGATAGAGAGAGATTAAGGGAGAGAGATAGATGGAGAGATTAGGGGAGAGGGATAGAGAGAGATTAGGGGAGAGAGAGAGAAGGAGAGAAGGAGAGGGAGAGGGAGAGAGAGATTAGGGAAGAGAGAGAGAGATTAGGGGAGAGGGGGAGAGAGAGAGATTAAGACATCATAGTACATCATGAACCCTTATGACATTAAGACATCATGAACCCTTAGGAGATTAGGGGAGAGAGAAAGAGAGAGATTCAGATATCATGAACCCTTATGACCTCTTAGGACACCATATGACCCCTAATGACACCATATTGGGTCGCTTTGGGTCATATTGTGTCCTAAGGGGTCATATTGTGTCCTAAGGGGTCCTATGGTGTCCGAAGACACCATATGACCCCTATGGACACCATATGACGCCTTAAGACACTAAATCATGTCGTTAGGGGTCATATTGTGTCTTAAGAGCCCTTAGGACACAATATGACCCCTAACAACATAATTTGGTGTCTTAAGGGGTCCTATGGTGTCCTAGGACACCATATGACCCCTATGGACACCATAGGACCCCTAATGACACCATAGGACCCCTTAAGACACCAAATCATGTCATTAGGGGTCATATGTTGTCCTAATGGGTCGTAGGACACAATATGACCCCTAACAACATGATTTGGTGTCTTAAGGGGTCCTATGGTGTCCCAATACACCATATGACCCCTAACAACATGATTTTAGGGGTCATATGGTGTCTTAAGGAGTCGTAGGACACAATATGACCCCTAACGACATGATTTGGTGTCTTAAGGGGTCCTATGGTGTTGTTAGGGGTCATATGGTGTCCATAGGGGTCATATGGTGTTTTCAGACACCATAGGACCCCTTAGGACACAATATTACCCAAAGCAACCCAATATGGTGTCATTAGGGGTCATATGGTGTCTTAAGGGGTGCTTTGGTGTCTTAAGGGGTCCTATGTTGTCCATAGGGGTCATATGGTGTCTTCGGACACCATATGACCCGTTATGACACTATTATGGACACCATATGACCCTTAACGACACCATAGGACCCCTTAAGACACCAAATCATGTAGTTAGGGGTCATATGGTGTCATAAGGGGTCGTAGGCCACAATATGACCCCTTAGGACACAATATGACCCAAAGCGACCCAATATAGTGTCATTAGGGGTCATATGGTGTCCTAAGAGGTCATAAGGGTTCATCAGACACCATATGACCCCTCAAGATACCATATGACCCCTAAGGACATGATTTGGGGTCTTAAGGGGTCCTATGTTGTCCATAGGGGTCATATGGTGTCTTGGGACACCATACGACTCATTATGACACTGTTATGGACACCATATGACCCCTAACAACACCATAGGAGCCTTAAGACACGAAATCATGTCATTAGGGGTCATATGGTATCCTAAGGGGTCGTAGGCCACAATATGACCCCTTAGGACACAATATGACCCAAAGAGACCCAATATGGTGTCATTAGGGGTCATATGGTGTCCTAAGAGATCATAAGGGTTCATGGGACACCACATGACCCCTGAGGAAACCATATGACCCCTAATGACATGATTTGGTGTCTTAAGGGGTCCTATGGTGTCCCAAGACACCATATGACCCCTATGGACACCATATGACCCCTAGCGACACCATAGGACCCCTTAAGACACCAAATAATGTCGTTAGGGGTCATATTGTGTCTTACGACCCCTTAAGACACAATATGGCCCCTAAGGACACAATTTGGTGTCTTAAGGGGTCCTATGGTGTCCCAAGACACCATATGACCCCTAACAACACCATGGGACCCCTTAAGACACCAAATCATGTCGTTAGGGGTCATATGGTGTCCCAAGGGGTCGTAGGACACTATAGGACCCCTAAAGACATGATTTGGTGTCTTAAGGGGTCCTATGGTGTCGTTAGGGGTCATATGGTGTCCATAGGGGTCATATGGTATCCTCAGAGGTCATATGGTGTCCCTCTCTTTCTCCCTCTCTCCCTCTCCTTCTCTTTCTCCCTCTCTCTCTCTCTCTCCTCCCTCTTCTCTCCCTCCCTCTCCTCTCTCTCTCTCTCTCTCTCTCTCTCTCTCTCTCTCTCTCTCTCTCTCTCTCCCTCTCCTCCTCTCTCTCTGTCCTTCTCTCCCTCTCTCTTTCTCCCTCTCTCCCTCTCCTCTCTCTCTCTCTAAAATATGACTAATAAAATCCGATATCCGATTTAATCGGATATCAGATTTCTGCCATGTGGCAATCTACTAAATAAATGGCGACAACGGGAAAATTTTTGGGGACCACAAATTTTGTACTAAAATCGGATATCCGATTTTATCCGATATCCAATTTTAGTACAAAAAACCAAGAAAAAAAGGGTTTGTGGGCCATTTTGTAGATTCCAATGGCCCACAGTCTGCATATTCTATTTTCTGTCAAGGATCACGGGTTTTCAGACAACTAGAGACAAATTTGTGCTTTTTGGGAGATTTCTATCATGTGGTAGTTTACTAAATAAATGGTAGCAATGAGAAAATTTTTGGGGACCACAAATTTTTGTACTAAAATCGGATATCCGATTTTAGTACAAAAAACAAGGAAAAAAAGGGTTTGTGGGCCATTTTGTAGATTCCAATGGCCCATAGTCTGCATATTCTATTTTCTGTCAAGGATCATAGGTTTTAAGACAGCTAGAGACAAATTTGTGCTTTTGGGAGATTCTTAAAGTGAAAACTTACATTATCAATCATGAAGGAGCATGTGTGGAGGGAAATGGGGAGTAGTAGTTGTCAGAAGTCTAAACGCAAAAGAAAACTTTCAAATGACCAAATTGAAGTGTATAGAGAAAGAGATAGAGAATGTCATAGGAGGAGAAGACAAGGTATGTTAAATATTGCTAATGTTACTTCAACTGAAGAGGAAATTGAATTTGAAAATGTGCCACAAGTTATTGAAAATGAAACTGTAGATTTTGAAAGTGAAAATATTGAAAATTTTGAAAATGTTGAAAGTGATAATGAAAATGCTCAACATGTGGAAAATTTTGACATAGGAGGTGAAAATGTGGAAAAATTTAACATTGAAGGTGGAATTGCTCAACCAAGTGAACCATATGTAACACCTAATTACTTTAGAAATGAAGACCCTCTCATGGATGAAAGACAAATTCCAAATCCAAGACCTTCAAGAACCCCAAAATGGTTATTTGAAATCGATGAGAACATTATTGCGAATCTTGAAGGCAAGAGGTCAACAAGAACTGTTCGGTTGTGGGCTACACAACTTTTCAACCAAAATTTTAGCAATAAGACATTGACCGAGCAATGCCAACTCTTTGTTAAATTGCTGAAGATGATAAAGATGAGACCATTGCTAAACAAATTGAAGATTCGTATGAACAAGAAGATGGAGAGAAATTCTATTATTGCAAAAAATCTATTTGACGCTCTCAATTCTATTGGAAAGAATACCAAAGAAAGAGATAAGAGAGCCGCTCGAAGAGTGATTACAACCTCCTTAGTAAGCCATCAATTGAGGAAGGCTCATCAAATGATACAAACTTGTGTTGATTTTAACATAAACCATAAAACTTTGGATAGAGCACTTGCACGAAGACAAAGACTTGACGATCCACTTCAACAAGATACATGGGCATTTGGTGGGAGGCTTCCACTTGTTGATAGAAAGTTGACTGACAATGTGAAGGAAGAGATTCAACAATTTGGGCACTCTAATTCTAGAGTGTCACCCAATGTAAAGGACGTTTTGAAATTAAGAATTGGCAACCGAGACTGCACACTACATCCCAAACATTTCTTGGAATCAAGCCAAACAATGTTGTACAAAAAATTTTGTGATTTACATCCAACTTTGCAAATATCACAAAGGACCTTTGAATCTTTGAAACCATTTTATTGTGTTCCTCTTACGATTCACAAAACCTATTGTTGCAAGTACCATGTGGAGTTTTCAATGTACCATGAACTTTTATGTCATATTCGTTCTATGATGCATACTAATGAGATGTTGCAAGAGTGTGGTGCAATGCTATTTCTGAGATCATCAAGAGACTTGCAAGATCTATTTTTATGCTCTAGAGATGATGGCTGCTATTTCTATAGAAATGATTGTTTGAATGAGAAGTGCTCGGAATGCGGTGGGTTGTCAAAGTTTGTTTCATGTTTTCATGAGGGAAACGAACATGAGTTTGGAAATAATTATATTGAGAAAAAAAGATATGAGATAGTGAAATATACTTTGAAGAGTGGAGGTGAAGGTTCTAGATGTAAATCAATCTCAAGAGAAGTGAGTATTACTGATTTTATTTTAGATTTTAAGGAAAATCTTTTCTACAAGTATGCAAGGCACACCCATAGGTCTCAGTGGTTAGATCAACAATTCAGAATGTGTAAGAACTCTTTCTCGATTGGCACTACTGTATCGATGGTTGATTTTGCAAAGAACTATACATTGCAACCATAAAATGACGTACAATCTCAGTACTACAATTCAGTCCAGATTGCTATTTTTGTTCACATTACATATAGACATGCTCCTGATAGTACAAAAGAGGATAGGAAGATAATCAGGGAGTATCATTTTTATATGAGTGATGATAGATCACACTCCTCCGATTATGTGCAACATTCTTTCGAGAATTTTTTTGAGTTCTTGCATGAGAAAGATATTGCAATTGACCAACATATAATATGGTCAGATAACTGTACGGGTCAATTCAAAAATTCCTGTATGTTTTATTAGTTGAGTAGAATGCATGTGGAGAGGTGTATACCTCATATTTGGTGTTTTTTTGAGGCAGGGCATGGGAAGGGAGAGCATGATGGAGCAGGTGCATGTTTGAAGAGAGCTCTAGTTAAGGAGCAATTGAGGATTTCAAGTGCAAATTTTTTTGATGCACATTCTATTGTTGATTGGTGTAGTTCAGCAATGTCACATGGAGGTACTCTTGATTCAGTAGTGAGCAGATTCTTTTGGTTGGTTGAGGAGGGAACAGTGGGAGATAGATTGGATTGTCAAACAATTAAAGATTCTTCAAAGATGCATTCATTTCTCATCTCAAATGCAAGTACATGGACCATTTGGACACAAGCGTTGGCTTATTTTAGTCAGAGTTGTGTTCGGTGTGATTGGGATTAGTGTGAGTCAAGTGAGTGGGTTGATACGTGGGTTCCCCACTATCTAACTCCTTTATCTCAAACAATATCCTTGTCAAATGATGACATGGAAAGTTCACTTGAGTATGATCGTCTATCAGATCTTGTACAACCAGGACATGTTTTTGCAGTTGTTGCACCACAAGGGAATCAAGAGAGATCAAAATATTGGTTGGCACGATGTGTACAGGGAAAACAAAAGCTAACACAACCAGTGATAGATGATGATGGGTTCACATATCCTACAGGTTCAGTTGTTGTTGTGGGAACTTGGTTGCGAACATGTAAGATTAGAAAGAATGGCGTACCTACATTTGAAGACTATGAGAGACACAAAACCATTATAATGTATTCACACCTTATATAACTACAAATGTCAAGTTGTTGAAGCATAAAGCAAAACCGAAGACCAAAGAGCTATGGACAGTGACTACTACTGATCATGAAGCAATACTAGATACTCTTAAACAAAGAGATGACCCTTCAGGCACACTTGAGTAGTAGGTTTTTGATGGTGCCTTATTTTTTTTATCATGCATTTCATTTTGAATAATGATCATTAAACCTTAATATCAAGTTTGGTAAGTGTATATTAAGGATGTCTTGAAAATGCAGGTCTATTGATGAATGTTTTTTTTTGGCAACATGGTTTTTGCATGCACATAGTGGGTACACGATATAATCGGAAGGGATGTATTTTTGCAACACGACTTATTATCATACATTTGATGATTTTTACAATTTTTGATGATATAATTATCGCAAAACCTTTATGCTCATGCAGGTCTTTATTGATGATATACAATAGTACATCACATTATGATTTTTGATGATATATAGGTTCATGCTAGATCATTCGCCGTTGACAAGACCCTCTCTTGGTGATGGTACATATTCTTTTGTGCATTATTGAGATAAAATTTTGTGCATAAAAATTAAGTCAAGTGAATGTATTGCTATTTAGAAATGACCATATCTACCATTGTCTTTAACCATGCAGAGAAATGCAGTGAGAAGGGCTTTAATCAACATGCGTCTTTCTTCAAAGCTATGCTTGTATACTTTGCAGAGAAACTGGTAAGTTTCATAATTATACAATCTTGTGCATCTTAAAAATGTTTGAAATGATGTATTTATAATTTGCCAAACTAATTTGTATTAAGTGTTATAATTTGTTTCTTGTAGCACATTCATTCTGCATAAAAAGGTTACTTATTCTAATCTTCATTTATATGCAGGCATTGTTGTACGTAAGTTTTTATCTTAGGCCATGAGGATGTCTGATGCAGATGAAGTGGGATGTTGTATTTGTATATGGATGTGAATTGATGTAACATTGTTATGATGATATGCAATGTCCAAGAGCAAATTGGTTTAGTTATATTGATGATATACAATGTATTTGTACATGAGTACATTGGTGTAGTTGTATTGATAATGAAAAAACAATCATGTTTGCATATCCTTTCATGGATGTCACATGCAAGTGTAATGGTAGTTATGTGTATACAATACATGGAAATATTGATGATCATTATGTGTCTATAGTGTAATGCTTGTTTATCTATATTTTTAGCACTTAGGGTGCTCAAGGGATGACATCGGTAGGGTATGACCCCGAGCATTCAACCAAGTGGGGGGGGCAAAATAGGAGCATACATAGGGTAATAATGCCTAACTAGACATGTCGGAGCTGACGATTCGTCATCACGATGAGTTGAATGAGAAATCGGTCACGCGACAACATTTGATTGAGTGAGACTGACGATTTTTTCGCCAACAAAAAAATTACTGCCTTAATAAAACCGTAGGGAAACTTGAAAAACCAAGATAGGATTTTGTAGGGACCCCTCTCGTGGCCCCGTAGGTTCAAACGGATTGTTTGCAGGTGCCACAGATTCTGAGTTAGGGCCCATCAAAGTTTGACAATTTTGAGCACTTAAGGCGCTCAAGGGATGACGCCAGTAGGGTATGACCCCAAGCGTCAGATAGAGTGGGGGTGAAAATAGGAGCATGCATAGGGTAATAATGCCTAACTGGACATGTCAGAGCCGATGGTTCATCATCGCGACAAGCATAACGAGAAATTGGCCACGCGACAACATTTGATTGAGTGAGACTGATGATTTTTTTGCGAACAGAAAAATTGTTGCCCTAATAAAACTGTAGGGCAACTTGAAAAACCAAGATAGGCTTTTGTAGGGACCCCTCTCATGGCCACGTAGGTTCAAACGGATCGTTCACAGGTGCCATGGATTCGGAGTTAGGGCTCGTCAAAGTTTGCCAATTTTGAGCACTAAGGGCGCTCAAGTGACAATCCCTGTAGGGTATGACCCCGAGCGTCGGATCGAGTGGGGGGGAAAAATAGGAGCATGTGTAGGGTAATAATTCCTAATTGGACATGTCGAAGCTGATAGTTCGTCATCGCGATGAACAGAACGAGAAATCGGCCACGCGACAACATTTGATTGAGTGAGACTGACGATTTTTTCACCAACAGAAAAATTGTTGCCCTAATAAAACCATAGGGAAACTTGAAAGACCGAGATAGGCTTTTGTAGGGACCCCTGTCGTGGCCCTATAGGTTCAAATGGATCATTTGCAGGTACCACGGATTTCGAGTTGGGGCCCGTCAAAGTTTGACAATTTTGAGCGCTTAGGGCACTCAAGGGACGATGCCGATAGGGTATGACCCCGAGCATCAGATCGAGTGGGGGGGGGGAAATAGGAGCATGCGCAGGGTAATAATGCCTAACTGGACATGTCAAAGCTGACGGTTCATCATCATGAGGAGCAGAACGAGAAATCGACCACACGACAACATTCGATTGAGTGAGACTGACAATTTTTTCGCCAATAGAAAAATTGTTGCCCTAATAAAACCGTAGGGTAACTTGAAAAACTGAGATAGACTTTTGTAGGGACCCTTCTCGTGGCCCCATAGGTTCAAATAGATCGTTCGCAGGTGCCATAGATTCCGAGTTAGGGCCCGTCAAAGTTTGACAATTTTGAGCACTTAGGGCACTCAAGGGATGATGTCGGTAGGGTATGACCCAGAGCGTCGGATCAAGTGGAGCAGCAAAATAGGAGCATGTGTAGGGTAATAATGCCTAACTGGACATGTCAGAGCCAACGGTTCGTCTTTGCGACGAGCAGAACGAGAAATCGACCATGCGACAACATTCGATTGAGTGAGACTGACGATTTTTTCGCCAACAGAAAAATTGTTGCCCTAATAAAACTATAGGGCAACTTGAAAAACTGAGATAGGATTTTGTAGGGACCCCTCTCGTGGCCCCATAGGTTCAAATGGATCATTCGCAAGTGCCATGGATTCCAAGTTAGGGCCCGTGAAAGTTTGACAATTTTGAGCACTTAGGGCACTCAAGGGACAACGCCGGTAGGGTATGACCGCAAGCGTCGGATCGAGTGGGGGGGAAAAATAGGAGCATGCGTAAGGTAATAGTGCCTAACTGGACATGTTGGAGCCGACGGTTTTTCATCGCGATGAGCAGAACGAGAAATCGACCACGCGACAACATTCGATTGAGTGAGACTGATGATTTTTTCGCCAACAGAAAAATTGCTGCCTTAATAAAACCATAGGGCAACTTGAAAAACCGAGATAGGCTTTTGTAGGGACCCCTCTCGTGGCCCTGTAGGTTCAAAGGGATCATTTGCAGGTGCCACGGATTCTAAGTTAGGGTCCGTCAAAGTTTGACAATTTTGAGCACTTAGGGCGCTCAAGGGATGATGCCGGTAGGGTATGACCCTGAGCGTCGGATCGAGTGGGGGGAGAAAATAGGAGCATGCATAGGGTAATAGTGCCTAACTGGACATGTTGGAGCCGACGGTTCATCATCGCGATGAGCAGAACGAGAAATCGGCCACGCGACAACATTCGATTGAGTGAGACTGACAATTTTTTCGCTAACAGAAAAATTGCTGCCCTAATAAAATCATAGGGAAACTTGAAAAACTGAGATAGGATTTTGTAGGGACCCCTCTCGTGGCCCTGTAGGTTGAAACAAGTCGTTCACAGGTGCCATGGATTCCGAGTTAGGGCCCGTCAACGTTTGACAATTTTGAGCACTTAGGGCACTCAAGGGACGACGTCGGTAGGGTATGAACCCGAGCGTTGGATTGAGTTGGGAGGGGGGGAAATAGGAGCATGCGTAGGATAATAATGCCTAACTGGACATGTCGGAGCCAATGGTTCGTCATCGCGACGAGAAGAACGAGAAATTGGCCATGCGACAACATTCGATTGAGTGTGACAATTTTTTTGCCAATAGAAAAATTGTTGCCCTAATAAAATCCTAAGCGTTCGACCGAGGTGGGGGGCAAAATAGGACCATGCATAGGGTAATAATGAATTGTATCAAGTATTATTCATTAAATGAATTATATTGTTCATTATAAAAACAACACTTATGATGAAATGAAATGAATTGTATTATTCATTAAATAGCCATTATTAACCATTGTTAATTATTGGAATGAAGATTAAAGATTTCCATGATAACACCACACACATATGAGCAACAATTTATATGATCGAATATCAACTTCTGTATATATAAAAATGTCAAATGATTACAAATGTATGTCCATACACAAATATGGCATAAACGCCAACTGAAACAAAATGTATGTCTAAATACGTGAATGTATGTCCATATACAAAATATACATGCCAACTAGACATGTAAGCATCCCAAAACTATCTATAACATCCTAAGCTGTTGATGGATCATCAAAATCAATCCTCTTCACCGCACTGCTCGGCTCTGAAGGATCCTGCACAAGAAAAACAAACCACAATTAATATTAGTTATATTATATAATTCACATTCGAAAAGTTAACATAAAAATGAACTATAATTGAACTATTCATGTTTACATCATCTCCACATTTTCTCTTCAACTTTGTAGGACTCTTGATGTATGTCTTTGGTAGAGGAGGCATGTTTTGAATATTTTGATACACAACCTACATATGTTCAGAAACATGACATTGATACAAGTTAGTATATAATTGTCACTGATAATAACAAATTATATCTACTATAGTCGCATAAATCTGTCCACTTAATTAAATGAAAATTTAGTATTTATTTGATTATTTAACCATCAATCAATAATTAATTAAATTAATATATTTAATTAATTCATCTTAACCCTCTTCTCCTATTAATTAAATAAATTATTCAATTTATTTGATTTAATTCACTTAACCAAATTCAGACCATTAATTAAATAAATAAATTATATTTATTTAATTAAATCTTCTCTCACATTTAAATTAATTAATATTTATTTAAATTCCCCCAAAATTCCACCTCTCACATTTAAATAAATCATTTATTTAAATCACCTTTATCCTCCACCCACTTGCATTTTCCTACAAATGCAAGTTGCACAACTATTTTAAATAAATCATTTATTTAAATCACCTTTATCCTCCACCCACTTGCATTTTCCTACAAATGCAAGTTGCACAACTATTTTAAATAAATTATTTATTTAAAATCCTATTTATCCTCACCCACTTCAAACTTAATGGATTCCCTTAAAGTCTTCTTAAGACTTTAATGGTTTCCCTTAAGTCTTCAAACTTAATGGCTTATTTCTAGAGTCTTCTTAAGCCTTTAATGGTTTCCCTTAAAGTCTTCAAACTTAATGGCTTCCCTTGAAGTCTTCTTAAGACTTTATTGGTTTCCCTTAAAGTCTTCAAACTTAATGGTTTATTTCTAGAGTCTTCTTAAGCCTTTAATGGTTTCCCTTAAAGTCTTCAAATTTAATGGCTTCCTTCTAGAGTCTTCTTAAGCCTTTAATGGTTTCCCTCAAAGTCTTCAAGCATTTAATGATTTATCTTCCTTTTTCTCATTTAAATAAATTAATATTTATTTGAATATTTACCCAAATGCAAATTACACCATTTAATTGAAATAAATGATTTTATTTTAATTGAAAATACCAAAATTCCTCCCACTTGCATTTTCCTACAAAATCCACTTGCATGCCTAAACCCCTTCTAGATTCTTCTAAAACCTTCCTAATTAACCTAATCCATCCCCTAAATATTGTCACATTCCTAAGCAAATTGAAGTCACTTCTCAAAGACTCCAAAGTCTTTGAAAAGTAATTAATGCTTTGTGTGTTCAACAAATTAACCTCTAAAGTCTTCCAAACCACTTATGGCCCTTACATGACTATTAATTGTTAATTCCACTTGCACCCATGGTTAAGGACTTTGACCCCTAATTTAACCCTCATGTAACCCATGTGTCTCTTCAAAGCATTTATTTCTTTAACTAGGGTAACCATCATGTCCCCTCAAGCATTTAATGCTCCTTATCTCTCCTCTCAAGCCTCCTCATGGTGACACTTGTCAACATGGGATTGGGTTGAAAGTCTCACATGGATTGAATAGCTTTCAATCCTAACCCTTGTTAAGATTACTCAATCTTAACCCTTCATTTCCCCATTTATTCTATAAATAGAACCCTTCTCCTCAAGCAAAGAGGAAGCATTAGAGTATTGTTGTTATACAAGTATTAGCATAGAGCTTTTTCATAGCATCACTATCTACACTTGCATAGCATTTGCTTATCATATTCAACCATCTTGAATCTCCATATGGCATCCATGGCTAGTGCTAAAAGCTGAGAGCTACATTCATTTCGGACTTGGAGAGGGGAGAAACAAGGGAGAAGCATCAAAAGGCATCATGGAAGCATCTTAGGGAGGCTCTTCTCCTTTCTTTTATTTTGTTAAACTTCTTTCATGCTTTTTGAAATCTCTTTTGATATGTTTGGAATGGTTTTAAGTTCTTTGTTTTGTTTTTATGGTTGAAACTAACTTATTAACATTGAACTTTGTTGTTGCCTTGTCCCCATTTCCATGACATCATCTACTAATCAAAAAAAAAAAATAAACACACATCTACTCGAGGTGTCTCTTCTTCTTCTTTAGGTATACTGGGTGTAGTCATCAAGGATGTGAAGCCAAGAATTCTCTGTATATATACACAACAAGTATATGAAACTATCAATCTATGTCTAGACATGTATAGTCACTATAAGTTATTTAAACTATTCATTCAATCATATTTGCATTCAATTACCTTTCCCTTGTCTCCAACTGCACTACCAGATCCTAAATCACACTGCCCCGCACTCATGCTGCTTGTGCCCTACAAGAGTAAAATAAGATATACATGCAAGTTACTACATAATCTAATTAATACCAATATAAATGATGAGCATGCATGTACAATAAAATACAAACGACTAGGTGCAATAATATATGTACCGTCAAGCTATCAAGGCCAAATGAAATGGCCGACAAGGTGCCCTCCTGAATCTGTCTCAACTCATCCTCGGTCATCAACTGTTAAATAGACCATGTAAATAAAAATTAGTACTTAATATTATTTGATTTATAAATATTTAATTAAAATATAACATGAACTGTGAAAATACAAATCTTACCACTACATCATCAATGTATGATGACGGTGCCTCCTTGCCTCTAGCATGTGAGGACTCCCCAGGGTATCCTCCAGTCTATGTAATAACATCTGCTGCATCATGCATCTCATGCACCTCATAATCTGCACTGTCCATAGGAGGATCAACGAGCTCTCCAACTGGACCCAAGCATATGTGCCCACACATGACACAACTATGGGGCACGCATATGTGTGGAGCCGAGGATGACATATCAACGACACCGGATGCACCACTACCATGAAGAGTAGGCTGAGCTACTGACGTAGCCTGAGAAACCAAAAGGCTACTCAAAGAGTGAATAGCCGATATGGTCCATGAAGCCGCCTCACAAATGATATCAGGATGCTGTACTGTAGGTGTGGGATCAACATGAGGAGGGGGGACATATGGGCCCTAGACTACTCTGACTGCCCCAGGTCTATTTTGGGGAATACCTAAACCTACACCCTGGAAAGGTTGGATGTCAAAGTAGTTCACATGTTTGTTTAAAACAAACTCAACATACAATTTTTTTATGAAATAGAAGGGGATATCAAGATTGTTGTTGGGTGGTTTGTTGAAAACTATCCACCAACGATCCCAAAAGTTTTTCACAATCCCACCATTTGTGCACCATTTAATAGAAAGTTTTTTTTTTTTGGATCTACTGCCTAACCAGTAGGGGGATTGACAAACAATGAGGCGATTTCGGCTTTGGATATCTCGAGATCCTTGATATCCTTATAAGACAAGCCATCTGCATATTTTTCCCTCATAGAATCTCGCCACAAAAGGGTGGCATTGTGCTCCGCAGTCATGGTTTCCATACTTTTATGATCGACATGACAGGATCAAACATTGGGTTTAGACGAGGGATCCTACGATATACTTCTGCAATCCCCTTCAATTCATTCAAATTTTGTGCAATCAAATCCTGAATTGAGGGGGGGTTTGGCAAATGAGGGTTTGGTTGTTGCAGTTGTGGTTGGTCAGGGTTTTCATTGTTATCCCCCATTTTTAACCTAATTGAATGTAAACAGTTAAATTTAGTTAACAAATTTAAACAATTAGGTATTTGATTTAAAAAAACCTAGTTTTCATATGAAAAAACCATATTTTCAATGCAAAATCAAATAAACATTAACAAAAAATACAAAAAATGATTGAAAACGATAAAATTCTTACCTCTCAATCTATTTTTTAGCAATTTTTTGCCAGAACACCGGATATCGGATTTTGATGAAATCGCGCGGCCCGTGAGTTAAAAATGACTCACGGGTTGCCACTGTCGAAATATAAAAGTCTTAGAAAATCGGATATCCGATTTCTATACTTGAATTATTTTTAAATAACATATATAATATAATAATATATTATATAATACGTATTGTATTATATTATATAATATTATATAATATAATATATTATATTATATAATATTATATAATACGTATTGTATTATATTATATAATATTATATAATATTATATAATATAATACAATACGTATTATATAATATATTATTATATATATTATATTATATTATATATAATACGTATTATATAATACAATATTATATTATAATATATTTTTAAAAATTAAAACTACAAATAAAAATCAGATAAAATCGGATATCCGAATATCCGATTTGCATAGGTAATTACGAGGCCAAGGTGTATTAACACCGAGGTCAAGCAAAAAGTCAACATGGATTTTCACGTTTTTAGGTGAGTGAGGAAGGCTATTTTTTTCACATCGCCACTTTTTGACCCCCGTTGATCCTGCACTAACCCAGTGCATATTCTAATGGCAGTCAAACATAATGCAAATAGGAATCCATAGCATATGCTATATCAAGCCTGGAATTTGACGACCACCCCTGTTATCATATGAATTTTTTATGAGGGTTTAATAATTTAAATGTCTTTCGTTTTACGTTTTTAAAAAAATGTTAAGTGTCAATTTTTTTTTAATTCGTGAATAGTTTAATATAAATTTTTTAAGCTTCACAGAATTGAAGTTCCAATAAAATTCAATTGAGGTGAAAAGAAATAATTCCATCAAAAAAATGTAAAAATTTAAAAAACAATGATAAATTAGTAATGCACTAAAAAAATCTTAAATTTACTTGTAAGTTTATAAATTCAACCCAAAAATCTTGTTTATTATAAAAATAGAAACCATTTTAGATTTTTTTATTACAATATTTTAAAAAATTAGAAATGATTATATCTTATCATTACAATTGTTAGAAGTTTCTATATTGATATTTAAGACAATCTTTAAAAAATATTAAAAAATAAATTGACAAAATTTCTAAATTTATATAAGAAAAAACATACTAAACATTCATATAAAAATAATATAAAATTAGAAACAATTATATCTTAATCCTACCATTTTAAAATATTCTAAATAAATTCATATATTTATAATAAACATTGTAAAATAATATATATCAATATATATTACCTATTATAATATTTTAAGTGTCATATATACGGTTTGTGGAAAAAATAGCCTGTCGATACATACGGTCCACTAATTTTATTAGTTGTAAAATACAGTCTAAAAGTGCAAAAACGACCTGTGCTATATTAGTTACATAATGAAGTTAAACGGAATGCTATCACAAATATTGAAGAGTTTTTGGCAGAATAAAAGCTATAAAGAGGGAAACAAGAGCTGAGCATAAAGGGGAGAAGAGCTCGGACCATGGAAGGCACTACCCATGCTAGGGTATTTTCACCGATTCCATTGCAATCTCTATGCAGCCATAGAAGTCTAAGGTGCCAACAAAAATTATGGCGCAAAATAAGCCGTTTTATATGTGGGTTGAACCATAAATAAATCATCATCCAATGAATTTGAAACACCATACAATGAATTAGAATGGTCTGACTCCAGATACGTGGGCTAGAAAAGTCAACATCGCTCTCAGGATATAACACAGTTGTTCAAAACTCAGGATATAACACAGTTGTTCAAAAGACGAAACAATGTAGATGATTTAATGTATGATGCAATAGGTAATAGAATAATTAGCCGATACGCTATTCCCTTGGGGTGGCCCACGTGGGGAAAGTCTCACGCGGCGAAATTGTCATTTTCCGTTGCCGTCGATTTTGCCGGCGGATGTGCGTGTCAAATTGTATTGGGATTCCAAAAAAAGGCTGGCTTCCTAGCTCGGAACCACCATGGCTCGAGTTTCTCCTGTAACTGTGTGAGGGGTTTCCCATCTAACGCGTTGGCAAATGGCTGCAACTGTGCTGGACATTGCTATGGTTGCCCGCGTGCGTCCTGCACTCCATGCGTTTCCGCTATGGCGTCTAAGCTCTCTGTCAACCACCACTGCCCCTGCAAATCGTTCAGACCTGCCACAGATTTGGCTGCTATATTCGAAGGAAGTGACGGGAACACGATAAACGGCTTTTATATTCAAAGGGAGTGACGAAGACAAGACAAAGGACAGGAAAAAACTTTTTCAAGCTGCTCGAAGTCCGCTTTTAGTTTGTTTGACTGGGTTTTAATTTGTTTGCTACAGTTTCTGTACCTTCCTCTTTGTTTGGAATTTTTAGGGCGTTATTCTGATGCATCGATCGCCATTGTGTTAATGATAGTGTTTTAAACCGTCATATGCTCGTGTTCAAAGCTTCCAAAATCTTGTAAGTTTGTCCGTATTTTTAGAGTAACGAATATTTCCAGCATATCTTGGTATGTAAATTTTAATTGTCAATGAAGTGATTTCCCTTAACATTTCGTCATGGTATCTAGCTAAAAGAATGCATGATCGTAGGGTATCATCATATAAGTTTCAGTGAAGTGGCTTCTCTTAAAATGTTATTATGGAAAACTGGCTGCAAATAGTGCATTATCTTTGGGTATCACCGTGTTAGTAGAATATCACTTTTTCAGAGGTTTTCCCCAAATTTGTTTCAATTGCCATTATTTATTTTAAAAACCTCATTGCATGAGAGATTGCATGCTCTACTATCTCTTGTTTAAGACATTCAATCACTCTGCTAGGGTTCTCTGTTTGCCAATAATGGCCGTTGGCCTCCGATAGGTGCCGCTCATTGCAATATGCAATGTCTTATGTGATTTATTGTTTTCAATCTCGTAACCCTGAGAATTTGGGGGTTACTGCTATTAAATCAATGCGTCCCTTTAAATAGGGCCCGCAGTTGATCGTTTGTAATCGCACCCTTTGTAAATATTGAAACCACTACTTAGTAAATAATAATGAGATTGCTGTCATAGCAATCTTCTTACTTGATCATTTATATTTGTGGATGTTGTGTATGGGGTCAGATTAATGTCTGGGTTCGATTTAGTTAAGAAAATGTTAAGTCTTATATAATAAGACAATTTCCTGAAGACATAGTTATATTCCTTATTTGTTTTTCCTTAAGGTAGGTTATGAGGGAACTTATGGTGGTCGTATGAAAAGATTAATAGACTAAAGACCATGAGAGGCCAAGGATTGGCCATTTGCTAAGGAGGTGAAGAGCATCCTGAAGAAAGCGCCAGTCAGAGACTATTAATGCCAGGGCATTTCCCACATCCAAAGACATCAATGGTGGCTTTGAAGGGGTTGTAGGGCTCAAATGAAAAAAAGGGCATTTGTGAGACTGCATGTTGTTTCAGGAAAAATGTCTGGACCAAAAAGTTAAAAGATGTTTCCCTACTTGCTGAGGTTGATTTGCCTGATGACATTTTGGATAAGATAATAAAGGACTTCTCTTCCAGCCTAGCCAGTGAAGCATCTTAGATGTTTTCCCGATCATAGAGTGCCCTGTCTATGGGCTATAAATTTTTATGAAAAACTTTTATTCAATGTGTAGTTCATACATAAGCATCATTTATTTTATATTGTTCCCCTTAGCTTAAGACAAGTAGTACCTGGGATGATGCAACATTGTAAATACATCCCTGGATGAAGGGATTGTATCTTTGTCATCTAGTATTCATAGAAAAAAGGGAATCCCTTAGTTTTTGTATTCATGCTATGCTTAGCTTTGTGTAAGGATGGGTTATTTTTGAAAAAGAATCCCAAGAAAAAACACATCACATGTCAAACACATAAGCAGATCTGAGAATCGGATACTAAGTACTATAAAAGGAGAGTTCCATCCTCTCACCTCGCCTTCATGCCTGATTCGATTGCTTTGATTTTGTTAGGTTTTCATTTTGTCTTGGTTTTTTTTCTGTAATTGTATGCATTTACTCATTCATGTTGGTATTTCTCCAGAATTTCAATTTCTATAGGGCGTTGCTACTTGATAGTGGAGATAGTGGAACCTCTCAGGAACACCAAGGTTGAATAATCAATAAACTATTGCTCTATGTTATCTTTTAACCATATAGGATAGGACCTTAGTTATTAGGTTGGAAAATGATCATTGGATCTCTTCGAAACAGAATTTTGAAGTCTTTGTAATCATCCTATCTCATAGGATTTGAGCATTGACCAGTAGTGCTCCATTTGAGTTTGTTATTTATTGGTCAAGAAGCAGTCCTTAGTAATCTAACACGATTTTAAGCGAATTTAAAAGCACTATTTGTGGCCATGTTTATGTTCTTCCATTCATATGGCATTCTCTTTGTGTGATGCTTGATATGTGAATGTCTTTTTAACTAGGAATGTTTCATCTCTGTCGTATGGATTTAGTTTAATAAGTAATGTTTAGCCCAGTAGGTAAAGGCACCAATCTAGGCAAATTTTATCAACAATTTTGATTATATGTTGCTTTTTTTTCTGTCTATGATAATTCTGGATCTAATGAGTAATGTCAAATGTGATTTGTCTTGAGCCTTCCTGCAATCTAGAACAAGTCTAAGGGTTTCTTTCCATTTTCACGTTGAATTAAAAATTGATTGTCAATGGTTTCAAAAGAATACGCAATTGTCTTTATTAATCTGCATAAGTTTTTTATATGATACATATAAGAGCAAATTCTTTCAACGTTTGCAACAAATTAATATGTAATTGTAGTAGAAAGTGTCTTCTCCACCTCAAACTTGATGTGCTTGTTCTTTGATATATTAATTGTAAACTTATAAGTATAAGTAAATGCCCCCCTAGACCTTGCAGAGCCTACAGAGTGGGAAGGAGACCTTCTATGATAGGCTCTGTCACCTAGATTAGTGCCTCTGGTCTGAGAAGAAAGATAAAAAAAAAAATGAAAATAACACTTGCAAACTGTGTCTAAAATGAACAGGAGTATCGGAATGAGTCTAGATTAGGCATATGAATTAACCACAGTATGCGTTGACTGAGAGTTTTGTCTTCTTCTTTAAAGGGTACTAAATTGTGCAACAATGTAACGTTGTTCTCTTGTTTCATATGGTGAGCGTCATATGCCTCTCTGGACCAAAGATTTTAGTACATAATTCACTATAGTTTGATGCCTACAATTATAATCTTAACACTTCCACAAATGTCAATTATACAAAATCTCCACTTCAGATTTGGGGCCACCATGATATATAGTGATATTTAAAATTTTCAAAAATCCCTTTATTGTTGAGATGATGAACTGGATCCTGCATCCCTACTCGCACTTAAAGAATAAAGAAGTAGTTGAGTTTGAATGGTATATGTGGCTGATTCAAGATCTGGTAGTTTACATTACAAATAGTAGGCTATATTCAAGCCGCATGTGGTTCTGACTCATTAGAAGAGACATCTAACCACTGCAGAGATGAGTTCCTGCCAAGCTCCTGTGGAAGTGTCTCTGTAAAGGAGTTGTTCCAGATTTCCAGAGTCTCCAGTTCAGGAAGCTCACAAATACTTTCTGGAATTCTACCACTGAAACTATTTAGCATAAGACTCAGAAGTGCTAAGCCCTTGAGATTACCTATTTCATAAGGAAGGCTCCCTGAGAGGAAAATGTCTGAGAGATCTGAAGACTTGAGGGAACTCATGTTGCCAATTTCTCTAGGGATAGTTCCACTTAGCCTATTCTTGAAAAAAAAAAGGGTATGCAACTTCCTTAACTTGCCTAACTCTGGTAGGATCATTCCAGAAAGATTAGAAAAGGCAAGATCTAAATACTCCAATCTACTCAGATTCCCTAGCTCTGTAGGTATTCCCCCCTCAAAATTATTATACGCCAATATAAGATTCTCCAGCATTGACAACTTCCCTAACCTCCAATATTATCCCAGAGAGTCCTAAAAATTTGAGCTTGGGCAGGTTCCCATATGAAGATGGAATGGTCCCATCAAAAAAGCTTCCTCTGAAGTCCAGATGCACCAACTCAGACAACATACTAATATCCCCAAGAAATGACCCAGTGAAGTTATTGTTGTATGCAGAAATGTTCACCAGAGCCTTTTCTTTGGACAATCCACTGGAAAAGCTTCCATTAAAGAAATTCCTACTAATTTCCAAAACAATCAATTTAGTGAGATTGGCTATAGATCCAGGCAGTGGACCAGTGAAGCCATTGGAGGCCAGCTTCAAGATTTTAAGTCTTCTCAGCATCTGAATATCTTCAAACACATTTCCTGTGAGATTTATCCTTGAAAGATCAAGTCCTGAAACTCTCCCCTCATCATTGCAGCTTACTCCAGACCAGCTACAATATCTCTGCAATACATCCTGTCTCTAGTCATGGAGGTGGCCCAAAGGGTCATCCAGATTAGATCTGAGCCTCAGTAGCACCCTCCCATCTTCATACAGATCAGTAGCACAGGCACAAAAAAACAAAAACACCACTGTAAGTAGTCCTGAATATACAACTGGAGAAACCATGTTTAAAGCTTCTGATCAGCTCCAAACAATCTGATCAATCTCCTCCACCTTCAGTACTCCATTTTTTCTTCTCATTCAAATAGTGTGCCCAATCTGAACACACCCAACTCCTCCATAGCCAGAAATTCAAAGCCAAAACTACTGCCAACACTCGAAAGCTACTGCTAATACTCCATACAAACTACAGGGGATCAACCTGACTTAAGCACTGGACTGAATCATTCATGAATTCCATTAAAAGCTCACTATTTCCCCCCATGGATTGCAGAAAATTCTCAGCAGCAAAAGCCCAGGATCCCATGCTCAAGCCTGGATTCGATTTGCCTGCACCATTGGGGATTGATGCTTCTGCCACCCTGATCAACCCAACTATAATACTGACTGACTGCCAAAACTTTTCATTAGTTGCTCAATAATTCAAGAGTAGACTCACAATGAATAACAAAGATCGCACTACCATTTTTATATCCGATCTTGTCTTAGATTACATGTTGCTTAAACAAATATAATATGATATGACATAGTCTCGATCTAAACTTCTAATTACAGTCTTCCATACATAATTTTTTTTAACTTCATCTGCACAATTTACAAAATACGTTAGTGGATGGCATTGTCATCAACATTCTTTTGACCTCTGATGGAATTAAAGATTAACACTTCGACGACTTGTCATTTACCCTGCTTTGGAATTGGGGATTTTCATATAAAAATTGAAGTGTCCATACCTTTAATAACTGTGAAACTATTCAATCCCTCTAAAACTTTAATGGCTAAAGTAAATTGCTTCAATGTAATATAAGATTTTGAGTTAAATCATGAATTTTACTTTTGTAGTTTTACACGTTGGCAATCATATGTCTCATGTACTTTAATCTAAAAAATTGTTGTTCTCATTCGCTAGGTGTTAATTGGACAAACAAAATCTTTAATCTCAAAAATTGTTGTTCTCATTCGCTAGGTGTTAATTGGACAAACAAAATACTTGATGCCTAATGCTTCTTATCAAAAACTGTTTATATGTATTTAATCTAAAAGAAAAAATTCAAAACAACAGATCGACCATGTTAAAATCTATATCAATGGTAATCGTGTCATGTCATGTGAAAAGGCCCAATATGGTTGTGATCCGTCTATCAGACAAATAAAAGGTTAAAAGACACAATGGACTCCTGCATTCAGATGTAATATTTTATTGTGGACGTAGTATTGAATGCAATATTTAGCCCAATTTATACATGAATGACCCTTATAGCATTACATATATAGTTGTTCAATAGGTGTCCATGGATCAGGAAGTTAATATGCCCTAAAATGCCTCCAAAAATTTTGTTTTATTCCTCAAATTCAAGTACTTTTTAAAATATTTTACTTACTTGAGAGTATTAGGGTGGGCAAACACAACTGGGGAAAAGCCAGAAGGAATCCCGCAAAAAATAGGCCCCAGACCCCATTTGCATTCCAATATAGAGGCGAGAGCAAACTCCACTAAAATTTTCAAAGTAGAAGAAATTAGAACAACATTTATCTCATTATTTAAATTAAAGTTTTTATGATTCCTCGTTTGGAAGACAACAAAAGAATGAGTAGGAAAAAGCTTATCTAACTTGATGATAGAATTTCGCTTCACCTTATCTTCTTTTATACAAAAGAAATGGAGAGATGTCTACCCATAATCTGTTAGTCTGAATTCATTAAGTTCAATGTGCTTGTGTTTAGCTTCTATTTTCCACTATTGATTCTATGGATTCTATAGATTAAATTACTCAACTTCAGAGAATCCTGAAAAAACTAAAATTAGGGTCAATTAGATTGATTCAGAATGATGAGGCAAGGTTGATGATTAAGTTCTAGGCAACTGAGGGCCAAATAATTCACCCATTTGAGGAAGAAGGTGATTAGGGTAACCACCCATCTTCAATGCCTTGATATGGCTTCCAAACAATTTCCCATTTCTGACATCACAATATGACTTCCACATCATATGACTTGACATTAAGCACCAAAATAATATCTCTAAATAGAAAAGGATAGTTAATCCATACATTACAAAGATCTGAAAAATAAAAAGATCTTAAACCGTAATTTTCAGTGTCAAACTTTAAGCTATATATTGATTACTTAGTTCAAACATGAAGATACTTTGGTTGATTATATACACAAAGCTTCACATTTTCTGAGCATTCTATATAATGGATATGAGTCTGATGCGTATGAAACTGGGGACACTTCTCGTTGTGTGTTCTTGTTCATGTTTATCATCCATGTCTCGGCCAACAACAACATTGGGCTTACAACTATGGAGTAGTTAGCTTTACCGCGGTAACAACAGTATTGGATGTCCCCAAAACAATAAGAAATCATCGCAGAGATTCAGTAGAGTCTATAGGTGGAATATTTTTTATTTTTATTATATAATGCCAAGTGTTGGAGTTTAAGTGCTAAGTGCTGGAGTTTAGAGACTCTGACAAAACTCCAAATGGTACATGTTTTCAACAGTCCTCGCAATGCTTTGTTTGATTGGAATTTATAGTTGTGTAGATGCTAGTGAATGGAACCCGTGGAAGCAAAAAAATCATGGTTTATGGCTTTTATAAATTAAGTACACACTATTTTACAGAAAGCTACTTGTGCTGCTTGTACCTTGGGTTATACCCAATATATTATGTCCAAATCTACAACAATTTTCAGATATGTTTGCATGGGGATGGGTTAATTAGGTGCTAAATTAGTGTAAATAAAATTTGTTTGTTCCATTGTAATTAGATGCATTTCTGAGAATAATGTGAACCAAAACACATACTATACCTTACAGCAAGCTAGTAGTTCTCTGTGTGTTTGGTTATATCCAAGGCAAAACTTTATTAATTTTGAAGCATGTTGAAGTGGGAAATTCTTGTAAACCAATTTGTTTGTTTCATTGCCATTGTATGCATTTTCAAGAATAGTGCGACTCGTATCTGTTACTAATTCTTACACCACTGCATCGATATTCTAGGATGTGTTTAGGTCGCTTGTCTTGATCTCTCTAATAATGAGCCAGATATATTTAAAGTACAAAAAATAAGGCCAGAAGGAGTGAGGTTTGTATCCTATACTTTTATTTTTTGTCAGTTGTATCCTGTTCTTTTATGTCATTCAGTTTATCTTAATTGGATTCGCTGTGGGACTAACTTCACAAATTTACAATGCAGACTGTTCAATAGGTGCTTCACAAATCTACAATGCAGACTGTTCAATAGGTGATGCAAGGACGATCCAAGCCATCTGACTGTAGGATTTTCCTCTTTGTAAGATAAACAAGCCGCATCAGCCTGATATGTGGAATAGCAGGAAATTTCTGTATTATTTTGAAAGAGTGCATCTGTACAGTATGTGAAGTTGACAATTTCAAACTCACGACCTTGTGTTTATGCAACTTTGATGTTTTGAGTGTAATTGTGTTTAATATCATTATATAACGGACATTTACAAGGAAATGGTCTCATCTTCTATCAATGGTACATATATATGTGAACTGTGAGCTTTTTGATTGTGAGTATACAAGTGGTGGTTATGGAATCTAGTTTTCATTTCATTATATTTACTGTGAAAACAATGTTCACAGTGGTTCAATGTTATAGTCCATCTGTGATCATATCATGTCACACTTCTCACACACTTCTCACACATTTTTTTATCAAAAGGTGGGATGTTCTTCATCTTCATCCGATGAATTGTTATCGGTGTTACACATTGGACCTCTGTCAGGTCCAACCGCTAGTGTAGATCATTTATTGTATTGTGCCCAGTGACATTTTCGTCATTATTTTAGATTACCCGCCTATTGATTGTGATCTGTATAGGTGTTGACAAAAATGGGAAGGCGAAATGATGTGTCATTGTGCCTCTATCCAACTCAACGCATCCCTCAACCAGTGGCGCACCTTTTAAACAATGTTGTGGTCCGTCCTCCAAGGGCTAATGATAGCCAAGTTAGCACGTGGATCCCACCTAAATATTATTTATGCTATAAAAGGTGTCATAATAAATTAGTAATGATATATTTGTATGATACAATATCATATATCTAGTTAAAGGTTGCTTCCTTTTTTTTTTGTCTTCAAAATTTACAGGTATCATACTCGGGTAAATGTAGGGTGGGGCTAGTGAAGTGAATGGTCAATTGAATGGTCGGGTAGAGGATGCATAAGAAACCAGAATGGATCCAACTTTGATCAACCCTCTTTACATGATGTCTTGGTAGGTGAGCTAATGGTTCTTCCTTAGAATGCAAGACTTATGGTGGTTGTTGATGGCAGATGATGTTTCTTGGGAAATCAAGAAGAGGGTGACGAACAAGTTAAGTCCCTATTTCGTATGTTAAAGACTCTATTTATGGAACCAAATGAAGATATGGTGGATGTTTTCTGTAAGGAAGAAAATAGACTCAAAAGCCTCATTGTTTCTTTGTTGCATTGAAAAACTCCCTCCCAAAAATTTTCACCAATGAATTCAAAGTGTTTGGGGTAGAAAAAATGTTATTCATGTGTCTTTTTATAGGGTGTTGTTCTCTTTAGTAACTACGCTATGCCAAAAAGGATGTTAAACAAACAATTTTAGAATGTCAGTAATTTTATTTTCAGAATTGTCCCACATTCTTTAGAGAATTCAACAAAAGAAATTTTTGAGTATAATATTCCTAGATGGGTTGTTCTAAAAACCTATCTCCATAAAACTAGGCTTTTTTTGATGCAAAGGAAAGAACTTTAATCAGATTTCAAATGGACACATTTCATATATTGGTTCAATAATGACCACAACTAGGTTCATCCTAATACAACCTAGACACTAGTGAAAACTTGTGCTTCAAGTTCAACGCAACGCGCCCAATCTTGGACTGTTCTAACTCCCTCTCAACATATTTTAATGGTTTACAAACATTCACTTCACAAAACAACACAATAACACCTTTCCTACTTGGATGCTCCTTCATTTCCTAAGCCAAACATGTTCTTTCAGGCCTAATATAAGTGCAAACCAACAACTTGATTGAACCTTTCAAATAACAGGCTTGTAAGGTCTTGCACAATCATGCCAAGACCCTATCACAACAATACTACCATTATCTTAACCCAAAAACACCAATACTTGCATTAAAACCCTCATGAACTAGGTTCTTGATTGTTACACCAACAATTTCAGATCTTATGTCAAGGATAACTTATACAAAATAAAAGCCACGAGAATTACTTTCTTTGGGTCAGTAAGGAGATTAATATGTGGAAGGATGGAATTAAGGGCATCATTGATACTTTTACTAAGACGCCATGCCAAGGAAAACGGATAAACTTCTTTGAATGACATAGAAACTTACAGCAAATGTGAAGATCATGAAAACGGATCATGAATCAAGGATTGATCAATTGGAAATAAGCTTGGAAGAGATTAAGGGCAATCTGAACAATCTGGTTGATATGAGCAGGGAAGCCATGAATAATTGTGCTTAGGGTCTTAAAAAGGTCAATGTGATGATGGCGGATAAAAGAGCTCGGTCCACCACCAGTATTCCACCCTCAGACACCAAATAGAAAAAGAAAATCTAAGAGCTGAACTTGCAGGGTACGGGATTTCAGACCACTACTAGCCCTTATACCAGGACTAGAAGCAAGAAAAAGGAGAAGAGTACCTCTAGGTTCATCATGGATGAGCTCGAGCATATCAACAAGAGTATGATCCAAAAGAATTCGGAGCTGATGCGATCTCTGGTTTAGTGTGTTTTAGGTTTTATCTTTCTTCTGTTTTTTGTTTTTTTTTGCTGTGTGGACTTGGCCCTTGTTTCTATGGTTGTTTTTTTGTTGGTTTTGGACTAGTTAACGACTTTTTTTTTTTTTGTATTAATCTTTGACTTTGGGTTTTGAGTCCCTGTAAAACCTGTTTATCTTAATCAAAAACTTATTAAAAAAAAATATTAGGCCATTTCCTTTGGAGGGATTGTATATAACATGAAAACTGAACTTTCTACCAATTTTAACAAATTTCAATTATTGGAAACAAAGATATAAACTTTTTATTGTTGTTGAAAATCCTAGTTTCTGAATAGACTACACTCGCCAAAAATTACGTAACTTCTTCAAAACGTAATTGAATTTGATAAAAAAAAGCATGTGAAACTAGAGTCATGTATCCAACCTTTTCCACTGGTTTTAGGTTTGTACTATATTGTGCATGGATGTATCATCAAAAAACTTTAAAAAAAAATTAAGATAAGAAATGTGCCAAACAATGTTTCTTCTCATTCAATCCATCTCCAACATTTGCATTCATGTTTGAAGTACATATCTATGCATTTCTAACCATTTCCAACTGTTACAACCGACCACCAACCACCCATAACAAAAAGTGCAACTTCAGTTTGTGTCATGTCTAGAAGATGTTGGATGAGGATCACAAATTTTTAATAAAATTCAGTTTGTGTCATGTCAAGAAGATGTTTTGTGTTAGGATCACAAACTTTTGATCCCACTCTTAACTTCAAAACATCTTTGGCATTAGATAACACTTTTGTATTATCATGCCAAAAAATTTCAATTGATGATTTAGTTTCCTTTCAGACCTTGGAAGTCCACCACTAAAACTTCAACAATGGTTTATTGGATCACTTTCAATGGTAATGCTTCTCTTGGTCTCTCTTGACAAGGCTTTACAATGTATATTCAAATATCCACATATATTACTTAACAATCTTTTATTTGCAGTTGTTTTGTTCACTATAGTTTTTATAACTCATCATGTTGCATTCTTATCTTTAGATTAACTTATTTTTCCAATAGTATAAATAGTACTAGCAATGATAGATACAACTTGGTTAAATGATTCATCTTTCTTTTTTGGTTTTATGTAAATTCTTAATTTTTTTTTATCACTTTTCGCATTTTGAACATTTTTATTAATTGTAAGATAAATTGACATTGAAATCGTAACTTTTTTATTATAAAAAAATTGTTTATACAAACTATCAACATGCATTCTAATTTGCCTCCAAGAAACTAAACCATGAAGATTATCTAAGACATTGCTTTAAATATTAAAAAAACTACTTTCATTTTTTTGGATTTAAAGACATACTAGGATTCACATCAACATGAACATTTTCCGTGGAAGTTTCATCTAAAGGCACACCTATAATTGGTTCTATAATCACATTGTCATCCATATTGACCTCTTTGACATGTGTATCATCTACATTAGTCGCATCCATCATGGTCTCCTAAATGTTTTCATCTTCAACAATCAATGAACTAGATGCTTTAGTATTCTTCAATTGTTTTATATTTGATCTTATGTCTCTTTGTCATTTTTCCTCTCTCTACACTTGAATTTCCTCTACTCTCATGGCCTTCATTTGTCTCTTTTGATGGTGCTTTGATCCCATCTTTACAAAGCCCTCTTGATTAAAAATGATAGGTTTCTTTGAAGCTTTGATATAAATTATTACTCTCTAGTAGACACCCTTTTAAGTTCTTCTTCAAAACAAGAAAAGTATAATTCAACTTCAAAATTCTCAATATTATTAACTTCTTTTGAAATTAGATCGAACAAAAGATAAAAAACAAGCTGGTAAGAAGCAAAAAAATATAATTATTCTCTATTAGTATGGATCCCATTAAGAAGCTCTATAATCATTGTATTTTGTCTTTTTTAACAGTAATGACTATTTTTGTAACGAGGCCCCATTATATAAATGAATGGGTAAAAAGCATAATGGGGCCTGGTTTACAAAATGAGGACCTGTTTACTAAAATGAAGCTCCATTTCTTAGATTCTAGAAATGTGGACCGCATTACACATCAGGTTTTGGATTAGGAAAGGCATGGAAAGCCCAATCCTTTGCCTTGGACCTGCAAGTACAAGGTTGTATCAATGACAGTAAAATACTGACTTCTAGCATATGTTTCATGCCCATTATGACAAAAAAAATTCACAAAATTAAAACCCATTTCAGATTACATTGCATAGATTTTGTATACATAATTTTTTTTTTAAAGATTTAATTTATTTTTTTCAATTAATTTGTACTATTTATCTGGTCCATAAACTTCAAATATTAATAGGATTTTTATTGATAAAAATGTTAAAGACTCTTCAAATGTTGAATAATATTGTATAATCTCTAGGTTGTTTGACACCATTTTTTGTTGTTTCATTGTTCTAGTCCATTGTGGCTTGGAGTCTAGTTTGTCCTTGTTTAGTGTTTTTTTTTTGTTTGGGTTTCAAGTCCCTATAAAATCTATTTTACTCTAATAAAAAACTAGAAATATTAATTTATTTTGTTTATTTAATAACTTTTTTATTTTTACGTTTTTTTGGAAATCAAAATAATATGACATCAACCTACACAATTATTTTCAACAAAAAAAAGTCAAAAAATGATAAGTTTAAGTCAAATTAAAAATTAATTGAAAAAATTACAAAAAAATATCCTCATCAATCTTCAATATGTTATAGATAATTTCCTAGGAGGGCTGAAAAATTTTTTATTTGTACATCCAAATATGGTGGCCGTACACGTACATGGTATGACCCTGAAATAGGAATTTTTAAACAATGTCTTTTAGAAATCCCTCTCGAAAGTAAATTTCTATCATTTGGGTAGTAAAATAAATTACATATTTAGAAACTAGACTCTTATTACTACATTTCATAGTACTGACTTTTTTCAAAATTCAATCTCTAAATGCTTCAAATTTTTAGGTCAAATGTGAAAAAATTTAAAATCAAGAAAAACACTTCCACTTTTTAACTAAAAAGTGGACTCAACTTACCGCATTGACCTTTCTTTGGAATGTGCCATTGGTTAGGGAAGATTTGGGAAAAATTTCCAAGGGCACATCGATTATAGTTTATGTGAGGTTGTCTCAAAAAATAAACAACAATAGTGAAATCATGGGATGTCTATTTGATGGTGTCATAGTAGCTCGATGAAATTTTAAATTGGGAATGGGGCATTCTCACTTCGATGCACATTTTTCCATTTTCCATCCAAACTTCTATAAATTGGCTACTTTTCTCTCATTCATCATCTATACGTTGAATATGGACACTTTGATTTGTTGAATTTATATAATATAGTATAATAAATATTGTATTACAAATTATATGATAAATTATATATTATAATACATTATATTATTATTTTCTGCCAAGGCAGGGCTATTGCATTCATTGAATCTTTTTTTCAATTAATCTAACCAATCATTGTAAAGTATTAAAAATTTTAAACATAAATTCTATATAATATGTGTAATTTGTATTTAAAATGATTGTGGGTAAAAGCATAATGTCGTGTCACACTTTTATAAAGGACGTAACCAACACAGCTAAAACTATTTAACTTCGATCACATAAAAGTGGCATTTCTAAATTGAATTTCAAAATGATCTAAATTAATGAAATGTAGAAATATTAATGAAATTTATATCTGTTATTTTTTAAATTTAAAAAGAAAATTGATATTTTTTTTATATATATTCAAAGACAGAGTTATTATTGTTGTAAAATGCTAAAAATCAGGGGTTCTAGTTGCGGCTTCACCAAAAATATAAAAAAGAACTTATTATTTTTTTATTTTAATTTTTCAAATAGATGACACATATATGTGGCGTTAAAAAAAATGATGTATATTTTTCTCATAATAAAATTTCAAATTCCAACATAGCTGAATTTGGTAGTTTTAATTGAGTGTCATCTTTTGTCTATTAAATTTATCATTATTAAAAAACAAATTGTACCCTTTAGGAGAGGATTCTCTCATCTAGTGAAAAATATATTTTATAAAAAAAATTTAAGATCATTTGATATTTTTTTTTTTTAATTTCAAATCAACCTCTTCTTGAACTTAAAAAACCTACTTGCAATGTGTAAAAAAAATAATCAAAATATAAAAAAATTATATGTCTAGATTCTTGACTTTGAGCTATACAAAAGGGTATTTTTCATTTTTTATTAAAAAATATATAGCCTGTAGAAAAATACTACAGAAGTTGAAAATTCTAGAAATGCAGAGGAAATGGTGATTTGGCTTCCAAATCACCTAACACAGACAAGTTCGGCTTAACTAGGTTCAATCGAACAATCTCCCACCGGTTGTGTTCCCCTAGTCGACCAAGTAACTAAATTTCATGTTTTTTGGTTTTTTTGGTTGTCTTTTTTACAAAGTCAAACCAGGGTTAATTTGAAGGTCATCTTGAACGTATTTTTGTGGGTGACTTTTGAAAGGTATTTTTTTTAACTAATTTTATATTTTTCTATGTTAATTTTAATTTATTAATGTAGAGAATGGTTTAATATTTATATTATGTGTGTAATTTCACATATTTTCTTTTAAATAATGCCAAAAAATTATAAATAATATTTATTATAAATCAAAATTAGACTAGATGGGCAAAAGCACAAAGTTGTGCCACCCTTTGGGCTAATTGGTTGAGTCGAACTGAGTTCAGATGAACTATTTTTCTATCGTGTGGTGCCCGTTGCTGTGGTCGTAGTGCTAGATGGCACCAAGAGTTCGGCCAATCTATTGTTTATATGAACCTAGTTCGACCAAACTCAGTTCGGCCAAACTAAGTTCGACTGAACTATCCTAAGTGTCATGTGATGTGGCAGCAAAATGAGCATTTTGTCAGCATTTCTGAAACTTTTCACTTCTACTGTATTTTTCTTCAGGCGGAATATTTTTTTACCAAAAGCAAAAAATTCCCTTTTGTAGACTAGCTCAAAGTCACGAATCTAGACATATAGTTTTTTAAATATTTTGATTAATTTTAATTTTTTTATTTTGTAAACATTGCAAGTAGGTTTTCGAAAGTTCAAAACAAGGTTGATTTGAAATTAAAAAAATATTAAATGATAATATTAAAATTTACAAAAAACATTTTTCACTAGATGAGAAAATCTTCTCCAAAAGGGTATAATTTTTATTTGATAATGCTAAATTTAGTAGACAAAACGTTACTGTCAAATGAAAACTGCCAAATTTAGCTACGTTGGACTTCAAAATATTATTACAAGAAAAATATACATCAATTTTTTTTTGTCTTAGCACTGCATATATATGTCCTCTATTTGGAAAATTAAAATTAAAAAAAATTAAGTTCGTTTTCATTTTTTTGGGTGATGTCGACTAAAACCTCTGATTTTTAGCAATAAAAAATCAGTCTTTGAATATATTAAAAAAAATCATTTTTTTTAATTTTAAAATAAAATAGACATAAACTTCATTAATTTATTTTTACATTTGATCATTTTACATCATTTTAAAATTCAATTTAGAAATGTCCCTTTTATGCAATCAAAGTTAAATAGTTTTAGTTGTGTTGGCCACTTCCTTTATAAAAGGGTGACACAACATTATGATTTTATCCATACAACATTTCAATTTGGTGCATTAAAAAGATCCCTTGTATCAAAATTAGATTAGATAGCATTTTGATTTGGTGCATAAAAAGAACCCTTGTATCAAAACTAGATTAAATAACATTTCAATTTGGTGCATTAAAAAGAACCCTTGTTTGAGGTGTTTGGTGTGCTTGTACACTTTGTGTTGTAGAACCCTTGCATCATGTTTTTTCTTTGTTGTTGAGAGGATTTCCTTTGGAGAAGTGATCACTCCTCAGGGGACGACCTCAAAGCGATTTTTCCTTCGGGCTGCTATATAAATAGTTTGCAGCTAAAGCTTGGTTCTTAACTTTTCTTTCTCAGGCTAGAGGTGTTGATAATAGATGAGGTTGGGCAAATGTGCCTGAGGTCCTCACATGATCAACTAGAGACTTAGGTGTCGTGCGCTAGAATCTCGTAAGATGAGCCCCCAACTAGTGACTAGATACCTTATTTAGTGTCCCACCCTATTGATTGAGTTGTTGCTATCATTCTCAGTTCAAGCGCATAGCTAGTTTTTCCCCCAAGATACTCATCATATTCCTCCCTTGAGATGAGACAAAAATCCCTAGCTTAGCATAAGTTACTTGTAGCTTTCCTTGGAGAGGGTGATTGGGTCATCCTTCAAAGCCAAGAGGCCCCTACCTATCCTCTCTTGAGAAGACAAAAATAGGTACATGCCCATCTAGGTGTGATGACAGTTGAGTCAATGAAGATTTCAAGATGTGGGTTGTTAATGTTGTTGAATATCAAGGCAACTGAGAAGGGGGGTGAATCAGTTGATTAATGAAAATAATTTCTTTTATCCTTCTAACATCTAAATCCAAACCAATAAAATTAATTAACATAGATGTAGCATGAAAACAAAAACATACAACAGATTATACAAAGAACACTAGATATGACGTGGAAAACCCAAAAAGGGAAAAACCACGGAGAGTGTTAGTTCTCAATATAAACACCAGTTAAGGTGACACTGGTTAAGGTGATTTTTACAAAAGGTGTCTCACTACCAGAATGTTGACTACAAGTGGGCTCACTTCCCAAAAAAAGGCTCACTACCAAAGAAAGAGAGAAAGAAAGAAAGAATCCACCACTGAAACACAATCTACACAAACCGAGCTGCTTTCAGTGCCTCAAAACCAACACACTCACTAAAATCACCAACAATCAGATCTTTCCTTTCCAATCTCACATATCTTCAAAAAAATATCACACTTTATCTATATCTAAGACAAACAGATCATCCTCATATATATATTATCTTTCGGGAAGCATAATTTTCCAAGTCAGCCAAGACAGGGATTTAAAATAGGTCAACACTAAACATTTCTATGGTGGGAAGGAATGATTAGTAGACCACAACGAAACACACAACAATGGTGAGATCAGCACATTACAATCATTCCAAATTTAGACCCAAAAATTATGATACACACGCTACACCACAAGTCATTGCACAACCTTGAATTTCGGACTTAATCCAGACCCAAACACCATCACCTAACGCAAAACAGATAAGAATGGGACCAAGATATGCATGAATACCACCAATCAACACCATATCTAATAACCTAAAATATCTGGATCACCAACACATCTTCCGAAGCACCAAAGATTCTGGGAACACATATTCTGGATCACCTACACCAAGAACAATAGAGACATCAATGCAACAAAAATGTTGACATCAATGAAAATAACTTAACAACATCACCATCACAACCACAACAGTCACATTTGCAACAATCTCCCCCTTTGTCATTGATGGCAACATATATCAATAACAAACACACAACAATCTCTGAAACTGAATAACCTGAAACTCAACTAAAAGTCTCAAGATCTCTCTCCCTTTGACGACAATGACAAAGGAAGGCTTAACTCCCCCTATGAAACTCACTCCTAATCCCCCTAAGAGGAAGCACCCAAGCATCAGTCCGGATTAAAATATGCAATCTATTCACTAGACCAATGCACATTAGTTCAAACTATAAAGGGTTAATACCCCTAACTACTGTCAGAGATACTCAAAAGTATCTTTAGACAATGCCTTCATGAAGATATATGTAATATTTTCCTTTGTAGGTACATACACAAGATTTACTTTATTATCCAACACCTTTTTCCTCAAGAAGTGATACAGAATAGATATATGCTTTGTTCTAGAATGTTGTACTGGATTCTTAGAAATGTTTATTGCACTAGTTTTAGCACATATAATAAAGATAGGTTCATTTAATGTTGCACCAATATCCTTCAAAGTTTACTTCGTCCATAGAATCTGTGTGCAACATGAAGATACTGCAATATATTTAGCTTTAGTTGTAGATAAAGAGACAAAATCCCACTTCTTACTTGACCAAGCTATTAATTGGGAGACCAGAAAGAATGCTCCACCACTTATATTTTTCCTGTTATCAAAACTTCCAACCCAAACTACATCAGTATAAGATGACAAAGTAAAATATGAGCTTTTTAGGTACCACAAACCAAATTCCTTTGTTCCTTTTAGATATCTAAAAATTCTTTTCATTGCCACAACATGAGACTCTTTTGGCTCCTATTGAAATCTAGTTGTCAAACAAACTACATACATTATATCTAGTTTGGTAGCAGTCAAATATAGCAGTCCTCCAACCATTGATTAATAGTGACTTGCATCTGCTTTAGGGAACTTATCGTCTTTTGTCAATTTGCATCCAGTGGTCATAGGTGTACACAACAGTTTGGAGTTCTCTACCCCAAACTTCTTCAATAATTCCCTGATGTATTTAGATTTAGAAATGAAAATTCCCTTATCACTCTGATTTACTTGCAAAACAAGGAAGAAATTTAACTCACCAATCATGGACATCTCAAATTCCTCTTGCATCTCATTAGCAATTTTTTTACTTGTACCTTCATTTCCTCCAAAATTTTATATCATCAATATACGCTACAACAATTAGAATTTTACCTAAATCATTTTTGAAATATAAGTTTTCAATCGAACCCTTTTGAAATTCTTGATCAGTCAAGTACTTATCTAGCCTTCCATACCAAGCTCTAGGGGCTTATTTCAGTCCATATAGGACCTTCTTCAATCTACAAAGAATGTTTGAAACATCTTTCAACTTGAATCCTTCTGGTTCTTCAATATAAACTTCTTTCAACTCTCCATTCTAGAATTTTCATTTCACATCCATCTAATAAACTTTGAAATCCTTAAAAGTTGCAAAATCCAAAAACAACTTGATTGCTTACATCCTAGCAACTAGGGCATATGTCTCATAAAAATCAATGCCTTCAATCTGAGTATAACCTTTGCAAACCAACTTTGCTTTATTTTTCACAACCTTTCCATCTTCATCTAGCTTTGATAGGGAGATTGAGTGAGAAGTTACTCAATAAGCCTAAATTTGTTTAATTTGTTAAGTGGACCCAAGGATATGGTTTTTATTTTGTATTCAATTAGTGTTTGGCAATATCAAACTCCAACACCCACACCTCTCCTCAAACAACCACCCTATTGTGTGTTATGCAAAATTGTTCTAGCTTGCTTCCTCAAAGTTACTCAAATCCTCCACCATAGGTCCACACCCCAAATTGTTGTCTTTGCTGCCATTATTGATTTAATTAGGCCCATTAGGTGTATTTCAACTGTCCTTGAAGAATTTGGAAGGTTCTAATATCAATGAGGCAACCGGGTTCACTTTTTAGCAAAACAGGTCTAAAAGGATACTAGCCCATGGAGGCCTAATTTAAGTGAAATTTGCTTATATGGTGCAACGATGGCTAACACAACCTAGGAAATTGACTTTGAAGGTGTATACCAGGTCCAAAATCAAATATTTTTGACGTCTTAGCTCCTGAGAAGGTGGTTTAATTGCTGTCCATAATTTTAGGCAAGAAAAGAGGGTTTTGAGAGGGTTTTGCTCAATTAACAAAGGATGTCTCCTCTAAACCACAAACCAAGCCTCAAAATTATTGTATAACATCTACCCCATCATTTAGAACAAGTCTCGAACTCTTCCCTACATGACATTATGACAAACACTTGCTATGCAAACTGAAAAAGGTAGAAAAATGTCTGTTTTGAGCATTGTCACTGCTAATTCACTGTTTTTGCTGCACTTTGAAGGATTAGAACTTCATAATTAGCTTCACCAAAGAATATAACAATCTTAAAAAAGTTTTCCAACACTTGTTACAAGATTCCAATCATGAATATGTTCATTTATCAGCTTTGGATGCAAAAAACATTAAATTCCCCAAAACTGGGTACTTGCTGCCAGCCACAACTTCACACATTTGCAAGGTGAAATAAGCATTGTTTGGAGCTCCAAATACATCCAAAACTTCAAGGATACCAGGTCAGACCTCTTCCTTAAGTTTGTTCACTCAATTGACTTCTGAGCACAAACTTATTTGAGTCTTTTTCACATTTACTAGCCAAGTCCATCTCCAACTTGCCTAGCATGAACTCAAAAACACTTCCTTTGCACAACCCTAGCCAAAAGATGAATTATTTACACTGTACATGGGAAATAAAAAATTTCTAAGTCCATCCATGGGATCCCAAACCTGTAATTAGACAAATTGATGCATTTTGGAGGCCAAAACCCTTGACAGGGCAGCCAAGGAGCAAAAATGAATTTTTTTTGTACAACCAACTTCCAAACACAAAACCTGCAATATAATTACATTAAGAGCTCTAAATATACAATAAAATCACTGCCCAAAAGGTATAGTACTGAAATGAGGAGACTCGGTACGGACTGCTATACAAATGGAGTGCAAAATATGAGAAAAAACATGAAATTGTTGCCCTTTCAATTGATTTTTGTTAGAAAGTACAAAATCCAACCCTATACAAAGAAGAGGGAGGAATATATATATTATTTAGAGGTATTTATCAAGTCTTGTATGGACATAAGTCATTTTTGTCTTCTTTTTACAAAAAAGTGTCTAAAATGACAACTTTTACAAGCAAAATGATAACTTTTGTTACTCCAAATGGCAATTTGAGCAACCTATCACAACCAACCTTCCAAAATCACCTAGAAATGATTAAAAACACTTTCTAAACATGTTTTAATTCTTTCCAAATCATGCCTAAGCCTATAAGGCAATTTTCCACTTTTTAGCCCTTTTAGGCCTAGAAGCACAAAATTGATCTCTCAAGCATAAAATGTGTTCAAACACTCATGAAATGACTAAAAACAACCTATGACAACATTAAAAACCTATCACAAGACTTACAAACACTTAAGCATGAAAATACTAAAAATGGAGAGTAAAGCATGACTAGGTGCTCCTACACCAAGCTTGTTCTATAATACCCACTTAGTTCCAATCACATTATTGTCTTCCGGTTAACTAATTCCCATGTCACATTCTTATCAATATGATCCAATTCTTCTTTCATTGCCTTCAGCCAATTCTAATCACTACAATATTTTTCTATTATTTTCAGTTTAATCTCTAAAAGTAAACATAATAGAATTTGTTTTTGAGATAATTTTCTTCTTGTGATGATACCTTTGTTCTTATCTCTAGTAATTGATCCATTCAGTGATTCTTCTGAACATATCTTGGCGTCTTAGATATAGATGTTGGAGATTCCTAATCTTCCTTTTCTTCTTCTCCTTCTTTGATCTTCTCCTCTTTTTCTGTCATTTGGTTCATCTAACTCATAACTTGCCTATTTGTTAGACTCTTTTGAATTATCTTCATCAACCTTCACATTTGTACTTTCAACAATCATATTCAATATTTTATTATAACATTGGTATGCCTCACTCCTTGTATAATATCTTAGAAATATGCCTTCATTATATCTACTATTAAACTCTCCAACATTATCCTCATCTCTTCGGATGTAGCACTTTCTTCCAAATAACTTGAAATACTTTACTGTCAGATTTCTATCATGCCATTACTCATAAGATCTCAACCCATGTCTTTTCTAGTATATAGTTTTGTTAAGATTTGTAATGGTAGTAAAATGATGAGTGATAGATCAAGCGGAAAACTAACCCTTTCCCTCATAGAGAGATGAGAGTTTCACTATTGATTATCCTTCAAGCACTTTTCACCATTACATTAGGAAGATAAGGGGTAATTCACTAGATTCAATCTACACACAAAGATGATAGATTGAATTCTGAATGAATTAAGAATGTTAAGTTGATCCCCTTATTCCTTTGTTTGATTTAGAAAGGAAATTGATTGAATTATGTAGTGCAAAAGTGACAAAGAATCGAGTATAACTTGAGATCTGATAATGGGATGAAATTGTGCACTTGGATTCGGCAGTAAAATGTCGAGACAAAGTCGCCTTGTGAATTTGACAAAAATGTGTTCGGACTGTGGCGGGAAAGTGCACAGTCCTCCAAAAAACTGCGAAATGAAAAGGGTTTTTCCACCTTTGCAAATGAAGACCGAATCTAAAAATACAGCTGTGCACCTGCAGCCTACACACAAAAAAGAGAGGGAAATGTGTTGAGATTGGGGGTTTGCCTTTAGGTCAAACCCCAATTTTGGAATTAACCAAGTAATGAAAGAAAGTACTTGCAAGTAGATGTAAATGAAAGACTGAATTGTAAATCACCTCAAGGGAGGTTGTAGTAGCAATGCTGATAGAAATGTTTGTATGGAATTGTATGTTGGAATCAACCCCCTCTTCAATGGTTGAATCCTTGACTTGAATGCAACACCTAGCCTTGAAGGGGAACTTGAGAATGCTCAATACTAGAAAAGAATGCTTGATCGCTTGTGAATTTTCCACTCATCCAACTTATTAAACTCATGCAAATGAGAGGACGAATTCTCCTTAAATACATGTTTGAAGGATTTGAATTTTGTCATGGGCCGACATCAAGGAGATTTTTTGCTCACTGCACAACCCACAATGCATGCTCTAGAAAGGTCCTACCCAAAATAGGGCAGGCCCCTATCCTAGGAGGACAAGGGTGTCATGCCCTTGTCCAAGGGGGGACAAGGGCACTATGCCCCTGTCCTACCCCTTTCTCTAGAGCAGAGTGCAGATAGAGTGACGCGGAGGCCAAGGAAGAAGCAGTTTTCACAAGTTGAGCACTCTCCAATCTCCAATCAGGCTAGGCGATTCGAGTTTGAATGCTTGAGGACCCTAATGCATTCATAAATTTCTAGGGTCGCAATTTTATGACACTACATTTAGCCCCCGCTTTAGCGGGAGTATAAGCGTATGTCGATACTGCTAGTAAAGTACAAGAAAACAAGATTGAAAGACTTTCACCACATCAAGGAGGCAAGATGCACCAAGCCCCCAGTGAACTTAGGATCTTACGACTTTGATTGACAAATTAAAAGGGAAGATCGAGAAAGGGAGAACCATGAATGCAAGTAGCAAAGTTCCCTTCACTATGAGTCATGAAAGCAAGAATAAAAATATTACAAAGCAAAGCAAAGTTCACTAAGTAATTCTAAGTATCACAAGAAGGAAAGTATGAGCTCAGAGTGTATGCCCCCATGTTAAAGCAATCACACACACCTTATTGGGAGTGATTGATTTAAGGTAAGATACACCCAAGAGGGAGAGAAGAAAGGGAGCACGTTATCGCAAGGATTTATGCCCCAATCGAGGAATAATTTAAAGAATAATGAACACAAAACACGAGGTAGTGTCGCTCTCCTCGGGGTCAGTATGTTGTATGATAACTCATGTATATCATGTATGTATATGCATTTAATAATCTTCATTCCCCAAAGAAGGACACTACCTTAGAAGAAAGGGAAGAGAGGATGTCTTTTGAGTCAATATGAAAGAGACCAAGAAAAGATCTCAATGCTTTGCATCGTCCCCAAGTAGACATTAAGGGAACAAAATAGAAGAATAGGGATACATATAGAAGAATGGTCACAAAAGAGAAAGAAAGGAGAGAAAGATTTGCAGTGCTAATATTGCTAGTCTAGCACGACATCCGCCTCCTGATCTTGTGGATCACTATTTTGGGAAGGCAAGAAACAATCTAGAGGAGCGATATCGAGCACAATAGATGGAGCTATCACAAGATCCAAACAAGGACTATGCTCATTTTGTAAGTCACTTTGTTCGATTTGAGGAGCTAGGATTAGGGTTTGTGAAAACTCATCCGATAAATGTTTGTCCACATCAATATATTCATTCTCACTGTCAGAAGCCTTAGGAGTTATATTTCCATTATGAATAACATTTTCACCTATTTCTTCATCAAAGTTTAAAGCAAGAGGAGCAAGAACACGAATAGGAGTAAAACCATCACATGATTTATGCAACTTATGATTTGGAGATGTTGTTTTAACATCATGCTTAGGAGAAAAGGGAATCAAGTCAACCGTCGAAGTCTAAGGAGATTGAGTATTTTGAGGGATAGCTTCATGAGCTTGAACACGGCATCTTCGTCGTCGTTCTCTTGCACAACGATTTCGTCGAGTCTTAGTGGAAGGTTGAGAAGGAGCAACATTTGAAGGAGGAATGGTTTTCTCCTTTATAGTGGAAGGTTGAGGTCTTTTTGGTTGAAAAAAAGGAGAGGCAGGCCTCTTCTCTCAATAAGAGGAAGGAGGTATAGGTATAACCTTACGAGGAATCTAGGTGTTCCCATTAAGAGAATCTAAAGTCACATCCATAGGAGTAGGTGGACAATTTTCCTTAGGAGGAAGATTAGTTCTATCTGAGAGGGGAAGAACCGCATCTTGAAGAATAATATGAATGTTAAGTGTTGGCAATCTAGGTTGACTTAAGGATAATATCATACCATTCTTCCATTTTTTATAAGATTGAAAAAGAGCATCGCTCCTTAATGGAAGAGATTGAAATTGTTTAGGCCAAAAGAGATCAATAGGAACACCAGGGCTTCTTTTGGATGGACAAAATAAGCTATGGTTCATAGTGATTATTTCTCCATTGTGAGGAAATTTAAGACACTTGTGGATTGGAGAAGCAATAGCCTTCAGGGAAGATAGCCAAGGATAGCCCAACTTCACACGGAATTGCTCAGAAGAAGGTATGATAACAAAGTCAACATCCATGGATTTAGTATGAACCTCAACAGGAAGAGTGATAGAACCAATGGTAGGACAAGAGAAGCCATCAAATAACTTCACAACTACATTAGAAGCATCACATAATGGTTTATGCAATCGTAAAGTGAAAAGATACTCTTTATTAATGACACTAACAATGCAAGAGGGATCAATCAGGGCACCACAACAAGGGATATCCTTAACCTTCGCAACTATATATAAAGGGCCGTCGGTTGCTCTAATGGTCTTGAACTAGGGTCAAATGTAAAGGCGAATCTTTTGTTTCTACCATATTAACCAAATTTGGAGCCATACAGATGAGTGTTTCAGAAGAGAGAGAATTAGGCACAATCTCAATAATGTTAGAGGTATGAGATGGCAAGGGATCAGTAAAAATCTTAAGATTTTGATTTGGAGGAGCAACTGATGTATTCCCTTTATCATTCACACCTACCACAGATATAGTATTATTATCAATCAAGTCTTTAACCTTATGTTTCAATGCAAAACATTTCTCAGTATCATGACCAGGTTGACGATGAAATTGGCAAAAGGAATTGTTATCAAAATGAGGAGATGCGAGTTTGGAAGGATCAACTTGTTTTATAGCAGGAAGTTTGATAACATTTCTATGCAATAAGTGACACATAATACTATGCAAAGATTCATTCAAAGGAGTAAACTGTCTTTCTCTTTGGAAAAATTTAGAAATAGGAGGCACACCTGTTGTAGCATTCACATGGTTGTTGTTGATTGGATCATTGAATTTGATGAAGCTTTTTGTTGGTTTTAACTTCGCAAATAGTTGTTGAACACTCTCCCCCTTATCACTTGGAGCCATAGGATTGGATTGCTCCATTTGACTCACAACTAGTTAAAAATTTTGGAGTGTTCCACACAATTGTGAAAAGGAAGTAAACTCAGACAAAAGAATCTTTTCCCTGATATCTTCTTGTAAATTAGAAATGAAAATTCTTTGAATATCATTATCAGGCACATGAAAAGAAATTTGAGCACACAAATGCTTATATCTACTAATGAAATCAGTCACTTTCTCTTTAATACCTTGTTTACAATGCATTAAATCAGTCAAAGCGATTTTAGGACCAATGTTGTTTTAAAATTTTTGGATGAAAGCATTTGCAAGTTGTTGAAACTTGAAAGGAAGTGATAGAATAAGAAGGCAAAGAGTAATACCATTGTAAGGCCTTATCTCTTAGTGTTCTTGTAAACAGTTGTGCAAGCAATCGTTGATCATAAGAAAAATCAATATACAAGGTTTGAAATGTTTTGGCATGCGTAAGAGGATCACCTTTTCCATTATAAAGTTCCAATTGAGGGATCTCCATATGTTTAGGTGGCAGGACTTTAGCAATATCAAGAGAAAGTAGGCTCACAACATCAAAGGTGGGCACACTAAACCTGGATTGACTTATGGAAGCAATTTGTTGTTGTAAGGAAGACACAGTTTGGGTAAGATTGTTAATTGTCATTTTGGTAGAAGAATTCATGTTAGACATAGGTGATTGAGAACGTGGTGTGATGTTGTTGAAAGAAGGCATGGACTGAGAATAAGGTGGTGGGACACTACGATAAGTAGGCATTGGTGATGATTGGGTGAGAAAAGCGACACTTAAAGGAGGAATAAAGTTGTTGAAGGAATTCCCCCTTGTGTCACACTGATTGGTTGAGGAATAGTAGGAATACTCATGGAAGACATAAGTATCGATGGAGGATTGAATGAAGAAGAAGGATTGCTCCCATGATCTATGGTTGTAGGAATGACATTCTAAGTTGAAGTAGCTATTGTTGGCATTTCATAAGGATATTGAGAAGGTTGTTGGAGATTATTGATATAACTGAAGAAGGATGATTACTATCTTTATAATATTATTTTGTCATTGATGTCAAGAAATTTATTTTCTGATTCAGTATGATGTTGCCATATCTTGAGAAGATTGATTTGAAGAGAATTAAGATGTCGGTAAAAGACACAGAAAGGATGTGATGAATAAGGGGAGAAATAAGTTATTCAATGGGCAACTATTACCGAGTTAGACAATGATGAGATCATGATGTTTAGATTGTTTTGATATCCTACGTATGTTGTTGATTGTAAGGTTAATACTACACTATGTCACCGAGAAAAGAACCTAGTCGGTAAACCCTAAAGTTATCGATATCGGTTAATGAAGGTAGAATGTCTACCGAGTAAAGTTTAGTATTTATCGAGTTGCAACCGAGTTATGACAGATCCCATTGGATGGATAAAAGCATTATTTAATGAAGGATACTGATGAGCTGGAGATGAATAAATGATTGGTATGCCATGCTTGAAGTTTGTTAAGGATCTACGACAATGGAAAATCAAGAGGAAGATCTACAATGCAGATTGAACCGCAATAACCTAGCACAAGTTCCTAGGAAGGAATGCAAGTTCCAAGGCGAGGTAAAACATTTTCAGATCGAAGGTAACATTGAACCTAGTCAAGATTGAAGATCTAATGGCTATGATTGATCATGGGAAATGTGATCAAGGAGATTAAGTGGTTAGCAAATTGTTTATAAATAAGGAATTGTTGATAAACAATGTATGCGGGCAAGTGTAAGCACGGGGATGCTACATAGTGATTACCGATCACAGAAGCTTGAAGACCTATTTGAATAACAGAGTAGGGAGCCCAACAGAGGGACAAGATAAGTCCTATGACAAGATTGTTTTGAGCAAATAGAATCTGCTTTAGCATTTTAGATGTGAAGTTGCATATATATTTCTATTACTGTTATTTTGTAAGTGACAGAAAATCTCTTAACCGAGTGGACTTAACAATCTTATTTGTAAACCCTCTAGCAAGGTAACATTCTAAATGAGTGTTTGAAATCCTTTGACAAGGTCACTTCTAACAAAGTGAAGATCCTAACAGATCTAAGGGAAATCCCTTAACCGGGTCACATCTAGCAATGTGTTTGTAATCTTTAACAGGATTTGCTTTTAACCGAGCATACTCTAGAAGAGTATATTTTGTAGTGGGTCCGAAATCCCACAGTGGTTTTTCCCTATTTGGGTTTCCACGTTAAATCTGGTGTTATATGTGTTATGATGATTATGTGTTTATGAGTTTGCATGTTTAGCAGTTTTTGGTTATATTACTGAAGTATAAGTTACTGAGGTTGAATCTGTTGATTTTATGGAAGATTAAGTTTGTATGATTGCCCCCCCCTCTCATCTTGTTAGCTATTGGCATCAAAACTTTAAAATTAGTATCAGAGCTTTGGACTCCAGAAGATAAGTTTAAAGGTACTTGAGGAAAACATCTGAAGATGTATAAAAGGGATGCACCAAAGTTGAACAAGTCAAGTTTCTCCACATGGCAGAAAAGGATGAAGCTGCATTTATCAGGAATTGTAGAATATGCAACATATTATCTGGAGAATGATTACATACCACCAAGCACCAACCCGATGACCTTGGAAGAGATAAAGGCAAAGCAAGAACATATTCAAGATATGATTGAAATAACATCAGCATTGACTGACTCAGAGTTTAATGATCTAGAAGGCTGTAATGATGCAAAAGAAATGTGGACTAAGCTCATATCTGTGTATGGTGGTGATGAACATGTTCAAAGAGAAAAAGTAGATAGTCTAAGAGGACAACTTGAATCCATGAGAATGAATGAAGGTGAGAACATAACCCAATACAATACAAGGTTAAAGGAGACTGTCAATCAAATCAAAGGAGCAGGAGGAACTATTGAAGAAAAGGATGTAACAAGTAAGTTACTTAGAACCCTTCTACCTAATTATGCCATTTGAGTCTCTGCAATCAATGAACTAAGGTCTGTACCAAATATGCCAGTTTCTTTGGATGCTACTATTGGTAAGCTACATGCATTTGAGTTAAGTAATTTTGATAACAGTGGGTCTTCGGTAAATAAAGTAGAATCTGCATTTAGTTCTTTTCATATTGGTGAATCTGATGATTACAATGATAGAATGAGTAAGTACTCTGAAGGGAATCACAGTGGAGCAAGTGAAAGGTTTCGTAAGAACATGGAAGAAGTGCACAAACTGTATGAGGAAATCAAAAAGCAAGAAGAGTTTGAAGCATTATTAGCCAGAAGGTTACCGAGAGGAAAAGGTAAGTATAAAGGAAAGCTACCTTTAAAATGTTTCAATTGTGATAAAATAGGACATATGGCTTCTAACTGCCCTGACAAAGAATCTAGTGAAAAGAGAGAATACCGAGATAACAGGTAGAAAGACAACCAATACAGAGGACACCGAGACTTCAGAAGGAGAGACAGAAAGACATGCCTAGTAGCTGATGAGGAATCCAACGATGATAAATCTGATGAAACTAACATAGAGGAAGTTGTTTATGTGGCTATGAAAGATGGATCAGATGAAGAAAGGTATGAAGAAAAAGCCCTAATATCTCACATAAATAATAATGATTCTTGGATCATAGACAGTGGATGCTCACATCACATGACAGGTGATAAACACAAGTTTGTTAAATTAGAAGATTATGATGGAGGTTATGTAAGATCTGGTAATGATGCACAATGTCCGGTGAAAGGTAAAGGATCTATCACACTTCTTGACAATGCTAAATGTGATGATGTATACTGGGTTGAAGGTTTGAAATACAATTTGTTAAGTGCAACACAACTAAACAATACAGGATACCGTATAGAATTCTAGAAGGGATGTGTCAAAGTTCATGACAAACATGGAAAGCTGGCTGCTACTGGGAAACAAACAAAATGTAATACATTTCATCTTGACTCAACTCAGAGCAAGTGTCTTTATGCAAAGATAGATGATACCTGGTTATGGCATAAAAGGTTTTGTCATGTAAATTTTGATAATCTAATCAAAATAAGTAAGAAGCACCGAGTAAGAGGTCTACCGAGTCTGGAAAAACCTTAGAATGTTATGTGCTGAGGATGCCAGATGGGTAAGATGACAAGATCAAGCTTTACAAGTAAATCCTACACTTCTAAAGGAATTTTAGATCTAGTACACACTGATCTTTGTGGTCCCATGAAAGTTTAAAGTTATTATGTTGATAAATATTTCATATTATTTGTGGATGATTACTCAAGGATGATGTCAGTTATGTTTTTAAAATAAAAATCTAAAGCTTTTCAAATGTTTAAATGGTACAAGGCAAGAGTTGAAAATGAAACAGGAAGACAGCTGAAATGTCTTAGATTTGATAGAGGAGGAGAGTTCACTTCTAATGAATTTAACTTATTCTGCAATGATCATGGTATAAAAAGGCAAGTATCTGCACCGAGAATAGCTCAGCAAAATGGGATAGCTGAGAGAAGAAACATATCAATTGTAGATTGTGCCAAAACCCTGATGATAGAAAAGAGGGTATCTCAAACATTTTGGAGAGAAGCAATCAGCACTACAGTTTACACCCTGAACCGAGTACAACTGAAGAAAGGAACAATGAAGACACCATATGAGATCTGGTATGACAAGAAACCTAATGTAAGTTATTTTAAAATCTTTGGAAGTAGATGTTATGTTCACAAAGATGACAGAAATGGAAAGTTTGATCAGAAAAGCGAGGAAGGAACATTTCTTGGTTATTCTTCTAGAAGTAAAGCATTTAAATGTTTGATCAAATCATCTAACAAAATAGTAGAAAGTGCAAATGTGAAAATTGATGAATTTGCAGAAAGAAATGATGAAGGAAATTCCAAAGAACCATAAAATTATGAAGAATTTGTTTATGTTCAACCGAGAAACCCTACTGAGAAAGCTGATGAAGAAAATGAAGATAATGTCTAGTTACCGAGTGATGAAGAAGATCATACAGAGCCTACCGAGCCTATATTAGCCAAATATGTCAGAAGACATCATGCATCACGTCAGATTATAGGAGATAAGGATGATCCAATGATGACAAGGAACAAACTGAGACAGAACACATGTTTGATATTTGAATTTGAACTGAGAATAGTAAAAGAGGCATTTAACAGTGAAGATTGGGCAAATGCTATGATAGAAGAGATTGATCAAATCAAGAAGAATGACACATGGACACTAGTCCCAAGACTGAAGGACAAAAATGTAATCGGTACAAAGTGGATTTTCAGAAACAAGCTAAATGAAAAAGGTGAGGTCATTCGCAACAAAGCAAGACTAGTTTGCAAAGGTTATGCTCAAGAAGAAGGAATATATTATGGTGAGACTTTTGCACATGTGGCTAGACTTGAGGGAGTAAGAACATTGTTGGCATATGTTGCTTTCAAAAATTTCAAGGTATATCAAATGGATGTTAAATCTGCATTTTTGAATGGTATACTAGAAGAAGAAGTCTATATAGAACAACCGGAAGGATTTGTTGAAGACAAGAGTAAAGATCAGGTATGTAAATTGACCAAAGCTTTATATGGTCTGAAACAATCACCTAGAGCATGGTATGAAAGACTGCACTCTTATTTGATCAAGATTGGTTTTATAAGGACAAGTGAAAACAACAATATGTACATGAAGAATGATGAGGACAATGGAATACTGATCTCAGCCATATTTGTTGATGATATTTTTTTTTGTGGTAATGACTCCTTATGCAAGAACTTTGGAAATGAAATGTGAAAAGAGTTTGAGATGTCATTAATCGGTGAGATAAAGTATTTTATAGGTTTATAGATACTGCAAATGAAAGATGAGATTTTCATTACTCAATCCAAGTCCATAAAGGAAATCTTGAAGAAATTTCGAATGGAGGATTCTAAACCTATAAGTACTCCTGTGACTACTAACTATAAACTATCAAAGAATGATGAATCTGCATCTGTTGATGAGACACTTTAACAATCTATGATTGGAAAGTTGCAATATGCTGTGCACAGTAGACCGGATATAGCACATGTAGTAGGTATTGTTGCAAGATTTTCTGCAGATCCCAAGGAAACCCATATAACAACAATTAAGAGAATTTTTCAGATACCTGAGAGACACTGAAGATTAGGGCTTAGTATATGAAAAGAGAAATGATTTTGATTTAAAAGTTTATATTGATGCTGATTGGGCAGACAACATTGATGACAGGAAAAGCACAAGTGGTGGAGCTTTCTTTCTAGGTGATAGACTAGTAAGTTGGCTTAGCAAGAAACAAGGATGTATTTCACAGTCAATAGCAGAAGCTGAATATGTTGCTGCAGCATTGAATTGTACCAATATAGCATGGATCATGCAACTATTGGAAGGTATAAATGAGAAAGCTACCGAGATAGTAACTATATTTTGTGATAATACGAGTGCCATTAACATTTCAAAGAATCCGGTAATGCACTCTAAGACAAAGCATATCTCTATAAAGTATCATTATCTTAGAGAAGAAGTTCAAGAGAAGAAAGTTGTGCTGGAATATATTAGTTCAAAGGAGAAAATAGCAGACATCTTCACAAAGCCACTGCCAAGGGACACTTTTGAGTATCTCAGAAGCAAGTTATGGGTCCTACCCCTATCTTCTACTCACTGACAGAGTTCGGTGAAAGCATCAATTCGATGAATCTACAAAATATTATGTGTGGATTGATGTTGATTTACGCACTTTAGGAGGTTTTCTAAAGGTGTGCAGGAAATAGTGAATAGAGACAAGTTGCTCCGACCGAGACTAAGATGATACATAGCAAGGCAAACCACTTCACAGGGGAAGAAATCATGATTTAGTTCTTTTACTTTTTGTCATTGTTGTCAAAAGGGGAGAAGACTAAATGGTAGACTAAATAGGTAAAGCCCTAAATGAAGAAAATAACAAAAGATTAATGATAGGGGGAGAAGATTACTGAAAAAGGGAGAAGACTAAATGCAAGACAACAACTCAGAAGACTAATGGAAGAGGGAGAAAGCCAAGAAGACTTTAGAAGAAGAAAATAGCTCAAGGATAATAGGAGAAGTCTAACAGCAATCCGAATCCGAATCAATTTGAATATCTTGTTGGTATTACTATTTAATTGTTGATTTTGCCATCAATGCCAAAGGGGGACATTGTTGGCATTACAATAGAAAGGAGATTGTTGGCATTTCATAAGGATATTGAGAAGGTTGTTGGAGATTATTGATATAACGGAAGAAGGATGATTACTGTCTTTATAATATTATTTTGTCATCGATGTCAAGAAATTGATTTTCTGATTCAGTATGATGTTTCCATATCTTGAGAAGATTGATTTGAAGAGAATTAATATGTCGGTAAAAGACACAGAAAGGATGTGATGAATAAGGGGAGAAATAAGTTATTCAATGGGCAACTATTACCAGGTTAGACAATGATGAGATCATGATGTTTAGATTGTTTTGATATACTACATATGTTGTTGATTGTAAGGTTAATACTACACTATGTCACCGAGCAAAGAACCTAGTCGGTAAACCCTAAGGAACCTAGTTGGTAAACCCTAAGGAACCTAGTCAGTAAACCCTAAGGTTATCGATATCGGTTAATGAAGGCGGAATGTCTACCAAGTAAAGTTTAGTATTTACCGAGTTGCAACCGAGTTATGACATATCACATTGGATGGATAAAAGCATTATTTAATGAAGGATGCTGATGAGCTAGAGATGAATAAATGATTGGTATGCTGCGCATGAAGTTTGTTAAGGATCTACTGCAATGGAAAATCAAGAGGAAGATCTACAATGCAGATTGAACCACAATAACCTAGCACAAGTTCCTAGGAAGGAATGCAAGTTCCAAGGCAAGGTAAAACATTTTCAGATTGAAGGTAACATTGAACCTAGTCAAGATTGAAGATCTGATGGCTATGATTGATCATGGGAAATGTGATCAAGGAGATTAAGCGGTTAGCAAATTGTTTATAAATAAGGAATTGTTGATAAACAATGTATGCGGGCAAGTGTAAGAACAGGGATGCTACATAGTGATTACCGATCACAAAAGCTTGAAGACCTGTTTGAATAATAGAGTAGGGAGCCTAGCAAAGAGACAAGATTGTTTTGAGCAACTAGAATCTGTTTAGCATTTTAGATGTGAAGTTGCAGATATATTTCTATTACTATTATTTTGTAAGTGACAGAAAATCTCTTAACCGAGTGGACTTAATAGTCTTATTTGTAAACCCTCTAGCAAGGTAACATTCTAAATGAGTGTTTGAAATCCTTTGACAAGGTCACTTCTAACAAAGTGAAGATCCTAACAGATCTGAGGGAAATCCCTTAACCGGGTCACATCTAGCAATGTGTTTGTAATCTTTAACAAGATTTTCTTTTAACCGAGCATACTCTAGAAGAGTATATTTCTTAGTGGGTCCGAAATCCCACAGTGGTTTTTCCCTATTTGGGTTTCAATGTTAAATCTGGTGTTATATGTGTTATGATGATTATGTGTTTATGAGTTTGCATGTTTAACAGTTTTTGGTTATATTGCTGAAGTATAAGTTACCGAGGTTGAATTTGTTGATTTTATGGAAGATTAAGTTTGTATGATTCACCCCCCCCTCTCATCTTGTTAGCTATTGGCATCAGAACTTTACAGCTATGATGTTAGATGTGAAAGTAGGAATACTATTCATAGGATTGGTCAAACGAATAGAGGAATTAACTTGTGTTGAAGGTTGTGAGTAACTTAGGGTTTCGACACACCTCTTGATAGGCATGACATTAGAATCAACAATATGTGCAATGCCACACAATACATCAATTCCATTCTTATCACTTTGAAGCATGCACTTAAGACCTTCAATTAATGGAAGAGCTTCATTATTAGGGTATTCTTGGGACATCCATTGTTAAAATCTATCAAATTGATTGTCCAATGTTGAAAGTTGATCTAAAGAAACCCTAGTTAAATCTTCTTCTTCATCATGAGATCCATCAATGGGCACATGATTAGGATGGGAAGATTTAGCATGATCCTCATTAAAGAAGTCACCCAAATTAGGCTCTATCTCCTTGGTAATTAAACCTTGGGAAGCCTTAATTCTAATGCTTCATCTAACGGGGATAGGATAGGTAGGACTGATAGTGGTAAAATTCATGCGCTAGAGGGAAAATTTGAATTTTGAATTGTAGGACAAAGCTTGCAAAAATTGAGTAATGCAAAATTTTAAGAAAATAATGATTACACAATTTGAACTTTGTTGGGGGAAGAGGATGACACAATTTCCAAAAATGAAAGGAAATTGGAATTTTAAAATTAGGGCCAAGGAAATACCACTTAATTTTAAAATTAGAATTTTTAAAATCAGGGCAGATAATAATTAACCTCTTAATTTTAAAAATTTTCTTGGAAGTTGAAATGTTGAATTTTGAAGGTATTTCCAATTCTAGAGGGTTCAAAAATCGATAAAATCAGCCAATCTTCTACATTTAGGCTATTAAATACAGTCATAATAGTCTCCTAAAATTTTGGAAAAAAAAAGCCAAGGACCGTGGTGGGAACGCACATGGTCCAACCAACTTTTTTTGAAATTTTCAGGGATGGATATTACGATGATTTTAAAGATAACCCAAAAAGATTGGTGAATTTTACAATCTCTAGATGGGCAAAATGAAGGCGCAAATGTAAAAATAGGACCCTATTAGGGTTTTGAAGAAAATGAGGAATTGAAGTGCAATTTTGAGTAGGGTCAAACCTAATGGGTAGGGATAGCTCGGAAAATATTTAAGAATCTGAATGTAACTAAAATTGATTTGAAATTCACATAAAATCTAATTAATTTTAAAAATTAGGGTTTAATGACCTAACCACTTAATTTTGAAAATTTAATTTTGGGAAAAAGTGGGGAAATTGAAAATTTGAATTGTAGAACTGAAAACAAATCTGTGAAAAATCAGAAATCTGAAAATTAAAGGAAATCCATTTTTTTTTTTGCACAAGTTCAATATGATTTTTGAAAATTAGGGTTTGAATAAGTAACCTCTTAATTTTGTAAATTTTAATTGTAAATTGAACAGGACAATAAGGAGATTGAATTTGACAAACAAAACAATTTTCAGATCTAAGACAACTACAAGCAATTTTTTACAAAACACAAGTTCAATTTTAAATTTAAAAACTAGGTTTTTAATGAATTAACCATTAAGTTTGCAGAAAGTTGAAACTTGTAAATGAAAAATATGCAATGTTGTTCAAAGGATAGCATACAAGATGTCATGTTCACCAAAATATAATGGTGGGAAAATGATGAGTGATAGATCAAGAGGAAAACCAACCCTTTTTCCTCAAAGAGAGATGAGAGTTTCACTATTGATTATCCTTCAAGCACTTTTCACCATTACATTAGGAAGATAAGGGGCAATTCACTAGATTCAATCTCCATACAAAGATGATAGATTGAATTCTGAATGAATTAAGATGTTAAGTTGATCCCCTTATTCCTTTGTTAGATTTAGAAAGGAAATTGATTGAATTATGTAGTGAAAAAGTGACAAAGAATCGATTATAACTTGATAGGATGAAGCTGTGCACTTGGATTCGGTAGTAAAAAGTCAAGACAAAGTCACCCTGCTAATTTGACGAAAAGTTATCTAGACCGTGGCAGGAATGTACAGGGTCCTTCAAAAAATCCATGAAACAAAAAGGGTTTTTCCACCTCTACAAATGAAGCCCGAATCCAAAAGTGTAGCTGCGCACTTGCAACCTACACACAAAAAAGAGAGGGAAATGTGTTGGGATTGGGGGTTTGCCTTTAGGTCAAACCCCAGTTTTCAAATTAACCAAGTAATGAAAGAAAGTACTTGCAAGTAGATGTAAATGAAAGACTAAACTGTAAATCACCTCAAGGGAGGTTGTAGTAGCAATGTTGATAGAAATGTTTGTTTGGAATTGTATGTTGGAATCAATCTCCTCTTCAATGGTTGAATCCTTGACTTGAATGCAACACCTAGCCTTGAAGGGAGACTTGTAAATGCTCAATGCTATAAAAGAATGCTTGAATTCTTGAATGCTCTTAAATGCTTGATCACTTGTGAATTTTCCACTCATCCAACTTATTGAACTCATGCAAATGAGAGAACGAATGCCCCTTAAATACATGTTTGAAGGATTTGAATTTTGTCATGGGCCAACATCGGGGAGATTTCCCACTCACTGCACAACCCACAATGCATGCTCTAGAAAGGTCATGCCCCAAAATAGGGTAGGGACAGGGGTGCCACACCCTTGTCCTGGGAGGACAAGGGCACCATGCCCCTATCCTACCCCTTTCTCTAGGGCAGATTGCAGACAGAGTGATGCAGAGGCTAAGGAAGAAGTAGTTTTCACAAGTTGAGCACTCTCTAGTCTCCGATCAGGCTAGATGATTTGCATGCTTGAGGACCCTAATGCAGTCGTAAATTGCTAGGGCCACAATTTTATGACACTACAAGAGTGTAAGCTGCAGTATGAATCTCTTCTCTCCAATAGATTTCTATAAATTCTACTCCTTTGATCATTGTTCTAACTGCTTCTTGGATTGTCCAGTTCATCCTTTCTACTAAACCATTATGCTAAGGTGTTCGAGGGGAAGATAACTATCTTTTAATACCATGTTTCTCATAAAAGTTGTTAAACTCATTAGAAGTATATTTGCCTCCTCTATTAAAGCTCAAAAACTTAATCTTTCTGTCAACTTCATTTTCAACTTTAGCCTTGAATTTTTTGAATTTCACTAATTCTTTTGACTTCTCTCTCAAAAATCTAGCCAATGACATTATACAATAATCATCAATCAATAACATGAAATACCTCTCACCTTGTATACTCCTTGTTCTGGTCAGACCGCATAGATCTATATGCACTAGATCCAACAATCTGGTGGATGAATGTTCTTTTTCTTTGTAAGTTTCTCTTGTCTACTTTCCAACTTGACATTCTTTGCACATGTTGTTATTTAGTTCGGTTAGTCTCGATAAATCTGTCACTGCACTTGATGAACTGATCTTGACTAAGTTTTCAAAATTGATATGACACATCCTCCAATGTTAGAGCCAACTATAATTGATCTGAGACAACAAACAATTATTTGTAGCTCCTTCTAGAAAATACATGTTTCTGCGAGTCCTTTTCCCTATTGCAATAACAATTATGGATCCTTTCTAGATCTCACAACCATCATCTTGAAAGACAACATGGTAGCCATTTTCACACATCTATGCAACACTCAAGATTATGATGCAAACGCTTCACATAGTAAACATTTTTCAGTGTTATACTTTTCATCAAAATAAATAGAACCGATTCCCATTATTTGTGTTGTTTGATCATCTTCGAACCTAACAAAACCACCATCATACTTATCAAGTTTCACAAACTTACTTTTGTCACCAGTCATATGATTTGAACATCCACTATCAATCAACCATTCATTTATATCTCTTCTAGTATGTAAAGTAGTAGCAACAGTCTTAGGAATATCACTTTTAGGAATATCTCTTTCTACCAAGAACAGACAATCACCATCTTCATAATTTGGTTCATCATTTAAAATGCTAGCATCAAATTTGACGTAATAGGATCTCTTATTTAACTTTCCTTTATTTTCTCTAAAACTTTGTCTTGAATTCTTTATTGGACGCCTACTAGAAATATGACCAATCTTTCCACATCTAAAACATTTAAGGGGTAACATACCTTTGTATTTGCAGGTACCTTTCTCCAATTTCCTTACAAAAGTTCACTTCCATCTCATCTGGACTTTCATCTTCTAGATCTTCCAAGATTTAAATGCAGATTCAATATTAGGCTTGTGATTTCTTATCTCAAATGATGATAGAGTTCCATACAACTTCTCTCTAGTGAATTTCTTTGGATCATAGGTTTCTTCAATAGCCAAATTCTTGTCAATATAACTTTCTGGTAGGGACATCAAGATCTTCTCAATTATATATTTGTAATAGTCACCAAAATGTAATGGTGGGTGAAAAATGTGTGAATTAGAGATCAAGGGGAATGCTACCCTTTCCCTCCAAGGAGAGATGAAAGTTTCACTAGAGATTTCCCTTCAAACACTTTTCATGCATTACATTGGAAGAGTGGGGGGAAATTCACAAGATTCAACCTCCAAAGAAGAAGATGTAATTCTGAATGAAATGAGAATGATAAGTCAATCCCCTCTTCTAATTGAAATGGAAAGGAACTGAATGAATTATGTATTAAGATTAAGTGAAAAGCAATAAAGAACTGATAATAACTCAAGATCAGACTGTGGGATGAAGTTGTGCACCTAGATTTGGTAGTAATATTTCAAGATGAAACCGCCCTGCAAATTTGAGAAAAAGTTGCCTTCACCATGGCGAAAGTGTACACGGTCCTCCAAAAAATCTATGAAACGAAAAGGGTTTTTTCGCCTCTACAAATAGAGTACAAATTCAAAAGTACAGTTGTGCACCAACAACCTACACATAGAAAAGAGAGGAAAAGGGGTTGGGATTGGGGGTCTGCCTTCAGGTCAAACCCTAGTTTTGGAATTAACCGAGTAATGAAAGAAGGTACTTGTAAGTAAATGTAAATGGAAGACTAAAATGTAAATCACCTCAAGGGAGGTTGTGACAAAAATGTTGATAGAAATGTTTGTATGAAGTTGAATGTTGAAATGGATCTCCTCTTCAATGGTTGAATCGTTGACTTTAATGCACACCTAGCCTTGAAGGGAGACTTGAGATGCTCAATGCTTGAAAGGGATGCTTGGATGCTTGAATTCTCTTGAATGCTTGATCGCAAATCTACACCGTATTCCAACTTATGCAAATGAGAGGGAAAATGCAACTTTTATACTTGTCAATTAGGGTTAATGAAACTGATTTTTGTCATAGGCCGACATCAGGGAAGTTTTCCCACTCACTGTACAACCTTTAATGCAAACTTAGGAAGGGTCCTGCCCCAAAATAGGGCAGGGGATAGGGGCACCAGGACCCTATCCTAGAGGGACAGGGGTACCACACCCCTGTCCTGACCTTTTTTGCATGACAGGATGCAGGTTAGGTAGTGCCGAGAGAAAGGGAGATGCCATTTTCGAGGGTTGAGCAGTCTCCGATCTTTGATCGGGCTAGACGATTCAATTTCACATACGTGAGGACCCTAATGTGCTCTAAAATTGCTAGGGTCACAATTTTATGACACTACATTTATCCCCCACTTTAGCAAGAGTATGAGCATACACCAATACTATCGATAAAGTACAAGGAAACAAGATTTATAGACTTTTACGACGTCAAGGAGGCAAGATGTTCCAAGCCTCCAGTGGAGTTAGGATATTATGACTTTGATTCAAAAAATAAAAGGGAAGATCAAGAAGGGGATAACCATGACTGCAAGAAGTAAAGTTCCCCTCACTATGAGTCATGAAAGAAAGGATACCAAAGATTACAAAGCAAAAAAAAGTTCACTAAGTAATTCTTAAGTATCAAGAAGGAGAATATGAGCAGAGTGTGTGCCCTCACGTTAAAGCGATCGTGAGTGCCTTATCGGGAGTGATTTCTTTAAGGTAGGATACACTTGAGAGAGAGAGAGAGAGAGAGAGAGAGAGAGAGAGAGAGAGAGAGAGAGAAGAGATAGAGCATGTTATCACAAGGATTTAGCCTCTAATCAAGGAATAAACCCAAAGATATTGAACACAAAACAAAAGGTAGTTTCGCTTTCCTCGAGGTTAGTATGTTGTATGATAACTCATGTATATCATATATGTATATGCATATAATAATCCTCATTCCCCAAAGAAAGGAAACTTCCTTAGAAGAAAGGGAAAATAAGAGTCTATTGAGTCAACATGAAAGAGACCAAAAGAGATCACAATGCTTTGCATCGTCCTCAAGTAGAAATTAAGGGGATAATAGAAGAACAGGGATACACATAGAATAATAGTCACAAAAGAGAAAGAGAGGAGAGAGAGAAAATCTACGGTGCCAATGTTGCTAATCTAGAACGACATCTACCTCTCAATCTTGTTGATCACTATTTCAATAAGGTGAGCAACATGCCAGAGGAGCGACATTGAGCACAACAGATGGAGCTATGACAAGATCGAAACAAGGACTATGCTCATGTGGTAAGTCACTTTGTTTGGATCTAGGAGCTAGGACTAGGGCTTTTGAAAATTCAACTAATAAATGCTTGTCAACATCAACATATTCATAATCACTATCAGAAGAATTAGGAGTTGTATTTCCATCATGAATATCATGTTCACTCATTTCCTCATCAAGATTTATAGAAAGAGGAGGTCGCATATGAATAGAAGTAAAACCATCACATTTTTTTTGTAACTTATGATTTGGAAATTTAGGTTCAACAAATTGCTTAGGATAAAAGGGAATCATGTCAACTATTGGAGTTATAGGAGATTGAATAGTTTGAGGGACAACTTCATGAGCTCGAACACGGTGTCTTCCTCGGCATTCTCTCCCACAACAATTTTGTCGAGTCTTAGTGGAAGATTGAGAATGAGGAGGAATATTTGGTGAAGGAGGAATATTCTCATCTTTGATAGTTGAAGGTTTAGGTTGAGGTCTTTTAGGTTGAATAAGGGGAGAAGCAAACCTCCTCTGTCTATAAGAGGAAGGAGGCAGAACTGCACCATACAAAGCAAGAATATTAGGTGTAGGAAGGAGACCAAGTCCATCATGAGGAGGAGGTACGGGTCTAAGCTTACAACGAATATTGTTTTGTTTCTTAGGAGGAGGCATAAACACATCGATAGGAACAGGTTGAGGATATTCCTTAGGAAGAAGATTATTTCTATCCATTAGGGGGAGAACTTCATCTACAAGAATGATAGGAATATGAAGTGTTGGGGATCTAGGTTGACTTAAGGATAATATCATATCTTTCTTCCATTTTTGATAAGATTGAAAAAGAGTATCGCTCCTTGATGGAAGAGATTGAAATTGTTTAGGCCAAAAGAAATCAATAGGAACATTAGGGCTTCTTTCGGATGGTTTAAATAAGCTATGATTCACAGATGATTTTGCCATTGTGAGGAAATTTAAAACACATGGATTGGAGAAGCAATATCTTTCATGGAAGATAGCCAAGGATAGCCCAGCTTCACACAAAATTGCTCAGAAGAAGGAATGATAACAAGGTTAACATCCATAGATTTAGTATGAACTTCAACAGGAAGGGCGATAGAGCCAATGGTAGGACAAGACAATCCATCAAATAACTTCACAACTACATTAGAAGCATCATATATTGGTTTATGCAATCGTAAAGTGAAAAGATACTCTTCAGTGATGACATTAACCATGAAAGAGGGATCAATAAGGGCACCACGGCAAGGGATATCCTTAACCTTTGCACCTATGTATAAAGAGTCATCGGGTGCTCTAATGGTCTGACTAGGGTCAAATGTAATACAAGGATCCTTAGGCGTATCTTATTTTTCTACCATATTTACCAGGTTGGGAGCCATAAAGGTGAATTCCTCATAAGAGAAAGAAGTAGGCACAATCTCAATCACGTTAGAGGTAGAGAAGGTAAGGGGTCAGTGAAAATCTTAAGATTTTGATTGGGAGGAGCTACTTATTTATTCCCTTTATCATTCACACCTGCCACATATATAGTATTATTATCAATCAAATCTTGAATCTTATTTTTCAATGCGAAACATTTCTCCGTATCATGACTAGGCTAACGATGAAATTGACAAAATGAATTGTTATCAAAATAAGGGGATGCAAGTTTAGAAGGATCAATTGGTTTTATAGGAGGAAGTTTGATAACATTTCTTTGCAAAAAATAAGACATAATACTATGTAAAGATTAATTTAAAGGAGTAAAGTTTGTTTCTCTGTGGAAAAATTTAGAAATACAAGGCACACCTATTGTAGCATTCACATTGTTGTTATTGATTGTATCATTGAACTTGATGAAGCTTTTTGTTGGTTTGAACTTTGCAAATGGTTGTTGAACACTCTTCCCCTTATCACTCGGAGCCATAGGAGTGGATTGCTCCATTTGACTCACAACCAGTTGATAATTATGGAGTGTTGTGCACAATTGCAGAAAGGAAGTAAACTCAAACAAAATAAGCCTTTCCCTAATATCTTTTTTTAAATTAGAAATGAAAATTCTTTGAATATCATTATCTAGTATAGGAAATGAAATTTGAGCACACAAATCCTTATATCTACCAATGAAATCAGATACTTTTTCTTTAAAACCTTGTTTACAATCCATTAAATCAGTCCAAGTGATTTTAGGACCAATGTTATTTTGAAATTATTGGATGAAATCATTTGCTAGTTGTTGAAAAGAAGATGAAATAAGAAGGCAAAGAGAAATACCATTGTAAATCCTTATCTCTTAATGTTCTTGTAAACAGTTTTGCAAGCAATCTTTGATCATAAGAAAAATTAGTACACAAGCTTTGAAATGTTTTAACATGTGTGAGAGGATCACCCTTTCCATTATAGAGTTCCAATTGAGGGACCTCAACATGCTTAGGTGGCACGACTTTAACAATGTCAAGAGAAAGTGGGCTCACAACATCAAAGGTGGGCACACTAAACTTGGATTGACTCATAGAAGCAATTTGTTGTTGTAAGGAAGACACAATTTGAGCAAGATTGTTAATTGTCTCTTTGGTAGAAGAATTGATGTTAGACATAGCTGATTGAGAAGGTGGTGTGATGTTATTGAAAGAAGGCATGGACTGAGAATAAGGTGGTGGGACATTATGATAAGTAGGCATAGTTGATGATTGGGTAGGAAAAGTGACACTTAAAGGATGAACAAAGTTGTTGAAGGAATTTCTCCCTTGTGTCACGTTGATTGGTTGAGGGATAATAGGAACACTTATTGAAGACATAGGTAAAGATGGAGGATTTAATGAAGAAGAGGGATTTCCCCCATGACTAATTGTTGTAGGGATGCCATTTTGAGTTGAAGTAACCATGATGTTGGAGGTAAAAGTAAGAATACTAGTTATATGTGTACTCAAAGAAATAGAAAGATTGACTTATGTTGAAGGTTGTGAATAACCTAGGGTTTCGGCACAACTCTTGATAGGCATGACATTAGAATGAATAATATGTGCAATTCCACACAATATATCAATTCCATTCTTATCACTTTGAATCATGCGCTTAAGGCCTTCAATTAATGGAAGAGCTTCACTATTAGAGTATTCTTGGGACATCCATTGTTGAAAGTTATTAAATTGATTGTCCAATTTGGAAAGTTGATCTATAGAGACCCTAGTTAAAGTTTCTTCTTAATCATGGGATTCATCAATGGGATAAATAGTCACATTATTAGGATTGGAAGAATTAGCATGATCCTTATGAAAGAAGTCACCCAAATTAGGCTTCATCTCCTCAATAATTAAACCTTGGGAGGCCTTAATTCTAATGCTTCGTCTAACAGGGATAGTATAGGTAGGACTAATAGTGGTAAAACTCATGCACTAGAGGGAAAATTTGAATTTTCAATTTTGGATTTTGAATTATAGGAACAAAGCTTACAAAATTGAGTGCAAAATTTAAAAAATAATGATTACACAATTTGAAATTTGTTGTATAAAGAAAAAGACACAATTGGAATTTTAAAATTAGGGCCAAGGGGATGCCACTTAATTTTAAAATCCGAATTTTTAAAATCAGGGCAGATTATAATTAACCTCTTAATTTTAAAAATTTTCTTGAAATTTGAAATGTTGAATTTTGGAGATATTTTTTATTATAGAGGGATCAAAATATGACAAAATCAGCCAATATTCAGGATTGAGGCTATTCAATACAATCATAACAGTCTCCCAAAATTTTAGGAAAAAAGTCGAGGATCATGGCGGGAATGCACATGGTCTGACCAACTTTTTTCAAAATTTTCAAGGATGGATATTATGATGATTTCAAATCTAACCCCTAAAAATTGGTGAATTTTATGATTTCTAGATGGGCGAAATTAAGGTTCGAATTTAAAAATAGGACCCTATTAGGGTTTTGAAGAAAAATTGGAATTGAATTGTAAATCTGAAAAAGGTCAAACCTAATGTATACGGACACCTTGGAAAATGTTTAGAAATCTAAATTTGAATGAAATTGATTGAAATTTGTACAAAATCCAATCAAATTTGAAAATTAGGGTTTTATGACCTAACCACTTAATTTGAAATTTGAATTTTGGGAAAAAGGAGGGAAATTGAAAATTTGGAATATAGGAATGAAAAGAAGTTTGAGAATAATCTCAAATCTGAAAATTAAATGGCAATCCAATTTTTGCACAAGTTCAAGATGAGTTTTGAAAATTAGGGTTTTAACAAGTAATTGCTTAATTTTGTAAATTTGATTTGCAAATTGAACAATACAATGAGGAAATTGAACTTGACAAACAAAACAATTTTTCAGATCTAAGATAACCACAAGCAATTTTTACAAATCACAAGTTCAATTCTGATTTTTTTTAAAAACTAGGGTTTTGAATGAATGAACCACTAAGTTTGCAAAAAAATCAAACTTGTAAATGAAAAATATGCAACTTTGTTCAAAGAAAAGCATGCTTCATGTTGGGTTCACCAAAATGTAATGGTGGGTGAAAAATGTGTGAATGAGAGGACAAGAGGAAAGCTACCCTTTCCCTCCAAGGAGAGCTGAGAGTTTCACTACGGATTTCCCTTCAAACACTTTTCACACATTACATTGGAAGAGGGGGGGAAAGATTCACTAGATTCAACCTCCAAAGAAGAAGATAGAAGTCTGAATGAAATGAGAATGATAAGTCAATCCCCTCTTCTACTCAAAATGGAAAGGAATTGATTGAATTATGTATTAAGACTAAGTGAAAAGCGACAAAGAACTGATAATAACTCAAGATTAGAGTGTGGGATGAAGCTGTGCACCTGGATTTGGCAGTAATATGTCGAGACGAAGCCGCCCTATGAATTTCAAACAAAGTTGCCTAGACCATGGTGAAAGTGTACACGATCCTTTGAAAAATCCACAAAATGAAAAGGGTTTTTTTGCCTTTGCAAGTGGAGTCCAAATCCGAAAGTACAATTGTGCACCTACAACCTACACATAGAAAAGAGAGGAAAAGGGGTTGGGATTGGGGGTTTTCCTTTAGGTCAAACCCCAATTTTGGAATTAACCGAGTAATGAAAGAAGGTACTTGCAATTAAATGTAAATGGAAGACTGAAATGTAAATCACCTCAAGGGAGGTTGTGACAGAAATGTTGATAGAAATGCTTGTATGAAGTTGATTGTTGAAATGGACCTCCTATTCAATGGTTGAATCCTTGAATTGAATGAAACACCTGGCCTTGAAGGGAGACTTGAGATACTCAATGCTTGAAAGGGATGCTTGGATACTTGAATGCTCTTGAATGCTTGATCATAAATTTTTACCTTATTCCAAATTATGCAAATGAGAGGGAAAATGCAACTTTTATACTTCTCAATTAGGGTTAATGAAACTGATTTTCATCACAGGTTGACATCGAGGAAGTTTTCCCACTCACTGCACAACCTTCAATGCAGACTTAGGAAGGGTCCTACCCTAAAATTGGGCAAGGGATAGGGGTACCATGCCCCTGACCTACCCTTTTTTGTAGGACAAGATGCAAGTTAGGTGGTACAAAGGGCAAGGGAGATACAGTTTTTGGGGGTTGAGCAGTCTCCAGTCTCCGATCAGGCTAGGGGATTCAATTTCGCATACGTGAGGAACCTAATGTGGTTGAAAATTGCTAGGGTCACAATTTTATGACACTACAATATTCATCTAACAAAGTGTCGCCAAGTTCTCTAATTTCATTTACTGCACTATTAACCTTCTAAAAATAGCTAGTTATATCCTCTCCTTCCATTTTTAAGTTTTCATATCTTTCCTTTTCATTCTATTCATAAGATTGAATCTCATCAGGAGTGGTTGGACCATTTTCCAGTTTAATATACTTAGTTTCCACTTCTTTCCAAGTGTTGTATCCCAAAGAGATTGGGTACCTGCTCATCTTCACTTTCTAAAAACTATAGTTAGATCCTTCAAACATGGGAATAGTCAATTTATGTGCCATCGAATTAGGATCTACCTCAAGTAGTTAAGCTCCTCTCCAAGGAACTAAATCTCTGATACCAATTGTTGAATATCCAAGAAACTGAGAGGTGGGGTGAATCAGTTGATTACTTCAAACAATTTCTTTTATCATTCTAAGATCCAGATCCAAATCAACAAAATTAATTAACATAGATATATCATAAAAACAAAAACATAAAATAGATTACACAAAGAACACCAGATATGATGTGGAAAAACCAAGAAGCAAAAAACCATGGAGAATGTTAGTTCACAATATAAACATTGGTTAAGGTAATGTTTACAAAGGGTGGCTCAGTGCCAGAATGCTCACTATCAAAGAAAAAGACAAAGAAAGAAAGAATCCACCACTGAAACACAATCTTCACAAACCAGACTGTTTTCGGTGCCTCAAAACCAACACACTCACTAACATCACCAACAGTCAGATCTTTCCTCTCCAATCTCGCATATCTTCAAAAAAAATATCACACTTTTTTTTATATATAACACAATTAGATCATCTTCATATATATATATTGTCTTTCGTGAAGCATAATCTTCCAAGTTGGCCAAGACAGGGATCTAAAATAGGCCAACACTAAACATTATGGTGATGGGAAGGAATGAGTAATAAACCATACTACAACACACATCAACGGTAAGATCAACACGTTACAATCATTATAAATTCTGGACCCAAAAATTATGATACACACACTAAATCACAAGCTGCTGCACAACCTTGAATTATGGACTTAATCCAAACCCAAACACCATCACCCAACGCAACAAAGATAAGATTGGGACTAAGATACACATGAATACCATTGATGAAAACCATATCCAATAAACTGAAATATCTAGATCACCAACACATCTTCTGGAGCATCAAATATTTCGAGAACACATATTTTGGATCACCAACACCAATAATGACAAAGACATCAATGCCAACCAATACATGTTGACATCAATGACAACCACTTAACAACATCACCATCATAACCATAACAATCACATCTGCAACAAATGTCTCTATGAAGCCTTGACCTTAGGATTAGAAGTGTTTTAAGTGTTTTTTATTGTGTTGAGACCAGTGGAAATTGGGTTGAATTTGGCTTATGAACATACATATTGACATATATTTTTGGACAATCACATTGTAACAACCATTATGTCTTCTTTTTTGCGATGTTTGATTTATTTGGCTAGAAGAAATTTATGCACCACACTTCTTATTTAACATAATTCATAGGTAACATAGATGTTTAAATGATTATTTAGTATGTGTAACATAATTTGTACCTAACACGAATATCTAGATGATTAATTACATGTGACATAATTTACTTGACATAGATATCTAGATAATAATTATTTAGTACATTTGACATAATTTACCTAACATAGATATCTATATAGATGATTATTTCTAGTACATGTGAATTTACTTATACATGATATTCATATCCAAAATTAAGATCTACTTAGGAGAGTCCATAAGTTGTCTGCTTCATATGTACATGGTTTTTTGGTAGTGTAATGAGCATGTACACGCAAATAACTTTTATAATGGATGCAAATTTTGTGTAAATATTTCAACCATTTGTTTTTGTGTTACATGGCATGACCAACAAAAGAAAATAGTTGAAATTTTTACACAAAATTTGAATCGATTACAAAAGCTAGTTGTTAGTACTTGTAAGCCCATAATACATTACCAACGAGCCATGAATATCAGGAAACATATGAACTCTCCTCATACCTTATTTATGATATATTAATCATGTATAAGTATTCACATGTAAGTTTTATAATATATATATATATATATACACACACACACATATACATATACATACATACATATACATACATACATACATACATACATACATATATATATATATATATAATATTAAATTTAATTCTAAATCTACTAATTACTTCATCCAACATACAAATTAAATTCTAGATTAAATACTTATTTTTGTTTAATATATTTATCATTAGTGTGGATTTATAAACTAATTTTTTTTATTGTGGATTAGTGTGGATTTTTTTTCCTTTCTCCTTATGCACTCTATCATCTTGATGATGGATCATAGAGTGTAATATGAAATTTTGATGCAAAAATCTCTCACACAACCTAATTGAGAAACAATAGATTGAACATTGATATTAAGATATTAAAATTTTCAATCTATTTATGTAGTGTAATCATTTGCATTACATAAATAGGTGAATTTGGCCCACCTTATACCCCTAGTGTTTGGCCTTAGGTTTAATCCCTACAAAAATGTTTAAGATTTGATGTAATTGTAGCATCATAAAATTGTGACCCTTGCAATTTTCAACCACATTAGGGTCCTCATGCATGTGAATCGAATCGCTAAGCCTAATCGGAGACCATAGACTTGCTTGACACCTGAAAATTGCATCTTTCTTGCCCTCTGCACTGCCTTGACTGCATCCTGTCCTGAAAAAAAGGGCACGACAAGGGCATGGTGCCCTTGTCCCTGACCTATTTTGGGGTAGGACCCTTTCCAATTTTGTATTGGAGGTTGTGTGTTGAGCGGTAAACTCATCCAGTGTCGGCCTGTGATGGAAAATTAGTCAGTTAACTCTAATTGACAATTATATAAGTTGCATTCACTTTCCCATTTTGCATAGATGGATGATAAGAAAGGATTTTTCATAAGTGAGAAGTTCATGAGATCACGCATTCAAGAATTCAAGCATTCAAGAATCCCTTTCAAGAATTGACCATCTCAAGTCTCCTTTCAAGGCTAGGTGTTGCATTCAAGTCAAGGTTCCAACCATTGAAGAGGAGATTCATTCCAACATTCAACTTCATACAAGCAATTCTATCAACATTTCTATCACAACCTCCCTTGAGGTGATTTACATTTCAGTCTTTCATTTACATTTACTTAAAAGTACTTTCTTTCATCATTTGGTTAATTTTAAAAATGGGGTTTGACCTGAAGGCAAACCCCCAATCCCAACCCCTTTTCCTATATTTTCTATGTGTAGGTTGTAGGTGTGCAGCTATACTTTCGGATTTGGATTCCATTTGCAGAGGCGAAAAAACCTTTTTTGTTTCACGGATTTTTCGGAGGTCAGTGTACACTTTGGCCACACTTTGTGCAACTTTTTCTCAAATTCACAGGGTGGTTTCATTTCGACATATTATTGCTAGATCCAGGTACACAACTTCATCCTACACTTCTATCCTAAGTTATAATCATGTCTTTGTCACTTTTTCACTTGGTCATAAGTACACAATTCAATCAATTCAAATGTCATTCCAGAAGAGGGGATTAACTTACCATTTTTATATCACTCAGAATTCAATTTTCTTCTCTGGAGGTTGAATCTAGTACATTTCCCCCCCCTCTTCTAATGTAATGTATGAAAAGTGTTTGAAGGGAAATCCAAAGTGAAAATTTCATCTCTCCTCGGAGGGAAGAAAATATTTCCTCTATATCTCATTCACTCATTTTTCCCAACATTACATTTTAGTGAACCTGACATCTTGCATGCTTTCCTTTGAACAAAATTGCAAGTTTAATTTTTCTGCACACTTAGTGGTTAATTCATTCCAAACCCTAGTTTTAAAATTGAAATTGAACTTGTGTTTTGCTTGCTATTGTCTTAGATCTTAAAATTGCTTTGTTTGTCAAATTCAATTTCCTCCTTGTCTTGTTCAATTTGCAAAATCAACTTTACAAAATTAAGTGGTTAATTGTTTAAACCCTAATTTTCAAAAAATATCTTGAACTTGTGCAAAAAATTGAATTTCCATTCAAGTTTCAAATTTGTGACTATTTTCAGATTTGTCTTCATTCCTAAAATTCAAATATTTATTTTCCCTCTTCTTTTCAAAATACAAATTTCAAAAATTAAGTGGTTAGGTCATAAAAACCTAATTTTCAAAATTAATTGTATTTTGTACAAATTTCAATCAATTTAATTAAAATTCAAATTTCTAAACATTTTCCAAGGTGTCCCTCCCCTTTAGGTTTGACCCTTTTCAAATTTGCAGTCCAATTCTCTTTTTTCTTCAAAACCCTAATAGGGTCCTATTTTCACATTTGAACCTTATTTTCGCCTATCTAGAAATTGTAAAATCTGCCAATTTTGGGAGTTTAGCTTTAAAATCACCATAATATTCATCATTGAAAATTTTGAAAAAAGTTGGTCGAACCATGTGCATTTTCGCCATGGTCCTCGACTTTTTTCCCAAAATTTTGGGAGACAATTATGACTGTATTTAATAGCCCACGTCTAGAAGATTGGCTGTTTTTGTCAATTTTTGATACCTCTAAAATAAAAAATATCTCCAAAATTCAAGATTTCAAATTTTAAGAAAAAATTTAAAATTAAGAGGTTAATTATAATCTGTCCTGATTTTAAAAAATCTAATTTTTTAAAAATTAAGTGGTATCCCTTGGCCCTAATTTTAAAATTCCAATTTCCTTTGAAATTGTGTCATTATCTTCCTCCAACAAAGTTCAAATTGTTTAATCATTATTTTCTTAAATTTTGCATTACTCAATTTCGTAAGCTTTGTTCAAAATTCAAAATTTCAATTTTCCCTCTAATGCATGAGTTTTACCACCATTAGTTCTACCCACACTATCCCTGTTAGATGAAGCATTAGAATTAAGGCTTCTCAAGGTTTAATTACCAAGGAGATGGAGCATAATTTGGGTGACTTCTTTAATGAGGATAATGCTAATTCTTCCCATCCTAATCATGAGTCCATTTATCCCATTGATGAATCCCATGATGAAGAAGAAGTTTTAACGAGGGTCTCCATAGATCAACTTTCAAAATTGGACAATCAATTTGATAACTTTCAACAATGGATGTCCCAAGAGTACCCTAATAGTGAAGCTCTTCCATTAATTGAAGACCTTAAACACATGATTCAAAGTGATAAGAATGGAATTCATATATTGCATGACATTGCTCATATTGTTGATTCTAATTTCATGCCTATCAAGAGTTGTGCTGAGAACTTAGGTTATTCACAACCTTCAAATCAAATCAATTCTTCTATTCCTTTGACCACTTCAATGGCTAGTATACCTATTTTCACTTCAAACATCATGGCTACATCAACTCAAAATGCCATTCCTACAACCATTGGTCATGGGGGCAATCCCTCTTCTTCATTTAATCCTCCATAAGTATTCCTATTATCCCTCAACCAATCAATATGACACAAGGGGGCAATTCATTCAACAATTTTGTTCCTCCTTTAAGTGTCTCGTTTCCTACGCAATCATCACCTATGCCTACTTATCATAATGTCCCACCACCTTATTCTCAATCTATGCCTTCCTTCAATAACATCACACCACCTTCTTAATCAACCATGTCTAACATCAATTCTTCTACTGAAGCAACCATTAACAATCTTTCTCAAACCGTGTCTTCCTTACAACAACAAATTTCTTCTATGAGTCAATCCAAGTGTAGTGCCTATCTTTGATGTTGTGAGCCCACTTTCTCTTGATATTGTTAAAGTCATGCTACCTAAGCATTTTAAGGTCCCTCAATTGGAACTCTGTAATGGAAAGGGTTATCCTCTCACACATGTTAAAATATTTCAAATCTTGTGTACTGATTTTGCTTATGATCAAAGATTGCTTGCAAAATTGTTCACAAGAACATTAAGAGATAAGGTTTTACAATGGTATTTCTCTTTGCCTTCTTATTCCATCACTTCTTTTCAACAACAATCATGCTTTCATCCAACAATTTTGAAATAACATTGGTCCTAAAATCACTTTGACTTATTTAATGTATTGTAAACAAGGTGTTAAAGAAAAAGTGATTGATTTCATTGGTAGATATAAGCATTTGTGTGCTCAAATTTCTTTTCATGTACCTAATAATGATATTCAAATAATTTTCATTTCTAATTTGAAAAAAGATATTAGGTAAAATCTTCTTTTGTTTGAGTTTACTTCCTTTCCGCAGTTGTGCGCAACACTCCACAATTATCAACTAGCTATGTGTCAAATGGAGCAATCCACTCCTATGGCTCCAAGTGATAAAAGGGAGAGTTTTCAAGAACCGTTTGCAAAGTTCAAACCAACAAAAGGCTTCATCAAGTTTAATGATACAATCAATAAAAACAATGTAAATGCTACAACAGGTGTGTCTTCTATTTCTAAATTTTTTATAAGAGAAAGACAATTTGCTCCTTTGAATGAATCTTTATAGAGCATTATGTCTTAGTTATTGCAAAGAAATGTTATCAAAATTCCTCCTATAAAACAAGATGATCCTTTTAAACTTGCATCCCCTTATTTTGATAGCAATTCCTTTTGTCAATTTTATCGTCAGCCTGATCATGATATTGAGAAATGTTTCGCATTGAAAAGTAAGATTCAAGATTTGATTGATAACAATACTATATCTGTGGTAGGTGTGAATGATAAGGGAAATAAATCAGTAGCTCCTAATCAAAATATTCAAATTTTTACTGATCCTTTGCCTTCTCATACCTCTAATGTGATTGAGACTGAGTATACTTCTTTCTCCTCTGAGGAATTCACTTCTATGGCTCCGAACTTGGTAAATATGATAGAAAAACAAGATATGCCTAAGGATTCTTGTATTACATTTGACCCTAGTGAGACCATTAGACCACCCGATGGCCCTTTATATATAGTTGTGAAGGTTAAGGATATACCTTTCTATGGCACTCTTGTTGATCCCTCTTGTGTGGTTAACATCATCACTGAGGAGTATCTTTTCACTTTATGATTTCATAAACCAATATATGATGCCTCTAATGTATTTGTGGAGTTATTTAATGGATTCTCTTGTCCTACCATTGGCTCTATCACCCTTCCTATTGAAGTTCTTACTAAATTTATGGATGTTGACTTTGTTATCATACCCTCTTCCGAGCAATTCTATGTGAAGTTGGGCTATCCTTGGCTATCTTCCATGAAGGCTATTGTTTCTCCAATCCATAAGTGTTTGAAATTTCCTCACAATAGAAAAATCATAACTATGAACCATAGATTATTTAGACCATCTGAAAGAAGCCCTCGCATTCCTATTGATTTATTTTGACCTAAGCAATTTCAATCTCTTCCATCAAGAAGCAATGCTCTTTTTCAATCTTATAAAAAATGGAAGAAAGATATGATCTTATCCTTAAGTCAACCTAGATCCCCAACACTTGACATTCCTATCATACTTGAAGATGAAGTTCTTCCCCTCACGGATAGAACTAATCTCCCTCCTAAGGAAGATCTTCAATCTATTCCTATGGATGTGACTGTGCCTTATCATAAGAATAACAACAATATTCCTCCTAAGGTTAGACCTATACCTCCTCCTCATGATGGACCTAGTCTTCTTCCTACACCTAACATTCCTCCTTTATATGGCGTAGTTCCACCTCCTTCCCCTTATAGAGAGAAGAGGCATGCTTCTCCTCTTGTCCAACCTAAAAGACCTCAACCTAAACCTTCAACTATCAAAGAGAAAAACATTCCTACTTTTTGAAATGTTTCTCCCCCTTCTCAACCTTCTACTAAGACTCGACAGAATCGTTGTGTGAGAGAACACTGATGAAGACGTCGTGCCCGAGCTCGTGAAGTTGTCCCTCAAAATATTCCATCTCCTAGAACTCCACCAATTGACATGATTCCCTTTTCTCCTAAGCAAGATGTTCAACCGACATCTCCAAATCATAAGTTGCACAAAACATGTGATGGTTTTACTCCTATTCATGTTCGTTCTCCTCTTTCTATAAATCTTGATGAAGAAATGAGTGAAAATGTTATTAATGATGGCAATACAACTCTTAATGCTTCTGATAGTGATTATGAATATGTTTATGTGGACAAGCATTTATCAACTAAACTTTCACAAACCCTAATCCTAGCTCCTAGAATCGAACAAAGTGACTTACCACATGAGAATAGTCCTTGTTTGGATCTTGTGATAGCTCCATCTACTATGCTCGATGTCGCTCCTCTGGCATGTTGCTCATCTTCCTAAAATAGTGATCAACAAGATCGGGAGGTGGATGTCATGCTAGATTAGTAACAATAGCACCGTAGATCTCTTCTCCCTCTTCTTTCTTACTCTTTTGTGACCATTCTTCTATGTGTATCCATGTTCTTCTATTGTTCCCTTAATGTCTATTTGAGGATGATGCAAAGCATTGAGATATTTTTCTGGTCTCTTTCATATTGACTCAAAAGACTCGTCTTCCCTGCCTTCCAAGGTAGTGTCCTTTCCTTGGGGAATGATGATCATTATATACACACATACATATATGATATACATGAGTTATCATAAAACATAATGACCTTGAGGAAAGCAAAATTTCCTCATGTCTTGTGTTCATTATCCTTGGGTTTATTCCCCACTTGGGGGCTAAGTCCTTGTGATAACATTCTCCCTCTCTTCTCTCTCTGTTGAGTGTATACTATCTTAAAGCAATCGCTCCTGATAAGGCATGCATGATAGCTTTAACGTGGGGGCATACACTCCACTCATATTTTCCTTCTTGATACCTAGAATTATTTAGTGAACTTGGATTTGCTTCATAATTTTGGCATCTTTTTTGTGACTCATATTGAGGGGAACCTTGCTACTTGCAGTCATGGTTTTCCCTTCTTGATCTTCCCTTTTACTTTGTCAATCGAATTCTTAAGATCCTATGTCCACTGGGGGCTTGGTACATCTTGCCTCCTTGACGTGGTAGAAGTCTTTCAATCTTGTTTCCTTGTACTTTACTGGCAGTATTGGTGTGCGCTCATACTCTGGCTAAAGTGGGGACTAAATGTAGTGTCATAAAATTGCGACCCTTGCAATTTTTGACCATATTAGGGTTCTCACGCATGTGAATTGAATCCCTAAGTTTTATCAAAAACTTGAGACTTTCTCGACACCTAAAAACTGCATATTTCTTGCTCTTCGCACTGCCTTGACTGCATCTTGTCCTGAAAAAAAGGGCAGGATAGGGGCATTGTGCCCCTTTCCTTGCCCTATTTTGGGGCAAGACCCTTTCCAATTTTGCATTGGAGGTTGTGCATTGAGTGGGAAAACTCCCCCAATGTTGGCCTATGATGGAAAATCAATCAGGTAACCCTAATTGAATAGTATATAAGTTGTATTCACTTTCCCATTTTGCATAGATGGATGATAAGAAAAAAGTTTTTATAAGTGAGAAGTTCATCAGATCATGCATTCAAGTATTCAAGCATCTTTTTCAAGCATTGAGCATCTCAAGTCTCCTTTCAAGGATAGATGTTGCATTCAAGTCAAGGATCCAACCATTGAAGAGTAGATTCATTCCAACATTCAACTTCATACAAGAAATTCTATCAACATTTCTATCACAACCTCCGTTGAGGTGATTTACATTTCGGTCTTTCATTTATATTTACTTGCAAGTACTTTATTTCATCATTTGGTTAATTCCAAAACTAGGGTTTGACTTGAATGAAAACCCCCAATCCCAACCCCTTTTCCTCTCTTTTTTGTTTTTAGGTTGCATGTGCACAACTGTACTTTCAGATTTGGACTCCATTTGTAGAGGCAAAAAAACCCTTTTCTTTGTTTTGCGGATTTTTCGGAGGACCGTGTACACTTTCGGTATGGTTAGGGCAACTTTTTCTCAAATTCACAGGGCGGCTTCATCTCGACATATTATTGAAAGATCCAAGTGCACAACTTTATCCTATAATTCTATCTCGATTTATAATCAGATCTTTGTCGCTTTTTTGCTTGGTCATAAGTACACAATTCAATCAATTCAAATCTCATTCCAGAAGAGAGGATTAACTTACCATTCTTATATCACTCAGAATTCAATCTCCATCTGTGGAGGTTGAATCTAGTGCATTTTCTGTTGGCATTTTTTATGGTTATGTTGTGATTGTCATTGATGGACACACACTTGCATTGAGATCACTTTTATATGTATGAGTTATGCTCAACCGGCAATTGTTCCCAACCGGTATCATGCATTATAGTCCTTAGACTATCGGTGTTTTGCAGAAAGTGTTTATCGATTTGAAGCGGTATGTTGACCCCAAGCAGTTCGAGGATCTCAAGCAGTACGAAGGATCAAAGTGGCAGAACACATATTTCCCAATCTTCATTTTTGTCAAACCAGCAACCGGTATTTTGTATGAACCGGTAATACTCTGTGATGAGTTACCAACTGGCATTTTGTGATGAGTTACAATCCACCGATTGTTTGACGGTGCCGACACTTTAATGGTGCTTTTTGTGTCATGTTACAAAATATGTCTAGATGCATTGAACCTAGGAAATTGTAATGTAATCCTATTGGACCGACATGAAATCAGATTCATTTATTAGGACATCATGTCTAGGGTTTTATGTTATTGCTAGGGTTTAAGGTGGCTGATGAGTTAGAGAGAGTGTGAATGTGTTGAAGACTGAAGTAATGCTGGAATGCATTAGGAACGAGCTATCAAGGATCTAACCAAGCAATCTGTGCTATTTGCTAGATCACTCACTTGTTGATTACTCACATCTTCGACAAGTCTGAAGCCCTTAACCGAGTAGGCCCAAAAGCCTTTTGTAAAATCCTCTAACAAGGTGGTTCACATCTGTGGGTCTAAAATCCTCTAGCAAGGTAGTCTTTAATCGGACTTATCTCCTAACAGAGATTGAGATTCCTAATAGGATCTGTTCTGGTAAAGAACATTGTATGACCTTAACCGGTTTGGTTCCTATTCTGCAGATAGTTACTTGTGAGTTCCATCTCATCATGGTTTTTCCCATTTGGGTTTCCATGTCAAAATCTCTCGTGTTATGGTGTTTGTGCTTCTGTGGGTGAATGCATTATTTTCTATTTGGTTTGCATGTGTGCTAACCGGCTTGTCTGCTAAACTGTTTTATCGGTTTACTGGTAGTCTAGTAAAGTGTTTAAGTACAGTAATTTTTTGCATACTAATTCACCTGCCCCTCTTAGTATTCATCAATTGGTATCAGAGCCTACCTTTCTATAAGTCTAACCACTTGGAAAGAGATATGGGGGAATATACTATGAGGGAACTTACTCATCAGCTCACTCAGTCTGAGCAAGCCTATGATGATCTTATGGTCAAATATAAGGCCTCTCAAGCAAAAAGGAGAGAACATGCTGAAAAAATGATGGAGCTATCTGAAAATAGTTCCTCTGATGAAGCGGACATGGAAGCCTTGATTCAAGAAGTAGAAAAGCTGAATGAATCCAATTCCAACTTGAGAAAAGAATTGGAAGGACTGACTATTCGAATGTGCCAAGAGCTTGAGAACCGGAGGAAAGCTGAAGATCTGGTAAAAGACAAAGATCATTAAATCTCCAAGATGAAGCAAGAGATCAGTGCCCTAACTGCTCAACTCCATGTGAGCAAAGGGGAAAAGGAAGACATGCAAGGAGAACTGAACATGACCATCTCTGAGAATGCAAACCTGATGGAAACAAATGCTGCTATTTCCAAAGAACTCTCTAAGTCAAAGGAAATACTTGCTAAGTTCAACAAGAGTACTGTCAAGCTAGATAAAAAGCTTGAATCTATCAAACCTGTCAAGAATACTGATGGACTTGGTTACTTCAGTCATGAGCAAGGTGAGACCTCTAGTGCAAATGTTGAAGCATCAAAGAGGCAACCGACATTCAAAGGTAAAGGTAAGCAAAAGTTCAAATCTGTTTGCTTTAACTATCTTAAAGAAGGACATACTGCTAATGTATGTAGGAGTAAGGCTTATAATAATTTTCCTTATTTTCTAAATGATAAGCCTAGATCCTATAGATTCAATGGTAATTATTATGCATGCAACAAGTTTGGACATAGAGCATCTAAATGTAGGTCTGTTATGAACAACACTGGAAGATATCCTCAGAGGAGTCAAGGAGTTGGTCCGAAACCTTTTGTGAACCAGAATCACAACTGGTTTAATGTCTTTAATCATCAGTCAGGAAGCAGTGGCTATCAAGCGGCAACCGGATGGAGAGCAAACTGTTTGATTTGTCATGGTCATGGTCACACTATTGCAACATGCAGGAGGAAGAATGGTAACATGAATAATGGACCTTGGAGAGCACCTGGAATGGTCTGCTATCATTGCAACAAACCAGGTCACATTGCCAGATTCTATAGAACAAGAAAGAACATATTGGATGACACACCGGTTACTCTAGAAGGAAAGATTGATATTGAGACTATTCAAGTGGATATGATCAAAACCTAGAAGAAGAAACCAACAATGTTGCAAGAAGAACCGGTTTCTGCACCTAGTGTGGAAATCACGGAACCGACAAACTAAGCATCTGAAAAGCTTAGGGGGAGCAAATGGTGAAATGTTTCGAACCCTCGGTGTATACCGGTAAAAGACCTTAACCGGTATGTGATACCTGTCATTTGGCAGAAGACTGGAAACGGTAAGAGGCAAATTATGGTTTACGCCCTAATGGTGGAGCATTTATTATGGTAGGTGAGGAATATGTTTAAAAGGAATTTTCAAATCATTTCTCACTATCATTTTTCAAGTGAAGAAGTTTTTCAAGTGCAGAGCGAAGAAAAAGTGACTTGTGTTGCGATTCAAAGAAATCTAGAAACCCTGAAGAAGATTCAAAAGCAAATATCAAATGGTCAAGAGAAGAACTCAAAGCGGTGATTCAGCAACCGACGAAGTGTGAGGCAAAGTGGAATTAGCAAGCCCTAAATTGTCAATTTTTGAAAGATATTTCTCGAGTTTTTCTGTTTTATCATGGCTTCTGCATCTCATGATAGTTCTAGTGCAACTGTTGATTCTATGGACTTCATACAACGAAAGTCAAAATATAATGCCTTGTCTCAAGTACCTACTGGTGTGATAGTGGAAGAAGGCATTTCTGATTATATAGATTGTAAAATTGAAGACCTAGGGTCCCTCGCAATCCATTCTCAGCTAGGTCTATTCTGTGGGAAGGATAAAAAGATCAAACTGGAGTATAGCATCTTGGAGAAGAAGAAACTTCACAATGCAGTTTACTTCCTAGAGGATTTCATAGATGACCACATTCGAATCATTCTAAGTAGAGTTCATGGTGACAAGATGTACCTTGAGAGAACACATGATATCACACCACAAGCTATTCAGGTCGTCACCAGTTTCTGCAATACAAGGGAAGTGGCAACCCTAAGGAAGGTCAGCAAGATTGAAATGTCCAAGCTCACCGATTTAGTGAGTGACTCACGTGGCATGACCGTCAACTCAATCAAGGATGATCTGTTCAAGTATGCCTACATGGTGATAGGCTACCGAATGTTCTCTACCAGCAGAATTAATTCTGTCTCTGCTACAGTGGTAAATGTCGCTTACAGGATGATCAAGGAGAATGCATCGTTTGATCTATGCACCTGTATGCAAAGACAACTTATGTTGAATCTTAAGTCAATCAAATAGGACAATGCACTGAGATTCAAGTTCGGACAACTACTAGTAGGGTTATTCTTCTACTTCCAAGGTTATTTCCCAGGAGTTGGAGATATTCTGTGGTCTGTCGACCAACCGGTTACCAAGCAGATCAAAGAGAGCCTGCAAGCAATTGGAACCGGTTACCCTGAAGTTCTGAACAAGTACTTTGATGAGTTCAGAACCAAGATGAGCTAAGGATGAGGATATCAAGTGACATTGTCAAGAAATATGAAGAGGACATCTGCTTTATCATCAAAGTGGATGAATGCTTAATGGAGGCTGTTGAGCCTAGACAGGAAGAAGTAGAACCTATGGGCTATGAGGCAATGTATGATATGCTGGATGGGTATGTTTCTACCCTATTCGCCTCACCCCTTGATCCTAAGGAAAAGAGAACCGACACCTATTTGGAAAGGGTTGCACCGATTGTAGAACCCCTTGAAAAGAAAGGAAAGGCAGTGCCTTCGGCATCGACATCGGTTACTGCAGCCAATCCCAAAGTGACCAAGCGGTCACCAGTTAAGAAGGAACCGGAAGCGGCACCTGCAAAAGTCTTCGAGAGGAAGCGGAAGACAAAAAGCAATACACCTGACTCAGAAGAAACTGTGTCAGAAGAACTGCCTAAGAAGAAGACTAGGCAAACAAAGAAAAAGATAAAGAATGAACCGACATCATCTGCACCGGTAAATATTGACATTTCTTCCTACAAACCTTTGACACATTGTCAAAGAACTATCAAAAATATTAGGAGAAAGTTATTGAATGATTTATTAGATTATTTTGATGATTTCAATGATGAAGAAAAGGAAGAAGTTGAGCAGGAAATTATTAAGTATTTGTGTGCTAATGACCGGTTGCCTTCAAAAATTAGATCTAAGACATCGGATTCTTTGTTTAAGTCTTCAGACAATAAATGGTGCATTGCCATAGAGAAGGAACAGGAAATAAGGGAGAAAGTTTTTGCCCAACACTTTCCTAACCTGTCCAATTCTGAGCTTTTTGAAGTCATCAATCAAAATAAAGGACTCTTCTTCACTAGAAGGAGAAGACTCTGGTTATTACAAGGGAGAATTGATGATGTCAAAAAGGACACTCATCTACATATGACAACTGCTGTACATATGCACAAACTACTTCAAGCCAACAAGAAGGCTGAGCAAGAATTGGCAATAACAAAACTGGATGAAGTGTTTGATAATGAAGGAAACCTGGTTACTGAACCTATAGACACTATTGATGTCGATGATCTGGATGTAGAGGATGTTGCTCAGAGTACACCATTAGAAGCAACAGGACATGAGACGCAGGCAGAACAGGTAGAAAAGCAAAAGGAAGCAGAGGACAAAAAGGAGGAAGCAAAGAAGCAAACGGAGAAGAAGAAAGCAGAGGAGGATAAAGAAGAGGAGAAGAGAAAGGAAGTGGAGAAGGAGAAAAAGAAGGATGAAGAGGAGAAAAGGAAAAAGGAAGAGGAGAAGAAGAAGAAGGATGAAGAGGAGAAGAAGAAGGATGAAGAGGAGAAGAGAAAGAAGGAAGAGGAAAAGAAGAAGGATGAAGAGGAGAAGAGGAAGAAGGAAGAGGAGAAGAAGAAGAATGAAGAAGAAAAGAAGCGGAAAGATGAAGAAAAGAAAAAGGAAAGGGAGAAGAAGCAGCAGGAAGAGGAGCAAAAGAAAAAGGATGAAGAAGAAGAGAAGAAGAGGAAAGAAGAGAAAAGGAAAATAGAAGGAGATGAAAAGAAAAAGACAGAAGAGGAAAAGTTAAGAGCTACAGAGAAAGAAGAAGCGGCAAAAAGCACTCAGATGGAGACTCCAAAGGCAATCGGTAGTCAAGCCAAACCAGTTGACCTCACCAGTCCTATTGACCTCCAGTCTGCAAACGAAATGGAGCTGCTATAGAGCATTAAGGTTGCTCAAGAACGCCTTGAAGTGATAAGGAGGAAGAAGGAGCAAGATGTGATCCAAGCCACAGTGGACACTCTTACCGGTTTGTTACCCGGCACAAAGCTCTCCAATACTAATTCATCACTGGCACAATTGAAGATCCTATGCACCGTAGTGGATGATCAGGTGCAGAGCCTAGAAGAGGTAGCAGAGGCAAATGCCAAGAAAGAGCATCAAAAAGCTCTCAACATTTCCCTGGTGAAGAAGCTAAATGAGCTCCAGTTCAATCTACAAAAAGCTCAAAAAGACATAAGGAATGTTCTAGATGAGGGGAATCTACTACTAAGTAAGATTTGCCAACCCCATCTCTTCTGTGATGATGTGCTTGTACAGAAGTAAAAGCTACAAATTGACTTGTAGTTATATATGAGCACCTTCAAGCCACCATATGACTCTTTTACAGCTTATGGGCAAACCATTCACCGGTTTCATATCCAGTCTGCCAAAATAGAGTTGGAAATCAGCAACCGGACTCAAGATTTGCAGAAACTACAACTGGTTCAACTCCCACGCCTACAAATACTTCAAAAATGTTATCTCAATCTGGATGCCTTAATGGTGACTCAAGAGATGAGCACAATAGATGCCATGGAAGAACAGGTCTCCCAGATGCAGACAGAGAAAGACGTGGCTACCCCCCTACTTGAGTCCTAGTCCTTATCTATGAAACAATTTTTGCAGGACTTTAAATCAGTTTTTGACAAGTTTTATTCTTTATTGTCATAAACTCTTATTCTCTTAATACTAATGAAACAGGGGTTGGTCTATAATATTTTGTTGTCATTGTTGGCAAAGGGGGAGAAGTATAAATTTTGAATATTTTGATGTATACTTTCATGTTATTTCTGTTAAGAAGTAGTATACATTGTATTTTCTACAAAAGGGATAGTGTATATGCTTAGGGGGAGTAATTTTACTTATGGCATATTTTGTTGTAAAACACTTAGATGCCAAAATTTTCCTAAGTGTTGCCATCAATGCCAAAGGGGGAGATTGTTGGCATTTTTGATGATTATGTTGTGATTGTAATTGATGGACACACACTTGCATTGAGATCACTTTTATATGTATGAGTTATGCTCAACCGACAATTGTTCCCAACCGGTATGATGCATTATAGTCCTTAGACTATCAGTGTTTTGTAAAAAGTGTTTACCGATTTGAAGCGGTATGTTGACCCCAAGTGGTTCGAGGATCTCAAGTGGTATGAAGGATCAAAGCGACAGAACACATATTTCCCAGTCTTCATTTTTGTCAAACTGGCAACCGGTATTTTGTATGAACCGGTAATACTCTATGATGAGTTACCAACCGACATTTTGTGATGAGTTACCATCCACTGATTGTTTGACGGTGTCGACACTTTAACGGTGCTTTTTGTGTCATGTTACAGAATATGTCTAGATGCATTGAACCTAGGAAATTGTAATGTATCCTATTGGACCGACATGAAATCAGATTCCTTTATTAGGACATCATGTCTAGGGTTTTATGTTATTGCTAGGGTTTAAGGTGGTTGATGAGTTAGAGAGAGTGTGAATGTGTTGAAGGCTGAAGTAATGTTGGAATGCATTAGGAACAAGCTATCAAGGATCTAACCAAGCAATCTATGCTATTTTCTAGATCACTCATTTGTTGATTACTCACATCTTCGACAAGTCTGAAGCCCTTAACCGGGTAGGCCCAAAAGCCTTTTGTAAAATCCTCTAACAAGGTGGTTCACATCTGTGGATCTAAAATACTCTAGCAAGGTAGTCTTTAATTGGACTTATCTCCTAACAGAGATTGGGATTCCTAACAAGATCTATTCTAGTAAAGAACATTGTATGACCTTAACTGGTCTGGTTCCTATTCTACAGATAGTTACTTGTGAGTTCCATCTCACCGTGGTTTTTCCCATTTGGGTTTCCATGTCAAAATCTCTCGTGTTATGGTGTTTGTGCTTCTGTGGGTGAATGCATTATTTGCTATTTGGTTTGCATGTGTGCTAACTGGTTTGTCTGCTAAACTGTTTTACCAGTTTACTGGTAGTCTAGTAAAGTGTTTAAGTACAGTAATTTTTGGCATACTAATTCACCCCCCCATCTTAGTATTCATCATTTCCCCCCCTCTTCTAATATAATACATGAAAAGTGTTTGAAGGGAAATCCAGAGTGAAACTTTCATCTCTCCTTAGTGGGAAGAAAATATTTCCTCTAGATCTCTCATTCGCTCATTTTTCGCAACATTATAGTAATTTTAATTTTTTTGTCTTGCTTTTGGATGTTTCCCCTTTCCTATTATGTGTTTCACAAATTTATATTTTTCTATTGTTTTTAATTCAGTTTTTGATCTTTATTTCATCTACCCTAGCCTCTTCTTATATACTTATCTATCTCTTTCTCACTATCTCTCTCTATATTTATGTCTTACTCTAGATCTCTTCCTCTCTATTTTTCTATCTCTTTATCTCTATCTCTCTGTTTTTATCTCTCCTTATACCTCTCTCCATCTCTCTATCTATTTATCTCCCTCTTCTCCTCCTCCTCCATTAGCATCTCCACTTCTATCTACTCCACCCACGTGTATTATCTTCTACAATAGGGGAAAGATCCAAAAGCCAAAAATTGCTCCTTTTTTTCAAACTACTTCTCAATTACTATATTTAAAAATAACCAATACATGATAACTAAAAGCTCACTAAAAGACAAAGAAATGTAGATCTTGAAAATAACCTTGAAAAAATAATGAGGTGATATACTCTACTCCCAAAGTTTTGCACATAAATTCAAGTGGGTGGAATGACTCTCGCTTCCTATCCAATGGCTCTTGGACGATAGGGTTTCTAGTGATGTTGATTCCTTCTCTATGGCTTCTTCACCAAATGGTGTTTGTGTTGAGATTAATGTTTGGGGCTCTACCCTAGGCCCAAATTTTATGCCTCCTCTCTATGCACAAAATAACCCTTCTATGTTTGGTAATCTTTCTCACACACAGTTTTTTTGTTCATGCAAGTCATTCTTCCTATGTTCCTGGAATTTGTCTAGATGGTTTAGTTGGTGATATGGAAGATTATCTATAGAGTGATGCTTTAATATGTGTATTTATAAATGTCTAGCCTAAAGTAGGAAACCTACATTCTTGGGTTCAAGATACTTAGAGAGACTTTTTGAAGGAGGTAATATGTATTTTCCCCTATGATAGGATGTTTTAATTCTAAAATTTGAAACTCTAGAGGACAAAGAATGGGTATTGGGAAATGGGCCTTGGGTCTTCCAAGGAGATTTTTTGTGCATGAAGTCACAGTATCCTTCATTTGATCCAAGGACTTGGTCTTTCTCCTCTTCATTCTTCTAAGTGTGTCTTCCCTACCTCCCTTTCCAGTTCTAGGAAATTCATTTCTTGAGGGTTATTGGCAATGGCCTCAGAAAATATTACTACTATTCTATTGAAACAATAAATTACTAAAGCTCTACCTATGCACAAATTTGTGTGGAAATGGACCTTTCCAGTGCTTTCCCCATAAATATCTCACTAAAAGTTGGTAACAGTTATTGGACACAACCTATGGATTATAAAAAGATATCATTTTGATGCAAGAAACATTACTCAAATAATCATTTTATGTCCCAATGTCAAAAGAAGATTACCAAGAAACAAAGTAACTCAGACACAAGAGGGAAGCTAACTTGGTGAATTAGAGTTAAGCCCAAACACTATGTTATTCCACCCAATGCTCAGATTGAAAAGAAGCAGCATACAAATTGAAAATGTTTTCTCATATTTCTTCAGAGGTCCATAGAGCACACATAATGGTAAATATACTACTCTTACAGATGATAATTCCTCTCCTATTGAACCTTCCTCTCAAAGATCTCATGTTTGTAATTGTCTGGTTGGTTCTAATGATAAATCCAAATTAGTTGACTAATTTTCCAAGCAGTAATTTTTTAAAAATCAAAGGTCCCCCAGCACCACGACAAACTCTAGTGGCTGAAAGTTTTAAGGCTTGTTCAAAAGATTCATTTTTTCTTTCTGAGAAAGATAGGACAAAAGAAAAGAGTGTAGTGTCCCTCTTAGACTTACATTTTGATTTATGCATCAATGGACTTATTTACACATGTGGTTGATGTTTTCATGATTACTTATGACTATATTTCTATCTTACATTATATTGGTAATGCTAGATACTTTATATGGACCTATATTTGATGATTTATATGTGTTCATTATTTATGATGGATCATATTGCTTATGGGATTTTGATGATATCTTGATTACGCTAACCCTACTCTATGATTATGATGACTGAGTTAATACTACGATGATTTTGATTATCTTCTAGTGTCTTCATGATAGGGATGATATCATACCACTCATCGCAATCATGATATGGCGTTATGATTCTCTATCACGTTCCTGATCATTTATGATGTATATGTGTTGTATATATGTTGTATTGTGTTAGTGTTGGATGTAGAATTGCAAGTACCAGACATCGACTCCACCTAGTCTCATAGGTCTGGGTGTGTCTTATCCCAATGGCAAGTTGTTGGAGATGGCATGTGTTTCCCTCTTACACTCTAGGCTTAAGTTGTTCACCTTTTTAGATGTGTCGTGGCGCAAGTTGGTGGTTAGAGTCTTGTGTCGATGTTTGACCCTATGTCAGGTTGCTTGAGGTGTTGTAAGTATGTGATTAATATTTATTTGCCACTTGATTATATAGTATTAATACTATAGTTGATTTATTTGATAATTTGATTATTATTTGGGTGATTATTTAATATTTATTTGTATTGGCTTGATTTGTGATTATTGAGCTTGATTTATTTAATTTATTGATTCATTGATTATTGTTAATTTATTAATTATTTAATTGGATTTTTTTTGTGTTGGCTTTTATTATTTAATTTATTTATTTATTGATTGGTTTTGAGATATTATTTCTCTTATTACTGATGTTTATTATGTTCTTATCTTGTTATTACTTGGATAATCAAATATATTATATAGGTTACCTACCCTTTTATCTTATTGGTTGTTTTGGTGGGGGTAAGTAAATAATATTATTAAATAATACTTACCTCAAATTTATGCATGGTAGGTATAGTATGTGTAATTCTGGAAAATGGAGTATTGTCGAGTGTGTCTATACTGCATCTTTCTTTATGAGTTTTGTGTTTTTCCCTTCTTGGTGGTTTTAGAAAGATTTTAATTGATTTGTAGTCATTTTTGTATTTTACCATGCTATTCTACATCTTCTTGTGTTACCATGTAAGTTTAGCGTCCTTCTGAGTAAGTTTGTGTAAAGGAAGTGTTGGGAAATGGTGTTGTTTTTTATTAAGAGATATTGTAGTTTTGTTTTGAGAATTCCTTCGGCTTTATTTTTTCCTTCCACACCTTTTAGGATCTTCCTCTATTCATTTTGTGAGTCCATAAGCAATTCTAGGCAGTTTCGTCAATCTATTTGGGTCATTTTTTGCATTTTGGGTTCTATGCTCCATAGAAATACATGGATATGCTAAAAGACTGTATGGATGCACTAAAATAATTTTTTTATGCATAAATCTGTACCATGGATGCTCTAATATGCACCATGAATGCATCAAACTATCTTGCACTAGCTAGTTTGATAGTTTTGTCCATTTTGGTCACTTTTCAGGTTTTCTAGTGTCTTCCAAATGATCTGTGTGATTGATTTGGATTATCAAAGAGTTCATTTGATGTTGCATTGATCATTTCATAGTTGATTTTGGCTCTGATAAGATGGTTTGTAGTTTTCCATTGAGGATTATGCTTATATGTTGCTATAGCTCCAGCAAGGGGTAGAGTGCCTTGTTGTAGAGGATGATTTGTGTAAGCTCCATCACGAGGTCTGTGATTCATTGTTGAGGATTTTTTATGGTTATGGATACATGCCTTACTCTTGTGTATTGTTATGCTTTTCATGGTGAAGGCTCTCGCTTATATATATTGTCTTTATGGCTCATATTGTGCTTCATCTTTATATCAATGATGTTGTGATAATGGATTCTTTTCATGTTGAGTCTTCATCATGTTATTATGATGTTGTTGTGATTTATGTTTTACCCTAAGGACTTGGTCCATGGTAAGGGGGAGTGGGCTCTTTCATGTGTGGATCGGGGTCATGAGAAATAGGATACTAAGAGATCTCTTGTAAGGATCCTCAGAGTCTAGACTTGTGTAGGAATCACATGAAGTGTTTTTCTTTGTAATTGCAAGTGATAACCTCAATAAATGATTAGTGGTTTTGGGTGATTAGGATTCACCTAGTCAAGATAATTAAATTGGTTTTGGTGTCCCACCTCATAGCCTTGAGTAGAGACTCAGGATGAGCTTGGGAAGATTGTGGAGATAGTAAGCCAAACTCCCTTGATTTCTCATAAGTTGAGATGGCTCCACATGTCTACCAAGGGTGTGGGTGGAGATATTGTAGTGCCAGGTGGAGATCCTAATATTTATATATTATTCCCTTCTTTGTGAGGATAGCATGTGATGACACTCTTTCCCTACATGTGTCCATGATCCTTATGCCCTTATTATTGATTATGCCTCTAGAAGTTTATTGATGTATGATTAGCCTTGTGATGTGATTTGATTCATTATTCATGGTTGTTATCTAGTGGATGTCTTGTTGATTCCCTTAGTTGTTAGGTGTCAATCTAGGTCTTGAGTGTGAGTTGGAATCCCATGTCATCTCTTAGAATGGGGGGTGGTTCCTAGTTGGTTCCACATCGTCGGCTGGTTTGATGCCTTCTTCCATTGGGATGTTCTTCATTGGATTCTTGTGTGCATGAAAATGAATTTATATTATCTCATCATGTGGATGGATCTTAAAGAATAATCTATCTAATTGGTATTGATATCATGTGTTTTGTATCTCGAGAAAGATGTAATAGTAAAGAAGTCTATGTAAATAGTGTCTTGTGAACATATGTATTAGGACTTGTATTAGGTTGATTTTAGAATGAGATGTACTAGATGAGATTGAAGTCTATATTGGAATAATATTTGAAATGGTTAGCTACATGTATCCTTATTGAAGAAAATGACATTATGAGATAATATTGTTACAAGTAATCTTACTTGGAAAGTAAACTAGTACTTGTTGTGTAGACTTGCATATGTTCTTGTATTATATGTTTACCTTGGTTAAAAGTATGATGTTATCAGAGGAAATAAATGAATTAGATTCATTTATATGTTAGGTAGTGTTATTTGGATTCATATTAAGTTAGATGGATAGTGAAGAAGGATAAGAGAACTAGGAATATTTGGTTTGGTGCTTTAAAATGAACTTAGAGAGTTAATGGAAATATGATAGGATATGCATTTGATAGTTCATAATTCTCATGATAGGAAGAAAGTAATTGAGTAGAACTTAAATGGAATGGATGTTATTGCTTTCATGAGGTGGATGTGTTAATGTGTTGTTGCTAGTAGGTAGTGATGTTGGAATATCTTAGGGAAATAATGAATGGATATATGTATGCTTTGAGATAATAATGGTTATGATGTTGTTTCCACGAGTGATATATGTTGCTATGATTATGGTTATGTCTAAGTTGTTTATGCAATCATGATGTATTATAATTCATACATAGGAGTAATGGTAGATTAATATGATGCAATAGTAGATGTTTTATTAAAAAAAAATTCCATCTGTTGGTTAGTTTAGTTAGTTTCTCTAGGGTATTTTGGCAAGCATTACAAAGAGAACGAAATCCTCGAGTGCACATAATATTATATCTCATGCTCTTGTAGATGAAAATTCTTCTAAGGTTCACAATTGTATGACTACTTCTAATGATAAATCCACAGTGGATGACTCAACTACCTAAGTAAATTAACAAAAATAGAGGTTTATCCAACACCTTGGGCAACTCCATTGACTGCAATTCTAAGAGTTGTTCAAAGGAATCCTTTCTTCCTTCTAAGCAAGAATGGACAAAAGTCAAGAGAAAAAAATCCCCACTATCAAAATCAACAACATCTAATGTTGCTGAGTTCGTCAAATAAAGAGTAAAATAAGGATGAAGCATGTACCTATGGTACACTGATGTCTATGGGATAGAGTTTTTTTAATTTTTTCGCATGATTTTTTGGTGCACCCCTATTAGAGGGTTGATGCATTATATATATATCCACAACTTACCCAAAAATAAAAATCTTACTAGAAACTCCACATGTAGCAATAGCAAAATTGTGTAGGTTAGTTGAGTATCAATTTTAAATGACCACTCTTTGACTTATATGCACAAAATGAATACTCATGACTACTAAAAGATGAAACAATATCTTTAAGCTCTTTTTTCACAAATGAATAGAAAAAATCATCAAAACCTGACATATCATATAAGAATTTAAAATACTCAAAATTAAAGTTGGCAACTGCTAAATCTTTTTCTTTATAAAATATTTAATATTATATAATAAGAAAACGAAATGCAACACATATATTATCACCATAGAATATCAATATAGATGCCAAATACTACAATAAATGTAATATTTCTGAGACACTATAAAAACAAATACCACATAACACTGGTGGTTTAGGGACATTTTTCGGTCAGAATTAGTAGACTTTGCTTTTCACGTATGTATTTTTGCCCTCCGTGTGACACAAGTCTCCAACTTCATAAAATATCTGGTTTTTATCTTCATTGAGTCGCTCATTTTTTTATTCACCGGCTCCTGCTCCCTCCTCTTCCTCGAATCTTCCTCACGACTTTTCCTGCACAATTCACGGCCACTCATTCGACCTCAGTGTGACACAAGTCTCCAACTTCATAAAATATCTGATTTTTATCTTCATTAAGTCGTTCTTTTTTTAATTCACCTGCTCCTGCTCCCTGCACAATTCACGGCCCACTCATTCGACCCGTTTAGTCAATTCTTATCATCAATATGACATTTTATCTTTATAGCAAGGCTGAAGCTATTCTGGCTCCAAAACAGACCTTTCGTACAGCATGTTAGTGACAGGTTAGTCAATCGTAGCTGTTAATTGCAAAATCGATGGTGTAAAACAGGTAACTAACACTCATATTAATCAATCCGTACTGTCATTTTGAAGCCAGAATAGAGCATCCTTATAGCAGACCCTCTTCTCTGACAATTAATTAGATACGCATCACCTTTCCCAATACCACACCTACTTCCATTGCTTTTCTTTAATTTCTTTCGCTTCCTAACTTCAATCCAATTCCATGGCTTCTACTTCAGCAGTTGGAATGACAGATTCTTTTGATGGAATGGCACCACCTTCCTCACTTCAATCCAATTCTGTGGCTTCTACTTCAGCAGTTGGAATGACAGATTCTTTTGATGGAATGGCACAACCTTCCTCTGCTTCTGGTATAGCCTCATCAGTCATGCCAAAGTCATCTTACCATGTGTTCATTAATCATCATAGTCCAGATGTCAAACAAACGATTGCTAGCACTCTCTCTGACATTATCACTGGCATGCGAATGACAGTAGTCTTGGGTTCAGAGGATTTGGAATATGGCAATTGCTTGCCTCAAGCAATAGAAGCAGTAATCAGTGATGCTTTGCTTCACATAGCAATTTTTTCAAAGGGCTACGCAGAATCGCCCTGGTGTTTGGCAGAACTATCAATTATGCTTAAAACTGGCATACCAGTAATTCCTATTTTCTACCATATAGAACCTACTGATCTCAGATATGTAGCGCAAGGGAAAGGAAAATTTGTTAAGGCTTTTGAGGAGCATGCGAAGAAGGGTAGATACAGCTTGAAACAGCTTGAAGGGTGGAAAAACGCTCTCTACAACGTTTCATTTTACACAGGTCAACTCATAAAAAGTAATGAGTAAGTACTAAACACCTTGGCCTAACAAATATGCTTTCTTTCCATTTTCTGTGTATGAAACTTTGGCATAATCATCTGCTCTGTTTTTTTTTTTTCAATTTTTTTCTCGTTTAGTGATGAAAAGAGGTTGCTGAAGAATATTGTCAATATTCTATTGAAAGTGATAGACAATGTGCCACTAGAAGTTGCAAAATATCCAGTCGGTCTCAATGAAATAATAAAAGACTTTGAAATGAATACATTTCAATCTGACCAGGGTCACGACATTGTAGAAATTGTTGGAATTTGGGGCATGGGTGGTTCTGGGAAAACCACTCTTGCAAAAGAGTTATATAACAAAAGGTCTCTGTTAATGGAGAGATCCAGTTTCCTCTCCAGTTTTATCTCTGATGTTCGAGATGCAGCGACCAAAGGCATGCTACACAATAAGCAGATAAAACTCCTCGAAGACCTTGGTGTCAAGGTTGTAGAATTTGACAATGTAGAGGATGGGAAGGCATTTCTTGCAAGGCGTTTGAGATCTGTTAAGGTGTTCATTGTCCTTGATGATGTTGATCATGTGGATCAACTTGATGCTCTAGTGCCCATTAAAGACAGCCTATGTAAGGGTAGTCTTATTATTGTCACTACACGTGAAAAAAGAGCACTTAAGTCCTGGGGCATCTCCTCTATATACAAGATGAAACCACTGGATCCATTTCATGCTGAAGAACTTTTTTGTTGGCATGCATTTTTGAAATCGGTTCCAGTGAAGGGATTTGAAGATATTGTCAAAAAATTCTTGAGAGCATGCAATGGATTGCCTCTGTCGCTTAAGGTGTTTGGAGCACAGTTATATGGGAACTCCCATCAATATTGGGAGGTTCAGCTGAACAAGATCTCAAAAATATTGCCAACAGATATCAAAGAGAGGCTCAAAGTAAGTTATGATGCTCTTGATTGTGAAGAGAAAGAGGCATTCCTCGATATTGCTTGTTTTTTCATTGGAGAAAAGAGCAGTTTAGCAATTGAAGTGTGGTATGGATCAGGGTGGACTGGTCTGCACAGTTGGGAAATGCTCCTCAACAAATGTCTGGTTGATCTTGACATTGAAAATTGCATAGACATGCATGATCACTTAAGAGATTTAGGAAGAGAAATTTCAAGCCGAAAATCTCCTTACAGAATGTGGTTACCTGGGCAGATTATCAGTGTTGACAAAAAGGCAGAGGTGAGTTTAATACTCTCTGTTATTAATAATTTGAGGTTAATACTGACCCCTTTAGGACCTGGTCATTTTTCATCTGGATATGATTTGTTTCCAACATGTCTTCTGTAGTATAGATTTTCTCTGTTTTATTTATTTATTTTAAATCCCCTGTTTCAGATAAAAAACAGTGTTCGAGGAATAATCGGTGCCAAACGTTGGCCTTGGGTTAGTTTTTCAGCGTCCCCTGTTTAATTTCAAAATATTTAGCAATTTTCATTGTTTTTGGGATTTTTTGGGTTTGCATTTTTCATTTATTTCTTTCTGAACATTTTATGTTGTTCCCATTCAGGATGAAGGATCAAGTAACGAGGTTGATCAAATCTTACCGTCTTTAGATGAGCTAAAAATTCTAGCAATTAAGGGAAGCTATTTCAACAGAGTAATCAGTGAAGTATCAAGAGAGCTGGTCTGGCTTCGCTGGTTCCGGTTTGAGCAGAGAAACCTTCGGTCTCTGATTTCTATAAAAAAATTAAGGGTTTTAGAACTCCACAGTCCTTCTAGTATAGAAGAACTGTGGGAGGCTGGTGGTGATGTAAGTATCCTCTGTTTCAGCTGTCATAAATTTGCTTCTAATTTTTTAATAGTTGCTATATGTTAATGTTTCTCTACTTGGAAATGTGTTGTAGGTTCCCGTGGAGTTAAGAGAATTGGTTGTTTCTGGATGCCGTAAATTTCAAAGATTTCCAAATTCAATAGGATGTCTCAAACATTTGAAAAAGATGGTAATCACACGTCCCCGCGATGTGACACGTCTACCAGAAGAATTTTGCAATCTCCAATCGCTTGAGCACATGGAGTTAAGTTCCTGTGCAATGTTATCGTCACTACCCAGCAGCTTTGGGGATCTGAGAAATCTGCGGCACCTAGACTTCTCTTCCTGCGAAATGTTATCATCACTACCCAACAGCTTTGGGGGTCTGGCAAATCTGCGGCATCTAGATTTGTCTTCCTGTGTAATGTTATCATCACTACCCAGCAGCTTTGGTGATCTGAGAAATCTGCAGCATCTAGATTTGTCAGGTTGCATCGAGTTAAGGATGTTGCCAGAGTCCTTTAAGCACCTGATACTCCTCCAATGTCTGAAATTAGAGGGATGTGAAAAAATTACACTCAATTCGGAGGACTTTGCAGATATCCGAAAGCTAGAGATTTTGAACCTTGACAGATGCAAGCAATTGGAAGAGTTGCCTCGTCATATCACAAATCAGGCACTCTTAAGAGAGCTGCATTTAAAAGATACCAGTTTAATGGAGCTACCAACTGAATTGGGTCAACTCAGCAAGTTGCGAGAGATGGTGATAAAAAGTGAGTTTCTCAACATCTTGCCAAGTTCTATAGGGAATTTGTCCTCCCTGACTAGTTTTGAAATGTATGATTGTCCTGTGGAATCTTTGCCAAGCTCTGTTGGAGATTTGTTGTCATTGACCCATCTTACAATTGATGGGAGTTTAGAACTGCAATTTATACCAGACTCTGTGGGGCGTCTTAGTCTCTTAGAGGATTTAACCATGAACTACCTAGGAGTGAAGTCTCTGCCAAAATCAATTACCCAACTTAATAATCTTCGAACACTGAAGATATATGAGTGCCCTATCAGTGATTTGGATTTTGGGGTGGCGTCATTACATTTTGCTTTGAGCAATCTGAAGCAGATAGAGCTAACTGCAACAGGGGTGCGGAGGATTTCAATTTCAGAAGACTGTTGTCCCAGCCTCGAGACTCTCGAACTCTGGTTTAATTATCATTTAACGGAGATCGAAGTACTGCCAACGAAGGTCAAGACCATAAAATTGATAGGTTGTAAAAAGCTGAAGAACCTTCCGAGTTTTGCACAATTAACTTCTCTGATTGAATTTGAACTAAGTGATCGCACCCAAGTTGAGAAAATTGAAGGTTTAGAACATTGCAGATTATTAGAAAGCCTGAGAGTAGATACCTGCGGGGACGAGCCCGGTCTAGAAGGTCTGGAGCACATGCAGAAATTGAGAAGGTTGCAACTCAGAGCAAACAAGGGATCGGCTATTGAACCTTGCATTCAAAAGCTTAAGGTAATAATAGTTCTTAAGATTTTTTTTTTTAAAACGGATTAGAATCTTGGTAGTAATTAATGTGGATCGTTTAAATCTCACATATTAAACTTTGATTTGTAGTCTTAAAAGTGCATTTAAAATTGATTGATATTGTCTAAACTTAATATGTTGCTTGTTGCTAGGCTGATCTTAAAAGTGCATTTAAAATTGATTGATATTGTCTAAACTTAATATGTTGCTAGGCTGATCCAAATAATGTACATTATCCTATTTCAGACTTCATCTCTTTGTCCATTATAAATTTGCAGAAATGGCCTGACGAAATACAAATATGTTCGCGGGCAGTCCCTGATGCGGCATCACTTCTAGAGTTCTTACTCTCTGCGAAACTCTTTGTTGTCGACTCCTCATCTCACCTGAAAATTAACTCAAGAGCATCACTGTTGCAGAAGCATTGCTCCAATGGCGAAGCCTTTATGCTATGTTTTGTTGTTAATTGTGTTTCTTCACAATTGACAATGTATATAACGAGCTATTCGGTATCAGGTTATTCGTACAATTATGCAATGGAGATGTATAAGGGTAAATGGATATGGATAGGTGTTTTCAAGGGAGGAAATGAATTCCGTGAAGAGGGGTTCGAGATAGACCAACGAGGACAGTCGGAAGATGAGAACGAAGTGGAAACATGTTTGCTTCTGACTGGGGAAGAGCACATGCTACTGGAGGCTTTCTGCAGCTTACTGCCAATTTTACAGAAGTGATGTTCCTGACAAAGCAAAAGTGAACTGAATCCTAGTATTAAAGGGAAAGAAGATAACTGTTTTGTTGGTTTGGGAGAATACTTTGGATCATATACCTAAAACAGTAATAGGGAGTAATAGGGATGTAGGTCATGAAGATTTAGTTAGTAAAATTCTGTTGTGTTTTACGGATTTTAGAAACTGTACGAAATGTTCTTTTGTGTGAAGATTAGTGGTGCATGAGCACCTCATCAAACTCTCCAAGATGACAAGTCAAACTCTGAGAAGGGAGGATAAGGCATTAAATATGTCTTTAGAATGTTTTGTATAGGTTTTCAATCATGCATTATGTGTTTGTAATAATGAACCCCATCTTGTGAGCCAAACTCCTATTTTGGCATTTCTATGAGCCAATTAGGACTTTTGGACAATAGGGGATCAAATGTGTTGGTTTTAGTGTTTTAAGATGTTTAAGGAGGGGTTAAACTTGACTCAAGACACTAGGAGGCGAAAGATGACATTTTGACAACTTTTGCAAAAGTTGTCAAAAAGTTGTCATGAGCAACTTTTAAGCACTTTTTGCATTTTGTTAATTTGAAACTCCTCCAACGGCTCTAACCTCTTGATTTTCGGTTGGGAGCAACTGTGGAATAGTTTATACACCTCGTGGATCCAATTCCCAAGGTGTGATTGTACGGAGAAGAGTTTTGATGCCTACAAACTAATAGAATTTTGAGTTTTTCCTGCAATTCTGGAGTTTTGGTCCGTGGTATGGTTCTGTATGGATTGGGATCCATTCCCAATGATGTGAATTGGTTGGAGAGGAGATTTAACTCTGTTTTGGTTTTGATTTGAAGTCTTGATTGTGTGTATTGCTCCTGATATTCAAGTTTTACTGTAGGTACCCAGAAAACTAGGGTTTCCTTGGTTTTTTCCTCCTCCATGGCCATATCTTGCACTTTACCAATCTGAAACTCATGGGATTTGGTGAAAGGAAAGTATGCTCAATGTATTCTAAGATTCCAAGAGTGTTTTGTAGGAGGAGCAAGGGAGAGAAATGTTTGGAGCGACCCTAGGTAGACATCTCTATGTGGCTACCTAGGCCTTGAACAAACAAAAGTACCTTGTGTGCAAATGGCGATGGTTCCAGGCCTGTAACCCTGGAATCCCTATTAATTTATGGTTCCCAACATACCCATGGGATTTTAATTGGCCGATTCATTCATCTGAGCATAGTTGCTTCACAAAAGAGGCCTAATTAGCCCTTTTAGGACACTCAACATCCTACCGGCAAAGGCCTTTATTTTCTAGAACCTGACCCTTCCTTTTGGGGACTTGTATAAATTTCACAAGGGTTTTTGAATCCATAATTTATTTGCCATGGTGTTTGGGAAAATTTGAACTTAAGGTCTCTTTACCCGCTAAATAGGGCTACAAGCAACTAGGCCTAATTGGGTGAGTTTCTTAAGAAATGGGCATGTATCCTTGCAACCGATGTTTTGTCTGACCTTAGGGAGTCTTGTATGACCCAAAATTGGTATGCAATCGATTTGTAACCCTTAGAGGTATCATGGAGTGTGTTGTAGCAAGATACCCCTGATTGAATATGCAAAAGTCTTGGAGATGGTGAGAGGATTGAACCAAAGTTGTAGAGCCTTACCTTGATAGGATCCCATTATTGATTTAGGGGGTAAGTGTCATACATTTTGAGGTGTTTGGCAGGTTGCAAGGTGGGCTCTGCATCAAGTGGTATCAGAACTAGTAACGACTTTGGTAAGGAGATAAAGGATTGAGAGATGTCAGAGGGACAAGAAGAAGTCCTAGAGGACCAATCACCAACATGGATTTGGCAAAGATTGTGAGAGAGTAGGCGACTGATTGCATGGCAATGCAGAGGGAGCTAGAGAGTTTGAGAGGCAGAGTAGATGGGAAGGAAGATGGAGGCACTCATAGTGGTGATGAAGGGGATAAGGATGAGATCCCTATGCCTGAGGAAGAGGCGATTCCTCTTGATCAGAGGCACTTCCTTAATGCCCTCAAATCTATGGAGAGGAGAACCATGGAGCAGATGATTGACTTGCCAACTTTCACTGAAAAAATGGAACCAGATGTTGTGATGGATTGGATAGACTCCCTGTCTAGTTTCTTTGAGTGTGAAGACATTCCGGGAAACCAGAAGGTGAAGATTTCTAAGTCCAAGTTGAAGGGAGCAGCCTTAACTTGGTGGAACTTTGTCCAAGAGGAAAGAGAGAAGGACAATAAGTCCAAGATTGTTTCTTGGAAGAGGATGGTTGCCTTGATCAAAGAGGCCTATGTACCCAAAGACTATGAAATACAACTCCATAAGAAGAGATAAAATCTGAAGCAAAAGGAGATGGATGTGAACTCATATACTGAGGAGTTCCAAAGGCTATGCATGAAGTCTAAAACAAAGGAGGAAGAGAGTGAGAAAGTTGCTCAGTCCCTGAATGGATTAAGGTACAACATTCAAGAAGAATTGAACCTTCTTAGCCCGGATACCGTTGGTAGATGTCATTAACTTGCTATCAAGGTGGAAGAGAAGATCAAAAGGAGACAAGAGCAGAATAATAAAGGAAGAGGAAGACAATAGAGGGGTGGAAGAAATTTTTTTCAGAAGTAAAGGAAATGGTTTTGGAAATCAAACTGAAACCAGTCAAGAAGGCACTAAAGGAGAGACTAGTTCCAATAACAATGGAGGATACAATTAGAGAGGTAACTTCAGAGGAAGAAGACCACCATTTAGAGGGAGATCTCAAGGTAGAGGTCCAATCAGGTGTTATAACTACAATCAAGAAGGACACATGGCCAATAGATGGCCGGATAAACCTACTACTTCTAAGGGAGAATGGAGAAGTAACTTGATTTTAGAAGCTGACTGCCAAAGTGTGGCAAGTACAAACACATACCAAAGTGTCAATACCCCTGATAGCTATGGATACCCTGAAAGAGGTGAAGCTTTGATGATTAGAAGGGCAGTAACCACTATGAAGATGTCTAATAGAGAACCCCCATAGAGGAAGTCTTTATTCAAGACCACTTGCAAAGTGGGTGGAAAGGTCTGCAAGGTCCTAATAGATTCCAGTTCAACTGAGAACTTTGTGTCTCTAGAGATGGTGGAGAAACTGAAGTTGAGGAGACTACCTCACCCTTGCCCCTACAAGGTCTCATGGTTCACACAAGGACAACAAGCTATTGTGGAAGAGCAGGCTTGGGTGAAATTTCAAATTGGAACCTATAGAGATAGGTTGATGTTTGACATTGCAAAGATGGATGCTTGTCATCTCCTAATTGGGAGAGCATGGCAGTTTGATTTGAAGGCACAACATGATGGTGCTAGGAATACATATTCCATCACCAAGGATGGTAAGGTGATTGAGTTGCTACCTTTAATGGAGGAAGAGGAGGAGACCAAACAAAAGGAGGCCAAGGTGTTGATATTAGGAGGGAAGCAGTTCATGGAGAACATGGCAAATGAAGGCATGGTCTGTTATGCCCTTATCCCTATTCCAATAGTAACAAAGGTGGATAAGTTTGAGGATAAGAAAGAGGACAAATTGAGGTTGATTAACCCTGCAGTGGAGCAGCTACTAGACAATACAAGGGTGTCATCTCTGATGGCATGCCAAGGTCACTACCTCCCATGAGGAACATAAACCGTTGTATAGACCTTATACCTGGATCCACCTTACCTAATAAAGCAACATCCAAGCTCACATTGGACCAGAATGTTGAGATGACAAAGCAGGTTGAGGAATTGTTGGAATCCGGATTGATTGGCAAAAGTTTGAGCCCATGTGCAGTCCCTTCAGTCTTGGCACCCAAAAAGGAAGGCACTTGGAGGTTTTGCACCGATTCAAGAGCTATCAATAGGATTACTGTCAAGTATAGGTTTCCCATGCCTAGGATTGAAGATTTGTTAGATTGTTTGGGGGGTGTTAGATATTTTGCAAAAGTTGATTTAAAGAGTGGCTATCATCAGATTAGGATTAGGTCAAAAGATGAATGAAAGACTGCATTTAAAACAAATGAGGGGTCGTGTGAGTGGAAATTCATGCCCTTTGGCTTATCCAATGCATATAGTACCTTTATGAGGTTAATGTGTTAGGATTCCCAAAGATACTGAGAGTGGGGGTGAATCAGTATCTGACCAGTTATAATACTTTCTTAACTTATAACATGAAAAGCATATTAAAACTGTGTACTGGTAAACCAAAAATAATGCAACAAATAAGAATAACAACCACAACATGAAAAAAACACCATAACACAATGTTTTAATGAGGAAACCCGGTGTGGGAAAAACCTTGGTGGGATTTGTGACCCACAATATTCACTTACTGGCCAATAAGGGAATATTACTCTTACAATAGGGGCCTGCACATGCAGGAAGGCCAAGTGTCTAGAGCTTACTGCTCAATTACAAAAGAAGTCACACTGACTTACAAAAATGGAATATACTAATCCAATGTCCTGTACTGCTTCAGATTAGCATCTGCTATGCCAGATTCAGTACCGGTTTAAGCTTTGCTACAACATAAACCTTTAACCAATAATTTGCATATTAGGTCTACTATTACTTTTCCATACTTCACATCCTATCTCATCTACAAAAATGATCTACAATGATCTCATACATATATGAGTCATATTACAATCCACCATGTCGGCTTACAAAAGATTTTACGTTTAATTACAAAATACATTAATACAAAATCGTTGTCGGCCAGGATGCCGATATTCTTCCTTTTCGCTGCCAGTGTTCTGTGTGTCGGTGTAGAGTCTGCTAGTGTCGGTGCCTGTGTCTTCCTGTCAGTATCACATGATTGCAAGGTTGCCATCAATGACAATACATTCAATCACCTACAATTTCTCATTGGAGTGTGCATTTGCCAACAATCTCCCCCTTTGGCATTGATGGCAACACTCTTGAGAAAAATTCAAGAATGCATCCGAAAACTCAAGTCCAAAAAAATCTTTGCCAAAAAAGTTGTGTTATAAAAAATAAAAAAAGTATGCCAAAAATGTGTGCTTCCCCTGAGCAAATAATCTCTACTTCCTTCTGACCATTTTTCTCATCACACTACTCCCCCTTTGACATCAATGACAAAGGTTGTCATTTGTTGTCAGTGGAGTCCTGCCTAGATTCTTGTAACCGGTGAGTTACAATCTGAAAGATATCTGTCAAAATCAAATTTATACCATTACTGAATGTTTTGCTGTCTTTTATTGCCTCTTGTATTCTCTACACTGTACTGGTGAGTATGTGCATTTTCTCTTCCAGTGTCTTCAGTCCAGGAACCAGAGCCTCAGATATTTCTTTTCTCAAAGAAATGAGGTATTCTAGTCTTGGACCAAGTCTGCATTTCAAGTCCTTTGCTTTATCCTTTATTCTATGTTTGTCATTATCTAACTTCTTGATTTTCTCTTCTAGCTCTGCATTCTTCTTCTCTATCTCCAAAAATGAATCCAATGATCCTATCAAATTGTCAGCATATTGTTAATCCTATCTTGTGCTTTGCTAATTTCCTTGTCAAGGTATCTTCTGTTAAGATATTTGTCTTACAAGTGTCCCTGTACAATTTATTGAAGTCAAAAATTATTTCTCCAAGTTCCGATAATAGGGTATCCATTTTCTCCATGTTCTTCTTCACAATTTCCTCAAAGAATTTATCTTTTTCTTTAATCATTCTTTCCTTAAATGTATCCTCATTTATTTGATCAACAGTCAATATGTTGTTTGTGATGAACTTAGACAATGTGTCTAGTTGACCGAAAGAATCCTTATTATCAACAATGCACTTTGGTGCTATCAATTTAAGAATTGGAATTGTATCATCAATAGCCTTATAGGCTTGTGTTTTACATTCTGTGATCTTCTTTATTGAATCCAATAAGACCTCTGTTACATTTGTAGGTTTGAATTATGCCATAGATGTACCGGATGTTTGTCCAATAGCATTTACAATAGCCATGCTACCGGTTGTGGTAATTACCTTGCTTGATTCGACCTCTGGTAGGTCAGTCTGTGTTTACATTTCAATAAGGGTGGGCTTGGGCTTTTCAGTTTGGGGCGGTAGCACTGTTTCTGTCTGAAACTATGCTTCAACCTATACTGGTTTCGTTTGCTCTATATGTGTCTTAGAAGGTTTCTCTGATCTTTCAACTACCGGTTTCTCAGATGTAATATCAGTTTGTACCTCTGAACTCTCTTTTGCCGGTTCTTTAGATGGTTTTTTAGTTGTTTCTACCAGTTTCTCAGTGGTATCCTCAACCGGTTCCTCAACCGGTTGCTCTGCCTGTGTAGGTTTTTCTATGCTTAGCTTAACCTCTACAGTCGGTGACTCAGTAGTCACATCTTCCTCCTTATCTTTAGTGGTTTCTTTGTCAACCACAACATTTACTTCCTAGGTATCTACATTCACAATATACAAAATTTCAAACTCAGGATTTGTATCCTCTAGTGGAGTCTCCATACTCTCTGTGGCCAGTTGGCTGTTAGTAGTATCTACTGATGGAGTATTTGAAAGAGGTGGGGGCACATTGTCATTTATTTTAAGGCTTGGAGGTCCACCTACCTTACCTTTCCCCTTATCTTTATCCTTTTGATATACTTTAATAGTCTTTGGTCTGAGTAATTCTTCCTGTTTTTCTTTTTCCACAAAGGATATATCCCATGCATCTGTCGTTTCCTCAAAGGATTCCTTTACTCTACCTGCCATCAGTGCTACATGCTGGTGAGCAGTGGAGAATATTGTCCAGTTTTCTTCACTGATTAGTTTATCTATTTCATTAGTTGAGTTGACAGTATGTATTGCAACTAATTTTTCAATCTTAATTTTCTTGTCCAGCTCAATGATGGCTAACCTTCTAGCTTCAAGTCTCCTATACAGATTATTTGGAATTTCATCAACAACTTCCATAAAAAGTTTCTTGTATATATCTAAGTGTACAATTACACTGTTCTCTATGCTTTCCTTATCATCAGCTGATAGTGTATGTATATTTTGTTGATGTTCTCTAGCTTACCATCCTCTGTAATTTCACTAAGAAGTTTGTCTATTGGAGCGATATCTTATTTTACCTTCTTCTTCTTAGGAGTCATTTTCTTTGTTGGAGGCCTTACTACCTGTTGTTTTTGTCTAGTTCTTTTTGGTGTAGGAGAGGGTGCCGGTGTGGGTTTTCTTTTCCTTTCTAGCCTTTTAAATATTGCCAGTATATCACTCTCAGAAGAAGTTCCAACCAGTGAAAGATGAGTTTCCGATTGAGGTGCTTCCAACTCACTTTCACTTATACCAGTTTGTCTCAAAACATCTTCCTTGACTGCATTAGCCTACCGGGTTCCTTTCCTTACGGTTACTTCAACTTTCTTAACCCTTTTCCTTGATTGAGTTCCACTTTCTATTATTTCAGCATTTCCAAAAAGTTCCTCAGTAGGTTCCTTGGGTGCTTCAAGGAGGGCTTTTGCATAAGTTTCAATGATATTGTCATCTGTTTCATGGTTGATTTCAGTTACCCAGATGGTTCTAGGGACAACTGCCTCCATCCAAATTTCATCTTTCTTGATTACAAAACAAATTTCCTTATGATATTTATCCATAATAGCTTGTGACAGTCTTACTCTAGTTTTCATTCGAGCCTTCAATGCTTGAAAATGTTCATTTAGGTTTTTCTCTTAGTTTTCTCCCATATTGTTCAATAGATCCAACAATTGTTTTCCTACCGGAATGTCAAAACCAAAATCTCTTGGACCAATACCGAGTACTTGTTTTGTTATGTACAACATCAGACAAACAAGCAAATTTCCAAATCTGAATGTTCCTTTCTTATCTCTTTTAATCTTTTTCTGATTGTCTATCAACTCATCTTTGAGCCATTCACATACATCTATCCTTGCATTATCATTAACCATATCATAGGCACTTTTGATAAATAGGCTAGAAAATGAGTTCAACCTATTTGCATGTGTAGCCTTATAACCTAAGATCATACTGATAAATCTGGCATTTATGTCTTTTACATCGTTTACTCTTAGAGACCTTTATCAAATGTTGCACCGGTTAGGTTTATCACTGTGTCATTTGAGACCTTTGTTTTGTCAGGTCTGTTACCGGTGGAAGGTAACCCTATTACAGCTTTTACCCCTTATTTTGTGATTTTATGAATTGAATCTAACTAGAAAAATTCACCATGTACTCTGCTTAACACAATCCTTATAATATCCTTGGGAAAATCTGGCATACTAAGGATTTCAATAAAACCCAGGGTTTCCACTATTTTATGTTCTGGCTTGACATTTCCAGACTCATCACAAATCATAGTCTTTTACATATTCTTGATCTCATCATCACCTAATTCCTCAATATGACAATGTATATACATCCTAGGGACTTCAACATATACTACTCCCTTAGGAATTTGAGAAAATGCACCTATGCTATCATCTTTCTTTTCAATTTCGGGAACCAGTTGGAATACGGGTCTAGGGCACTTAACAACCTCAACAACAGTAGGGTTTGCAATAGATTCAAGAGTGGATGAAGATGCCATAGCTATAAATACCTCAATCTTCCTTAAGGATGAATGCTTTGATGGATTGCTTCACTTCTTCGCTTAGAATGCCTTTGCTCGGGAATTTTCGCGCTCTCGAAGATTTGAATGCTCAGTGAATGAAAAAGGAGACAAAATATTTGCTTTATAATGTTATTTTCTCCAACTACCACATTTAATGCTTGTTGGTTAGTCACAACTTATCTCATCTGCCGGTATAGAAGTAATTTCAACTTCTCACCATCAACCGAGAGAATAATAGCATGTTTTTCATTTTGTTGCTAAACCCCCAAGGGATTTTCCTTTAGTTAGATGAAGAGTCTCTTGCCAGTGGAGTGATACTCTATTCTGCCAGTGGAGGGGTATTCCCTTCAACATTCTGATCTGACTTTCTGATCCATTGTTTTGAGAATTATTACTTTACCTCTTCAACATTTTCTTTACCTTTCAAACTAGGACCTTTGGTGTTTGTCGGTGATGCCTTACTCCTACCAAATTTTGCAATATGTCCAATTTTGTTACAAGCATAACAAGTCACATTATTTTTCTGAATAGCTTTCCCATATCCTATGCCGGTATGTGTTCTGCATTGATTAGACAAGTGTCCAAATCTTCCACAAATATAACATCTTACATTCATTCTATAATTTTCTGAATTATGACCAACTTTGTTGCATTTAGAACATTGACCGGTGGGTGTATTAGTGTTCTGATGATTTCTAGATCTACACTGATTTTCTCTATGACCATACTTGTTACAATTAAAGCATTTCCCATTGAATTTGTAAGTATTAGGTTGTCTTACCACTTTGCTATGATCATGATTATTTGCAGTATCGGAGCTTTCACCAACTTCAAAGCCAAGGCCATTTGTATCACCATTAGGTTTTTGATTCTTCAGCATGTCAACAAGTTCTTCTGAACTTTTCTTGAATTTCTCCTTGTGTTGATTTGCAGCAGTTAGTTCATTCTCCAAGATTCCTTTCTGTCTCATGAGTTCAGTTCTGTCATTTTGTGTGTGCATTAGATTCATCTTCAACATATCATTTTCATGACTGAGTCTTGTGTTTTCATTTCCAGCATCATTTAGTCTTCTAACCAAGTCTTCTTCATTCTTCTTTCTGTCTTCAATTTCTTTACAGAATCTCATAGTCACATCCTACATCTCATTCTTCATTGTACTGATTTCTTGTCTTAGCTTGTTTAGCAAATCATGAAGAGTTTCCTTTTCATCTTCCTCTTTCTGCATCTTCTCATAAATTTCTCTTCTTTTATTCCTTGCTTTAGTGTAATTTTCTTGAAGTGCTTGAATGATATCCTGAGCATCCTTCAGATCATCCTCAAGTTTGATATTTTTCACGTTTTCTACATCATAGTTTGAAAGAGCTGTTTCCAATTGCTTTGTCAAGTTTTCCATCTCTACCGGTGACAAGATCTTCCTAAAGCTATTAGGCTTTTGAAACTAGAGGACCAAGCTCTGATACCAATTGTTAGGATTCCCAAAGATACTGAGACGGGGGGGGGGGGTGAATCAGTATCTAACCAGTTATAATATTTTCTTAACTTATAACATGAAGAGCATATTAAAACTGTGTATCAATAAACCAGAAATAATGCAACAAATAAGAATAACAACCACAACATAAAAAACACACCATAACATAATGTTTTAACGAGGAAACCCGGTGTGAGAAAAACCTCGGTGGGATTTGTGATCCATAATATTCACTTACTAGCCAATAAGGGAATATTACTCTTACAATAGGGGCCTGCACATTGAAGGAAGGTCAAGTGCCTAGAGCTCACTACTCAATTACAAAAGAAGTCACACTGACTTACAAAAATGGATTATACTAATCCAATGTCTTGTACTGCTTCAGATTAGCATCTACTATGACAGATTCAGTACCGGTTTAAGCTCTGCAACAACATAAACCTTTAACCAATAATTCGCATATTAGGTCTGCTATTACTTTTCCATACTTCCCATCCTATCTCATCTACAAAAATGATCTATGATGATCTCATACATATATGAGTCACATTACAATCTGCCATGTCGGCTTACAAAACATTTTACATTTAATTACAAAATACATTAATACAAAATTGTTGTTGGCCAAGATACCGGTATTCTTCCTTTTCGTTGTCGCTCTTGTATCGGTGTAGAGTCTGTCGGTGCTGGTGCCGGTGCCCGTGTCTGCCTACTGGTATCACATGATTGCAAGGTTGCCATCAATGACAATACCTTCAATCACCTACAATTTCTCATTGGAGTGTGCATTTGCCAACATAATGAATGAAGTGTTGAGGGATTTCATAGGGAAATTTGTTATAGTCTACCTAGATGACATTCTAGTTTTCAGTCAAACCAAAGGAGAACATCTAAAATATGTAGACCTGGTCCTAAGAAGATTGTATGAAGAACAGTTAATGATTAACTTGGAAAAGTGTTTCTTTATGCAGGAAGAGATCCCTTACTTGGGATTTATAATCTCATATGGTGAATTGAAAATGGATCAAGAAAAGGTGAGTGCCATATTGTCTTGGCCTACAACTAGGACAATGAATGATGTTAGGAGTTTCCATGGCTTAGCTACCTTCTATAGGAAGTTTATAAGAGGCTTTAGCCATATTTGTGCCCCTATGCTTGACACAATTAAGGGAGGACAAAAGTGCAGGTTAAGTTGGATAGAAGAAGCAGATAACTCTTTTGAAATGCTGAAGAGAAAAGTTGCAGAGCAGTAGGTCCTTGCCCTACCTGATTTCAACAAGGTCTTCCAATTGGAGTGTGATGCTAGTCACATGGCTATTGGAGAAATGCTCAGTCAAGAAGGAAGACCCATTGCTTTCTTCAGTGAGAAGTTGAATGAGGCAAAGAGGAGATATTTATCTTATGACATAGAGATGTATGCTCTAGTCCAATCCTTGAAAAAATGGAGACACTACTTGCTACCAAAAGAATTCATAGTTTTCAAAGACAATCAGGCCCTTAGCTTCATAAATAGTCAAGAAAAGTTTAATCACCAGCACATGAAGTGGGTAGAGACCAAGTACAAGCTTTCACTTTCATTCTTAAGCACAAGAAAGGAGTCAAGAATAAGGTGGCAGATGCTTTGAGCAGAAGAGTCCTAACTGCAAATCAAATTTAGTTGGAGAGTGTTGGAATAGACTCTTTGAGAGTCATGTATGAGGATGATGAAGATTTTGGAGAGGCCTATAAGGTATGTACTTCATTTGATGAATGATTTCTTGTTGATTATTCTAAATTTTTTATTCAAAAGGGATTGTTGTTTAAGGGTGCACAACTATGCATACCCAAATGCTCTATGAGACTGAATATAAATAAGGAGAAACATTGTGGAGCAATGGAAGGCCATTTTGGTCTTGACAAGACACTAGATTTGGTAAAAAGACACTATTTTTGGCCCAAACTATAGGTAGATGTTAGGAGATTTGTGGAGACATGTGATCTGTCAAAAGGAAAAAGGAAAGTCCACCAATGTAGGCTTATACCAGCCTTTACCCATACCTTCAAGACCATGGGAAATCATAAGTATAGATTTTGTTTTAGGATTACCTAGGACAAGGAAAGGATATGACAGTGTTTTTGTAGTGGTGGATAGGTTTAGTAAGATGGCACATTTCTTGCGCAAAACCACTTGTGATGCTTCTTATGTAGCATACTTGTTCTTTAAGGAGATTGTCCGAATACATGGTTTGCCTTTGACTATAGTCTCTGATAGGGATGTAAAATTTATTAGTCACTTCTGGAGGGCCCTTTGGAATAAGCTTCGTACAAATTTATCCTTCTCCTTAGCCTACCATCCCCAAACAGATGGTCAAACTAAAGTTGTAAATAGGTCACTAGGGAATCTACTAAGGTGTTTGACTAGACAACATGGAGAAAGGTGGGATAGTATATTGTCTCAGACAAAATTATCCTATAATGATATAATGAAAAGGAGTACCGGTAAGTCACCTTTCCAGATTGTATATGGCATCCACCCAAGGGGTGTGCTGGAGTTGAGAGAGATACCTCAAGGAGAAGCCATTAGTGTAGATGGAGAAACCCTTGCTACTGCCATAAAAGAAATCCATGACCAAGTTAAGACTCATCTTCAACAATCTGTAGAGAGATATAAAACTCATGCTGACAAAAAGAAGAGAGATGTTCAATTTGATTTGGGAGACTTGGTGTGGGTTCACTTGAAGAAGGAAAGACTTCCGAAAGGAAGATACACAAAGATGATGCAAAGAAAGACTGGACCTTGCCAAATCTTGAAGAAATGTGGTTCAAATGCCTATGAACTTCAACTACCATATGATCTTGGTTTGTCACCTATTTTTAATGTTTGTGACTAAAATCTTTATAAGTGTAGTGTTGATGTAGGCGAAGACACAATTCAGGATATTGTTGATGATGACATTCCCAAACATGAACCACCAAAGTTGCATAAGGTTCTAGACACTAAATTTGCAAAGAGAACTAAGAGAAAAGTATACATGGAGTATTTTGTGGCTTGGAAACAACAACCTGATTCTAAAGCAGTCTAGATGAAAGAGCAATAGATGCAAGGTCACGGTGCAGACCTGCAAACTCTCATCTCAAGTGGACTTGAGATTTCTTCTTCTAGGGAGTATGGTGTAGGAGCACCTCATCAAACCCTTCAATATGAAAAGTCAGACTATAAGAAGGGAGGATAAGGCATTAAATATGTCTTTAGAATGTTTTGTATAGGCTTTCAATCATGCATTATGTGTGTAATAATGAACCCCATCTTGTGAGCCAAACTCCTATTTTGGCATTCCTATGAGCCAATTAGGACTTTTGGACAATAAGGGATCAAATGTGTTGGTTTTAGTGTTTTAATATGTTTTAGGAGGGGTTAAACTTGACCCAAGGAATTAGGAAGCGAAAGATGACATTTTGACGACTTTTGCAAAAGTTGTCAAAAGTTGTCATGAGCATCTTTTAAGCACTTTTTGCATTTTGCTAATTTGAAACTCCTCCAATGGCTCTAACCTCTTGATTTTTAGTTGGGAGTAGTTGTGGAATAGTTTATACACCTCATGGATCCAATTCCCAAGGTGTGATTGTACGGAGAAGAGTTTTGATGCCTTCAAACTAATAGAATTCTGAGTTTTTCCTGCAATTCTGGAATTTTGGTCCGTGGTACGGTTCTGTACGGGTTGGGATCCATTCCAAATTATGTGAATTGGTTTGAGAGGAGAGTTAAATCTGTTTTTATTTTTATTTCAAGTCTTTATTGTGTGTATTGCTTCTGATATTCAAGTTTTACTGTAGGTACCCAGAAAACCAGGGTTTACCTTGGTTTTTTCCTCCTCCATGGCCATATCTTCCACTTTACCAATCTCAGACTCATGGAATTTGGTGAAAGGAAAGTATGGTCAATTTATTCTAGGATTCCAAGAGTTTTTTACAAGAGTATCAAGGGAGAGAAGTGTTTGGAGCGACCCTAGGTATACATCTCTATGTAGCTACCTAGACCTTGAACAAACAAAAGTACCTTGTGTGCAAATGGCGATGGTTCTAGGCATGTAAACATTGAATCCCTATTTATTTATGGTTCCCAACATTCCCATGGGATTGTAGTTGGCCGGTTTATTCATGTGAGCATAGTTTCTTCACAAAAGAGGCCTAATTAGCCCTTTTAGGACAGTCAACATCCTACTAGAAAAGGCCTTTATTTTCTAGACCTTGACCCTTCCTTTTGGGGACTTGTATAACTTACAATAGGGTGTTGGAATCCATAATTTTTTTTCCATTGTTTTTGGGAAAATTTGAACTTAAGGTCTCTTTACCCGCTAAATAGGGCTACAAGCAACTAGGCCTAATTGGATGAGTTTCTTAAGGAATGGGCATGTATCCTTGCAACCGATGCTTTGTCTGACCTTAGGGAGTCTTGTATGACCCAAAATTGGTATACAATTGATTTTTAACCCTTGGAGGTATCATAGAGTGTGTTGTAGCAAGATACCCCTGATTGAATAGGCAAGAGTCTTGGAGATGGTGAGAAGATTGAACCAAAGTTGTAGAGCCTTACCTTGGTAGGAACCCATTCTTGATTTAGGGGGTTAGTGTCATACATTTTGAGGTGTTTGGTAGGTTTCCAGGAGGTCTCTGCATCAATTAGTTGCATCCATATTTTACAGTCCCATGCTCATTATGTTATTATGTTTTGTGAATTTTGTTGTTCTTATTATCTTGTCTCTGAATTTTATGTTAATAGTTTTTTGTATGTCTCTGTTTCATGGGTGGTGGTTTATGGATTTTCTTTCCAAACTTATTTTTAATAGATTTTTATTCTTGTCAAGCTGTGACCCTTCCCTACTTATTTTAATAAAAAACTAGACTTATTGTTTAGATAGTGTATTTAAAGCTTAATATATTTTGAAAAAAGGAATATCTATTGAAATTGTCATTTTTATAAAAGTGATGAAATACATACAAAACAAAAGAAAATAGGATATTAATATTAGAAAGATATAATTTGTAGGCATTGTTTCAAGTATAATATATTTTGTCAAAAGAAATATCTATGGAAACTACTACTTTTACAAAAATGATGTTACCTACAAAGAAAAAGTAAACTAGATCCTAATATTAACATGACATAATTTGTAGGCAACGCCTACTTAAACATAATATATTTTGTAGAAAGAAGTATCTATCTATTTAAACAATACTTCCAAAATGTATTTTATTGTTGATTTAGTGTTAATTATGTTATACTAGTCTTGATAGTTTCTTTTAGTTTCATTGTGTATATTTATTTGAAATGGAAAGTGAGCTATTTAGTTGAATGCAATCATAATATAGAGAAAAAGTCATGTTATGATTGATTTAGTTTTTAGATTAATGATTAAGTAATAAATAATGTCTATAGTTAAATATTTCGGGTTGAAATAAAGATATAAAGATATATTACAAAGAAAATAAGAAGGTTTGTATCTTGTTGATTTTGTTGTCTTTTAAATTAATGTTTAGAGTTAGGAATCTAAAACTATGTGTTTACTCTTGAGATTTCAATGAATTTTAGAGCGATATGTTGGAAAGGGTATTGTATACCTTGCACAGATATGTTTATTTATTTATTTAAAGAGATATTTATTTGTGGTGCAACATTCAAGATATGTTGGTAATGAATCAATTGAAAAGTGATGGAGGCCAGGAGATAGAGAGTGGGGCTAGGGAGTAAGGTTCAAGGGTCCTGATAAGGTTGAGGGTGAGAATGATCCAAACATAGATATTTTTTATGATAGCAAGACGTTTCCTATTTTTTTTCCTCCTCCCTCTATTTTGATGTGGTCAAGGGTTCCTATGTTGCAGGGTTGACTTATGCCTATCATGGTGGCTTTGTCTCGGTGTAGTTGTGCCATGGTGGAGTGATGTTCATGGCTAATGCTTTTTCCATTAGGTGTGCTTATCCATATTCACTTTGGGCTCGTTGGGTTGCTTTAGCCCTTTTTTCTATGGAGGAAGAGGGTCTTGCTGTCTTTTTAGTTTGTTGGTCATGTTCCCTTGCATCTTTCTCTTTAGATTTTGATGGGACTAACCTTGGTGTCATTGCTTCGTCTTCTATGAGGGAAGGTGTTAGTGTTGGTGTCAAAGGGGTGGCTATTGGAGTAGGTTTAGATGTTGCTCTAACTTGCTATGTGGGGTCTCTTCCTTTCTAGAGTTCTATTGTTACTTGGTTGGGGTTTCCCCTATTTCTTTTGCTTCATGCTTTTGTGGTCTCCTATTGGTGGCTTTGTTCTTATAGATACATGGGGGTGCTTTTGGTCTTGCATTTCTTTGTTCCCTTGCTAGGATGCTATGGTGGATGCTTGTGTTTGTGAGCCTTTTGTTGGCTATTCTGACACACTGGTTTGTGGGTGTTTTTGGTATTTGTCTAGTTTTTCAAAAACAAGACTTTTGGGGTTGCATGTTTTGCAAGGTTTGTGCTTCTACTTTGCTTTTATTTTCAGTCCCTTTTCTAGTTAGATGGTTGCTGCTAATTTTCAAGGTCACTTTCTGGTTATCTATTTTCCCTAATTTTGGTTAAGGTATGCTTCTATTTTTCGAGTTATTGTTAGCCTTTTTGGAGTTCGATATTATCTAATTTTCTTTCATCTCTTGTGGGCTCATGTTTCTCATCCATTGTTCTATTTCCCAATGGCTCTTGTGGAGGTGGATTCTTCTCATATTGAGGTGGGGGATATCTTGGTGGCTACAAAGTGGGTTTGGCTCTTTTTCCTCTTTTCTTTGTCTTCTACAGTTCCTACTAGGCTGGTGGCATCCTCTATGGAGGTGGTGATTAACCTTGTGGGAGAGGTTAGAAGCGACTCTGTGAGGGCTTTCCTTGTCTTTGGTTGCTTGGATGTGGGGATGATTCGATAGAATATAAAAACTAATTAAAATGATGAAAGATATACAAAAGTGTATTTGTATAGTTTTTAAAAATTATTATTTATAAGAGTAGGATTTGTTGAAACATCAATTCTTTAAAATAATTTTATATTTCTAATAATTGGAGCAAAAGTGAAAAGGTTGTGGCCAATATTTAACTTATCTAGAATGAATCTAGGTAGACCATATATTTGACCAAACTATTTTTTTTGTTAGAAATACCTAAATTCAGTCGTGTTGATAAGTTGGCGTAAAGTATGACACAAATTTATAATGTTACCCACCTAGCTTCTAATGTATGGGTCAGAGTAGATTGGACATGCGTAATCTTTCATTTTCTAGACATTCTTTTTGCCTTTTTTAGGCCTCCCATGTGGAGATTTGTAATGTGGTCCTTCTATAATTGCAAAGAAACTCTCTAATTAGATCGCTAAACCATTTTCTCTGGGTGATAAATTTTGAGCTTTCTCTAAATTAATTGCAACCACCCATGTGTAGTATTATTCTTGTTGGCCCACTTTAATGCCTCTTATATGAAGAGAAATTTCCTTCATAATTTTTTGTGTGCCTCATCTATAGATCAAAAGGGTTTTAACCATGTTGCTTAGGAGATTTGTTGCCTTCTACATAAATGTAGTGGTCTTGGATTACTTTCCATTAGGAAACAAGATTTTACCTATAATTTCTAGTAACGAGGCCTACAATATTCTTCTTAGACATAACATTTCTTTTGGTTTTCTAGCCAATAGGTATGTCTGCAAGGGGGTTGGCTTTCAAAACCTTCTTGTTATGAAAGAGGTTGTTCACATTGAGGGCACTTTTTTTGTCAAACATATCTAGCATGCTTGGGAAGTTGTTAAGCCCTAGTTTTTGTGGGCTAGCTCTAGCTCTTGAGATGAGCTATATTTCAACAAGCATAACCTCTATTGGTATTCTCTCATTTAGATTCAAGGATTTCTCTCATCTCACATGCCTTATGTTTGTGGCTTGCAATTTCATAATAGGACATTTGTACGTCATATGATTTGTTTTCTAGAACTACTATGAATCTTCATTATTGGCAAGATTTGAATGTCCAATATCAAGTTTTATGGCTACATTGAGAGACATGTGACATCATACACCTATCTCTAAATTATAATAGGTCTACCTTAAAAAAAAAATTAAAACTATATTGAACAAAACATGATAAAACCAAATACAACCATTAGATATTGGCGTTATAAATCTAAAATCAATAAAACCAAAAATTTGTCCTTTTTAGAAAAAAAGTTATGAGTGACATCATATATGTCACTTTTAAAAAAAAATATTTACTATAAATTTTTAATTATAAGTTGCATCAAAAAATTATAATTTAATTCCATTTTTTTTCAAAACAATACATTTAAAATCTACGACAAAATCTCACAAATCACTAGTTTGCACTATCTTCAAATTCCTAATGTTTTAGCTACTATAGGTGTTGGAAAGTGAACATTTATTTCAAAAATATTGATTTCAATGTAAAGTTTGGCCAAAAAGTGTAACCTATTTTTGTGGGATCACCCTTAAGTATGTTTGTTTATTTGGAGTTGTCATTATAAACTATTAAGCATATTAATGCAAAGTAGCAAAAAGACTCTAGAAAGATTGCTAAAAGCTAAAGCTCCATAAAGAGGATTTCACAATTCATTTAGAACTTTTACAAAAGCACTACATTGCAACTTTCTCAAAAATCACGTTAGAATGAATTGTGAAAGGAAAAAATATAATATGTCTAAGATTATTGTTACTCAAAAGTTGTAAAGGCCAGCAAAAATTAATAATGAAATGTAGTTGTACTTCTTGTCTCAACATATTCCGAATGTTAAGATTGTAAAATGCCTACATAATATACACAATTAGAACCAGCTTTAGCTAACCAATGAGATCCAACATTAAGTGACCAAAGAAAACATTGAGACAGTTTACAAAAAGGGAAATATTTGGCTATTACCATGTAGGGATAAACCTTAACTAGTGAAGAAGCTAACTAGCCTTGTTATTGAGCATTACCCATGCCATTACTAAGAATAACTGGATCATCTAAGGAAGTACCCAAAATGTCATCATTGTTTGTTAGTTATGTTCCATTGACTATACATCACTAATGAGAACTTCAATTATTCCTTCATGTTCTTCATTTTATTTTCAAATTTGCTTCCAAAGACTAAAAGTTCTTGATGCCTAGTGGTGGGAAAATGGTATACCCATCTCAAATGTTTGAGTATTTTTATGAGTTTACAAAGCTCTTGAAATAAAAACAATGCGATCAATTAGAATGTTATTATTATCCTCATATGTCATATTTTTAAATTTGTGCCACTTATGCATGGAGTTGACTATTTCTCCATAAACATTGGCACATGATTCCTATTGATGAAATTGTGAAACAATCCTTGAAGTTTACAATTGTCCTTACCTTAATATTTTTTTTATCAAATTTGATTTATTATCAAATAGCAATGAAAGCTCAAATATGATAGTTATAGCCAATAGATCTAGGAGCATAATGCTGGGTTTTAAATAACAATGCACAATTAGTAAAAGACAATCATTGATAACACTTATTTCTGTTTGGCACCCATAAATATTCTATAAAAGTTTTAAATAATTTAGAGCCTTTTTATGTTTTTGATGTTATATAGCACTTGACCCTCTGAAATGTACACTTTTCACGACTGCTTCTGCTTATAAAAAACAAAGGGCACGTTTCACCTGTCCAAATAATTTCAGTTTCCACTCCTTACCGACTCTCACATACCTACCCTACCCTGGCTTCTCTGAAGGCGTAGTTCCGTTCCTTCTGCTCTTTGGTCTTGTACAAAGTGGACCGACTTCACATTATTCTTTGTTTCATTCACAAATCACGGACGCTCTACAGTTTTTGTCAATTTTTATCCTTGTTATGTCACTTCTATTTTTTCACCTCCTTCATCTTCGCCGATTCTTCCTCACCGACTCCTTTAATCAATTCACAAATCACAAATAATTTCAGTTTCCACTCCTTACCTACTCTCACATACCTACCCTGGCTTCTCTGAAGCGTAGTTCCGTTCCTTCTGCTCTTTGGTCTTGTACAAAGTGGATCGACTTCACATTATTCTTTGTTTCATTCACAAATCACGGACGCTCTACAGTTTTTGTCAATTTTTATCCTTGTTATGTCACTTCTATTTTTTCACCTCCTTCATCTTCGCCGATTCTTCCTCACCGACTCCTTTAATCAATTCACAAATCACAGCCACTCTAATCAATTCTTCTCAATATGTCACATCTTATCTTCATCACCGACACTCTCTTCTCTGTAAATTAATTAGATACTTTCCGCCTACCCAACACCAATGGTGCTTTCTGGCTGTTTTCGCTGCAATCTACCTAATTCCATGGCGTCCACTTCTGCTGCTGGTGAGACGGGGCCTTTTGATGGAATGGCACCATGTTCCCCGTCTTCAGGTACATACTCAACACTCATGCCAAAGCCCTCTTACGATGTCTTCATTAATCATCGAGGACCAGACGTCAAACACACAATAGCTAGCGCACTTTATTCCATCATCACTGGTATGTTAATGACAGTATTTTTGGATTCGGAGGAATTGAAATATGGGGATTTCTTGCCTAAAGCAATAGAAGCAGCAATGAGCAGCGCTTTACTTCATATTGCAATTTTTTCAGAGCGCTATGCAGAATCACCCTGGTGTTTGGCAGAGCTTTCCTTTATGCTTAAAACTGACGCCAAAATTATTCCTATTTTCTACCATGTAGAACCTACTGATCTCAGGTCTGTAGATCAAGGGGAAGGAGCGTATAGCAAGGACTTTAAGAAGCATAAAGAGAAGGGTAGATACAGTTTGGACCAGCTTGAGGAGTGGAGAATGGCACTCTACAAAGCCTCATTTTTCACTGGACAAATCATCAAAAATGAAGAGTAAGTACTATACATCCCGACCTCCTTAGCTTAACAAATATGCATTCCAAAGTTCTTTTGTCTTATGCAACTTTGAAATATTCATCTGTTCTATTTTCTTTTTCCAAAAAAATTTGTTGCTCAGTGATGAGACGAGGTTGCTGAAGAATATTGGGAATACTATATTAAAAGTACTAAAACCAGCTCCATTAGTGGTTGCCAAATATCCAGTTGGTCTAAATGAAATAATGGAAGACTTTGAAGTGAATACATTTCAATCTGCCCAGGCTTATCAGATGGTACAAGTTGTGGGAATTTGGGGTATAGGTGGCTCTGGCAAAACAACTCTTGCTAAAGAAATATACAACAGAAGATCTCCTTTAATGGAGAGTTCCAGCTTTATTTTTGGTGTTGGAGATGCAGCACATAAAGGCATGTTGCGTAATAAGCAGTTAAAACTCTTCAAAGACCTTGGTGTCGAAGGTGTAGCAGTTGACAATATAGAGGATGGATTGACAAGGATTGCGAGGCATTTGAGATCTGTAAGGGTGCTCGTTGTTCTGGATGATGTGGATGATGTGGACCAACTGGATACCCTAATGCCCATAAAGGACAGTCTATGCGAAGGTAGTCTCATCATTGTTACTACTCGTGAAAATGAAGTACTCAAGTCTTGGGGTATCTCCTCTGTATACAAAATGAAGGAATTGGATCCATTTCATGCAGAACAACTTTTTTGCTGGCATGCTTTTTCAAAGCCCATTTCACTGGATGGATTTGAAGAGCTTGTTAAACAGTTTGTAAAGGCATCCAACGGATTACCTCTGTCACTGAAGGAATTTGGAGCACAACTTTGTGGGACCTCCCATGAATTTTGGGAGTGTCAGTTGGATAAGATCTCAAGAGTATTGCCACGGAATATCAAAGAGGCTCAAAGATAGTTAAGATGCCCTTGATTACGAGGAGAAAGAGACATTCCTTAACGCTGCTTGTTTTCGCAAGACCCCACAAAGTTGGGAGTCTGCTGAAGAATTTTTGTTTCTCCAATCGCTGGAGCGCCAGGATTTGAGTTCGCAGCAGCTTTGGGGATTTGAGTAATCTGCGGCATTTAGATCTATTCCTTTGCACCAAGATCTGTTCCTTTGCACCAAGTTGAGGATGTTGCCACTTGCTAATCATGTATTCCTTAGGCTCTCTTTCCTCTTTTAAAGGTTAAAATGTTGTTTCCATTCTAAACGACTATTTTTAGGTTATTGTGACGTTTTTCCCACTTGACAACGTTGGAACATACCTTATCTCCATTTCTGTAATGATAATACTCACTACCCGTATATTTTTAGTTTCTGTTTTTTTCGGTGTTAATCCCGTGTTTATATCGTTAGCTTGCTAATTTAAGCTATTTAATATTACATTCTTAGGTTAAATTTGTTCCTTATTTATAATCTCTCTCAAAGTCTTACATGAGATTGGAGAACATGTAATAGCATTCAAGAATTCATTGGCAGCTAAAAGGAATTGTGAATGCTTTCTTGCTTCACCTCCTTTATGGCTGCCATTCTTGCATGTTTTTCATGGTTGTTTATAATAATTTTTTCTTGGAAATAAGTCATATCTAGATCAACAATGAGCTGGTCAAGAGGGGTCAATAGTTTAGTTGGTAGCACACTACAACAACAAATGGAGGGTCTTAGGTTGTAGTTCTACCTGGTCCAAATGAGCTGTGGCTTAACAAGTGGTATCAGAGCCAGGCTAGGAGCTTAAGGGGAGGTTTTGGGAATAAGCCACCCAGATAGACAATGAGCTGGCCAAGAGGGATCCATAGCTCATTTGATAGAGCACTCCAAGAACAAATAGAAGGTCTTAGATTTGAATATTAAATGATTCAAATGAATTGTAGCTCAACGCAAATACATATATATCAAGACGAAACACAATATAAGACACTAGATTCCTACAAATCCCTCACAATGGTATTTCTGTGTAATGCTACTACAGCAGAGAGAATAAACACAAAACAAAAAATATTTTATTCAACTTTAAAAAGCCGATTACATTTTTGTAGGGCACATTTCAAACAGACAGTTTTTATAGAGGTTGCAGCCTCAATTCGTATCTCCTAAAAGCAGGGCATGCACAACCCAAAAACAGAGCATGCACAACATGCATTATTCGCAACTTCATGAAGGCAGAAATAACGGTGAAAGCAAAGCTTTGCTAACTCTTTATTCAAACTGACTAAAATGGAAACTAAACTCTAAACTAACAGTCTAAAACTAGAACTGCAACAAAGCCAAGGTTGAACTACATGTTCACTCCTCGAAGAAGTCAGCATCAAGTAGAGACTCACAATTTTATTTTAAAGCATTTGATGTGACCCTGTACAAGATTGCTGAAGTTTGTTTACTGGAGATCGCTGCCAAATTACATAATTGAAGATTGAAGGTCTTGTAGTCACCTTGAACACATCCGCCAAGAGGGATCGAGGCATAGAAAGAAGAAAATCTGAAATAAGAGAAGAAGAGTCGCTTGCACAAGGGAAATATTGCAGAATCCACAGTATGTTTATGTGTTTCAAAATTTACAATGTCAAGGGTTTTGATGTATTTGCCGGCTTCAGTATCTTGTGCTTTAAAATTATGTTTGTAAATTTTTTCAGTTTATCTAAATCATTTCCTCTGTGATGCAGTCTCTCAAAAAAAAAATTCAATTATATATAAAACACATAGTTTATCTAATCTCATCTTAGGAAATTTTAAATACAGAACAATCACAAAAGAAAATTATCATCAATTCGATTTATCTGAATTGATAATGGTATTGGAGCCTCAATGTGTTTTTAATTCTGGTTTCGTTTTGCTATTGAAATTTTGATGCAAGTAAGATTTTACATCGAACGATATGTATGTCAACTTCAATATTTTACTTTTTTAAAGAAAGGCTATCATGGTTTCTCTTTTGGAGGGCTATTCTTTTTGGACACTTGTGTGACTTTCGGGAATTTTTGTGCTGTCAAACAAAGCAGTAGCAGATTTGTCAAGGTAAGGTATCGCAAAGATTTAAAAATACACAATCTATCTAATAAAATCCATCCATTGTCAAAGATCATTGTAAAAGGGACTTTTGTTTTAAAACTTTCAAAAAAATTTGTTAAAAAGAAGTATAGTATTCAAAATACTTGGGTTTTGTTCTTTTGCTCTTGCTGATATGTTAGTCCAGCTTCAGGATAGAAAAAATATTGTCTGGATGGAGGGCTTCAATGGATGGACCACTTGGATCGAAAATCAAGATTATGTGCTGCAGTAGTTTTGTGCTTCTCTTTTGTCATCTTTTTGTATATGCTCTGTGAACCCCTCTCTTATACTCTGATCATGTTGTAACCGTCTGGTCTGGTTAAGGCTTAGCCTCCCTGGTTTCTTTTTCCTCTGATACTCTCCTTTTACTCTCAATGTTTAATATAATTTTTTTTTTTTTAAATGGTAAGAACGACGAGGGAGAAATTATTTGGAAAAGCTAGTCAATATGGTAGATGACGTTTGTATTGCAAATAGTGTGGTTGAAAAATAGTCATCAAGCCTTTATATCCAAAGTATCATGTACAAGATAGAAAAATTCTTGTAAATAGAATAGTGAACAATGCATAAATATTGTGGTTAAAAAAGATTGTCATGAGTCAATGAATACAAAATATCAGGGAATAAGATAGATAATTCTTCCCCACAAAATGACATCTCTTATTATGATGGTAAAAGCATCAAGAGTAATATTATTTGTATGCAGTAGTGATAATGGTTCTTATATCAAATTCTTTCCCTAAACTTCAATGAATGAATCATGGCATGATGCTTGTGTATTTTCAAACCACATAACATAACATTTTGGTGTGATTATTTCAAAAAGTTTCATGAAGTTATTTGTGGTGTTATCTATTTGTTAGATAAAACAAGACTCAAGCATGTCGAAAAAGAAACCATTTGGCTCAAGTTATCAAGACATCTAAATTTTGTACTTTAGAATGCATTATATCTTTCTAAAGTGTTAAATAACTTCCTTTTACAATTGCTTATTTGGTAACAAGGCCACTCCATTTTATTGCAGGATGGACAACTAATAGTTAGGAAGAAGTTAGCTAATCAAGTTGCAAATTTATTAGTTAAAAAGATGAAAAGTTATTAAAACTAAAAGGATTTTAATCCATCTTTATGATGTGTAATGTAGAATGATTTGAAATGTTGATGTTAAAAAATAGCATAATTTAATCCGAAATCATACACTACATGAAAATTATTAAGATTTCATGGTGTTCATTACGATTACTAATAACATTTGTTAGACGTTCTTAAGATTTCATGGTGTTTATTAATGATCATATTAAAATAGCTTAAATTTATTTCTTCTACAAGAAATTTAAAGCTTATGATTGAAAATGAAGCTCAAATTCCAATTGGCTCTCTTTGACCAAACAATGAAGAAATGAAGTAAATTGAATCATTAAAGTCAAACATGTATTATTTGTAGGATAGAGCTATGGAACTCCCATTAGGTTGAAAAATTGAAAGGATGGCCTAATGGAAGTTGATGATGGAGAGATATAAATGTGCTAAAGGTTTGCAACATGAGGGAATTCACCATGAGTATGATTACAAAGGATAGAACCATCATAAATCAAATGTGGTGCTTACAACTAATATGGAAAATCTTGAGTCATCACCAAGGAGAGAAACATGTGTCTAGGTATATGAAGGAAACTATAAATATATATTACACATATCACAAATCTAGATCATAATAGATATGAGATGATAAAGTACATGAAAAATAAAGTCCTAGTTAAGAAAGAACAAAAGATGTATAGGAGAGCTATTGCATGACATATATAGGTATACATAATGAAAGATTGGTGGACATGCATTGCAATAAGTTACATCATCTATATGAGTGCTTACACTAGATGATATATGAATAAAACGAATGTACATATGTGTGCAACTTGATTTGATTGTTTTATATATTGCCTTATTTATTTGTAATCTAGTGCATAAATTATAATCACCTTTATATTGGAGTATAAATACACAATTCAGGAGTATAATCTTTGGTTTGCACCTATTTTATATGTAAAAGAGATGGACTAATCTAGATAGTAATTTAATTATAACCAACCTCCTTCTACAAAACATCAAAATACGAACTAACCAAAGGTGTTTGGTTTTGATCTCTTCCCAAAGAGAGCCAAAATACTTGGGTTTTGTTCCTTTGTTGCAAATAAGATTGATTGATTGTAATGTTGTCTAATTAGGTTCTAAAATAGGTATTATTTAATTTAGAAAACAAATAAAACATAGTTGTATAAACATAAGAAATAGAATAGAGATATTCACATGCACTTGTCATTTAATGAAGAGCGTCTTTCACCAAACTAAAGTGTTGGGCACCTCTATCTCAAACTTGTATAGCCTATTTCTTAATCCAAATCTTGGATGTGCAGGCATAGAACTCTTATCTATTGAAAATGAGCCAAAATTGGCAAGGCTAGGGTGCTAGGCACCCTTGCCCTAGGATTTTGAACTAATTTTGTGATGTCGATCTCTGTTACTAGAAATTTCATCTTCCTGTACCTTTGAACTATTGTAAAAGTTTAGATCTATACCTAAAAAAGTACAGACAAAAAAAAAATGGTTATGGCTATATAGGAGCTTGCCTGAGTGAAGCTCCCATTTTGCTATTCCTACCTCCACAAATAGGCAAGATGATATTGAAATTAAGTGTGTGCCCTCAACCTTAATTGTGTCTAAGTTTGTGGTGAGAAGTGACATGCATAAACATAAAAAACCTACACAAGTGTGTCGAAGTGTAGTCCTAGGTGAATTAATAAAGGTGGTGTGGGTCCAACTCAAGAAAGCATAATATACATACAAATGAAAAATAATAATAATATATAGAAAGAGATGAAAACATAAATATGAGAAAACACATAGAACCATACCAATCTCTTGAGGAGAGGTGCAAGCTAATCGGTAATCAATAGTCCCCATCATCCTTAGAGCTTTAATCATCTTATAATAATGGTGAGTGATCAATATAGATGAAGATGTCATAAAATACATGAAAATTCTAGAGTAAATAATTTGGTAAATATTTGCTATATATCTGAAAATGAGAAAGATTCTTGATTATAGATGGATTACATGGTTAATTTTTAACAAAATGTCAATGCATAATGATCAAATGCAAAGATCAAGATCAAATTTTAAAATCCAACACATTTGAAATTAATTTTTTTTCAAGCATTTCAACAAAACTAAGGTGTTAGATGCCTTGGTCCACCCAAAATGAGCTTCTCGAAAGGGAAACATAAATTTGGCAAGGACCATGACATAGGATTTGGTCCATATTTTGGGATTTGATGATGAATTAGGTGTGAGGTAAACAATGAAGATTTAGGGTATCATATGACACATTTTATTGAGTAGGGTATAAATCCAATTTTAGAAATGGTCCTAAAATTACCTAATAGGATGGACACTAAACAAAGTTCCAAAGAGTGTGAAATTGGAATTATACCATTAAGGCTCGAATAATCTATGACACTATATTTAGCCCCACCTTAGTGGTCATATGACACTAAGTGTTCAAATTCAAGAAAAAGAATAGAAAAGTAAATAATCGTGAAAATAATACCAAAACAGATTTTATAGAGGATTTTGAATGTTGATGACTAATATAATGAAGTTCCAAGTTTAGGAACCTACCATAATGTTAGGAACTAGATCATGCAAAACCAATTCATTAGTGAAGTCAAAATATTCTACACACAAGAAACTATGTTAGTTAAAAAATATTTTTAAGAGTGTTCAAATTTAAGGGTAGATATATGGCCCCTAGTTTTTGTTTCTTCTATAGAGGTAGAAATATTGCCAAAATTATTGCATTGAATTGCTTGAGGGGTAATAAAAATTCTTTTGGAAGGGTCATTTATCAAATCAACACCAAGTTAAAAAGAATCTGACAAAAATGAGAATGCAATCATGATTTCGATACAATGAACAACAAAAAAAATGAATCTAATGAGCTCAAGTTATAATTAAATAGAAAGCAATTTGCAAAATTAGTTTTTAGAGAATTTTTCTATAAATAGTGAAAGTTTCAACTTTTTTATTATTCATTTGTCTTATTCACCTTACCATCATTGCAAAAGGGTCCACATAATTGAGATAGTTCAAGGATGCCACATGAATGAGCTTATCAACTAGTACTTGATCTTTAGACAATGGGGAGAAATGTCATATAGTGTGCATCTAAGGTCATGAGATGGGCCACTCTAACTTTATTTTTTAATTTGCACATTTTAGCTATTTTTAAGAAAAATATCCCTTTTAGAGAAATGGTACCCTCACTAGACACCAAAGCATTTCATGGATATTATAGTCTAGATTGGGCAACTAAGTCTAGTTTGGGCACCAAGGTCCAAACTAGTGTCCTTGAGATTTTATATTAAAAATTTGTCAATTTGATGAAAAATTAGTTTTGTGATGAGAAAAGCTACTTATTTCTCTTTGATGTTAATGCCAAGTCACTCTAAAGATGTGAGAACATGTAGGTAGTCACATCTATGCATTGGTACATGATTAGGCATACTCTCTACCACTCAAAGATGTGGGACACCTTTGACAGATTGGTTTATAATGGGTATACAAAAATTTCATGATGATATTTCATGATTTGATATTGATTGTGCTTATGGAGCAGTGGTTCATAGAAACCTCCACTTTACATATTCTAATGGGGGAGATGATGATCACATTCGAGGATGTGTACCAAATTCTATGCCAACTAGTGCAAGGTAGAGATTTGAGTATAGAGGGGCCGTGATCAATTATTGACAATGAGGAGGACATGTTATATTATCTTGACCAGGTTGTGACATAAGATACAACAAGTTACATCTACACATCTTGGTTTTTATAGAGTGACATGGACATTCTTGTTCTCTAATGTATGGACTCACAACTTCTATCACTCTTTTTTAAAAATTGATCAACTAGGCACACATCTTCATGGGGATTCATTCATACAATTCTAGCCATGGATGAGAATGGGACTTGTAGACACCTAAAATTGTCATGTCTAATTAAATAAATATCTTTATTTATTTAATTATTTTATCCTAATTCTTCTATTAATTAAATAAATTCTTATTTATTTAATTAATTCATTTATCCTCTTCTAGCCTTATTTATCATTTAAATAAATACATTTATTTATTTAAATTATCCTTTTCCTAAATTAAATAAATATCTTATTTATTTAATTGATCCAAATTCTTCTATTAATTAAATAAATCTTTATTTATTTAATTAATTCAATAGCCTTTTCTACCTGTGACACATGTCATTCATCTCTTAATTCCTACACTACCTATCCTCTCATTATTTTCTTATTTTCTCTACCTACCCTCTAATCATAGCTGACCATTTATCTTTTACACCTCTCAATCTTATCCCTTCATTTTTTATAGTATCTTCTATATAAGGAGATGCTTCCTTCATTATCAACCCTGATCAGTGGACTACTCGACGACTCTAGCATTCGAATTTTCATATGCGATCAAGCCTACTTGTAACCCCACATTTTTGTTCTTTGTTGATCTCTTGTGCACACATAAAATCTGAGAGAAAATATATCAAGCAAGATCAATGGAGATAGGAAGAATGGAGATCCAAACCCTATTGGACATGTGATGGTATAATCTTTGTGATTTCATTTGATTTGCATTGTCTTAGGTAATCTTCATATGTTATGGTGGATCTTTGTTGTTGTTAGGCTAGGGTTTTGTGGTTGAATTCATTTAGCCTTTCATTATTGTTGTTTCCACTTTCACCATAAACATTTTGGCATGCCCGGTGGGACTCTTGTCCCTTTTGCATTTAACATCATTTGCTGCAAATTTTGTATTTTTGAAGTTGCAAATTTGACATTTTCGACAATATTTCGATATTTTTGCATTTGCGCATTTTGAGATCGTGTTTTTGATTTTCTGCCGCATCTGTGACATTTGGGATCGCGTCTACATCTTCGATAGTTTTTTACTTTTTTTTACAGATTACAGTGCCACATCTATGTTCCCTAATTGCGTTTGTGAAGCATTAAGACACACTTGTGTTCCCTAATCGCGTCTGTGTCCAGAAGACGCGTTTGTGTTGAATCTAGGTGCATTTGTGTATTGCTGTAGCGTTTGTGTTAGTGTTAACCATGTTTGTGATTCAGCTTTTGCATTTCAGTTTTTTGTGTTTCAGTTTTTGGTCATTCAGATTTTAGATCTGGTTTATATTAAGATAACATCTTCTGATCTAGCTAACGAAATTGGTGCAACTTGTCTTGAAAGAAAAATCTTTTTGTCGAAGGTCCCTATTTCACAAAGTCTTTTGGATCTAAAATTTACCTAACTCGTTTGCTTGTAGGAAGGGGTGATCATTTGAAACAATCCAAACTACTAACAAATCTTTGTTGCAGGACCTTGACAAGGATTTTTCTTTTGATCTTTATTGTGTGCCTTGTTTTCATTAACTAGCAAACACTTCAATCGGTGCACTAAAATTGAACCAGTGTCTTTTGTGTCTTGAGCAATAGGCTCTTTTTGTTTAATCTCTAGAGGGCATGTCTCCCCGTGTGGTCATTAGGACTACTAGTGAGGAGAGAACAACCCAAGTGGTAGCAAGGAAAAGCCATCCTCTTCCGAACCACTATAAACAACTGCATTCATGGTGAAAACTATGGATAATGTGTGCTGATTAGTTCATACCAGCACTATCTCTCCCCATAAACCCGTTTGATCAAATTTATTTGATCAGTTGTAGGGCATAACCCCTACCGGCTAGGAGTCTTATGTATTTACAAAGCTAAAAGTGCGGCATGTATGGCCACATGAGCGGATGCCCTTACTAGAACCTTTTTGTTTTAGAAGCCAAAATCCTTCTACTTGTTGGGGCAGGAGGTTGGACCTCTAGAGCGACCCACACACATACAGTTCTTAGTAGATATACAAAGTTCACCACAGGGAGTTTTCATGGGGACTGATGCTTGGCTGCCTCGAGAAGTGAGTGCCGAGGGTGGAGCCAGTGGGGTCAAGCATCTAAGTACCCACTCCGAATAGCGTAGCCTCATGTGGGATCAACAACTATTGTCCTGGCCAACCATAAGAATTGTGCTTGTCTTATTTTGAACAAATCAAACATTCAAGACCAAACCTCAAAACATTGTGTCTTTTGTGTCTTCAAGTGTATGCAAAACATTTTTACATCAAACAACACACTTGTATTTGAGTCATTATTAATCTAAACACTTGCAAACATTGAGTCCTCATCAACATTGTGCCCTCTTGTCACGAAAAATAGTCAAAAAATTCAGATTTGGTCACAACAAACAACTTTACAAATTGAAAAAATTGCACTCAGTTTTCAGAAATGCGTATATGTCTCACAGAACCACGTCTGTGCAATCTAATCATGTCTGTGAAGGGCATAAACATGTATGTGTTCTCTTGAGCAACATTGCATTTACAAAATCTCATAAACGCGTCTGTGTTTGACAGAACCACATCTGTGTCATGTAAGCGTGTCTATGAAGTATATAGGCACATTTGTGTTTAGAATTAAAAAACTTTTACAGTCCAACAAATAAGAACAGTCAGTTTTAGACTTATTGAGCTTCCTAGGTTATCTCTCCGGGTTTTCATCTAGCATTCAACCTACCTTTGGGTCTCACAAAGTCCATCATTGCTTTACATCTTGCATTACATTCACATTTGTCTAAACTTGAGTCAAAAGGTCACTTGCTTGTACTCATCCTGCTTTGTCAACACACTACATACAACAACATTTTGCTAAGTGGTCCCTCATCAAGGTCTATCACCTTTGGGTCTCATTTGGTCTTACTTAAAGTCAAGGTCCACTTACCTCATCAAGAGAAACTATCATCTCTTTGGAAGCCACACCTACTCTACTACATACATACTTGGTCTTACACTTTGGACATTGCAATTAGACTTCAGATTCATTTACATTCCATCCAACTCTTGGTCTTTCATACTTTTTCCATTTTCATCTAGTCTCACACATCTTGGTCAATACCTAGTTCATGGTTGAAACCCGTTCCCAAAAATCTAGGAGAGAAACTAAAGAAGCTCAAGAGTCTGCAAACATGAGTGCCTATGAGTATGACAATGATGTCTTTTTCAATTCTGATCATACCACATTACCTGACATAGATTCCTATAGAAACATTCCAAATGTTGAGAACATGGACACTACAAACAACAATGATACACACAATGACAATATGGACAACATTTTAGTGCATTTAGTAGAAGTGGAAGACTCCATTATGGATCCCTGTTTCAATCGATTGGTTGAGGAAATAATGAGGAGAGATAGACAATACTTCGTACAAGTGATGGCACAAAGTGGAGCCAAGATTCCTCATGAGTTTGACATGTCCCAAATAATGGAACATTGACCTTTGCAACAACCTCAACTCAAAATGGATCAAAGGAGGCCTAATAGCGGAGGCATTAGGGGACCACATCTTGTGCCTAAATCACCTTCATCTTTGTTTCAAAAACCATAGGTCCCATACACATATGGTCAAGCATATGATACTCACCTTCGCAGACCCTTATGGAAGTCTTATGCAGAAAAATATAATCAATCACATACCAATGCTAAGGACCAGCCACCAAAGCAATTGGATATCCAAAGGCATGTTCAAAATTTGGACACAAGGAAACACTGTGTCAAATTTAGGGGCAACACACTAGAAAAAACTCATGACATTCATGTAGAGTATGGTATACATGGACAAAACAGATATTCCATTGCTCACCATGTCTCTATACCAAGTGGTCCATATACGCAACATCATTATAGACCTCCTCCATATGAACATGTGTATGATCAATATCATCCATATATGCAACATGCTCCTCCTCCACCCGACGCCTCAAGCATGGGGTATGGTCCAAGAAGCCGGTCTCCATCGAAGAACAAATTGGAACAACAAATCAAGGACTTACAAAAGAAAATGGAGGATATAAATTCACCAAAGCCAACTTACACAATGAGAGACATATGTCCCTATCCATTTGACAAAAGCATTCCAATGCCTCCTTTTCCTACACATTTTATGACACCTAAGTTTGATAAGTACAAAGGAAAAGGGGATCCTAAGGGACATATAAGACAATTTTTCACAGCTTTCATTGAGGTAGCAGCAGAAGAGACATATTTGATGAGATTATTCCCACAGAGCTTAGGTGATCAAGCTATGAAATGGTTCTCCCAACTTCCACTTGGAATTAAGTCATGGGGTGACTTAGCAGAGGCTTTTATCCAACATTTCTCATACAACATAGAGACAGACATTTCAGTCACCACTTTGTGCAATACCAAGTAAAAGGATGGAGAATATTTTTCATCATTTTTACAAAGATGGAGGAATCTAGCCAGCAGATGCTCTTGTGAAATTCCACAAAAACAAATGGTAGAAATGTTCACTTAGAATGTTAACAAAAACATTGGTTATGACCTAAGAAAAGCTTGTTTGTCCACCTTCAAGGATGTCATTGAAAAAGGCTTAGCAACAAAAAAGGTCCTAATAGAGCAAGGCATCGTCAAAATATTCAAAGAAAACAAAGTGGACTATAAAGGAAAAGACAAGCCAAGATTTTGGAATAAAAACAAGAGCATAGTCAATGATGGTGTTGTTGATGCCAATACAGTACGACCCAAAATCATTTTTTCCAGATCAATCTTTACAAACAATCAAGTGAATACTCAAACAACTTCAAAGTCACGAAGAAAGTACACCCCATTGGGAGAACCACTAGAGTCAGTTTTCAAAAAGCTAGTGGCAAAGAAAATAATAACAATTCCAGATTTGCCTCCATATGAACCAAAGGTCAAACCAAATTGGTGGAAAGATGATGAGTATTGTGAATTTCATAAGAGTAAGGGACATAAAATAAGAAATTGTCATCGGCTGAAGAAAATCATACAAGATCTTATTGATAGAGGTGACATTGAGATTGAAGGGAATTCATCTAACCAAGAACATGAAATATTTAAAGAACCATTCCCAAAACATGACAAAGGAAAAGCTAAAGCCGTAGATGAGCAAACTAACTATACTAGAGCATCCTATAACTATGATTCAACTATCAATCACATTTCAATGGAAAATTATGTCTCTACCATTATCATCAAGGACAAAATGCCTGAGAAGTCTACCCAAAGACCCAAAATTATCCTAAAAGGAATTGGCTCTTCTTCCAAACCTACCTCTGAATGTAATGTTACAACTCGTAGAGGTAAATTCACCTTGCAAGGTTCTCCAACCAAAAACACCACTTCCTCATCAACCAAACCTGAGTATGACCTTGTAGAATAGTTAGGGAAGACACCTGTGCTTATCTCAATCCTTGAGCTCTTACGCATATCCCCTGCACATAGGGCCATTCTTGACAAAATTTTGAGAGACACTTCTGTCCCTACTGATATGAACATGGACCAGTTTCAAGCCATGGTGGGATACCTTTCCATTCCACACTCCCTTACATTCACATAAGCTGACGATGCCTCCATAAGACAACCAGATAACACACCTTTACACATTGAATCCTTTCTACATAAACATCAAATCAAATGAATCCTGATATATGGAGGAGCAAGTCTAAACATTTGTACATTGAACACTATTAAACAATTGGGATATTCTGATAAAGCTGTGAATTCTACAAACAAAATTACCATCAAAGCATATGATGATGAAGAACGTTCATCCAAAGGCACAATCACCTTGCCTCTCAGAGTTGGGCCGATTACAAAGGATGTGGTTTGTCAAGTCCTAGACTTGGATCTCACATACAGTATACTGCTAGGACATCCTTGGATTCATGAGATGAGGGCAGTCCCATCTACATACCACCAATGCATTAAGTTTCCTCACAATGGAGTTGAAATAACAGTTAATGGTGATCCTAATCCATTTATATATTGCAATAACTTGAGACCAAAAACTAAAATGATCATTCCAAGTAATAGGGAAGCTGTCCCTTCTTCTGCATACATTGATCCCGAATCATTAAAACCTTCAACGTCAAAATAAGGTGAGCTTAAAGGGAAATATCAGGACAAGGGCATGGGTGAATACACTTTGAATCAAACCATGTGCTTACAACAGGTTATGAGTTCACAAAAAGAATATGGACGACCACATCCTACTAAGCGGGTATCTATCATTACACTCAAATAGGATCCTACTATCTTCCAAAGATGGGGAGAAATGGAAGAAGAGGACTTATACAAAATATTTTACAAAGACCCCAAAAATGGTACACAAGATCACATTAGCATACCATGTGAGAAATATGGCAAAGGATTCAAGATCCTACAAAAAATTGGGTATGATGGTAAAAGTTCTCTTGGCTTAAGAAAGGAAGGCATCATTGAACCTTTGCAACCAGAATTGACATTTAAAAAGGAACACTCAAAAGGACTTGGTTTCATGTCTTCCCAGGTAAATACTTAAGAGGTAGAAGAAGAATTACAAATCAAAACTATCAAAGGTCAACAAGAGAACCGCTATTCCACTAACTACAATGAATGGGAATGGGGTTCAGACAAATCCGCCAGTGACTATGAACTCACCGACACATTCAGAGAACCAAGTGACCCACTAGAGAAGAGGAATTTTATAGAAAATTCAAAGTTGGTCAAGAAACAACCCCTGAGGATCCCACACAGTCCTTACCTCTAGGTTCTAGGTCGAAATCACAAAGAATGAGGACACCTGTCCCGAAATACACTACTAGTGATGACAACTTGGATTCGTTCATGATCGAGACAGATGAGGAGAGTGCCAACGATGACCTTGATAGTTACCTCGACATACCTGAATATAACTACATCTTTACCATTAATCCCGCTGACTTTGAAAACATTGAAGGCCTTCCCCTTGTTCACCACCTTATTGACTGGGACCATGAAGGACCTGCACAGTTTGACACATTCCAAAATGATGAAGCCTTTATTGACTATCTAGGTATACAAGATGATCTTCCCCCTGGGGACCATAAGGCAGGATACACTATAGAACTCAATAGCGTGGCATATTTTGGTGAGGGTGTTGGGCCTTCCAGTCGCAAAAGTATAAAAATATAAACAAATCATGGGTCTTATGGTGAAAACCACATTGTGGCGCTATCTGACCCCAAAAAAGTAAAAAGAAAGGATGTATCTGAGGGCGAAAACTTCTCTAAGGCACCAGAAGATGGAAGGCTCGATATTCTGCCGGCATCATATGAAGAAAAATCATCCATGTTATTAGAGGAGACTATCAAAACAAACATTGGTATAGAAGAAGTTCCACATAACATATTTTTGGCACAATCTCTCATAGAGACAAAAAGACTAAAGTTCATAAGTTTCTTCACAAAGGGACAAGTCAATTTTGCATTGTCATATGCTGATATGTCGGAACTAGATCCGGATTTAGTAATGCATCATTTGATAGTCAAACTGGGGGCAAAACTAGTCAAACAGAAATTAAGAAAGATGCATCCACAAGTGGCATTATTAGTCAAAGCAGAGCTTGAAAAATTATTGGATGTCAGATTCATATGCCCAATCGATTATCCCGAATCGATTTCCAACTTAGTACCTATCAACAAACCAGATCGTAGCATCAGAGTATGTATAGACTTCAGAGACATCAACAAAGTTTGTCCTAAGGATGATTTTCCATTACCAAATATCAACCTGATTGTAGATCTCACAACAGGTCATGCAATGTTATCTTTGATGGATGGATTCTCTGGTTATAATCAAATAAAAATCGCATCCGAGGATCAACACAAAACAACATTCACTTGTCCTTGGGGAACTTTCTGCTAGAATGTCATGCCCTTTGGGCTAAAGAATGCAGGTGATACATATCAAAGAGTCATGACTACTATCTTTCATGATCTCATGCACGCCACTATGGAAGATTATGTTGATGACCTCTTGGGAAAATCAATAGATAGAGATACACATTTGGACATACTTTCAGTCATTTTTGATCGGTTGGAAAAATACAAAGTAAGATTAAATCCGAAGAAATGTGTCTTTGGAGTAACCTTTGGGAAGCTCCTAGGATTCATTGTCTCAAAAAGGGGAATTGAAGCCGATCCAGCAAAAGCCAAGGCTATCCTAGAGATGCAACCACCAAGAAATATCAGTCAACTTTGATCTTTGCAAGGGAAACTCCAGTCCATACGAAGATTCATAGCACAACTTGTAGATAAATGCCATCCTTTTTAGCACTTGCTACACAAAAACATCAAATTTAAATGGGATGATAACTGTCAACAGGATTTCTAGATACTCAAAGATTATCTTCTAAATCTGCTAGTATTGATGCCACCAGTTCCAGATCAACCTCTATTACTATACATATCCGCTACTTCAACAATACTGGGGGCACTCTTAGCACAACAAGATGCTGAGGGCAAAGAAAAGGTAGTCTACTACATCAGTCACACCTTGATGGAATATGAGCTAAACTACACACCCATTGAGCATGCATGTCCCCTTGTGGTCTTTGCTTCGCAAAAATTATGACATTACATGCTAACTCATAAAACAAAGTTGGTCACAAGAATCGATCCATTGAAATACCTTCTCAATAAAACAATGCTTACTGGTCGACTAGCCAAATGGGTGATGCTCCTAAGTGAATTTGACATTGAATATGTGGATAGAAAAGAAATAAAAGGACAAGCTATCACAGATCAATTAGCAGATGCTCCTATGATAGATGATGCTCCTCTAACTTTAGAATTTCCAGATGAATCCATCTTGACAGTATCACACACAAAGCCTTGGCAACTATACTTTGACGGCTCATACACATAGCATGGTGTAGGAGCTGGCATCCTCTTCATCGCACCTCAAGGGGATTCCATACCAAAATCATATCGATTATCATTTCCTTGGACTAATAACATAGAAAAAAATGAGGCATTAACAACTGGATTATGGATTGCAGTTCAGTGGAAGATCCAGGAACTTCATGTTTTTGGGGACTCTCAACTTGTAATTCGTCAAGCAACTATTGACTACCAAACTAAGGATGAAAAATTAATGCCTTACAAAAGAATGGTGGATGACTTGAAACAACATTTCACGAAGTTAGATTTTGAGCAGATACCAAGAGAGCATAATCGAGCCACATATGCTATGGCTACTATTACTTCACTAATCGACCTATGCCAGGATGAAATCCCTAATGAGTTCTTTGTGGATAACCTTTTGGTTACCTCATATGATATCACTCCTACTAAGATGATATGTGTCGTTGGTCCTGATTCCTAGTTATATGGTTCCATTTTCACATACCTTCGCAATAATACCCTTCCTCTTGACTTATCTAACAACCAACATCGCACTTTCATTCGCTAATCTTCTTGATGTCATTTTAACCGATATCCTATACCGTTGAGGTCTAGATGGAACTCTTCTTAGATGTTTAGAAAGTGACGAAGCTTAGATTGCATTATATGAAGTTCATGAAGGGATATGTGGTCCACATTCTAGTGGTCCTACCTTAGCCAAGAAACTCATCAGGACTAGATATTACTGGCCCAATATGGAAAAAGACTCATATCAGTTTGTCAAGAAATGTAAGCAATGTCAACTTCATGGAGACCTCATTCATGCGCCAACACAAGAACTTCAACCAATTGCGACTCCTTGGCCCTTTTGCCAATGTGGACTCGATCTCATAGGCAAGATTTATCCTCCTTCCTCTGATGGCCATAAATTCATCATCACTACAACAGAGTATTTCACAAAATGGATCGAAGTCATGCCTCTTACACAAGTCACTGGAAAATAGATTGCTACATTCATTCTCAATTACATCATATGTTGTTACGGTATTCCTATTTCCATCATCACCTATAATGGGCATCACTTCAAAAATCAGGATGTTCGTGAACTCAGTGATCACTTCCATATTACCCATCGTTTCTCCACACCTTATTACCCCCAAGGCAATGGTCAAGCTGAGGCATCTAATAAAACCATTCTTAAAATCCTAAAAAAGACAATTGACGACGCTGGCCGCAATTGGCATATTCAATTTAATCTCGCACTTTGGGCTTACCGTACGAGCATCTACACACCTATCGGAGCTACACCTTATTCACTTGTTTGCGATGCTGAAGATATCTTGCCTATCGAGGTCGAGTTACCCTCTTTACGAGTCTCTTTGCACAACATTATCAGTGATGAAGACTACATGGTCTTTTGCTTACATGAACTAGAACTATTAGATGAACGAAGACAAACTTCTTTTAATCATCCCAAGGCTTATCAACAATGAATGAGTCGCAGTTACAATCATAAAGTCAAGCCTTGCACATTTGAGGTAGGTGACTTGGTTCTTAGAGAAAATCCTAAAAATCAGCAAGACAAAGAAAAGAAGGGCAAGTTTGAACCAAATTGGCTTGGTCCTTACATCATCACAACAGCCTATGGATTCGGTGCATATGAAATCTCAACCATAGAGGGTGAACCTTTGGAGGATCCTATCAACAACATGCACCTTCGCAAGTTTTACACATAGCTCTTCAGAGTATCCTAATTCAAAAATACAAAAAAATAAAAAAATAAAAAAAATACAAAAAAAAAAAAAATCTCAAAAAAAAAAAATCATAAACATAAAAAATCGTTACTTGGCGAAAACATGGCAAACAGGTGCCTTGTGACACAAAAAAAATTGAAAAATAGAAAACTTTTCATCCAATGGTGAAAACCACTTCGGTGGCGCCCTGGGCAAGTGCCATGGTGAAAACCGGGTCATTGGTGCCATGCGTAGAGACATTGCTCCTCCCTCCTTCAGGATTCCATTTCGTCCTTTCACTTTGCACACACTCATAGCCTATCCATTCATAATAAACTTACCCATTCCTATCATGGCTTGTTATTGATCTACCCAAGATTGGTTAGCCATTCATAATAATCATTCCTTTTCACCCCTTTCCATCCATAATAAATCAGCTCCTATCTATGGCTAAGGAAAATCCTACGTCTAGTGATGGGTGTGGAACTAAGAGCAGCACATGTTTGAAGGAGTACAACTTCTTCTAGTTTTCTTCAGTCTATCTACGCACAATCCACAATAAAGAAGCAACATTTGCATCGCCATATCCACAATAAAGTTCCATCTTCTCTGCAATAAAGTATCAGTTTCATGGATTCAGTCAGTTTTAGATGAGACACAACAACAACAATGGGCTTCAACAAATCAAATCTTTCAACAAACTCATACAACATTATGGTTCAGTGCTATCTATCCTTTTGTGAAAGTAAACATTGTGACCACAATCAATTGACTTATACAAGTGACAAGAGACACTAAACTTGAGGGCTATAGTGGATGTTGGTGTTGTGTCTTGATTTTCTTTTTATTTTATCTTTTTGGTGACATGTCTTTTAGCTTTTTCAGGATGTCTCTGACTAGAGATTTTATCTCCAGGATGTCTTTGACTAGAAAGGCGAGGATGGGGTATCACCACCTATTTTTCTTTGCTGTCTGTGGATTGTCTCTTAGTAATGCTATGACTTGTCCAAGGATATGAGGACATTGTGAGTCTAGTGTGAACTGGGGCATTCCTTGTTTGCAATTGTCTGATCTCCATGCAAATGAGTATAATGACTTTCTAGGTCGAACATATGCCTCGATTGTCATAACCTACTTGCCATAATAAAGCTCAATGATGATAACACACAAGAAGCTCTTTCACTTTCATATCTTCTATCTTCCATCTCCCTTTCTTGATTGACTTCCATCATCCTTCTTGAGTCCATGTAGCTTGCTATCACACAACTGAGTATAATGACACACCATAAATTTTTGCATTTCATGTAGTTGCACCTGCATTACCACATATTAAGCATTTCATACATACATATAGATATCACAATTACATCACCTCCTGCACACAACACATATTAGCACATTTTACATTTTCATCATGTAAATAATTATTTGCATCATCATATCCATCTACATTTCATACATTCACATTCACATATACATAGCATATTAAAAACATAAAAGAACAAAAATATTGTATTTCCTCATGTACATATTTACATCATGAAATATAACCATCACATAGAAACATACATAATGAAACATCTCATCACATAGGTACACATGCATATAGCTGCCACAAGGATGAATCTCATATATATATAATCATAAGTGTCATGCCACAATGATATCAAAATCATATGGCTACAATCACCCGAAGGTGTCATCATACAAAATGGTACAAAACTGATACATAGGGAGCTCTCTAAGGCTATGATGAACTCCCTCCCTCGGAGCCGCCTGGCCTTGACAGAGTCTGAGCCCTGGAAGGACCCATCCCAAGATCATCTCTCTTGTCCCTTCTATCTGGTGGTGGTGGAGGACCCATGACCCCACTGCTCGATGCCTATCTCCTGCCCCTCCCTCCAGTGGTCGTCATTATCCGTGATGGTCTACAGAAGCTCCTATCCCGCTGATCTGGTGGCACTGCCCCATAGTATAGGTCTCTCCAGTATCCTATCTCCTCTCCAACTTGTAGAACATAGGTGTATCTAGCTCTTGTATCTTCTGCTGGCTGCTTCCCTACCCTCAATGCTATCTCAGCCTCTATATAGCGCTGGATAGCCTGATCCCTCTCTCGCTTAGTGTCCCTCAGTTCTCTCCTAAGCCTATCCCTCTCCCGCTCAAGATCTTGGATCTCATCTGCATGTCCCTGATAGATCTCCCTCAAAGCTAGTAGCTCATCCTCCTCCTCTCCCCCCTCACCGTGTGGTTGCTCCTGTGGCTGCCCCTGTCCCTATACTTGTGGCTTCTCTTGTGGCTGCCCCTGGCCTTGTACCTGTACTTGTCTCGGACCATGTACTATTGGTACCTATAAAGGAAATCCACCTCTGCCCCTCACCATGTGAGCCTGCCTCTCCTCTCTACCCTCTCTCTATGGAACCACCCTCCTCTCTCCTACTTGTTAGGGTTTCAAGCAGATCCTAAGAAAATATGAACTAACAATTACATGCATATTTAAATACAAAAGATAAAGGAATAAAATAGGACACATATAACACAGAGATTTAACGTAGTTCACCCAGAATGGGTTACGTCCACCATACACAACCGTCCAATCTTTCTTATTATCCAGCAAAAATAGTACATCAACATTGCAATGCCTTAAGCATCCCAACCGCTTATAACATGCGTTTTTAGGGAAACAAACAAAGTCGGCCTTTTTAGGGTTTTATTACAATGTCGGTTTTCATCAACAAAAAAATGGCAAATTTTTTTTCTCAGGGGCTACCACCCCCGAACCCTCATAGCGGGCTTCGCCCACTTTGGGGGCTGCCGCCCCCAAACTCCCACCCGAGGCCCGGCCTAGCCCCGAACCCCAACAAGGATATGTGCTGAGTGTACAGTACTTTGTTGATCAGTCGCCACATTTCAACACTACTATACCCCGCCTCCTCCATCGATCTCTACCTCTGCCATCTCCATCCTCATCCCCATCACCCCCACCATCTCCATCTATCTACTCCCTAGGGTCCATCAATCATGGAAACGGATGCTCAACCCAATATGCAGTATACTCTACATCTATCCCTGCATCCTCTATCTCTGGCCACATATCCCAAGGCAAGGGAATCATCTCTACCAGTTGCATCACTACCTGATCGTATGACAATAATGACCCGAAGTACGCCTGATCCCTCACTATTCGAGCATACATCCCAGAACCTCGTGGCATCCGTTGTATCCTACCGATCTTCCTACCCATCCTGTCCACCAACTGCCTCTCAAGCACATATGGTGTCTGCCCAATCAGATACCTACTCCTGAATGTATATGGCAGCTCCACTGCGTCATCCTCCCACTCCTCGCACTCTCGGTATGGTCTCCATACTATAGTGTCAATCTCATCAATGAACCTGTGCTAGTACTCTAATCTTCTGATCTGTGGCTACAATGTAATCATGTCATATAGATACAAAAAATTGCACCCATGGCCCCTGCCTTTGAAGTGAATCGGTCAGGTAACCAACAGATGCTCATAAGCCCACACTTGAAACAATGTTACTCTGCAGCCCAATCCTACTGATCCATGGTATACAAACTAATGAAGCTCATAATACAAATGTGCCAGCATACATGGTCCCCATGCAAATCTGGTATGCTGTGTCACCAATGTCTCTAGTGTACGACCCCAACCCATAGCCAATCCTCGTGTCATCCTGTCCGGACATAGGAACTCACTGATAACTCCTACTAGTACTTCTGGTAGTGCTAATCTAGTCTATGTCATCATGTCCCATACCACGTGTCCAGCCCTCATCTCTAGTTCTGGATCCTGGAACACTCATCTTAGTGCATCTTTGTCTCTATCTCGATCATAGGGTACTAACTCCCCATCGGTTGGTATCCATAGTATCCTATATAATCCTCCAAGGTGACTGTCATCTCACCCATCGACAAATGAAAACTACAAGTCTCTTAGTACCATCTCTCAGCCAGTGCAATCAACAACCCCATGTTTTCCCAAAACTCAGGCACATACAGAATATGTCGCAAGCCCATAACCTCAATCACTACCCTATCCTCAAATGTCAGCTCTTGTCATAAACTCTAAGTCAATGAGAATCTCTCCTGTGACTCTTGCATAGGTATGTACTCCTGCAGTCAAGCAAATCAAGTGTGTTAGTCAAAGTGGCATTTCCTATTCATCATAAAATGCTGCTTATTATCCTAAGTGCTTATGGTATTCTATCCTAGTGACACTCCCTATTCATCACAAAGTGTTGCTTTCTATCCTAGTAACACTCCCTGTTCATCACAAATTGTTACTTTTTATGCTAGTGGTACTCCCTATTCATCACAAAGTACTACATTTTTACACTCCTTGTTCATCACAAAGTGCTTCTCTTTTTAGTACTCCCTGTTCATCACAAAGTACTATGTTTTGGCATTCCCTGTTCATCATAAAGTGCCTCGATCTATCCTATCATAGGGCCTTTGCTTGAGTGTATCCTCTTGAGTAGTTTCCTAATTGGTAACGTATGTTCTATCACAAAACTATCAATCCTAGCCCCATCTGCTATCCTAGTCTCCACTAGAGGACCTGCTTGAGTGAATCCTCTTAGCAACTTATCCAATCGACAACGTATGTTCATCACAGAACTGCCAATTTGGCCTACAAGACATAAATGCACATTTATGACATAAACACACTTACATACTGCACATATGTGCCTGCTCTGCATAGATGCGCTTAGCATACATAGACGTGCCCATACAACATAAATGCCCCTGCACAACACATATGCGCTCACATTTGACATAGATGCTATTTCATTCATAGACATGCCTGACACAAACATAGATGCTCCTAGCTTACCTAGACACGCCTGACACCAACATAGACACACCTTAGCATTTTTTGACCCCGCTTGACATATTCTAAAATGCATTTATTGCACTACCTAACATGCATTAATGAAAACATTTATTGCGACAAAGTACAAGGAGGTTTTGCGATACTCACCGACTCTCCTGCATCTGCTGGCCTTTGAAATCGCTGAACACAATCGAATCTATGAACCAACGCCATCATTGCTAGCTGTTGACTACTCTATGCTCTCTCTGCACTTTGATCTCTTGGATGTGTGGATGACATGTTTTCCCCTCGTTGTCTATTTTATAGACTGCCCTAGCCCTAGCCCTAGCCCTCGTTTCCAATGTCAGTCTTCGTTATCCTATGACTCTGTCACTCTATCCTATCTGGTCAATCCATTCTACCCTTTATTTCTTATCAAGAGATTGTCTATGATCTTTTCAGACATTGTCATCTAATCTCTCGAGGGGGCATATCATTCCCATCTTGGGGCAACTTTGTATCAGTTCATATTATCTTCTTTGAAACAATGCGACAAGCTGCATTGTCTCAAAGAGGGCCAAAATGTAGACACCTAAAATTGTCATGTCTAATTAAATAAATATCTTTATTTGTTTAATTATTTTAGCCTAATTCTTATATTAATTAAATAAATTCTTCTTTATTTAATTAATTCAGTTATCCTCTTCTAGCCTTATTTCTCATTTAAATAAATACATTTATTTATTTAAATTATCCTTTTCCTCAATTAAATAAATATCTTATTTATTTAATTGATCCCACTTCTTCTATTAATTAAATAAATCTTTATTTATTTAATTTTTAATTAATTCATTAGCCTTTTCTACCCATGACACATGTCATTCATCTCTTAATTCCTACACTACCTACCCTCTCATTATTTTCTTATTTTCTCTACCTACCCTCTAATCATACTCGACCATTTATCTTTTACACCTCTCAATCTTATCCCTTCATTTCTTATAGTGTCTTCTATATAAGGAGATGCTTCCTTCATTATCAACCCTGATTAGTGGACTACCCGACGACTCTAGCATTCAAATTTTCATATGTGATCAAGCCTACTTGCAACCACATTTCTATTCTTTGTTGAGCTCTTGTGCACACATAAAATCTGAGAGAAAATATATCAAGCACGATCAATGGAGATAGGAAGAATGGATATCCAAACCCTATTGGACATGTGATGGTACACTCATAGTTGAGGTAGTCCTTCCATGGATACCCAACAACTAGTATGGGCTAGTTATATGGCTTGACCTAATACAAGATGACATATGGACATATTTGAGCTTATGACATAGAGGATGGTAGATAACTCTTGTGTGGAGTATCTACATGAAGAGGTGGAACAAGTGAAAGATGGGATAATCTAACTACATCATTAGTATATGTACTCTATAAGGGAGGCATCTAAGCTCAAGGGAACTATCTAGGACTGACAATCATGTAATATATTAAGAAGCTACTCATATTTTGCAACATAAAATTGACAACAATTTATCACATGAGCATCTTCATGACTCAAGGGATATTATAGCCATTGTCATTAGGGTGATAAGACATGTTTATTTCATTATACACCATATTTTGTTCTAGTAGTGATTTTGGAACTAATATACAATCATGTTATTGTTGAACAAACCACAGGACTTAGAGGAGGGGTGAATTAGTTTAGACCTTATAATATTTTACTTCTGATAAATTAAACCTCAAACCATGATTAACTTATTACTCTAATTATGAAATATGAAAGTACCACAACAAACACATCAACATTGGATTTATGTGAAAATAAACAAGAAAAAACTATAGTGAGAATCATACTCACAATATGAAATGAGTGATTACCATGTTTTAGGCTCAAGGCCAAGGAGCTCACAACACCATAAATGAATTACAAGACTTTAAGATGCACAACCTTAGGGAAAGATATTTAAAGGATTCACAATATTAAGACTTAATGACTCGGGGCAAGATATAAATGAATGCATTGACTACCAAAAGGAACACACCTTCTTTTGGAAGGTGTTGAGGATAAATAAAATGAAATGAATAAGATCTCTTGATCATGAAATTGCCCTTGAACCACTCTGTTAAATGACCCATATCATGGAAAATACATCTAGACATCAAATACTATCTCCAATATTTTCACACACTATCTTTCACACTTATTCTATACCAAATATGCTTTCACATAATTCATATCTACTTCATGTCAATTCACATATATACCATATGTCAATAACGCATTCACACTCCTATATATGCAAGATAATTCTTTAAAACCCTTAATTAGGACAAGCACAAACAAAATAAACAATATTACTTAAATTTGGACACCTGGTCCTATAACATTCACCATGGTCCACTCTAGGAGATAAAGGGGACCAATACACATCACCACATATCCTTTTTAGATAATTATAGTGAATTGTAAAAGCTAACATATGACTCAAGGTCGAAACCATATGAAATGTGTAGATGAACAATAAAGCGTACCAGATATTTGGCCCCAAAAACATCTTCCAATACATAAAAATTAATGTGTATCTGCACATGCAATGGTGATACCCATATCAACATCCAAACTCAACCACAAAAGCATATTCAGATAAAAATTACATGATCTAGAAAGGATACACCAACTCAGTCAATTGGAAACCAAACTAGCTAACATCACAGAACTTAGAAGATCATAACATCACTAGAAAACTAAATTGGAACATTACACAAACCAATGAAGATATCTCCCAAGCCACAACACTTAAAACCACATATCAGAGAATTGCTAAGTATTCTTTGGGTGTGTTTTGATAGACAAGCCACTATTAAGAACAACAATGACTAACTCTACCATTCGATCAATAGAAAAATCATAAAATCGATAGTACAACATACAAAGACCATAAACATTGTATCCAAAAGAAAACTTCATAATCTTCACATATTGGAGGAATGAAAAGCATTATTGCACTGACATAAAAACTCTTTCTTGCATTATATAGTTTTTAAATGGAACCAGGTACGACTAAGACCAAGATCCACTTCCATACATACATTGGAATACAAAATCACCTAGAGGAGTGATCATATTTGACTAACTATTGTTAAAGAGAGTGAAATGACACATCTAGGGATTTTATTCCTTTGTTTATTTAGGAAGTGAACGAACTGCTGAAATAGATGGAGACGGGTTGACGTAAAATAAAACTAAGACTTAAGTATGAAGTAAAAGAACATTTATGATATTGTAACTGATTGATATACACACTCAGATGTTGTAACAAACACATAAATGGATCCACCTACCAAATTTGATAAAATTTTTGAGGATAGGGTGCCCCTAAGGCCTTGATCTAGATAGGGACACCCCCAACACCCTAGTCTCAATAAAAGAGGTTTAAATTTTGGGATAGCCTCTTGATGCTAATTTGGATGTGTTGTCTCTTTTGTGTACATATAGTTGAACTTGCAAGATGGAAAATGGTATGGTGGTGACTATATAGGAGTTTGCCTTGGTCAACCCCCTATTTTGGCAATTTCCACCTCAATAAATAGATGATATTGAAATTATAATAATGTGTATAGTCTTGAATCTTAAGTGTGTCTAAGATTGCTATGAGATAAAATTCCTAATAGGCAAAATAGAGTCTACTCAAATGTGTTAGAGAAAAACCCTAAATTATTGAATTGAAATGCTCTAAATTTCATAATTATAATGAAAATTTAAAGCATAAATGTAAATATGAAGATAAATATGATTTAGATCCGAATCTCAATGGTAGAAACATAAGAACAACACAAAACCATACCGAATCCCTTAGGAAGAGGTATAGGCCAATCATTAGTCTTTGATTTCCTATCATCATCTAATGTCTCTTAAAGCTTCCATGATTGAATGATTGTTTATGAAGAATGAACTGATTTGCAGATTTGAGATACCCTTAAAGTAGCACCTTTGCTTCATAGGATACCTTCAATTGCATAATTTTTTCTCTCCAAAAATTCTAAAAGATTATCACAAAATGAGGAAGTGAATTACCTTATATATGAAATCCAAGATTTTAATTTGATGAAAAGTTGCCTTGAGTTATTTATTTATTCATATAGAGTGGTAGTCGAATTGATAAGGACTTTAAAATTATCCTCTCAATATTCGAGAAAAAGAGTGTGGGACCAAGGGGGTATGGTCATCTTGGTCCTAACAACTATTTGTTGAATTTTTAGGGATGCAAGATAACATGGTTCTAATGCTAATTTTAGAACAATGGCTCAAACCCACATGTATAGTTATGTTGGATGTATTTTGAAAGATGCAATTGGGGTAGGATTAGGGATAAATCAAGAAGAAATAATAAAAGTGAAAACCTATAATAAAGGGCCCAATTTATAAAGTATGATGTGACTTGAATTAATAAAGGACTAAAGTTTTAATTAATTAATTAAAATGTATATGAAAGCCCTATAATGCATAGTATAATGAGACATACTAAAATGAGTGCTAACTAAGCATGAATTCGACACCCTAATTAAAGGCTTATAATTTACAACACTATATTTAGCCCCCACTTTAGCAGTCATATGATACTATGTGCATATTAAAGCTAAAGTATAGAAAAGTAAACATTCATGTAAAACATATATTTCCATTAGTGTCGAATGAAGCTCCTAGTGTAGCACTTCCTACAATACAACGTTATGAGCCACATCCTGAAATTTTTTTTTGTTAGTTGAAATAAAAATCACTTAGAAATATTGCTAAAAGAGATGAAATCCGAGGGTATCTATGTGCCCCCCACATGTCTTTTCTTTCTACTTAGGAGGTAGAAATAGGGTATCATGTTTACCACTTTAAATTATGTAATGTACGCAATAAAAAATGCACATTACAAGGTCTGATACAAAACCAAATTAGATGATATACATTTTAAATGATAGAGAACTGGATCATAATTCCAATGCAATAGAATACACATGAATTTGAGTCCTCTTGCTCAAGATATAAAATATTAAGTTAGACGTAAAAATTAGGGTTTTAGAGAAATCAGGGTTTTGAGAAAGTTACCAATTAAATAATAACCATTTCACTATTCACTTGTTTTATTAAGATTCTTGTGTTGTAGCGCAAAGGAGTGTATTGAGGAGAAACTCTGAGCCCATGACCAGATGTGCCCACAAGGATGGAGAACCTAGGACAATTAGTCTAGGAGGGTCTTCCACTGGATGAGTGATGGAGAGGAAAATGGATGATCTCAAATCAATAACGAGGCCTTAAAAAGTTACAAAATATTTGGGCTTACAAACCCCTCAAAAGACATCATACCTAGGTTCCTAGGATGCATGAAAAAATGAACTTCTAGGGGCCAAAAAGGGTTGACAAATGAATTCCAAGAAACCACTAACATAGGCATGTTCAAGACACTAACACAACCCCCAAACAACTTATTTGAACCACAACATTGCTTGGAACCCAATTACAAGGTGACTTCCTTCACACAGTGCACCTAGGCCTAGTAGCCTTTCATGTAGATATTGTACAAAAACAAAAGACTCAACCATCAATGGACACTCAATGTCAACAAATATGGGTTTATTTCAATAAGCATGACAACTCAAGAGTGTTACACAAAGATTATTTATGAGCATTTAGGAATGTCTGAAGACTATCATAGTTTTAGGCTTGTAATTAAACTGCATTTCCAAAGGAAGTATTCCAAGGACTCATACAAACACACACCCAGGAGTAGAAAAAATTTCATTCTATCTCCATAGTAATGTTTCCACAAATTTTGGATATCCGATGGGTCACTTTTTCACCCAACAATGTTATTTGTAGCCTTAGACAACTTTTCTAGGCCTGTCACATAAAGATGCCAGGCCTAGGGCATTAAATATCTCTCTCCAAACTCGTTCTCCTACCCCGCAGCCTTAAAAATCACTAAGAACACATAAAGAAAAAACATTCCACTAGGTTTCATGTTCAAACCTTGATGGAATATCGAGAAATCATATTTTTGTTGACCAAACCCTAGATAAGGAGGATTTTCAGGCAACTTTCATAAAATATTGAATATCTCCCTCAATTAGTTTAAACCAAATCAATGCCAAAATATAGGTAAATCTTCCCTCTATTATATCAAGTGATCCTCATGTCCTTATAGTGTCATACAAATCTATACTGACCATGGGAACAAATAAAAGACAGTTAAGAATGCAAGAAATCATAGTTTTTAGTATTGCTTTCTCTTTAAAATTCAACAACCACTTGGCCTTGACCAACAAGAGGCCTTATAAAGCATGAGGAGGGTATTCCCTACTATCCCAAATTTAATTTCAAAGTGGGTGATTGTTGGGAACCCATTTACATGAACAAGTGTAAATGTTGTAAAGTTACATAGCAACTTTTACAACATTTTTGACAACTATTAACCACTACATCAATATGACTCCTAATGTTGATGGTTCATGACCGTGACCACTCATTCACATCAAAATGGATCATATTAGACAAAAAAAAACATCTATAACTATTTTGGACATCCTTGGAATGGTTTGACCAAGGTTGACCCAATTAGGACCTTGTACGACTATGAGACCCAAATTGCATCAAAGACCTTACAATTCAAATGAAATATTTACGAATGATTGGAAATGACATTAAATAGTCCATATGACCTTGTTACAACCAAAACAAAACTAAAACCTTGACAAGGCAACATTGAGGCTCTGAGTGCTCCTGCATCATGCACCTGACCTGGAAAAATACCTCAAGTCCCTTTGAGGACTAAGTTGTAATAAAAATTGTTCTATCACAACATCTTTCTAAATTTATAGTACTTATTTATACAAAGACTCCTTCCACTAAATTAGGTAATGGAAACTTGTGTTGTGCTTGCTATTGGAGAACTTGTCTCTGCTTGGATAATGCTTCCTTTGTCCAAACTGACCCATAGACTATCTCGTCATCCCTCTGCTATCACAAAGGAATGTAGAAATTATGTTAAGAGCTCCACACATGTTGTTTTGACTGATACCTTGTGAATGTAGACATGATGTTAAGAGCTCCACACATGTTGTTCTTACTGATACCTTGCTTGGGCTTTGCAACATGCATAGACTCACTCATTTGATCTTTCCATTGAATCTTACTGACTTCATCCTTTCTCTTCATCTCTATCTTCATAGTTGCCACCCTTGAGACCCCTGTAACTACAGGTTCACATAATTTCTCCTTGAAAAAACCGTTCTGTTCATTGATCTTTCTTGGGATTAAGAAACAAGATATTGTTCCCACCAAGATTGCACCCTGTTGTATTAACTCATCTTGTCACTTTGTAAGAAATGTAGGATTAGGCTTATCTTGATCAGATTGTGGTACTAACTTACCTTCTCCACCTCCCAACAATGAATCTCTGCTCATATTGGCTCTATTAGGATCCTCTAGCCTTGAAGTGGCTATAAATCCACCTTGGTCATCCTTCCTAACCTTGACAAAATCCTTTTTTCCAAACATTATAATCCTTGCTGCCTTGGATTGCTCCTTATCTTCTTCCTGCAATGGGGTTAGTACAAAAGTCTTCCTATCCTTCCTAATGGTGTAGGTATTCTTCCTACCATCATAAAGGGCTTGTCTATCAAATTGTCATGGCCTTCCAAGAAGAAGATGGCAACAATCCATGGGAAGAATATCACAAACTAACTTGTCCTTATAATCACCAATCTGAAATTCAATTATGGCTTGCTCATTAACCAAGACCGACTGATAATATTTCAACCATGACACCCTATATGGTGTTCCATGGGTTTTTTTTTCTAAATTTAGTTTTTCAACCATCTGATTAGATACTACATTATCAACACTTCTAGAATCTATAATAACTTTACATACTTTACCTTTACACCTGCATATGGTCCTAAACAATTCTCTCCTTTGGGTCATGTCTGTAAAGCCCCTCCCCAATCAAGCTCTGATTAACTTAGTTGACCATGGTTGACCTTATTGGTAAATGCTATAATTCAATAGGATGGGCTATGTTAGACAGATAGATTGGTGAGAAAATTAATTGAACCAAGTTACAGAATCATTTCACCTTGTGGTGTACATTTTGATGTGTTATGGATTTGAAATCCTATAAAATCCACTGATTGGATAATCTTGATTCGACGTATGTCAGCTATATCTAAATTTGCAGCACTTTATTACGATGTTAGAAAGATGATGGATGCCTTATGAATGGTTGAAATTTATGAGGAATGTGATAATGTCGTTAAGTGAATTACTTTATATGTATTTCATTGGATAGATAGTAAATTGATTTGTATGATGGCAATTATATGCAGAGTGATTGAATTTTATTCCTTTTTATATGTTAAATTTATATGAGGATATTTGGAAATTACTAATGTGTAATTGAGATGAGCAGGAAAATTATCCATGTGACCATGGAAACAATATGGAGAATTAAGCCTAGACCTTTGTGCATTTGTAAAACCAGGGGTTGTCTATTTGGAAAGACAACACCCTGTATGTATCGTATTTTATTCGTAAATGTAAATGGTTGCATGTGTGTTAAATTGTATTTATTATTTTGTTTAATCCAACAAGAGACAATTTACATGTGTAAATTAAGTAATGTATTTTATTGTGTCACTTGACACATGTGCTGAATAGTGTTTTGATTTTGAGATGTCTCTTGGAGGGAAATCATTTCAACCAAAGCCTTTTTCAAATATTTGAGTGTGGTCCTAGATGTGCCTTGGGTAGAGAGTCTTTGGAGTGGTCAACTCAGGTTTGACCCGTAGGTTAACTTCAGATGGGTTTCTAAGGGGTCAAATGGACTCCTAGGGTTAGTTTAGGGGCTTTTCCAAAGGTCCATAGGGTATACCTATGGGTTAGGGGTATTTTTAAGAATGTAACCACTCCCATGTGACTGATTTGACCCCTCAGAAATTGGTTTTCCCAAGATGAGCGAAAATTTAACTAGAAGGATTCCTCCTAGGTTAGATAGCCTTCCTTTCTTGTGTCAGTTTCTCTTCCCCACTTTCTCTTACCTTTTCAGTTTCTATTTTTAGTAACTTGTAAGAGGTTGGGAAAACCAACCAATGTGAGCTCTCAATCTATCCAAGAGGTTGGAAAGAGTGAGAGAAGCCTTCTTAGGCAGGGGTTAGAGACTTAGGATGGTAATCACCCACTCTCCATCTTTGGAGACTAGATCTTGAAGTTTTAAAAAGTGTAGTATAGGAATTTTGGCTAAGTGTTGAAAGAAAAGAAGTGTGGATTTGGGCAGCTTTACTCCAAACTATCCCTTGCAAACCCTTGACAGATTCAAGGTTGGTTTAATCTCTTTCTATGTATGTTGGAAAATTGTTTGAAGGATTGTATGTATTTAGTTGTTTTCTTCATTTGTGTTTTTATTTGTGAAGAAAGATGTGTGATCTTTCCCTTGCTTTTGGTTAAGCATTTTAATTGTTTTTTGGGAGTATTCAAGGCAAAACTAAGCCTTGGGAGGGTAGAGTGGCCTTGGGGTGGAGGGTTGCTTGACAGCCTTAGAGTGAGAGGCTCTCTTTGGAAGAGAGTGATCTCAAGGGATATTATTGTGACCCTTGCTGCATAGTTATTGTTTATGCATTTGGGGGTCATAAGGGGAGGTATTATGGCTTGTATGCCTTGGGGGTCATAAGGATGTTGGGACAAGTTTGGAACTTGTGATGTGCTCTTGGTTTCCTTGGGATGGCTTTGTGTTCTACTATTTTTGCAGTTTCTCCTCAAGGTGATTAGTCCACCTCCACCCATGTAAAAATCACATTATGTGATAATGTTAAGCCTTGGGATGGGAATGTGTTTGGTGTGAGTTTTGTCTTACTTGTTTGTATAAATTGCTTGTGTGTATCCCATTTAGGTCTTGGTTCTCCAAGCTCAGGGGTGGCTTCTAGTACCTAGGTTGGGAGGTGAGCCTCCATGGTCACAACCTAAAAGTTTGTATTGTAGGTTGGCTTGGAAAAAAAAGAAGGAAAGAAAAGGGCTATGAGTTGATCCTAAAATTTATTGGTTTATAGTTGCAAAAATGTATTCACTTGAGAAACCCTCATTTAGTAGAAATGAGAGGCTAAGTTTGAGATCTACATATTGTAAAAGTTACCAAATGTATTAAATATAAATATTTGTCTTAAGTTTCATTATGAAATAAAGATGTAAGTTTACTTGAGCATACTCTTGCAAAGAAAAGAATAGGGAAATACAGTTATTTCCTTATAGGTAATTAAGATAGTATTTTATTGTTATTTACTTGTTGTAATATATTAGGAAAGAAATTTATTTATGCCTTATTTAGCTTTCGAAAAGAAATGAAAATAGTTAAAGGTTAGTAGTGTTGTTATGCAAAAATAAATGTAAATCAAAATGTAAATAAAGTAGTTAGTTTTAAATAAGAAATGAAATATTGACTTACATTTATAGGTTAAATTCGAAGAAAACATAAATAGATATTTTAAGAGTTATTATTGGAAATACATTATATTTTGCTTTTTATTGTTTAAATGGGTTTTAGGAAACGTTATTTGCAGCTGTGAATAGAAATAATTTTGTCATGTTTTCTTTTCCATTATAAAGCATGTTAGTGGAAAGTAAATAAATCTAAATATTGTTACTTTTAATTCAAAGAAATCTATATGTATTGAAAAGAAAAGAAATTTAATCTATTCCGTTTTTATAGAAAATAACTAGCTCTAAGTTAAAGGTAAATGTAGATTTAAGAATATATATATATAAAAGAGACTATTAATAAGCATAAAATAAAGATGCATTTACCTTACTTTAATTCTCTATTTATTTAATATTTTATTGCAGCCAGTTGTTAAAATCTCTCTATATATATATATCTGCATATTAGAAACCATTTAGAAATTATTTTATTTAAAAATAAATATCATAAATAAAATTTTAACGGGGCTGATTTGTGGTTTGAAATCCCCACGGGCCGCGGGTCGTGGCCACCAAGGAAAACCGTGACCCCCATAGTGGGTGCCACAACCACTAAGGGGACCATGAACTCCATAGTGGGCCGTGACCCACACAATGACCAAGGCCATTGTGTGGGCCGCAACCCACCTAGTGCGGTGTCCCATTGGTGGGCGTCATGGATACCCTACCTCAACTCCCCTCCGTTGCACGGAAATGTTGCTGTGGGAAAAAGAAAACTTTGGCCCCCCCTGCGGTGATCCCTTTGGCTCTCTGCGTGTGGTCTTGGCCACTCCCTCTGCTACTATAGGCCTCCTTCGTAGCATCTCACCTACACACACACACTTGTCAAGCACAACAAAAATATGTTTGATAAGAAAAGAAGCCCTAACCCAAATACGGGTTAGGGTTAATCATTGAAAGGAATGAGATGAGGGTTAAGTAATAGAAAACAACTTTAGTTAGGGTTTTAGAAAAAGATACAACTATAAAATAATGAGAAAAGGAGGGAAAATATTCTTCTAAGATTTGAAATAGAAATATTCATTTAAGTTATTATTTAGTTTAATAGGTTAGTTTGAATTTAATGGAAAATGTAATAAGTTATTTTTATGTTTGGGTAAATATATTTGAAAAGTTTACTAATGTAAAGATTAAATAGTATGGCAATTGAAATTTACTTTAAGAAGTATTTTTAAATATCTATCTTTGAATAATAATATTTATTAAATTTGGGAATTGTTTAGTTACAGAGAAGTAATTTGCTATTTTTGAGTAGATTTTTTAAAAGGGTTATTGATGGGAATGTTTTAAAGTTTAATGATTTATTTGAAACCTAGAGGTAATGTATATGTTGAATGTTAAATATTCATATTAATGATTGGAGGATTAACATATTACAACTTGATTTAAGTTGTATAGATACGTTTTAGAAATCTTAATGATATTTATAATTAAATGGAAGAACATAATATAGGTTATTAAATGTTTATTTGAGAGAGGATATTGTAGTAGAATTATATATATTTCTAAAATAAATCAATGACCTTGATCTTGCGAACTTATTTAACCTAGATGGAACCTTATATTAAATAAAGCAATTAACATTTTAACGTTTGGCACTGCAATTTTTAATTGCTCGATTAATTAATATTATTACGTTAAAATCGTATTAATAATTAATTAATAGATGCATGATTTAATCAAGTTATAGAGGAAGGATGTAATAACAATGATGGAGGAAACTTATTATTAGATAAATAATTGATATTGGATCAAGTAATTATATTAATATCTTTTTAGTAGAAGTTGATCTAATTAAATATCATAAAACGCAATTGAAATGAAAGGAACATTTGAGTGGATTTATTATTGTCCTTATAAAATTTATTTGTTCTGCTTGATAATAGGAGTTATCGTAATTGTTATGTAAGTAATATTCTAATTCAATCGTCTAGGAGTTTTATTGAAACCTAAGGCTCCTAGTTAAATTTAATTTAATCGCTCACTTTAGAAGCCCATTTTTATATCAATTAAGGTTTCGTTGGAACAACTTGTGAAGTTGTCACAACTATTTAAGCATAGTTTGCATGTATTTAAGTGTTCAAAAAAAATTAGTTGTTTGTGTTTTTGCCCAAAAAGTTTGGGCATGACAATGTCCTTCTCATTAGATTCCTTTAGGATTTGTCTTCTCACCATCAGTGCCTCTCCCAATTCAAGATCAATAGGTTGACTTAGAGAGTTGATGCTTTCATGTTCATCTTCTTGCACAAATGGCACTCTCTTTTCACTTCTCCTTTCTCCAACATTTTAAGTGGAACCTTGTCTATCAGGACAGTTGAATGTTGGGTGCCAAAAATCATTGCAATTGTAGCACCTCCCAGGAAAGGTGTTTTAATTCCTACCCCCACCAAATCTACCTCTAGTGCCTCTGAATCCACCTCTTTGATTAGAAACCTGGTCCTTACATTTACTTCCATCTTCTTGGTCTTCATAAGATTGTTTGGATGTAATGAAGGATCCTCGACTCCTCTGATTGCTACCTCTTCCTCTACCTTGTTGCTCATATTTTCTCCTCAACTTCTCTTCTACCCTTAGGGCCAGTTGGAAGCACTCATCCACTATTTGTGGGGGTCAAAAGGCTGATTCCATTGTGAATTCTCAACTTCAAACCGTTAAGGTATCTATCTTCCTCCTCCCTTTGATTCTCTACATGCCTGGACCTCAACCTGAGTTTGTGAACTCCTATGTTTAGGTAGCCACATCCATGTCTTTTTTCTTCAAGTTTTGCATTTTATTGAATACTTGGACCTCATGATCAATAGGCAAGAATTGCCTCTTCAATTTGTTTACTATTTTATCCCATGAATTGATCATGGATTTGTTTTGTTTCATGATTTCTCCTTGGGTGTAGTTCCACCATGTCAAGGTAGATCCTTTCAATTTTGTTTTGGAAAACTTCACTTTCTTATCCTCTGGTACTTCCTTGTACTCAAAGTAGTTATTTGGAGGATCAACCCACTCTATCACCTCCTTAACATCCATCTTTCCTTCATACATTGGAAGATCCATCTCTACATCAAAAGTCTCTCCCCTTGTTGACTTCATAGCATTTAAAAGCCTTCTCTCTTTAGGGGCCATCTCGTCTTCTTGAGGTGTCACATGAGGGTTTACCTCTTCACCCTCTTCCTCTTATTTTGAGTCACTCTCTTCATCAGTCCCCCTATTCCTTTTGGGTAAGTGCACCAAGATGGTGAACAAAAAGGGGGGTATAAGTGGCCAATTTTTTTTCTAAAAACAGGTAAACCTGAACCTCAAAGAGATTTTTGAAGGTCATGCACTCAAAACTAGGAGTTGAGAAAATAATAAGAATTGTAGTACTCTCAATCAAGTTTCCAAACTACTATTTTTTTAAAAAAATGGATAATATTAAGAGGGTCAAACCTCTCACGAACTAAAAACTATTCTTGTTTTTTTCAGAAAAACATAACATAACTGTTTTTGTGCGCTGCATAAAATATATAGTTAGATTTAGTATTTTGCAAAAACCTTTGGTAGGATGATAAGTAAGAGTGATATATATAAGTTGTGTATTTTTTAATAATTTTCCATTGAGTAATTATTTTTTTATGATTTTGTGAAGTGACTGCATCCTAAAAATTTGATACTTGTTCGTGCGCTAGGCATAACTTGCATCAAAATAATAAAAAATGCAAACTTGTTTTTCTAAAAGTATATAGAATATAGTGTAGAATAATAATATGTAATTATTTTTAATTTGGTCAAGTATATCAAAATTTATTAAAAAAATGGTAGACATATGTCTGTGAGGACTGTCAAGGCATTGGTAAAGAAAATTAAAGTTTACTATGCTAATGTTGTCCAAAAATATAAAAATTTATATGGTCAGAAAAATGAGAAGAAATGTGAGTTTATGGTGGTAAGTTTAGAGATACCCACTTGATCATTTCTAAACCGAATGACGACAAAGTCAAGAAATCATGTTGGAAGATGAAAAACCATGTAAAGGGACAAAAATGGGGGGAAAATGGGCTTGCAAGCCTTAGGGTCATTTTCCAACCCTCTTACCAAGCCAAAACCCACACGGGTTTTGAAAAAAAATGTACTATTCATAATTCTACATAACCTATATTGGTTATGTAGAACTAAAACCATTATTTTGTGTTTAAGAAAACCCCTACGGGTTATGAAGCAATAATAATGTATGCTTGTAAACTTAGCATTTACTACACATATGTATATACATATATAATATGTGTTTATGTATTTATATATGCATATCTATAATTATATATGTATATATGTATATATGCTTGTATACATGCATGTCTCTCTTCTTTTCCTCTCTCTCTCGTCTTCCTTCCCCGTCACCATCTTTGTCTATTATGAGCCCTAATTATACTCCATGAGATCCATCTCATCTCTCTCCCCCTCACACTTCTCTCTTTGTCGAGTCTCTCGCCCTTTTCTCCTTCTCATTCTCTCTCTAGCTTATGTCTCTCACCCTCTCTTCCTTCTCCTCTCTCTCTCTCTCTCTCTCTCTCTCTCGTTATCCTATCCTATTCTCACCCTCTCCCCCTTCTCTCTCTTTCTCTCGCCTTCCCTCTCTCTCCCTCCCTGACCCTCTCCCTCCCCCTCTCTTGAGCCTTCTCTGTCTGTCTGTCTGTCTGTCTGTCTATCTCTGTCTCTCTCTCTCTCTCTCTCTCGTTCCTAGTTCTACATAACCTATACGAGTTATGAGAAATTGTGAATTCTCACATTAGGTTTCCATAACTCATATGGGTTATGGGAAAATATTTATATATTAGTCCCAATGGCCTAAAAAATAACATTTCAAGTTGTTTGAAGGCCCCATTGCTGTTGCACATGATTTTCTAGGACAGTAACAATCAGGTTTTCATTTTTTTTGTCAATTTTACTTTGAAATGATTGATTTGTCTTGTATATTGGATTGTTTTTGAAGTTATTTTATCATTGTTACTTTATATTATAACAAAATGATGATCATTTGTTATTTTTTTCTTTTATCATGATTGATTTGTCTTGTATTTTGGTTTTTTTTGAAGTTATTTTTATCATTGTTACTTTAGATTATAACAAAATGATGAGCATTTGTTATTTTTTGGCTATTTGATTATGGATTTTCATCATTATGTTATGTGTAGGACAATGGGAAAGAACAAGAGAGGAACAAATGAACAAAGAGAGGCAACAAAGGAAAGATGAAGGGAGCGTGTGAGGAGATTACATGAAGGTACATCATCTAATTCATCTAATGAAAGTGATGAACATTCATCAAATGAAATTGATATGATGAATGCACCAAATCAAAATGATCAATATACACCAATTCAAATGCATATGATAAATGCACCTAATGAATGCAATGAACATACACCATTTGAAAATGATTCGGTGAATGCACATGTTAATGAAATTGAAGAAGATATACCATTTTAATTTGATGTGATCAATTCACATAATGCACCTAATGAAAATGAAGAGCATGGACCAATCTTAATGCCTCTTAGAATAATTCATATAAAACCAAAGTTCATAATAGACATTGATGAAAATATTGTGAAGCCAATGCATGGTAAAATTTCTAAAAGAACTTGCAGAAGAATGGTTAGAATAATTTTGAATATCTATTTTGAAAACTTAAATTAAAGTGGAAGATGCCAATTAGTTGTTGAAATGATTAAAAATCTGAAATTTAGAGAGACTGTGAAAATTTTGGGGTTAAGAACATCCGAAAATAATAGTGAAAGAACCATTGTGAGAAATATTTTTGATGCATACCAAGCCATTGGTTTGAAATTATGCACTAAAGATGCTAATGTTACTCGTTGTATCGTCACATCAACCATAATGGGAAAGGAAATGAAAAAATCTCGTTTAATAAGAAAAACAAGCAAGTCATTAAGGATAACTAGAACCACATTACACTATGCCTTAGAGGAGAGATGAAATTGACTATCCTAATAATAATTCTCTTTGGGCATTTTTGAGTAGACTCGCATGCAAGGACAAGGTTGTTGTTGATGCACTAAGAATGTTAATTGAGAAATATTGGTGCAGTGTCATAAAACTGTGACCCTTGCAATTTTCAACCACATTAGGGTCTTCACATTGGCAAATTGAATCCCCAAGCTTGATCGGAGACCCGAGACTTGCTCAATTCCTGAAACTACACTTTTTTCATACTCCACAATACCTAAACCTTCTTCCTATCTTGACTTAAGGGCAGGACAGGGGCATCGCACCCCTATTCCTACCCTATCTTGGGACCCTTTCTTTCAAACTATGCATTGAACTTTGCACTTAAAGAAGGAAAAATTCCATTGCCTCGGCCTATGATGAAAAATAAGTCTATTAACCCTAATTGATGAATATATGTCGCATTTGGCCTCCCATTTGCATAAGTTGGAGAAGGTGAAAGCTAGCATAAGTTCGAGTACATGAGATCGTGCATTCAAGAATTTGAGAGCATTGAAGCATTCCTTTCAAGCATTGATCATTCTCAAGTCTCCCTTCAAGGCTAGGTGTTGCATTCAAGTCAAGGATTCAACCATTGAAGAGGAGATCCCTTTCAACATTCAATTCCATACAAGAAAATCTACCTACATTTCTATCACAACCTCCCTTGAGGTGAATTAAATTTCAATCTTTCATTTACATTTAATTCCGAAAACTTTCTTTCATCATTTGGTTAATTCTAAAATTGGGGTTTGACCTAAAGGCAAACCCCCAATCCCGACCCCTTTTACTCTCTTTTTTGTGTGTAGGTTGCAAGTGTGCAACTGTATTTGTAGATTTGGAGTCCATTTATAGAGGTGAAAAAACCCTTTTCATTTCGCAGATTTTTCAGAGGACTGTGTGCACTTTCAACACGGTCCTGGAAACTTTTCCTCAAATTCACAAGAAAACTTCATCTTGACATATTATAACTAGATCCAGGTGCATAGCTTCATCCCACACTTCTATCTCAAGTTATAATTAGTTCTTTGCTACTTTTACACTTGGTCTCAAAACACATAATTCAATCATTTTCCATTTTAAAATAGGGGTTAGCCTTTCATTTCTACCTCATTATCAATTCATTTAGTATTCAATCTCTCTCCCTAGAGATTGGATCTAGTGAATTTCCCCCCCTCTTTTAAATGTAATGTGAGTGAGGTGATTGAAGGGATATCTGCAGTAAAAATTTCATCTCTCCTTAGAGGGAAGAAAATATTTCCACTTGATCTCTCCATCGTTCACTTTGTTGGTATTTTGGATGTGTTGCATTGGTTTTGTCATTGATGTCAACACTTGTCAACACCTATCAACACTTGGAGATCTTTGGTTATGTTCACCGATATGTTCAGTGACTTATGCATAGGCACCGATATTTGGTTCACCGGCAGGTTATATTGTTCACCGACACTAAGGATGATCTATTATCATTTGGAGATTACTTGGTTATGTCGAAGACATTTCTTGGACACTTTGTTTTGGTGATTTTGTTTATTGGTCTAATTGAGTTTGCATATTTGTTGTTACCAACAAGTATGTCTAGCTTATGGAATGACAAGCGTTATCTATTCTAGATCAACACGACACATTATGGAGATGATTTGCTATGCATTGAGCCGACATGATGCATCGCATATTGATTCATTTGTAATTGATTTAATTGTAATATTCTTTGTAAGCTGACCTACACATTTGGTCTTAGGCTTAGGTATATATGTAAGATCTCATTTGTGAGATTGAATAAGAAGTAGAAGGTGTGGTAGAGGATTGTAATAAGGTATATGCGAATATAAGCAGAGCTATATACGTAGACATCATTTCAAGATTCAATGACAGTTTGGAGAAGGCAATCAGAGCTTAACTGGTACTGAATCTAGAATATGAAGATGCTATTTTGAGCAGTACATTATCATTGGATTTAACCATCCAATTGTAGTCAGGGTGACTCCCATTTTGTGATTGAGCAGTGACCTCTAGGAAGTTGGCCTTTCTGCATGTGCAGACCCCATATTGTACACACATACTATCTGTAATAGTATCATTTGATTGTCAGTGAGTTTTACCACTGTGGTTTTTCCCCTTATAGGGTCTCCACATACAAATATCTATGTTATGTGTTGTAGATGTTATTTGTCTTCCTGTTTCATGCATTAAACTTTACCGGTATTGCAATTAACTGTTAAACTGTCAATCGACATAAAGTTTGGTTTACGTACATTATGCATTAAGTTTGGTTAAGTTATATTTGGGTTGAAATTTATAGACAATAAAGTCACCCCCCCTCTCAGTTTCCTCTGGGTCCTAACAATTGGTATCATAACCTAGTCCTCTTTTTGCAGAAGCTTAACAACTTGAGGAGATTCTATGGCAACAAAATATTTCAGGAAGGACAGTCCGAAGCTTGATGGAACTAACTATGGTATATGGAAGATCAGAATGAAGACACATCTGAATTGTATTGGAAAAGACATATAGGATGTTACAAAGAATGGATATGTTGGTCCTACACAGAGTCAAGATAATCCACCAACCTTGGCTAAAGTTCAGGGGAATGATTGCAAAGCAAGAGAAGCACTTTTGAGTGCATTATCAAATCAATAAATCATGAGATTATTAGACCAATCTACTGCTAAAGCTAATTGGGATAAATTGGAGACATTGAATGAAGGTGATACCATAGTCAAAATTGCAAAGCTGGAATGCTTCCGAGTCAAGTTTGAAAATCTTAAAATGGAAGAAGATGAAAGGATTTCTGCTTTTATGGAAAGAGTAAATGAAATTGTTTTGGGTATACAATGTTGTGGAGGATCCTTAAGTGAAGATGAAATTGTTTCTAAAGTTTTAAGAGCATTCCCATTGGCATATAAAATGAAAGTAATTGCTATTAATAAATTGAGAACAATGCCTAATGTATCAGTATCTAGAGATACTTTTGTTGGAAAACTTTCAGCTTTTGAACTTGAGGAATTTGGTCCTATTGCTACAATTAAGACAAATTTAGCTTTTAAGATATCATCATCATCTGCATCATCATCATCAACATATGAGAAATTTGATTGGAAAGCACTCTATGCTAGAGAACTTGAAGAAATCAGAAGGGAAAATGAAGAACTTGAAGAGCTTGAAGCACTATTTGGAAGGAAAATTCCTAAAGGTCTAGTTGGAAGTAAGTATGAAGGTAAAGCACCATTTAAATGTTTTAACTGCAATAAAATTAGTCATATGGCATCTAGGTGTCCTGATAGACATGCAAGATTGAAAGAAGCTAAAAGAACATATAAGCCTAGCCTTGAATATCAGAGATATAGATTTAAGAAGAATAGAGACAAATCATGTTGCTATGCTGATGAAGGATTTAATGATGATTCTTATGAGGAATTGACAGACAATGGATGGGATTTTGTTGCAATAACAGAAGATCAATTGACACCTACTGTTCAACCGGTAGAGCAAGCCCTGACAACTAAAATTGAAGAAAAAGATGAATGGATCATTGATTCTGGATGCTCACATCACATGACTGGTGATAAAAGTAAATGTTTAACCTTTCAGGAATACAATGGAGGTCTAGTAAAATTTGGGGATGACAAAGCTTGTTTGATTAAAGAAAAAGGCACTATATCTTTTGATGGTAAGCACAATATTGATAACGTTTACTATGTTGAGGGTTTGAAGCATAATCTTTTGAGTGTTGGTAAATTAGTTGAAAAGGGATTTCAGTTACAATTCAAGAATAGTAAATGCAAAATCATGAACAAAACTAGTTTGGAAATTGCAACCGGTAATCAGACTAGAGATAATATCTTTCATTTGAATAACAATGAGAAAGCATGTTTGATTGCACATATTGACAAAAGTTGGTTATGGCATAAGAGACTTTGTCATGTAAATTTTGATTGCATTGTGAAGATTGGTACAACTAAGGCAGTAAGGGATTTACCTAAAATTGTTAAACCTCACAATCCGGTATGTAAGGAATGTCAATTTGGAAAGCAAGTTAGAACAACTTTTAAGAGTTTTCCAGAGAAATCTAATAATGTTCTTGACTTAATTCATACTGATTTATGTGATCCGACAAGAACTAGAAGTTTACAAGGAGATAGATATTTTATGCTAATCATTGATGATTATTCTAGAATGTGTTGGGTTACTTTTCTCAAGGAGAAATCAAAAGCTTTTAGGAAATTCAAACTATTGAAAGTGATGGTAGAGAATGAAACCGGTAAGAAAATAAAATATTTGAGATTAGATCAAGGAGATGAATTCACATCTAAAGAATTTAATGCATTCTATGAAGTGAATGGAATCAGAAGATAGTTATCAACACCTTGAGTACCCCAACAGAATGGAGTTGTGGAAAGAAAGAACAGAACTATTTTGGATGCAGCTAGAAGCATGATATCAGAAGCAAATCTACCTCATGTATATTGGAGAGAAGTAGTGAATACATCAGTTTATACATTCAATAGAGTTCACGTCAAAGTTGAAACCGATAAGACCCCTCATGAACTAAGGTTTGGTAATACTCCTACTCTTAAATATTTCAGTATATTTGGAAGCAAATGTTATATTAGGAGAGATGAGTATATTGGCAAATTCGATCCTAGAAGTGGTGAAGGAATATTTCTTGGTTATTCATCTAAGAGCAAGGCATATAGATTTTTTAACAAGAGATTGCAGAAAATTGTTGAAAGTGCAAATGTGAAGATTGATGAACAGTTTAGAGGTAATTCAAGGTTAATGGACTCTCAACCAGAAATAGAGATAATCACAAATAAAACTACAATGAGTACACCTGTACAGAATGTTGATCCACTCACATCAAAATCATTTGAGAATTCCATAGTGTCTGAAGAACAACAACAAGTAAATACACCTAGGTATATAAAATTGAATCACTCTGAAAGTCAGATAATTGAGAATAATTATCAAGGAGTTATGACAAAAGGAAGACTAGAAAATGAAGAGGTATGTCTAATTTCTCAAATTGAACCAACATCAGTTATTGAGGCATGTGAAGATAAACATTGGATTAAAGCTATGGAAGATGAATTGGAACAAATTGAAAATAATAACACATGGACATTGGTTCCCTGAACTAAAAGCAAAAATGTAATTGAAACTAAATGGGTATTCAGAAATAAACTTAATGAAGATGGTAAAGTAATCGGAAATAAAGCAAGATTAGTGTGTAAGGGATATTCACAAAAGGAAGGAATTTATTACAATGAAACATTTGCACCGGTAGCTAGAATTGAGGCAATTAGGCTATTCTTAACTTTTGCAGCACATAAGAACTATAGAGTATATCAAATGGATGTTAAATGTGCATTTCTGAATGGTGATCTTGAAGAGGAAGTTTACATTGAACAACCTGATGGATTTTCTTTGACAGATGACAAAGATATGATTTGTAGGTTAAGGAAAGCTTTATATGAATTAAAGCAAGCTCCTAGAGCTTAGTATGCTAGATTGGACAAATATCTTTTGAAGCTTGGATAAACTAAAGGTAATGTTGACAACAACTTATATTACAAATTAACTAATGATGACATCTTGGTTATTGAAGTTTTTGTTGATGATATCATTTTTGGAGGAGAAGATGGATTGTGTAAATACTTTTCTAATAAGATATAGGAAGAATTTGAAATGTCTATGATTAGAGAGATAAATTTTTTCTTAAGATTGCATATTTCACAGACTTATAAAGGTATATTCATAAATCAATCAAAGTACTTGAAGAAATTACTTAAGAAATTCGGCATGGAAAACTCTAAACCGGTAAGTACACCTATGACTCCAACTGATAAACTATCTTTGAAGGATGAATCAACACCTGTTAATTCAACAAGGTACAAGTTTATGATTGGAGGTTTACTATATTTAACACAAAAAAGACCTAATATTATGAATGCAGTATGTATTGTTTCAAGATTTCAGAGTAATCCTAAAGAAAATCATGAATCAGTAGTAAAAAGGATTTTTCGGTATCTACAAGACACAACAAATCTTGGTTTATGGTATTCTAAAGATGAAAATTTTAATCTATGTGCATACACAGATGCAAATTGGGCAAGAGATGTAGATGATAGAAAGAGCACCACCAACGGAGAATTATTTCTTAGTAACAAACTAATTTCTTGGTTGAGCAAGAAATAGAGTTGTACATCTTTATCAACAATAGAATCATAATATGTTGCAGCAGCAACTAATTGTACACAGGTATTATGGATTAAGTAAATGTTGAAGGACATAAAGGTAAAATGCAAAGAACCTATAACCATTTATTATGATAATACGGCAACAATTGATATATCTAAGAATCCAGTATTTCACTCTAAAACTAAACATGTTTCTATCAAATTCAATTTTTTGAAAGAGAATATTGAAGCAAAAGAAGTGAAAATGGTTTATGTGAATACTAAAGAGCAGATTGCAGATATTTTTACTAAGCCTTTACCTAAGGAAAGTTTTGAATATCTCAGAGAGCAGCTTGGAGTTATACCCTCACCGGTCGAAACTTAAACACTTGATGCTTGGCATGAAACTGACAAAATTAACAGAGAAATCTTTTTTCCGGCTTTGATGAGGAGAGCTACTTCTCAGTGGGAGTAGTTGGATAAATTGATAAATTGGATAAGTTGGTATTTTTTAATAAGTTCTATGAACTATTTTATCTGGTTTTTGTACTGCTTTGGCATTTGATGTGAAAGGGGGAGAGAGAGCTACGGAAAAATGCATTATCTTTTGGGGAGAGTATTCATTTGGGAGAGATTGTTACTCTCTGTATCTATTTTTTGATTTCTGGATAATGATCTCTTTGGGAGATTATTGGTTTTTTGTTTTTGGCATTTCTGCTTTGGCACTTAGATGGTTTTTTCATCTTGTGTTGCCATCAATGCCAAAGGGGGAGATTGTTGGTATTTTGGATGTGTTGCACTGGTTTTGTCATTGATCTCAACACTTGTCAACACCTATCAACACTTGGAGATCTTTGGTTATGTTCACCGGCATGTTCAATGACTTATGCATAGTCATCAGTATCTGGTTCATCGATAGGTTATATTTTTCATCGGTACTCAGGATGATCTGTTATGATCTAGAGATTACTTATTTATGTCAAAGATATTGTTTGGACACTTTGTTTTGGTGATTTTGGTTATTGGTCTAATCGAGCTTGCATATTTGCTGTTACTGGCAAATAGGTCTAGGTTATGGATCGACAAGCGTTATCTATTACAGATTAGTATGACATTTTATAGAGATGATTTGTTATGCATTGAGCTGACATGATGCATCACATATTGATTCATTTGTAATTGATTTTGTAGTCACACAAATCTGTCCAGCTTAATTAAATAAATATTCGCTATTTATTTGATTAAAAATCCACTAGCCATCAGTTAATTAAATTAATATTTAATTAATTCATCTCCAAACATTCTCCTATTAATTAAATAAATTATTTAGTTTATTTTAATTAATTCATTAAACCAAATTCACAATCAATTAAATGAATAAAATCTATTTATTTAATTAAATCCCCCTTTTCCTCTTTTAAATGAATTAAATAAAACATTTATTTAAATCATTATCCCCCCCACTTGCATTTTCCTACAAAAACAACTTGCACACATTTATTGAAATAAATGAATTTTTATTTTAATAAAATCCTACTTTCCCTCACCCACCAAATCCACTTGCAAATCTAATCCCCTTCTAGATTCTTCTAACCCCTTCCTAATTAGCCTAATCCATCCCCTAATTATTGTCACATTCACAAGCAAAATGAAGTCACTTCTCAAAGATTTCAAAAGTCTTTGAAAAGCATTTAATGCTTTGTGTGTTCAACAAATTAACCTCCAAAGTCTTCCAAGACCACTAATGGCTCTTACATGACCATTTATGGCTCTTACATAACCATTTATGGTTATTTCAAACTTGTCTACCCAAACATTTATTGCTTTAACCATGTTATCCCTCTTGCCTTTTGCACAAGAGTTTATTCATTGGATAAAAGCTTTATTCTTTGAATAAAGAGTTTATTCATTCAACTAACCTTGACCTTAACTACCAAGGTCATATCAAGCATTTAATGCTTATTCCCTCTCCTCTCAACCTATCTCACATTGACACTTGTCATCCTGGGATTGGGTTGAAAGCCCTCACATAGATTGAAAATCATTCAATCCTGACCCTTGTTGAGATTGCTCAATCTCAACCATCCATTGCTCCATTTTCCCTATAAATAGAGCCCATTTCTTCATAATCCAGATCTTGAAAACTTGTATGCATTTAACCTATAGGTATTTTATAGAGCATTTAGCATAGTAAACTAAAATCTTGTTATTTTGGTTAAAATCAATCATTTTAATAGCATCTAGTATTTTAGCTTTTCATTTTACATTTGGAGCAAAATACTAAAATATCAATACTCCATAAGCATCCATAGTGCAAAAAGCTGCTGAGAGCTACACTATTTTGGAACTTGGAGAGGAGAGGAATAAGGGAGAAGGAGCTTAGAGCATGCTAAGAGGCATTTGGAGATGCCTTATTATCTTTGTTTCATTTGTTAGATATATTAGCATGATATTAGTATCTCTTTTGATATGCCTGTTTAGATTAGTTTTTGATTGACTAACACTAACAATTTCTTGTGTCTTGTGTTGTTTGTCATTTGCTAACCTTGTCCATTTCATAGTGCATCATTTGGTGAACCTGACGTGAATCTAAACACCCAAGAGATCATTTTTTTTAAACCAATAACATGTTTGAATTTTGAAATTGTCACACAGGTTGCGCTTTAGCACTATTGATCGCATTCTAGCACTATTGATACTTCTTGTTCTAGCGCTATTGTTCTTACAATAGCGCTATTGTATCAAGATTAGCACTTTTGACACTGTTTTGGCGCTTTTGACCCTATTTTGGCGCTATTGACCCTGTTTCAGCGCTTTTGCCTTCTCTATCTTTCTTTTTCTTTTAGCGCGTTTGTGTTAAATAGCACTTCTATTCAAGCACAGACTAGCGCTATTGTAACAGAACGTTGTAAAAAAGACCTTGTAACCAAAAAAGTGAAAGTTTTTAGGCTTGTGGAAGCCCCCCTTAGACATGGATTTTACTAACCAGTTGTTGTTTGTGCAGGTTTAAAAACTCACCCTTTAAAATCACAAACTTTATTTTGGTGTTTTAAAACTTGAACAAACAAACTTTCCTTTCTTTCTAGTTAGGGTCACTTGTTTCTTTGGTGCATTAAAACTGAACAAAACAACATTTGTTTTCTTGCAAGTTAGGAAACACACTTCATTTGGTGCTTAAAATCAACACTTCCATTTTTCTTGCATCAAAAGAATTTACAATCCACACTTCTATTTTTGGTGCACATAAAATACACAATCAACTTGTTTAAAACTTTTTGCAAAGCGATTTTTTTCATGCATACGTGCTTCAAGTTCAGTTGACCAGGATTTCCAATTTCTAGATTACAACACATTTTTCCATTGAAGGATAAAAAGAACACCATGACTGTTGGAGCAACATCTCCAAATAGTTAGATCACATTGCAATGGCAGATTAAAAAGACCAAGTGTTTTTCGTGCTTGGCACACTTGTGCAAAAAGTTGGTCGAGTGGTCCCACTTCTAACATACACTATCCTCTCCCTTGGCTTTCGTGGTCCTAGGTGCAAGAGAAAAGTGTTAGTAACACTCAAAATTTTCAACTTTTTAAGAGAGGCCTGCCAAGGGACACATCACTCTTGGGAATGACCTTGCACGGTAAATCCTTTGAGCCGTATAGAAATCAAGTGAGAGTGAAAGCTGTAGCCTTGGGTATAGCTGTTCCTACAGTGTAACTGGTTGAAAGGACATATGGGCCCCACCACTAGTTACAAGGCTCTTAAGTGAGTCACTGCAGAATGAACTTATGTCCAAAAACATCGAACATGACTAAATACCTTTAAGTAGTAGCCCACCCATTCTATTGATTGAGGATATTTGCGATATAATTTAGTGCAAGAGCATAGATGGTTTTGCTCCCAAGATACTCACCATACATATTTCCTTGAGTAGAAACATAGCTTTTTGAAAAGTCACTTGTGGCTTGATAAAAGTGGTGACTCCCCCATCATAAGGATCATCTATTTGTTATGATCGTGCAAGACTTAGTATATCACATCGTTACCTACCAAGGTGGGATTCATAAGGTATGTAGTACCAAAGTCGAAGAAATATCAAGATGTGGGCTAAATTTATCACAACTGGCTATTTGACCTTAGGGATAAAAAGTGCTTAAAGTGTGTTCATTTTAGTCAAGACCAAGTGCAAATTGAGCTGACTTTAGGCTTTGGAAATACACCTTAAAATACATCTAAAGGAAGGGTCATATAAAAAGTCCAAGGATTGGGTTGATCTAGACCCATACTCATTTGTGCCTTTGAGGCTACATTCTTGTGTTTGTGTGCTTACTTTGTTTTCTTGTCAAAGAAACATCAAAAGAAAATCACTTCCAAAAAACAAAGTATTCATCCAACCAAACACCTTTCGAAACAACCAAAAATATCAAAAACAAAGTGCAAACAACAAATAGTCAAATTTTATGACCATTCTTCACATCTTGCGAAAGAAGAAGTGTCATCAGAATATCAACTTGAAAAGAAGACCATTGAGCTCAAAAGCTTTGATCAAAAGGAGGAAATTCTTCTATCTAAATAGACAAATCTTTGTCTCCCGTAGAGTTTTTCTGTGTCACATGCATCTCTACCTTCAAGGCAAAACAAATGAATTTGATTCAAAATCATTGAACCACAGAGCTTTTATGCAATATAGAGCTTTGAGTTATCACAAAAACCAAGGAGGTAAGATTAATCCCAACTTTTTCCCAAACGTCTATATCACATACAACGTAGCTCGAGAAGTGCCACCAACACCCGAAAGGGAAGAGGTAGAGTTTGTCCCATTTGTGACACAAAGTTTTTATTGAAGTTGAAAACATTTTCATCCATCATCTTATTCATACATCATCACTTCATCATCAATCTATTCCAACTCTCAAAACATTAAGAGGTTCTTGTCCCAAGTTCTCTTTTTTTTAGATATTGCTTGAATCAAACACATCACATCACTTTTTAGATTGTTTCTACATCTAGGATAAACTCATCCTAAGAGACACATCTATGCAGGTTAAAACTAGTTCATGAGTGAATCCTCTCATTACTAGGTAGTTAAATCTATAACACATCTCAGATTTCTCTACACCTTATCACATCAAATCTTATCAAAACAAACAAGCAATTCAAAGAAAGAATTTCTGTCACATCTACCTTAAAAAGTGCTAAGAGATCTACATGCAACACAATTCACCAGCCATCAATCTTTCATTTCATCAACAACTCATCATCATTTTCACACAACTTCAACAAAGGCTTGTAAACAAAATGGCCCAAACTCGATCACAGTCAAGGCAATGAGAAATAGAAATTGAAGAAGAAGAAGAGGAAAATCTCAATGAATTTCAAGAAGCACTTGGAGGAAATGCAAATGACAAAAACCCAAGTACTCCCACTCCTGCAACAATAGAAAGGGCCCAACATAACCCTCTCTTTAACAAACTGTTTGACGAAATACTCTGGAGTAATGCAGATGCTAACTTTTTAAAGCTTGCTCAAGAAGGAGCAAAACTCCCCTCTGAATTTGATCTTGCCCAATTAAGACAAGCATCAGAATGACAAAGTCGCCATGAAGAGGAAAGAGGTAGAGATCCCATCAGATATAACATTCCTCAAGGTAACCCACCACCTCCTCCTCCCAATGAAATGGAGATGTTGCGGCGACAAGTCGAGAATCTCGCCCAACAACTTCATAGTGGTGTCAAAACTAACCAATTCTCACTCAATGACATCTGTCCCTATCCTTTTGATCGAAATCTTTATATGCCACCCTTTCCACGAGGATTCAAAACACCCAAATTCAAAAAATATAGAGGAAAGGGAGATCCCCGCGATCATGTCAGAGAATTTCATTCCGCTTGTCTCGAAGTGGCATATGAAGACACATACCTAATGTGCCTTTTTCCCCAAAGCTTGGGAGGAAAAACCACATCATGGTTTTCTCGACTATCAGGTGGCATTAGAACATTTGAGGAACTCATCCAGAAATTCCTCGCTCATTACTCTCATAACATTGAACGCGACATCACCATGGCTGATCTGTGCAACACTAAACAAAAACCAGGTGAACTATTCTCAGTATTCTTGCAACGATGGCATCAAATGTCTAGCAGATGTTCTCTTCAGTTACCTAAATGAGAACTAGTGGAAATATTCATTTCCAACTTAAACGAAGAAATGGAATTTCACCTAGATGTCAAAGACATGGACTCTTTTAATGATATGATCACCAAGGGTTTGAAATGTGAATGGGCACTCATCAAGAAAGGACTTATCAAAATCTGTAATGAACCAAAGGATAGTCCTCGCCCATGCTTAAATAGTGATAAACCAAGCTTCTGGAACAAAAACAAGAATATCGTCAACGATGGGGTTGTGGATGACAGGACTATCAAAAGTGCACAACCTGTGGTTCGGTTTGCAGGACAAAATCCTCCACCTTAGAATAACATGAATGTTCCTTCAAATCAAAGTCGCATCACATCTCATGAAGAACCTAGACCTCATTAGCAAAAACAAAAATGAACATACACTCCCTTAGGGGAACCCATTGAAACAGTATTGCGACAACTCATTTCTCAAAATTTGGTCACTCTACCTAAAAAATCAAACTATGAGCCTCAGGTCAAACTTGCATGGTGGAGAGATACTAAACATTGTGATTTCCACCAAGGGAGAGGACATAAGACAAGTAATTGTCACTGATTGAAAGATCTTATTCAGGATATTATTGATTGAGGAGAAATTGAAATTGAAGGACATGACCCAAAAACAACAAATAATGATCATCTGATGTTCAAAAATCCACTTCCATCACAAGATCAAAGGGGTCCTTCCACTTCCAGGAGAGGCACTGATACCACAGATTATACACAGGCTGCATATAATTACACTGTAAATCATCTGTATGATGCCAGTGAACAAGTTGCAACTATAACCTTCAAAAATCCCAACTCTAATTGCAATGTTGTTACATGTCACGACAAGGTTACCATAAAGGCAGCTCCACAAGGCACCACCTCCATACCAAAGTAGTACAATCTTGTGGAACAATTAGATAAAACACCTGCGCTTATATCCATTTTAGAGCTATTGCGCTTATCTCCATCTCATAAAACTATCTTGGATCAAGCACTCCAAGAGGTGTCAGTCCCTGCAAATCTGAATACACACCAAATTCAAGCCATGGTTGGAAGTCTAAAGTCATCACCTTGTCTCACTTTTTCTGAAAGTGACAACTCTTCCTTCCAGCAACCTCATAACGCTTCACTACACATTGAAGGCTTTATCAACCAGCATAGGATCAAGCGAGTCTTGATCGATAATGGAGCAGACCTAAATATTTGTACACTATAGTTGGTCACAACATTGGGATATGCCATAGAATCAGTGGATCCTTGCAAGAAGATCACAATCAAAGCCTATGATGATGCAAAGCATTCATCCAAAGGAGCTGTGGTACTACCAATCCGAGTGGGCCCCGTGGTAAAGCACACCATCTATCAAGTTCTGGACCTTCCTCTGCCATACAATCTATTATTAGGAAGACCTTGGATACATGCCATGCAAGACGTTCCATCTACCTACCATCAATGTATCAAGTTCCCACATAATGGTGTAGAGATCACAATCCTGGGTGATGCAAATCCCTTTGTGTATTGCCATAATATCAACCATCAACTAGAGATTACCATTCCTAATAATAGAGAAGCCATTTCCTCCACATCATATATAAGTCCCGCCTCTCTTGCTAGTTCAAACACCACTGTATCAAAGCAAGAAAAGCTTAAAATGAAAATAGCAGAGGAAGGTCCTGGGGAATACAACTTGAGTCAACTCTTTTGTGTGGGACAAATGCCCACTTCTCCTAGAACACATGGTAAACCACAGCAGTTACTCCAACAACCACTAACCATGTCGGCATGTGCTTTGATGCCTTTCATCCTTGGAAAGAGTCAAGAAGAAGAAACCCAAGATGAGGACTTAGCCGAATGGATCTATAAAGATCCCATCGCCACTGATATACCACAAGTTAAGCTTCCTACGGATCAATATGGCAAAGGTTTCCTCATTATGCAAAGAATGGGGTATGATGGTCAGAGTGCTTTGGGATATTGCAAACAAGGATGACATGAACCTCTAAGTGGATGTAATTAATCATATTTAAGCATTTAGAATCATAAATCCATTTGTTTCCAAAACATTGGTTCATATCATTTTATATATCCATTATACATATGCATTCATTTCGACATTGTCATATAAACATTTGTACTTTACATTTTGTTTATCCATATTCCATTCATTTAAAAACATCTAGATACATATCCATACATAAACATCATTCATTCAAACATTGCCTTAACATCATTGCATAAATTATCTCATCATTATATCACAATAGGAAACACCAAAATCTTGTTCATAAATCATCATAAACATACATCATCATCATGGCATTACATACATAAAGCATTACATCAAAAAAATCAAACAAATCATACATATATAAAATTGCATTCATATGTCAGTATCCAACATCATAAATCATCATAAAAACATGCATATAAAAAACATCTCATCAAATGCATACATGTACACATATCCATCTAAGCAATAACTCATCATCCTCCATAAACATCCATACATATCAACTGTATATCATCAAAATATGGGATCTCCTCATATATATCATCTCATATATCAGAGTGCAATGAAGTCTACAAAATCGGCTACCAAGAGCCATCCAAGATACAGTCCACAAAATAAACAATGATATAATACATATATGCAAAAATGCTCTCTCAAATGCCACTTTGGCCAGATGCTGTACCACCATCACCACCTGCTCCCCCACTGGTACCCGCACCACCTAATCCATCTCTCCATGGAGGCCTCATCAAACCCCCACTCACTCCTACATCCCCTGATCTCTCCCTCCGTAGAGGACCCATCACATCCCCACTGCTTTGCACCCTCTGTGATCGCTCTGATCAAGCCTGCCGCATCTGTGAATAGCTAAGAGCTCACTGACTAGCTGGCACCACCTGCTCATATAAACCCCACCAGTAGTCTATCTCTGCCTGTACTCACCACATATCCCTCATCACCTCCCCCATAAGCCCCTGTGCTCCTACTCCAACCCAGACTCTCTCCTGCAACTCTGCTAATCTCTCCACTGCACTATCCCTCTCTTGCAGTACTACAGCTAGCTTTGACTCCCATGCAAATAGCTGCACATCCCTAGCCACCACCTCTGCCTCCAAATCCTCTACTCGGGTCTACAAATGTGCTATCATGTGATCCCAAAGATCTCTAGTGGCTCCCTCCCCGATATCCATAGCAGCCTCACCTGTACCACCCTCTCCAGTAGTTCTCTCCCCTCTATCCATCGGGATCTCCCTCTCCATACCCCTACCACCCAGTCGAACTCCTCCCTATATCAACGGTCCCTATGCTATCCGTAGTGGCAATCCACCTCTCCCTCTCTGCTGAATCCGCATCCCCAAGGCAACACCTCCTCCACCTTGACCTTAACTCCCAAGGTCATATCAAGCATTTAATGCTTATTCCCTCTCCTCTCAACCTATCTCACATTGGCACTTGTCATCCTGGGATTGGGTTGAAATTCCTCACATGGATTGAAAATCATTCAATCCTGACCCTTGTTGAGATTGCTCAATCTCAACCATCCATTGCTCCATTTTCCCTATAAATAGAGCCCATTTCTTCATAATCCAGATCTTGAAAACTTGTATGCATTTAACCTATAGGCATTTTAGAGAGCATTTAGCATAATAAACTAAATTTATAGAGTTATTTCAAAAGCATCAGATCAACTTTGCATGGTCATATGCAAACATGCCTGGACTTGATCCTGATTTAGTCATGCATCACCTCAATGTCGCAGAAGGAGCCAAACTTGTCAAGCAGAAGCTTTGCAAGATGCATCCTCAAATTGCAGTGCTAGTCAAAACAAAACTCAAGAAACTCCTAGATGTTGGTTTCATTAGACCAATTGATTATGTAGAATGGATTTCCAACATTGTGCCTGTCAGCAAACCAAAAGGGGGCATTCACATTTGTACTGACTTCAGAGATCTGAATAAGGCCTGTCCTAAGGATGACTTCCCCCTACCAAATATCGATATCATAGTGGATCTGACAATAGGACATGCCATGCTTTCACTCATGGATGGCTTTTTAGGATACAATCAGATAAAGATCACACCAGAAGATCAACATAAGACAACCTTCACATTTCCATGGGGCACATATTGCTGGAATGTAATGCCTTTTAGTCTCAAGAATGCAGGAGTGACCTATCAACAAGCAATGACCACCATCTTCCATGACATGTTGCATACTATGATGGAAGATTATGTTGATGACTTACTAGCAAAATCACTCACCAGAGAAGGGCATCTCAACATATTAGATAAAATCTTTGATAGACTGGAACAATACCATGTTCGACTCAACCCAAAGAAATATGTCTTTGGAGTAACCTTCGAGAAGCTTCTAGGATACATTGTCTCAAGCAAAGGTATTGAGGTTGACCCAGCAAAGGTAAAAGCAATCGTGGACATGCCACCTCCAAAGAATATCAGTCAGCTAAGGACATTACAAGGGTGGCTTCAATCCATCTGAAGATTCATTGCACAACTGGCTAATAAGTGTCACCCATTCACACACCTGCTACACAAGAACATCCGCTTTCAGTGGGATGCCTGATGCCAGCAAGCATTTCAGATGCTTAAAGACTATCTCATGAATCCACCATTGCTGATCCCACCAGATCCAAGTAGACCATTGTTACTCTATATCTCAGCAATAAGTACAACATTGGGTGTACTATTGGCACAACATAATACATAAGGAAAAGAGTGTGCTGTTTACTACATCTCTCGAACACTGGTTGGTTATGAACTCAATTACACACCTATTGAGCGAGCTTGCCTAGCAGTAATCTTAGCAGTCACTAAATTAAGGCATTATCTATTAACACACAAGGTACAACTCATTGCAAAGATCGATCCACTCAAGTATTTACTCTGCAAAGCAGCATTGACAGGTCACTTGTCCAAATGGGTGATGATTCTGAGTGAATTTGACATCGAATATGTGGACCATAAAGCTATCAAAGGTCAAGTTATTGCAGATCAGTTGGCCAATGCACCACGCATAGATGATCATCCTCTCATTTCCAATTTTCTAGATGAAGAGATATTCATGATCACAACAACACAACCATGGAAACTATACTTTGATGGTTCATACACTAGACATGGCTCGGGGGTAGGCATTCTATTTATCACACCTCAAGGTGATAGCATCTCGAAGTCTTACAGGATCACATTTCCATGCACCAACAACATAGCAGAGTATGAGGCCTTGATCACGGGGCTCAGGCTAGCCGTACAATGGAAATTACAAGAACTACAAGTATATGGCGACTCCCAACTGGTCATTCGACAAGCAACAGATGAATATCAGACCAAGGATGATAAAATCATGCCATATAAGCAAATGGTGGACAATCTAAAGACATCATTTACTACTATCACTTTTGAGCAGATACCAAGAGATCAGAATTGAGCAGCTGATGCTATGGCTACCATCGCATCTCTCCTAGATCTTCCACAAAATTCAACACACTATGAGTTCTTGGTAGAACTACTTTGGATTCCCACTTACGATATCCCCAAATCTGAAATGATATGTCACCTTGTCGGTTCTGAATCCCCATGGTATGGTGAGTTCTACACCTATCTCCATGATCACACCCTTCATCCCAACCAATCGAATAACCAACATAAAACCTTCATTCGCCAAACTGCTCGATATACCATTATTGCTGAAACCCTATACTGACGTGGTCTTGATGGTACTCTCCTTCGATGTCTAGAACAAGGTGAGATAACAAAGGCTTTGGAAGAAGTCCATGAAGGAATTTGTGGGACCCACTCAAGTGGTCCATCACTAGCCAAGAAACTCCTGCACAATGGATACTATTGGCCATCTATGGAAAAAGACTCCTACTACTTTGTCAGAAAATGCAAGAAATGTCAAGTTCATGGCGACCTAATACATGCACCAGCCCAGGATTTGCAACCAATCACAACACCATGGCCTTTTTGTCAATGGGGCCTTGACCTTGTGGGTAAAATCCATCCATCTTCCTCTAATGGACACAAATTCATTATTACCGCCACTAAATATTTCACAAAGTGGATCAAAGCTCTTCCCCTTACCCAAGTCACTGGCAAGCAGATCGCCTCATTCATCCTCAACTACATCATCTGCCGGTATGGTGTGCCCATGTCCATCATCATAGATAATGGTCTTCCTTTCAAAAATCAAGATGTCCATGAACTTTGTGAGAAATTTCATATCCAACACCGCTTTTCCACTCCTTATTACCCACAAGGAAATGGTCAGGCCGAAGCATCCAATAAAAACATATTGAGGATCCTAAAGAAGACAGTCAATGATGCCGGCCATGATTGGCATGTTCAATTGAATCCAGCGCTATGGGCATAGCGAACTAGCATTCGAACCCCTATAGGTGCAACTCCTTATTCATTGGTCTATGGTGTAGAAGCTATCTTGCCTATTGAGGCCGAGATACCATCACTATGGGTTTCCTTGCATAAACTCATTGATGACGAAGCCTATCGAATATCCCATCTTCAGGACTTAGAGTTACTTGATGAGAAGCGACAAGCTGCATACAACCATCTCAAAGCCTATTAGCAATGCATGAGCAGAAGCTACAATCACCGAGTTAGACCTCATACATTTGAGGTAGGTGATCTTGTTCTTTGAGATAATCCTCGCAACCAACCAAACAAAGAATATCAGGGCAAGTTTGAATCAAACTGGTTGGGCCCATATGTTGTCACTGCTGTATTCAGGTCCGGGGCATATCAGTTGGCTACATCAAAAGGAGAACCGCTCGTAGATCCAATCAACAACATGCACCTCAAATGGTTTTATACCTAAGCTATACAGAGCATCAGGCTCCCCTGCATACCAGAAAATACCAAAAACATTCAGAAAAATGTCCTGAAGAAATACAAATAGATCAAAATAGTAAGGAAAAATCATGCATCCAAATGGTGAGCAAACACTCCGGTGGCACCTTGGGTAAGTGCGATGGTGAAAATCTAGCAAACAGGTACCACTCGTAAAGACAATGGCTCCAGTATCTTTCAAGCTCGTTGCGATCACATTCAATGCATACACACATCCATCCATCTAAACCATGGCTTGTTATTTGATCTGTAATCAAAGAAAGTACTTCATGCGTCTGGCATCCCTCTTTTTCATAGTCATGTCCAACTTGGGGGCAATGCCCTTAAATCTAGTTGATGGAAGTGGATTCTACATTACTTGTGATTCACTGGGTTCAAAATTCAAAACTGTCTCACAAAATCCAAAAACATTCAAAACTGTCTCACAAAATCCAAAAACATTCAAAAATGTCTCACAAAACCCAAAAACATTCAAAAATGTCTCACAAAACCCAAAAACATTCAAAAATGTCTCACAAAATCTACAAACAACAAAAAACCATTGAAAATCACACAAAACCATGGCAACACCTTGTACATACTCATCCGAACAGATACAAAACAAACATTGACAAAATACTCACACGATGACCACTTATCAATCAGACCACACAATCAACATCAACAAATCAAAACTGTCTTTAACAAGGATGAATCCTTCCTTACCAAAACAAAGACAAAAGTGATGTTTTCTTTGACAAGAAAATTATGTTAAGCTATCACATACTTGGTTGATTTGTGAGTAAAATCATTCGTTTATCTGTATTGGGATCTTTTAGCATTATTTTTTTTGTGTCGTTTGCACTTTATTTTTGTTGAAGTACTAGGGCCTGTACTAATGGTGTCTATGTGGGAAGTTCACCAAGCTACATGATCTTATGCAAAATGTAGTCATAGATCATTACGACTTGCTGACTACAGCATATACCTCAACCATATGAGCATGAACCATTACCAGGGATCCTTATTCTTTATTCTTTATGTATATACTATTTGTTTGCAGGAACATTGCTCTTCCTTTGGTTCCTTCCCCCCTCATCCAATTTGGATAAAGGTTTTATCTCTTATTACGGTATGCACTTGTCTCAGGATATGATCAGCCTAAGATCAAGGAGGACGATCCAAGTCATGCATGAACGGAGATAATCCTTGTCTGTTCCGCAAGCAATACTCTGGTTGACTTGACCCTTATATCAAGTCGTTTGTATTAACTTGCTATATAAAATCCATGTAAGGAATACTCAGGTCATCTTGAATCATTATGTCAAGATGTTTGTATTCTCCTCCAACATTTTAAAGCTCAATGATGAAAATAGAGCACTATGGATTGTCATTTCATCTTATCTGTTTATATCTTGCATTCTATTGCATATCACCCATCCATTCACTCATTCATGTGTATGATTTATATGCCAAAAGTAAACAAGGTTCGTATGAGCAGTTATGTAAGAATTGAGCTGGTCTTGGATACAATCACGACTGAGTACTCTGATACATCATCAATGCATCATACAAAGTCTCAAAAACCTTGCATTCCTCATGGTCGTATCATCATCGCATTTAGTTGCATCTTGCATTAAGTACATTCATGTCATTTTTTAAACTTAACATTGCATATAGTTCATTTTTGACATTAGTTTTCATTAATCATTTGCATCATTGCATAAATCATAAATAATTAGATTCATTCATGGGATCAAATTGTCCTTTATTGTATTAAGCCATTTACTATGCATACATTTAGTGTCAATTATCCATCATCATTTCATTATCCTTTATCATTTATCATTGCATACATTCATTTATAGTTAAAAGGTGCATTCATTCATCCATTATTAAGTATCTTATTATGCTCATTTTTAGGATTCATTCACATTGCATTCATTATCCTCTTTTTAATTGCATTAAGGTGCAGTTATTAAAACCAGGAGTTGCATTATCATCACATTATCATTTTTACTTAATCATATTTAAGCATTTAGAATCATAAATCCATTTGTTTCCAAACATTGGTTCATATCATTTTATATATCCATTATACATATGCATTCATTTAGACATTATCATATAAACATTTGTACTTTACATTTTGTTTATCCATATTCCATTCATTTAAAAAACATCTAGATACATATCCATACATAAACATCATTCATTCAAACATTGCCTTAACATCATTGCATCTCATTATCTCATCATTATATCACAATAGGAAACACCAAAATCCTATTCATAAATCATCATAAACATACATCATCATCATGCCATTACATACATAAAGCATTACATAAAAAATCAAACAAATCATACATATATAAACCTGCATTCATATGTCAGTATCCAACATCATAAATCATCATAAAAACATGCATATAAGAAACATCTCATCAAATGCATACATGTACACATATCCATCTAAGCAATAACTCATCATCCTACATAAACATCCATACATATCAACTGCATATCATCAAAATATGGGATCTCCTCATATATATCATCTCATATATCAGAGTGCAATGAAGTCTACAAAATCGGCTACCAAGAGCCATCCAAGATACAGTCCAAAAAATAAACAATGATACAATACATATATGCAAAAATGCTCTCTCAAATGCCACTCTGGCCAGATACTGTACCACCATCACCACCTGCTCCCCCACTGGTACCCGTACCACCTGATCCATCTCTTCGTGGAGGCCTCATCACACCCCCACTCACTCCTGCATCCCTTGATCTCTCCCTCTGTAGAGGACCCATCACACCCCCACTGCTCTGCACCCTCTGTGATCACTCTGATCTAACCTACCGCACTACCGCATCTGTGAATAGCTAAGAGCTCGCTGACTAGCTGGCACCACCTGCTCATATAAACCCTGCCAGTAGTCTATCTCCACCTTTGCTCGTCGCATCTCCCTCATCACCTCCCCCATAAGCCCCTGTGCTCCTACTCCAACCCAGACTCTCTCCTACAGCTTTGCTAATCTCTCCACTGCACTATCCCTCTCCTGCAGCACTACAGCTAGCTCTGACTCCCATGCAAATAGCTGCACATCCCTAGCTGCCACCTCCGCCTCCAAATCCTCTACCTGGGTTTGCAAATGTGCTATCACGTGATCCTGAAGATCTCCAGTGGCTCCCCCCCCAGTATCCATAGTAGCCTCCCCTGTACCACCCTCTCCAGTAGCTCTCTCCCCTCTATCCATCGGGATCTCCCTCTCCATACCCCTACCACCCAATCGAAGTCCTCCCTGTATCAGCGGTCCCTGTGCTATCCATAGTGGCACTCCACCTCTCCCTCTCTGCTGAATCCGCATCCCCAAGGCACCACCTCCTCCACCACCTCCTCCTCCTCCACCACCTCCTCCGTCTCCACCCTCTCCTCCAACTCCTCCACCTACCCTCGGTCCTCGACCTCCTGACCTCCTCCATCTCTGTCCCCTCTCATTCTCAAAATATGGAATTGGCTCTGCTGGATCCGATATCCATAGGATCGGGTGCACCGCTTGGTACTGCGTATACTCATCTGATATTCCTGCATCCATGACCCTCGGTCATATGTCCCACAGTCTTGCCTGTAGCATCCGAAACTCTGCCAGTGCCTGATCATATGGCAGCATTGGCCCCCATGCATACCTCTCCCAAATCACCCGAGCATACTCCCCTGATCCACTAGGCAGTCCCTGCTGCCATCCAAACTGCCTCACTGTGCCACCACTCTGCTAACGCTGTAATCAATCCATGATTCATCCGAATCACGAGCATGTGCATCACCGCATACAATCCAGTCATGGCAATACAATCAATCTCTACCTTTGTCAATCGATCCCGCAACCCCTATGCCGCCGGATGTCTCTCACATAACTGCAACACGCCTAGATCCTCCTGCACATGGACATTCATCAATCATCATCAGTTGTTTTGTTTCAAACTTTCTTAAGTTTAAACCTAGACTATCAATGGATACTTTGATCAAGTATCTTCGGGTCTCAACAGGTAAGCAATCATGGCAACCTCAACTTCAACAGACATTTATCCTAAAAATGACCTAAGTCTCATCAGGCTGCTATGGTTCAAAACAACTCCCACTTCACATCGCCATCCATCCATCATTGGCATTGGGAGATTTTCTTCATACAAACTGGGGCATCTATTTATCCTAAAATGAAAGCACTAGTTTATCAACAATAGCGCTAAACCCCTAACAAAAGCACTCAATAAGCTATCCAACAATGCTCAAACTACAAACACGCTAAAACAACCACACAGTAGCGCTAATTTAGAACAATAGCGCTTAATTAAGCACTCAATAGTGCTTATTAATCAATAGCACCTAAACATGCATACAATAGCACTAAAAAATTTCAAAAGCGCTCAAACAATAGGCCAATAGCGCCATTGCGGCACAGTAGCATTAGTTAATTGGGCAATAGCACCAAAACATAGTTTCAGCGCTATTGCTTAGACTCAACTTGGACTCAGCAAAAAGCCTATCAAAAATGCATAAAAATTCAAAATTCAAATTTGCGTACCACTGGTCCATAGTCATCTGGCCGCTGGAATCGACAGACTCGCTCAAATTGGTGCTCTGTGATCAGTACTGGCATCTTGACTGCTGCTCGCTCCTCCAAAATGTCACTATCAGAGCTCTGGTTTCACACTGGTTGTGGTCACAAATGATCCTATTTTCACCTCTTTCACCCCATTTAAACCCTTTGCAGTCACCATAATCTCCCCCCCGCTCACCGCTGTGGTCCCCGTGAACTTCTGAGCCCCCCATTTCTCCATTTTCCCCCCGATTTCTTCTATTTTTCACCCGTATTGCTCACTTCTTCTCTTCTAACACCTTGCCAGTTTTCATTCTTTTTCGAGAGATCGCCCGATTTTTCAAAAATTTTCGGTCCATCTCTCGAGGGGGCATACCACCCATTAAATTAATATTTTATGGGGCATTTCTTCACACCTATTTTTATAACTTTGAAATGACGTGATTAACCACACCATCTCAAAGAGGGGCAATGTAGTCACACACATCTGTCCAGCTTAATTAAATAAATATTCACTATTTATTTGATTAAAAATCCACTAGCCGTCAGTTAATTAAATTAATATTTAATTAATTCATCTCCAAACATTCTCCTATTAATTAAATAAATTATTCAATTTATTTTAATTAATTCATTAAACCAAATTCACAATCAATTAAATGAATAAAATCTATTTATTTAATTAAATCCCCCTTTTCCTCTTTTAAATAAATTCAATAAAACATTTATTTAAATCATTATCCCCCCCCCACTTGCATTTTCCTACAAAAGCAACTTGCACACATTTATTGAAATAAATGAATTTTTATTTTAATAAAATCCTATTTTCCCTCACCCACCAAATCCACTTGCAAATCTAATCCCCTTCTAGATTCTTCTAACCCCTTCTTAATTAGCCTAATCCATCCCCTAATTATTGTCACATTCATAAGCAAAATGAAGTCACTTCTCAAAGATTTCAAAAGTCTTTGAAAAACATTTAATACTTTGTGTGTTCAACAAATTAACCTCCAAAGTCTTCCAAGACCACTAATGGCTCTTACATGACCATTTATGGCTCTTACATAACCATTTATGGTTATTTCAAACTTGTCTCCCCAAACATTTATTGCTTTAACCATGTTATCCCTCTTGCCTTTTGCACAAGAGTTTATCCATTGGATAAAAGCTTTATTCTTTGAATAAAGAGTTTATTCATTCAACTAACCTTGACCTTAACTCCCAAGGTCATATCAAGCATTTAATGCTTATTCCCTCTCCTCTCAACCTATCTCACATTGACACTTGTCATCTTGGGATTGGGTTGAAAGCCCTCAGATAGATTGAAAATCATTCAATCCTAACCCTTGTTGAGATTGCTCAATCTCACCCATCCATTGTTCCATTTTCCCTATAAATAGAGCCCATTTCTTCATAATCTAGATCCTGAAAACTTGTATGCATTTAACCTATAGGCATTTTAGAGAGCATTTAGCATAGTAAACAAAAATCTTGTTATTTTGGTTAAAATCAATCATTTTAATAGCATCTAGTATTTTAGCTTTTCATTTTACATTTGGTTTGAGGCTTTGGTATATATGTAAGATCTCATTTGTGAGATTGAATAAGAAGTAGAAGGTGTGGTAGAGGATCGTAATAAGGTATATGTGAATATAAGCAGAGCTATACACACAAACATCATTTTAAGATTCAAGGAAGGTTTGGAGAAGGCAATCAGAGCTTAACCGGTACTAAATCCAACATATGAAGATGCTATTTTGAGCAATACATTATCATTGGATTTAACCATCCAATTGTAGTCATTGTGACTCCCATTTTGTGATTGAGTAGTGAGCTCTAGGCAATTGGCCTTTCTGTATGTGTAGACCCCATATTGTACACACATATTATCTGCAGTAGTATCATTTGATTATGGGTAAGGTTTCCCACTGTGGTTTTTCCCCTTATATGGTTTTGACGTACAAATATCTATGTTATGTGTTGTGGATGTTATTTGTCTTTCTGTTTCATACATTAAACTTTACCGATATTGCAATTAACTATTAAACTGTCAACCAACATAAAGTTTGGTTTATTGATATTATGCATTAAGTTTGGTTAAGTTATATTTGGGTTGAAATTTATAGACAACTAATTTACCCCCCTCCCCCCCCCTCTGAGTTGCCTCCGTGTCCTAACACACTTATCCCCACATTACATTTTGGTGAAAGCAATGTCTTGCATGCTTTATTCTGAAAATCATTGCATATTTTTCATTTACAATTTTAACTTTTCTGCAAACTTAATGGTAAACTCATTCAAAACCCTAGTTTTTAAAATTGAAATTGAACTCGTGTTTTATAAAAATTGCTTTCTATTGTCTTATATCTAAAAATTGCTTTGTTGTCAAATTCAATTTCTTCATTGTCTTGTTTAATTTGCAAATCGAATTCACAAAATTAAGAGGTTAATTGTCCAAACCCTAATTTTTAAAATTCATCTTGAAATTGTGCAAAAATTAAATTTTCATTTAATTTTCAGATTTGTGACTGTTTTAAGACATCCTCTTTCCTAAAATTCAAAATTTCAATTTCCCTCCTTTTTCAAAATTCAAAATTTCAAAAATTAAGTAGTTACGTCCTTAAACCCTAAAATTTAAATTTAATTGGGTTTTGTTTCAATTACAATCAATTTCAATCAATTTCAGTTTTCTAAACATTTTTCAAGGTGTCCCTATCCATTAGGTTTGACCTTTTTCAAATTTGCAATTCAATTCCTCATTTTTGTCAAAACCCTAATAGGGTCCTATTTTCACATTCAAATCTTAATTGCATGTATCTAGAGATCATAAAATTAACCAAATTTTTGGGGATAGCTTTAAAATCATCGTAGCTTTCATCCCTGGAAATTTCCGAAAAAGTTAGGAGGACCGTGCGCACTTTCAACATGGTCCCCGACTTTTTTACCCAAAATTTTGAGAGACTATTATGATTGTATTTAATAGCTTAAATCCATAAAATTGGCTGATTTTCTCAATTTTTGATTCCTCTAAAATCGCAAATACCTTCAAAATTAAACATTTCAAATTTCAAGAATTTTTTTAGAGTTAAGTGGTTAATTATAATTTGCCCTGATTTTAAAATTCTGATTTTGTCAATTTTAAGATTAAGTGGTATCCCCTTGGCCCTAATTTTAAAATTCCAATTTAATTTCATTTATCATAAAATTATTTTTGGAAATTGTGTCATTTTCTTCTTTCAACAAAGTTTAAATTGTTTAATCATTATTTTCTCAAATTTTGCATTATTCAATTTGGTAAACTTTGTTCTTATAATTCAAAATTTGAAATTTTCTCTCTAGGTCATGAGTTTTACCACTATTAGTCCTACCTATACTATCCTCGTTAGATGGAGCATTATAATTAAGGCATCCCAAGGTTTAATTACCAAGGAGATGGAGCATAATTTGGGTGACTTCTTTAATGAGGATAATGCTAATTCTTTTCATCCTAATCATGTCCCTATCTATAAAATTGATGAATCCCATGATGACGAAGAAGCTTTGAATCGAGTTTCCATAGATCAAATTTCAAAATTGGACAATCAATTTGATAACTTTCAACAATGGATGTCCCAATAATACCCTAATAGTGAAGCTCTTCCATTAATTAAAGGCCGTAAACACATGATTCAAAGTGATAAGAATGGAATTAATATATTACATGGAATTTCTCATATTGTTGATTCCAATGTCATGCCTATAACAAGTTGTGCCGAAACCCTAGGTTATTGACAACCTTCAACACAAGTCAATCCTTCTATTCCTTTGACTACTCCTATGACTAGTGTTCCTACTTTTACCTCAAACATCATGGCTACTTGAACTCAAAATGTCATCCCTACAACCATAGTCATGGGGGACATATCTCTTCTTCATTTAATCCTTCATCTTTACCTATGTATTCAATAAGAATTCCTATTATCCCTCAACCAATCAATGTGACACAAGCGAGAAATTCATTCAACAATTTTATTCCTCCTTTAGTGTCCCTTTTCCTACTCATTCATCACCTATGCCTACTTATCATAATGTCCCACTGCCTTATTCTCAATAAATTCCTTCCTTAAATAATATCACACCACCTTCTCAATCAACCATGTCTAACATCAATTCTTCTACCGAAGCGACCATTAACAATCTTGCTCAAATCGTGTCTTCCTTACTACAACAAATTGCTTGTGTGAGTCAATTCAAGTTTAGTGTTCCCACATTTAATGTTACGAGCCCACTTTCCCTTGATATTGTTAAATTCATCCCACCTAAACATGTTGAGGTCCCTCAATTGGTACTCTATAATGGAAATGGTGATCCTCTAACGCATGTCAAAACATTTCAAACCTTGTGTACTGATTTTGCTTGTGATCAAAGATTGCTTGCAAAATTGTTTACAAGAACACTAAGAGATAAGGCTTTACAATGGTATTGGTCTTTTCCTTCTTATTCTATCACTTCTTTTCAACAATTAGAAAATGCTTTCATTCAACAATTTCAAAACAACATTGGTCCTAAAATCACTTTGACTGATTTAATACATTGTAAACAAGGTGTTAAAAAAAAAGTGACTAATTTCATCTATAGATATAAGCATTTGTATGCTCAAAGTTTATTTTCCTGTACCTAATAATGATATTCAAATAATTTTCATTTCTAATTTATAAAAAGATATTAGGGAAAAGCTTCTTTTGTTTGAGTTTACTTCCTTTCCATAGTTGTGTGCAACACTCCATAGTTATCAACTATGTGAATCAAATGGACCAATATATTCCTATGGCTCCGAGTGACAAGGGGGAGAGTGTTAAAAAATTGCTGGTGAAGTTCAAACCAACAAAAGGCTTCATCAAGTTTAATGACACAATCAACAACAACAATGTGAATGCTACAATAGGTGTGCCTCCTATTTCTAAATTCTTTAAAAGAGAAAGAAAATTTACTCCTTTGAATGAATCTTTACATAGTATTATGTTTCAGTTATTACAAAGAAATGTTATCAAACTTCCTCCTATAAAACCAGTTGTTCCTTCTAATCTTGCATTCCCTTGTTTTGATAACAATTCCTTTTGTCAATTTCATCGTCATCATGGTCATGATACTGAGAAATGTTTTGCATTGAAAAGTAACATTCAAGATTTGATTAATAATAATACTATATTCGTTGCAGGTGTGAATGATAAGGGAAACAAATCAGTAGCTCCTCCTAATCAAAATATTAAGATTTTTACTGATCCTTTGCCTTTTTATACCTCTAACATGATTGAGACTAAACATACCTATTTTTCTCCTTCTGATCTTACTACCATAACTCCGAATTTAGTGAATATGGTAGAGAAACAAGAGACACCTTAGGATCCTTGTATTACATTTGACCCTAGTTAGACCATTAGGGCACCTGATGACCCTTTATACATAGTTGTGAAGGTTAAGGACATACCTTGTTGTGGTGCTCTTATTGATCCCTCTTGTATGGCTAATGTCATCACTGAGGAGTATCTTTTCACTTTACGATTGAATAAACCAAATTATGATGACACTAATATGGTTGTGAAGTTATTTGATGGATTCTCTTGTCCTACCATTGGTTCTATCACCCTTTTTGTTGAATCTCACACTAAATCTATGGATGTCAACTTTTTTATCCTTCCTTCTTCCGAGAAATTTCATGTGAAGTTGGGATACCCTTGGCTATCTTCAATGAAGGCTATTTCTTCTCCAATTCATAAGTGTTTAAAATTTCCTCACAATGGACAAATCATAACTATTAACTGCTAGAATAACCGATGCACAACTGAGATGGGGGGGGGGGGTTAATCAATTGTCAACATATTATATTAATCAATCCACTTTATAACCTTTAATCAGAGCACATACAAATTGAATACTAGAATAGAATAAACAAATAACGGTAAGAAATAAAACTTAAGAATGAAATAGATAATTAACACAATGCAACCATACCACATAGCACTATGATTTGTATGTGGAAAACCTGGTAAAGGGAAAATGCACGGTGGAAGCCTACCCACAATCAGATAATACTTCTATAGAAAGTATGTGATACAATAAGGGGCCTGCACATGCAAGAAGGCACACTTCCTAGAGCGTATTGCTCATTACAAAGGAGTTTCACTGACTACAGAGAGGTTATAACCACCTCAATATAATTGGAAAACAATCCACAAGAATGAACTGCCAATGATAGCATCTACTATGCCTGATTACAGTCCTGGTTAAGCTCAATACCAGAGGCCTTTGACATCTTACATAAACCCAATTCGATCACCTATGATTGACCAAATCTCCTTCGCATGTGATCTTTCATTCCATGACCATGACCACCACAATCTACAATGAGATCTTACATCATTTTATACAAACCCTAAGGCCTAAACCAACTAGGTTGGCCACCTAAAAGATATTACAATAATATCATTACATACATCCACATTACAGTGATATAACATGTCGGCTTTAGACCAAAACAACATTAACCAATCCATAAATCATCCTAGTAATGTGTAGAGAACACGTAACATGATACCGGTCCATAACCTGGACCCAAATAGATTCACCACGATAAAGAAATGTCCCCAATCAGTCGAGGCATGAACAAAGATCACCTTCTGCATCCTGAATTTCATCTAGAAGCCACACCAACACCATTTATGCATCATGTCAAAGATTCTCAGTAAAAGCTTTGCCAATAAAACCTTAAACGCTTACCAGTATAGGCTTAGTAGAGTGTATGATAGCATCTGATAAAAAATTCAATACCAACTTACCAGAACATACTCTCGAAAAATCAAACCAAACATATTCCATTGATCAAAACATGTCGGTAGTATCCAACTGATAGTCCCTTCTACTAGTAACACTAGTTCTTCTACTGGTAACCAAAATCTATCTGTTGGTAACCAATCATAACAACTAGTGTTGAAATCAATGACAAAACATCAATGCAACACATAATCAATTCCTTCATATTGCCAACATTAACCATATATTATTTTGACCATTCGAAAGAAGCCCAGGTGTTCCTATTGATTTATTTTGGCCTAAGCAATTTCAATCTCTTCCATCAAGGAGAGATGCTCTTTTCCAATCTTATAAAAAATGGAAGAAAGATATGATCTTATCCTTAAGTCAACCTAGATCCCCAACAATTGACATTCCTATCATTCTTGAAGATGAATTTATTCCCCTAACGGATAGAAATAATCTTAGTCTTAAGGAAGATCCTCGACCTATTCCTATGGATGTGACTATGCCTTCTCCTAAGAAGAACACCAATATCCCTCCTAAGGTTAGACCTATACCTCCTCCTCATGATGGACATGGTATCCTTCCTACACCTAATACTCCTCCTTTATATGGTGCAACTCCATCTCCTTCCTCTTATAGAGAAAAGAGGCCCACCTCTCGTCTTGTCCATCCTAAAAGACCTCAACCTAAACCTTCAACTATCAAAGAGGAGAATATTCCTCCTTTAAAACATGTTCCTCCTTCTTCCCAACCTTTGGCTAAAACTTGACGAAATCGTTGTGCAAGAGAATGCCAACAAAGAAACCATGTTCAAACTCGACAAGCTGTCCCTCAAAATATTCAATCTCCTAGAACTCCACCAGTTTGTATGATTCCCTTTTCTCCTAAGTAAGATGTTCAACCTAAATCTCCAAATCGTAAATTAAAAAAACATGTGATGGTTTTACTTCTATTCATGTGAGAGCTCCTCCTTCTATAAATCTTGATGAGTAAATAGGTGAAAATGTTATTCACGATGGAAATACAACTCCTAATGCTTTTGATAGTGACTATGAATATGTTGATGTTGACAAACATTTATCAGTTGGATTTTCAAAATCCCTAATCCTAGCTCCCAAAGTTGAACAAAGTGACTTACCACATGATCATAGTCCTTGTTTTGATCTTGTGATAGATCCATCTTTTGTGCTCGATGTCACTCCTCTGGCCTATTTCTCACCTTCCTGAAATGGTGAGCAACAAGATTGGGAGGTGGATGTTGTGCTAGATTAGCAACATTAGCATTGTAGATCTTCTCCCTCTATCCTTTCTTTCTCTTTTGTGATTATTCTTGTATGTGTATCCTTTTTCTTCTATTTTCCCCCTTAATGTCTACTTGAGGACAATGCAAAGCATTGAGATCTCTTTTGGTCTCTCTCATGTTGACTCAAAAAGACATTTGTGTTCCCTTTCTTCCAAGGAAGTTTCCTTTCTTTGGGGAATAATGACTATTCTATGCACATATACATATGATATAGATGAGTTATCATACAACATACTAATCCCAAGGAAAGAAAAATTACCTCGTGTGTTGTGTTCATTATCCCTGGGTTTTTTCCTTGACTTGGGGCTAAATCCTTGTGATAGTGTGCTCCCTCTCACTCTTTTTCTCTTGGGTGTATCCTACCTTAAATAAATCACTCCCGATAAGGCATGCATGATTTCTTTAACATGGGGGGATACACCGCTCATATTTTCCTTCTTGATACTTAAAGTTACTGAGTGAATTGGACTTTGCTTTATAATTTTTGGCATCCTTGTTTTTCATGACTCATAGTGAGGGGAACCTTGCTACTTGCAATCATGGTTCTTCCCTTCTTGATCTTCCCTTTTACTTTTTCAATCGAAGTAGTAAGATCCTAAGTCCACTAGGGGCATGGTGTATCTTTCCTTATTGACATGGTAGAAGTCTTTCAATCTTGTTTCCTTGTACTTTACCAACAATATTGGCATATGATTACAGTCTCACTAAAGTGGGGGCTAAATATAGTGTCATAAAATTGTGACGCTTGCAATTTTTGACCACATTAGGGTCTTTACATTGGAAAATCAAATCCCCAAGCCTAATCAGAGACCCGAGACTTGCTCAATCTCTGAAACTACATTTTTTTCGCACTCTACACAACCTAAACCTATTTCCTATCCTGAATTAAGTGTAGGACAAGGTCATGCCCCCCCTGTCCCCCCTAGGATAGGGGCATGGGACCCCTGTCAGTGGTGTGGCACCCCTATCCCTACCCTATCTTGGGGCCCCTTCTTTAAAACTATGCATTGAACTTTGCACTTAAAGTGGGGAAACTTCCCCTGTGTCAGACTATGCTAAAAAATCAGTTTATTAACCCTAATTGACATGTATATATGTTGCATTTTCCCTCCCATTTGTATAAGTTGGAGAAGGTGAAAATTGGCATAAGTTGAAATACATGAGATCGTGCATTCAAGCATTTAAGAGAATTCAAGTATTCAAGCTTTCCTTCCAAGCATTGAGCATTCTCAAGTCTACCTTCAAGGCTAGGTATTGTATTCAAGTCACAGATTCAACCATTGAAGAGGAGATGCCTTTCAACATTCAATTCCATACAAGCAAATCTACCTACATTTCTATTACAACCTCCCTTGAGGTGAATTACATTTCAATCTTTAATTTACATTTACTTGCAAAAAAATTCTTTCATCATTTGGTTAATTCCAAAACTAGGGTTTGACTTGAAGGAAAACCCCTAATCCCAACCCCTTTTCCTCTATTTTATGTTTGTAGGTTGTAGGTGAGTAGCTGTATTTGCAAATTTGGACTCTATTTATAGAGGCGGAAAATCTCTTTTCGTTTCGTGGATTTTTTAGAGGACCATGTGCACTTTCAACATGGTATCAAAATTTTTTCCTCAAATTTGCAAGGCAACTTCATCTCAACATATTATAACTAGATCCAAGTGCACAGCTTCATCCCACGCATCTATCTCAAGTTATAATCAATTCTTTGCTACTTTTACACTTCATCTCAAAACACATAATTCAATCATTTTCCATTCTAAAAGAGTGGTTAGCCTATCATTTCTACCTCATTATCAATTCATTTAGTATTCAATATCTCTCCCTAGAGATTTGTTCTAGTGAATTTCCCCCCCTCTTTTAAATGTAATATGCATGAGATGATTGAAGGGAAATCTGCAGTGAAACTTTCATCTCTCCTTGGAGGGAAGAAAAACTTTCCTCTTGATCTCTCCATCATTCACTTTTCCCCAATATTACAATTGGCATGACAACACAAGGGTTTCACCCAGCCAAAGAGATGTTGTTATAAGGCGAATTGGAATTAGAAATCATGAGCCACATCCAAAACACTATTTAGATATGACTCAAACACAATTTTTGAAAGGTTTCTTCAAAGTATTTCTCAGATTAAAATTAGTCAAATATTTTTTGAGATGATAAAACCATTTTATGTTAAGATTAATCATGCATGTACTACATGTTGTTGTAGGGTCCATGTTGAATTTTCCATGCATTATGATATTTATTGCTATATATGTTGTACTTTGCACACTAATGATGTTTTGCGAGAATGTGGTCTACAAGAACCTCCTCAGTCACCGAGATAATTTATTTCAAGTGTACTATGTAGATAAAATGAGAGGTTTTTGTCCTACATGTGGTGCTTTACAACAGTTGCATAGATGCGTACATCTGGATATCACACATGAAATTGGTAAGGAACTAGTTTTTATTTGAAAATACAAGTTAGTCACCTATGGTGTTAACGATGGAAAAGATTTAAAGACGTGTGAGTTAGTGAAAAGAGATATATCAATAGCTTTTTTTATGAAGATGTTTCAAGAGAAATTAGTGTATGAGTACATAGGTCACACACATAGAGCTAGGTGGTTAGATGAGAAATTTGAGTTATGTAAGGACACTTTCCCCATCGGCACTATTATCTTTGTCATTGATTTTGCTGAGAATTATACACTAAAGATGCAAAATGAAGTACAATCTATATATTACCACTCTACACAAGTTATGATTTTTGTACACATAGCATTCATGCATGCACATGATAACACCGAGGAGGACAAAAAGATTATAAGAGAATACCACTTCTATATCAGTGATGATCGTACTCATTCCTCAGAGTTTGTGCATGGATTCTTTACATTCTTCTATGCTAGTTTAAGGGAAAGAGATATAAAATACAACCAACACTTAATATGGTAGGATAATTGCACCGCACAATTCAAGAATGCAAGGATGTTCTACTGGTTGACTAGGATGCATGTGACAAGTGGTGTGCAACATTTTTGGAATTTCACTGAGGCAGGGCATGGAAAGGGAGAGCATGATCGTACGAGAGCATGTGTGAAAAGAGCTCTTACAAAAGAGGAATTGAAGTATGAAGGTGGTGCAATATTAATAGATGTAGAAACATTTGTGCAATGATATAACTCTATATGGGACTAGGTAATTCATGCAATTCTATTATTTCTAGATATTTTTAGTTAATATGTGAATCTAACATTGAAAAATATCTAGATTGTTTTACACTTATAGGATCAAGTGACATGCATTCATTTAGAAGTTCATATGCAACATCACTAGTTATTTATACTAGATAGATTGCATGCTCTTGCTCTTCATGTATGCATTTTGTGTTGGATGAATGTGAATCAAAAGAGTGGGTTGACCAATGGTCTTGTAGACCTTTGCAAACCCTAGATACATATCAAATTCCTAGAGCAATACAAATGAACCAGATTGAATCATTAGTGGATTTTGACCATGTATCAGACATAGTTGAACTAGGTAAAGGGTTGCAATTTTTTACTTGGGTCAATTTTAAGCTCAATTTAATTATTAGTATTAACTTATGTTGATTTTGGTATTAACTTATAGCCTTCTATTAAATGTAGGTCATGTATATGCAGTTATTGCGGATGAGAACAATGAAGAAGGAATAGATTACTTTTTTTGTCGTTGTATTGAGGCCAAAAAGAAATCAACTTCTATAGTGGTTGATGGAGAGGGTATTGAGTACCCAATAAGATCCATTGTTGTGACAAGGACATGGCTTATAAGGTACCATTGTTGTGTCGAGTTGTATTGAGACCTCTTAAACTCATTTATTTATCAGTCGTTGTATTGATTTTGGCATTAACTTATCCTTCTATAAAATATAGGTACCCTATCTAAAATTCTAATGCCTGGTTGTTTGAGGACTTTGAGGCACACAAACATATTCTTCATTACTCAAACCTTCTTGTTGCAACAAATATTCATTTGATTAAATATCGTGGTAGACCTCTTAACAAGGATTTGTGGAAAGTTCGTGAATTTGACCACAAGGCTATACTTGAGACACTAAGGGTTAGAGCTGATCTAGAAGGTTTACTTGATTGATTTTGGGCATTCCAAAAGAATAATTCTACAACATGATAGAATAATTTTGACAATTTTGTATATATCTTTTGTGAATTGTTGTAAATTCACTTTTTCGGATGTGCTCTACATGCATATGAGTTGTAATATGCCTATGAGTTGTAATGTGCATATGTAGTTGCCAAATTTTGTATATAAAAACATCAATGAGTTGTAATGTGCATATCTAGATGCTAAATTTTGTATAAAAAAACAACAATGAGTTGTAATGTGCATATCTAGATGCTAAATTTTGTATAAAAAAAAATGAGCTGTAATTTGCATATTTAGATGCAAAATTTTGTATATATAAACAATAATGAGCTTGATCATTTATATTAGATGTCAAATTTTATATATATAAGTGCCCATGGGGCTGATTTGCAAATTTTGAGAGCCCAAATTTGTACCATTTGATTAAAAATACATTTTTAATAAATTTGTACCATTTGATTATAAATACATTTGAAGGATTTTTGATTTATTGAAAGATATTCAATAAGAAACTTATCATTTGCTGCACTTTTCTTGTGATTCTCACATGTAACAGCCCAATCACAGGCTTAAATCTTGTTTATTCCTCTTTTATTTTGTTGGCAAACCAATTGGGAATGATTCAATGATGAGTTATCTTCCATTTCCAATTTTTTTCACTTGATTTGGTCGTATATTGAGGAAGTTATAATATTTTTGTCAAAACTGTTATAACCCTGTCCTAGGGTAAATAGTGAACAAGAAAATGTAATAAATTTTATACTTATGGTCTAATATGCCCACGAATTAGGAAAACATGAGCCTATAGGTTCAAATGACTCATCCATAAGTGCCACGGTCCCCAAGTTACGCGACATCAAAGTTTGACCTTTTTTCCACTTTGAGCGCTCAAGAGAAAGCATCACTATGAGGTGGCTCGTAATTATTAGACATCTTGGGGAGCAAGGAAAGAGAACACCTAGCATATATCTGGCCACCCGAACACGCTTGCACTCATGGTTTGTTCCCACGATGAGAAAAATGAAAGATGCACTATTCTAGTACCTTTCACTAACGGTTTTCGATGGTTTTTGATGGGACAAAAAAATCTCACCACAAGAAAATAGAATTGAGTTGTTCAAAACTGAGAGAGGATTTTTTAGGCAGAAAAAAAATTAACCTGTAGGTTTGAACGACTCATCCATAAGTGCCATGGTCTCCAAGTTACGCGACATCAAAGTTTGACCTTTTTTCCCACTTTGAGCACTGAAGGGAAAGCGTTGCTACGAGGTGGCTCAAAATGATCAGATGTCTTGGAGAGTGAGACAAAGGCACACCTAGCATAAACCTAGCCACCTGGATGTCCTCGCATTGATGGTTTGTTCCCACAATGAGAAGAACGAAAGATGCATTATTTTGCCATCTTTCACTAACAGTTTTTGACAGTTTTTGATGTAACAGAAAAAATATCACCACAAAATGGAATCGAGTTGTCCAATAATGAGATAGAATTTTTTAGGTAGAAACAACACAACCCCATAGTTTCAAACAACTCATCCATAAGTGCCACATTTTACGAGTTACATGATGCTAAAGTTTGACCATTTTTTGACTTTGAGCGCTCAAGGGAAAATGTCAATATGAGGTGGCTCAGAACAATCAGACATCTTGGGGAGCGAGAAAAGAGCACAACTAGCATAAAATTTATCACCTAAACATGCTCATGCTGACAATTTGTTCCCACGATGAGCAGAACGAAAGATGCGCTATTTTATCACCTCTCACTAACGATTTTTGATGCGACAAAAAAATCTCACCACAAGAAAATACAATTGAGTTGTTGAAAATCGAGAGGGGATTTTTTAGAATGTGACAAAATGACCCCATATGTTCAAACATCTTGTCCATAAGTGCCACGGTCTCTGAATTACGCGATGTCAATGTTTGACCATATTTTCCACTTTGAGTGCTCAAGGGAATCATTGCTACGAGGTGGCTTGGAATGATCAGACATCTTAGGGAGAGAGAAAAGGGCACACCTAGCTTAAACTTGACCACCTATACGTGTTCACGCTGATGGTTTGTTCCCATGATGAGCACAATGAAAGATGCACTATTTTGCCACCTCTAACTGATGGTTTTTGACGATTTTTGGTTCGACATAAAAAATCTCATCACAAGAAAATGGAATTGAGTTGTCCAAAACCAAGAGAGTGATTTTTAGGTAGTAAAAACATGAGCCCATAGGTTCAAACAGATTGTCCATAAGTGCCACGGTCTTTGAGTTACACGACGTCAAAGTTTGATCTAACATCTTGGGGAATGAGAAAAGGGAACACCTAGCATAAACCTGACCACCTGAACATGCTCACACTAATAGTTCGCTCCCATGATGAGAAGAAAAAAAGATGCACTATTCTACCACCTTTCACTAATGGTTTTTGATGGGAAGAAAAAATATCACCACAAGTGCCACGGTTCATCCATAAGTTCCATGGTCTTCGAGTTACGCAACGTCAAAGTTTGACCATTTTTTCCAGTTTGAGTGCTCAAGGGAAAGTGTCACTACGAGGTGGCTTAGAATGATTAGATATCTTGGTAAGAGAGACAAGGACACACCTAGCATAAACCCGACCACACAGACACGCTTGTGCTGATAGTTCATTCCCACGATGAGAAGAATGAAAGATGCACTATTTTGCCACCTCTCACTAACAGTTTTTGACTGTTTTGGATGAAAGAAGAGATAATTGAATTGATTTGATGTTAAAAAGATTGCTTCAACTCCTCTTTTATAGGTGATTTGGATGAATAGGTGCGTTTCTTACCTTATGGCCAACTTGTTATAGAATAAAATTTAAATGAAAACCTTACCTAAGCTGACTCATCCTTAGATAAATTTCAAATTTTCTTTGGATGCTCAAATCTTGTCTTAATTTATTCTTGAAATGATAAACTTTGTATTGGAATCCAAGAACATAGAGAGGGGCGGGGTGAATCAGTGTTCTACTGATGAGATCAATTTTGACCTTATTAATAAAGTAATTTAGTAACCGGTAACCATAAAAGAATATAACAGTAAGTAGAAATGATGCAACCAAAAGAACATACACCATAATACATAGATTTATATGTGGAAAACCTCAAAGAGGAAAAACTATGGTGCAATTGGTGACCCACAATATCTATCCACTGGCAAAATGAATAAATATTATAATAGGCGCCTGCACATGCAGGAATGCCAATAGCCTAGAGCGCACTGCTCATCACAAAAGGAGCCTCACTGACTACAAACACCAAATACTAGTTTACAAACAAAATTCTAAACTTAGAGAATGCATCTGCTATATTGGATGAGTTCTAGTTCAAGCACTGTTTGTACCAGTTTTCACTATGTCCTTCTATACTGGTAACTTACTTCACATCCCAAACCTCTAAACCAATAACCAAGACCGACTATATAATATTATATTCACATTCAGTCAATCAAAATTGTTCGCACAATATCACATCACTATATATTCCTTCTCTATGTATATATATATCCAAAATAACCTAACTGGACCGAAATAAATACCCTTCCCAATCATAAACATGAATTCCTTAAGTTGGCATACAAAAGATATTACAAGTTATTTACATGTTGGCCTAGACAAAAAAACATGCCTTAAAATTTGTGACCGATGCTGCTGATTGCTACCATGTAAACCTATCAGATCAATCTCCTATGTTGGCCTCATATACTAGTTCCTAGTTTTCCGGTTTCCCTTGTTTGCTAGATGACTTGAATGCTGGTTGTCGAATCATGAGTATGGGTGAGTACCAGTTAAGTATCCAACCCAAAATGATGTGTGTTGCCATCAATGACAATACAACTAAATGAGATGAGTGTCAATTTCCAACGATCTCCCATTTGGCATTAATGGCAACCCTCATGTGAAAAAATGGATCGCTGAAGTGTTGTTCTAGTTCCTCCCAAAACTAACCCTGCTCCCCCTGAGCTATACATTACTTCTTATGTCCCTTAACATTTTTCACAAAAACCACTCCCCCTTTGACATCAATGACAAAGGTTGGGGCAAATGAATGAAATAACGAAATCAAAATGTGTTTACTGGATCTAGATATACGTGAATATATCCAGGTAAGAACCCTTGAAAATTCTTAAGTATCCCAATTGGTTATCAATGTTTCTAAAATAGATACAAACCTATTAAGAATGTATGCATGAATTTCTTCTTCAGTTAGGTCTATCGGTGTGGGGTTATTCATCAATTCTATACCTTCCCACTTATGAAGTAACAAAGTGTTCAACTGGGGACTAACGAATCCTCTCAATTCCCTTGCTTAATCTATCCATGTCTTTCTCCAAGGCTGATATCTCAGATTCTGTAACCAAAATTTGACCATCAATAGTGTTGGTCAATGACTGAGTACCATCAAAATTGTTAGCCAGATGTTCCAATTGGGCCTTTGCCGATTTTATTTTTACCTCGAGGTCGGGTGTAAGTTTTTCGGTGTTAGTACAAGACCTATATATACAACTGCACTTATTAAGAGCCTCATCAATCTTTGTTAGTTCCTCTGTCATCTTGACCTTGTCTGATATGATCATATTGTCATAGGTGACCTTCCTAGCTTCATTGTACCTCTCTATTAACTGTCGATTTGATATTCTTGAAGAGTTTGAAACTCTTTTGCAATATGTTCAATAAAAATATTAAGCTTACCAGAGGGGCTAGCTACAGGAGTAGTGTATCTTGGAGCTAGCTGTTGTATAACCAAAATGGCCTGCTCAATGACTTGCCTATCTTCTGTTCCTTCCTTCCTTAACATCTGATCTGCAACATACATCAATTCAAAACTTCTTAGTTTCTCAATATTCCTATGTCCAAAATCAACTTGACCAGATGAGCCAAGTGCCAAAAATGAATGACTAGACTCTCTAGCCTACTAACTGGCACCAGTGGCTTTTCCACTTGGTACAATAACTTTCTCAACCTTAACCTCTTCTATATATACATTTTTTGTTGAAGGTTCAATATCCTCAACCTGTTAATTATCTATATCCACATAAATAACCTCTACATCGGGAATGTTTTGTTTTGGTGTATCCTACTTATCATGCATAACTTCAATGTTATCTATCGATTTCTCTATAGACTATGTACAAGTGATACTACCAGAGGAATATCCTCTATTAGTTTTTGTTCCAAAACTGGTGAATCCAAACCTAAAATAACTTTCTCTTTACCATCAATTGAGATTTCATGAATACCAGACTTAGGAGGGAATATCCGTGGAGTAAGGAAATCAGGTTTATCTACAAAGAATTTCACCCATGCTTCATGGGTCTTCTTAACTATTTCATTTACTCTACCTACCATGAGACTCACATGTCGGTGTCTGCTCTAGAAAATTGTTTTATTTGCATATTCTAGACACTATTGCATGTCCTCATTAGTTATTACACCACAAACAGTCAATAACTCTCACATCCTTATATATTTATCCTCTTCAACTATAGACAATCTCCTAGCATCTAGCTTATTGTACAAATCTCCTGGTATTTGTTTTTCAATCTAAAGTAATGTTTTCTTATATATATCTAATTCTAATAAAACTGCTTCCTCAATCTCCATTTGTTCCTTATCATCCATATGTACATAGTAATACCAGATATTACTCAAAATTTCATCTTTAGTTATTTGATCAATCAATTCAACAACTGAGAGAGGAGGAATGACTTCAATACTCTTACTGGATTTGAGAGCCATATCTATATTTGATTCTTCTTCTTGTCGGGAGTAGAAGTAGACTCTTTAATGTGTTTCCTCTTCTATGTGGGTTTCCTCTCCTTCAAAATTTTCTTTGGGGCTGTCCGAGGGGTGACCTTTACTTTTTGTTTCTTTCCTTCCCTAGGCTTCTTCCTTTGTATCCTGATGTAAGTCTTGAGAATCTTTGAGGGCACAACATTAGTATTAGAACCAGATTCAACATGGGCAATATACATTTCTGGTTTCTTCCTCTTCAATACACCCTTATCGATTGTTGTTGCCGGTGGAGTCTGAATTCTTGTCGAAGATGACCCTTCTACTAGTCCAATGATCTATTTGATTTTAGAGGATATTTTCTCCACAACTTCCCCAACCTTCTTGATTTTGCCTTCCCTTCTCTTCTTGCTAAAACCTATCTGAACTTCAGATTCCTTTTTCTTTATTGTCCCAAAGGTTTTCTCAGCTTCATCAACCAAGGAATCAATAAGAGTCTTGGCATATAAGTCCAAGATATCAAGATCAACCTCATAGCCCATCTTAGTGATCCAAACCTTTCATGGTTGCATTGCCTCCATCGATATTTCATCCTTCTTCATCATAAAGAAGATTTTTGTAGAGTATTTATCAATAATATGTTTACACATTGTTTCTCTTTTCTTCATTATCTTCTGAAATGAATCTAAATAACCCCATAAAAAGGAGTCTCTCTCCTTGTCCTGTCCCAAACCTCTTATATCATTTTTGATTTGTTTCCCTATCCGCATATCAAATTCCCATTGTGTTTTAATGGATCCTAGTAACTTATTCAGAAAGAAAAACATCAAGCAAACAACAAGGTTGCCATACTAGAAAACACCTTTCTTCTTACCCTTAATCTTCCCTAGGTTTAAAATTAACTCTTCACATATCCATTGACAGAGATCATACCTATCACTTTCCTTGACCATCTTATGATAAAAATAAATGCATAAACTGGAAACAAAGTTCAATCTGTTTGATTAGGTTACCTTGTAACCAATGATCATACTTGCAAATTGAACAACTTTGTCTCTAATAGTGCTTATCCTCATTGACCGGTTGTCAAAAGTTGCACCAGTTAACTTCTCCACCTCATTGTTAGATATTTTCTTTTTTCTAAGAGTCTAACTAGTCTGGGGCAAATTGGTGATCACACGAACAACCTCCTTAGTGATTTTGTAAGGTCAGTCTAGCCACATGAATTCCCTGTGGACACAACTCAACATATATCGAATAATTTCATCTTCAAATCTTGGCATCTCCAATATGTCTGTGAAACCCTAATCCTTTCAAATTTAGAATTCTGGTTTCATCAATCCCTTCTTGTCTAGCAGATTTGTCATGTACATTATTTTGATTTCAAAAAAACCTAAATCCTCCAGAGTGTAGTGGATATATGTATGAACATCTTCAATATACAAAACTTTGTCTAGAACCCTAGAAAATGTGTCGACTGAATCATCGACCTTCGCAATTTGAGGGTATTGCTTGAAAATTGGGCATCGACGATCCTTGATATCAACAACAATAGGGGTAGCCAAACCTACTGGAGTGGGAGATAATCTAGAAGCCACTACAAACAAAAGATAACATAGAAACTGATAAAATACCTCACAACCTTCCCTAGTGAAAGCTCTTGAAAATCCACTCAAAATGCATTAGAATTTTCTTGAATATGCTATTGATTTCCTTGAATCGCCTTAAACATGTTCGACTTCACCTTGAATGCCATTTGATTAGAAATGAACCAAGATTTCCCTCTTATTCTATGAAAACCCTAATTTTATATTGACATACATACGTGTCAGCCTATCATACCAGATTCAAAATCTATAATCTCAATACCAGAAAACCTTCAGACTGACTTCTCCAAGATTTGAAACAAGCTTTCAGACCACTACCAGGGGTAATGCAAGATCAATCATTAATTTGCCTCCCTCTAAGGCTAATGCCTTAGTTACTAGATGAGTTTCCTACTGGTGCAGGAACATTCTCCTCTACCAGTTGAGAAACCAGGTTGTTTGTCTCTTGCGGTTGATCTTCAGATTTCCTAACCCATTTCTTCTCATGCTCCTTCTGGATATTATCAACCTTTTGTTTTCCTTTTTCATAATTTCCTACCAAATTGTTCTTGGTTCTGTAGAATTTAGGAATATATCCTTGTAGATAGGAAATGTGGAAAACATCAAAGCAATAGCAAATTAGACTAGCTCAATCATGAAAAACTCAATTGCAATGACAAATCCTAATTACATTCAATGAAAACATGAAAACAAGACATTCAAAATGAAATCTAAGAAAACCAAATGCAGATGTCTCCTTCATGTGACTCCATTGTCCTTCTTTCTCCTTCAAATAGCTTTATTTTGTGGATCTCACCTTCAAGTGCATAAGTATAATGTGAAAGCAAGATTGACAAGACGTGACGACAACATAAGGGTACTAGAAGAGTGAATGATTCGACCTTTTGATTGAAGAAATTCATCCAATTTATAGATAAATCGGAGAAAAGACAAGATTAGCATGAGGAGATTTGAAAGGAAATTTCAAATCAAGAATGACAACTATGACAAATTATGACAAATTGACACTTTCTATGCAAGATTGATTGATTGTCAATTATGACAAATGGCTATGTCAAAATTGATTGATTGTCAATTATGACAAATTATGACAAATTTGCTATGTCATTCCCATGAAATTAGGAGAAATATAGGAGAAAATTGAAAATTAGATGAATTAGAAATTAGGAATTTAGAAAATTGATGAAAATTAGAAAATTAGGAATTAGGAGAAATTAGTAAATTGGAAAATTAGGTAAATTAATTAATAATTTTTTCATTCATTAATTAATTCACAAGAGGAGGAATTATTTAGTCAATTAAATAAACATTTAATTATGACAAGAAGACTTAGGATAAATAAATAAATTATTTAACCTAGAGGGAGAAATGACAAACAAGGTTAAATGAATAAATCATGAAACCCTAGGAGATGAATTAGAAATGCAAGGACGACAATTAGGTCTTGATGTAGGATTGATTTGATCATGATTCTAATTAATGACAGGACCAATGCTGACAAATGATTTGATTGATAAATGCACCAATTGATGAGGAATGATGACTACTTGCTCGAAATTGACATGATTGAGAAGAACGACGATCGATGACAAATCAATCACAAAATGACAAGATTGAAAATGACAACGATCGATGACAAATCGATCACAAAATGACAAGATTGATAAGAGGACAATGATTGATGACAAATCGATCGCAAGATGACAAGATTGACCAGAGGAAAAAACCCTAATTAGGATTGACGATGTCCAAAATGATGACAAATGAACATGCACATTTATGCGACAGGATAAGATCGATCAAAATCATGACTGAAGATTGTTATCGACAAGACCAAATTTGAAAGTGAGACAAATGAAGAATGTAGAAGAAGGACTCGATGCTCACAAATGATAAAAACCAAGTGCACGACATAGGAGATATGTTAATGCAACACAAAAACCCTAAAATAAGGCAATGCGCAAATGTTAAAGTACGACTTCGCAAGCATTGACCGGTTTTAGACGTCTACAATCCTATTTTGTTGCATGCATAGCAAGTGACATTATTTTTCTTAGAATTCCTTTACTGTATACTTGATCATTCCTTGACCTGCATTGATTAGCAATATGTCCAAACTTTCCACATGCATGACATTTCAAATTCATTCTACAATATTTCATCTTATGACCATACTTCTTACAATTTGAACACTGAGAACTGCATTGTTATCCTAATTTGCTCTATTTCTGCAATGTCTTGCCATATGACCAAATTTATTTCAAACAAAACTGTTAGGCCCAATATGGAAAGCTAATGTACTGAGAGGGGAGGGGTGAATCAGTACTCCAAAACTTTTCTTGAATAATAACCTTACTATTATGCATAAACAGAATAGTGTAGTAACATAAAATAAAGTTGAAACAAATAGATAACAATCATACATGATTAACTCCATAACACATATATTTGGTTATGCAGAAACTCTTGGTTAGAGAGAAAAACTGTGGTGGGGATGGCACCCACAACTTCACTACTGCAATAATAAAGAATGCTTAGTTAGAGCTACATTTTAGCTATTTCTGATAGCATACCCAGTTAGGAGTAACAAGATCTGTTAGATCTACCTTGCTAAAGGTTTTTACAACATTTATTCTGAATGCTGCACCTGGTTAGAGGATTTACAATTTATAGACTTGATTAGAGTCTTTTACCCTGTTAAAGGTTTCTCTTTCAACTTCACAATATTACAATAAAATCATTACAAATTTCTGCAACTTTACATCTGAAATGTTATAGCAGATTCTATGTGCTTAGAATAGATTACCTTGCTTATAGCATACCTCGGTAACCCATATAGTAACTCGGTAAACCCTTATGTTTACTCTGTTCTTCGACTGTTCTCTGAAAACCTTGTCAGTGACCACTGTGTCTCTATAATAGTCTTCTTTCATGCATTCATACACTTCACTAATGCTGTATAAATAGATCTCTTAAAACGGTGATCCAATTCATTTCTTCGATCTTACAAACAAGATTCCTCAAATGAATAACTAAACAAAATATTTCATTGGTTAGTTTGTCCTTAAAATCATACACAATCTTTTGGTGCAATTTCCAATGTAATAACAGTTAGATGTGCCTCGATCTTGTAACACGTTTTCATATGCATGTCCAGGTTCAATGTATCTGGTAACACATTTCACTCAGTGTATGTCAACTTGGTGTGTCATCTTTACTGCTTGGTAGCCTCAAAAAGATACTCGGTAGACAGCTCGGTGTATACTGCGTTTTGTGACTGCTTTCCTCTATAACCGACTAGACTATGCATACCGACTTCTCTATGTGTACCAACTGCATGATTCGGTAGTGCTAACCGACTAGAATATATAGTATGACTTTGAATATAAAAACTAATGGCAACTTGATAAGTAGTAACAATCTCCCCTTTTGACATTAGTTGAGATGTTTGACAAAAACTACTTTCAAAGTCATAACTCAAAAATCTATATACTTTGCAAAATGACTATACTTGACAATATATACAATAGTCAATGAAATAGTATATTCAGATATACTCCCCTTATCATTATACTGTACATAACTCTGATTTTTGCATGCTTGGTTCTGTGTTTGTGTGCTTTGCTTACTGTCCTTGGATATTCTACATACTTTGTTCGGTATACTCCCCCTGTATACAATACTCTGAATATTGTATCAAAACTGTATTACACAACTGTATTACCAAAACTGTATTACTCCCCAAATTAGCACCACTCCCCCTTTTTGACAAACATCAAAAACTTAATTTCCATCTGGGGGTGGGAATTGATCAAAAATAGATTTATACTTCTTCCGAGCGTCCGTGAGTGCGACAGACAGTGCATCCTTTACACTTTCCATTAAAGAATTTTGTGCTTGGATATCAGCCAAGAGTGATATTAATCCATCAAGAGTGCTTCCCTCTTGTGTAGTAGATAGGCATGTAGCTTGGTTAATCTGTTCTTGAACTGATGAAAGATGAGGAAGGAATAATGTCTGGAGTGTCATTATATCCATCTTGATCTTATGTTCTTCATTTCTTAGTTCTAACTATTGAGCCATGAGCTGTTGAAGCTTGGTATAAAAATTCTAAACTGAATTGGGCTCTGTGGTCAACTTGTTTGAGAGATCGGTGATCTCTTTCTCAATTACATCAGTTTTATTCTTGATATCTTTAATGAATATGGAAAATGTGCAAAGTTTCTGAAATAAATAAAGAATATGCTTGAGTTGAGGGGATAACTCAACAATGAATTTGACAAGCTTGACTTTACCAATAGCGAGAGATTTTTGTACCTCTTCTATCATTTTTGCAGTAAGCTCCTTGTCTTTGAGCTTGCTTAGGTACTTAGATGCATCAACTCCAGATGTTTCTATTTGATTAAGGAGTTCATCCAATTGAATGTGGATGGCTGCATCGGTTGACACTATAGCTGTAGGTAGCATATCTGTCAGCAGTGTCTTCACCTTTTGAAGTACTTTATTCTTCTTTTGAATGGCCATCTATTTTTCTTGTTCGGCCTTTGCTTTGCATAGTTCACCGAAATCAATAAGTGCTTGCCCCTTTAATTTTGAGATATCCACATTGGGCAACACTATTGGTTTAAATAAATCAACTTTAAAACTATGCTTTTTCACCTTCTTCTCTTTACCTTTGGTCGGTTGAACTAAGACAATAGCTTGAGAGGCTTGCTAACCCTTGGTAGGTTGCTCGGTGGAGGCAACACTTTGGTTGCTACCTGTAGCTGCTGTGGTGTCTTTTGGTGTCTCGGTACTGGGTGTCTCTACTGCTACATTTTTGGTTCTTGACGGTGCTTGAGAGGTCTTGTCTTGAGTTGTACCTTTTGCTGCTTCAGATTGGTGACCTTCGGTGCCTTGTGCAGTATCTTGAGGAGCTTCGGTAGAGACAGGTTGAGTGATCAGTGGATAAGGCTGAACTTGTACTAACACAGATTCACTAGATACAAGTTTTGCATATGTAGTGCCTTCTATCATCTCCTTCTCTTGTTCCTCTGTATCCATTACATCTTCATCAATTTGAATAGTGTCAGCTGGGTCTTGCTTGCTAGCATCAGGACCATGCTCAGTGACATCAGGATCTTGTTTGGTGACATCAACAATTTTAACTTTATATTGTTCACCGACATCTTTTATTTTGAAGATTTCCTGCCATTTTGCTTTTGTCTCATTTTATACATCAATGTATAGCCCATTCATCAATTTTAAGGCTCTCTGTCTGACAAGAAATTTAGAATTGTAAGTTGTCAAGTGTTCTTTAATTTCTGCTACAGACATATCAGGAAATAAATGGACTAGACTTCTTTCTCTGATTTGTTTCTTTGAGTCCATTGCATATTTCCACCTGTTATCAATATGCAAGTAAAGTTCATTTGGAAGTGACTTTACTAGTTCCAATGGAGCTAACCGAAACTTTAGAAGTGTGCAAATGACAACTTCTTCAATTTGTCGCTTCTCATCATTATTTCTTGTTTCATACTTGACATATCTAAAGGAACCAAATCCACCATATGCTTTTAGATTGGCACAGAAGATTTCAACACTATGTATATTTACCTTCTTGCTTTTGACAATTTGGAATTTGTTTGCATCTTCGAATTCTGTATCACTAGACTCTTTTGTCAGAATGAGTCTCCAAGTAGATTTCTTGTAGGTCTTAGTTACCTTGGGAGTAGTAACACTCTTTTGTTACTTACTCGGTGATGCAGCTGATGCTCTTGTATTAGGTCTCTTTGTTGGAGGAGTCGGTAGGGCCTTTGGAATGTCCTATTTCTTTCTTTTCAATACTTTACCCTTAGGCAGTTCGGTGCTTAATGTTATTGCTGCCTCTTGAGCTTCTGATTCCTTTTCAGTGATGGAAAGAGTACCTTTTGTTGAAATGTGGCGACTGATCAGCAAGAGTACCTTTTTTTTTGCAATTTTTCATTGATGAAAATCGACATTGTAATAAAACCCTAAAAAGGCCGACTTTGTTTGTTGCCCTAAAAATGCATGTTATAAATGGCTGGGATGCTTAAGGCATTGTAAGGTTGATGTACTTTTTTTTGCTAGATAATAAGAAAGATTGGATGGCTGTGTATGGTGGACGTAACCCATTCTGGGTGAACCACGTTAAATCTCTATGTTATCTGTGTCTTGTTTTATTTCTTTATCTTTTGTATTTAAATCTGCATATAATTGTTAGTTCATATTTGCTTTGGATCTGCTTGAAACCCTAACAATTGGTATCAGAGCAAGGTTTTCTATAAATTGGCAGGACTTTCAGATTTGAGTGGGAGTAATGGAGGATTCCAAATTCAAGGTTGAAAAGTTTAATGACCAGAATTATCAATTATGGAAAATGCAGATGGAGGATTACTTGTATCAAAAGGATTTATGGCAGCCATTGGAAGGAAAGGCGAAGAAATCAACCACAATATCAGATGAAGAGTGGGACATTTTAGATAGAAAGGCATTGGGATCCATTCGATTTTGCCTTACGTCATCTATAGCATTCAATATAACAGAAGCAAAAATGACTGTAGATTTGATGGCAACATTGGCTAAGTTGTATGAGAAACCCTCGGCTTCGAATAAGTTATTTCTTATGAAGCATTTGTTTAATTTGAAAATGAGTGAGGGAGGATCTATAGCAGAGAACTTAAATGAATTTAATACAATTACCAGTCAATTGTCTTCGGTAAAAATTACCTTTGCAGAAGAGGTTAGGGCTCTCTTGATTTCATGTTCTTCACCAGAAAGCTGGAATAGCTTGGTTATGGCTGTAAGTAACTCTGTCTCTGGTAACAATACTTTGGTATTTGATGATATTGTTGGTGTTATCCTAAGCGAGGAAATGTGAAGATCCTAAGCGAGGAAATGTGAAGGAAAAGCATAGGTGAGACTCCAACATCATCGGGTAGTGTTTTGAATGTGGAGAATAGAGGAAGATCAAAGGAAAGAGGAAAAGGCCCTGGGAATGAGAAGTCTTGAGGGAAGTCAAAGAAAAGACGCTCTCAATCTAGAGGAAAGAAAGATTGCTGGTACTGCGGAAAGCCTGGTCATCTAAAGAAAGACTGTTGCTTTCGGAAAAACAAAGAAGGAGACAAAAATGAAAATGATAGTAAGGAAGCTAATATTGCAAGTAATACTTTACAAGATGCTTTAATCTTATGTTTGGATAATGTTAATGATTCCTAGGTAATAGATTCTGGGACTTCATTTCATGCTACACCCCATAGAAAATATTTTCTAGATTATGTTCAAGGTGATTTTGGACAGGTATATTTGGGTGATGATGAGCCCTATCAAATTGTTGGAAAAGGAAAGATAAAGATCAAGTTGCAGAATGGTAATGACTGGTTTCTGCAAGAGGTAAGACATGTTCGTAATTTAAGAAGAAATTTAATTTCTGCAGGGCAACTAGGTAGTGAAGGTTGCATAGTTACCTTCTCAGACACTATGTGGAAGGTCACTAAAGGATCATTAGTAGTAGCTAAAGGTGTGAAGGTAGGCACATTATATCTATGTACTAGTAAGACTTACTCTACCTTAGCTGCTACAGATAAAGTTACTGCAGGGACAACAACAATAAATGTTGCAAGAACAGATTCGATAATGTGGCACCATAGGCTTGGGCACATGAGTTAGAAAGGGATGAAAATCATTCTCTCCAAAAATCTATTGCCAGGACTAAAGAAGATTGATTTAGAGTTCTGTGAAAACTGTGTTTATGGTAAACAGAAAAGAGTCAAATTTCTCAAGGTTGGGAAAGAGAAGAAGAGTGAGAAGTTAGAGCTTGTACATTCAGATGTATGGGGACCGGCTCAAGTATCATCTCTTGGTGGCTCTTGTTATTATGTTATTTTTATTGATGACTCAACCAAAAAAAAATGGGTATATTTCCTAAAACAAAAATCAGATGTTTTTGAAACTTTTAAGAAATGGAAAGCTTTGGTTGAGAATGAGATAGGAAAAAAGTTGAAGTGTCTCAGATTGGATAATGGAGGTGAGTATTGCAGCAAAGCATTTGAAGATTACTATTCCTTAAATGGGATTCGAAAGCAGAAGACAGTTCCAGGAACTCCACAGGAAAATGGTGTGTCAGAGAGAATGAATAGGACCATCATGGAACGTGCGAGGAGCATGAGATTGCATGCTAGATTGCCCTTACATTTTTGGGCAGATACTGTACATACTGTTGTCTATTTGATAAATAGAGGACCTTCAACCCCTTTGGATGGTGGTATTCCAGAGGAGGCATGGATTGGTAAAAAGGTAAATTATTCTTTTCTAAAAACTTTTGGTTGCGAAGCTTTTGTCCATGTTGATAAAGAAAACAGAACCAAGCTTGATGCTAAATCTCAGAAATGTACCTTCATTGGATATGGGATAGATGAATATGGCTATCGGTTATGGGATTTTGAAAATAAGAAAATAATTAGAAGTAGAGATGTTATATTGAATGAGAAGGTTATGTATAAAGAACAGATGTAGGAAAAGAAGCATGAACAGGACAAACAAGAATATGTGGTGTTGGATGAGATTCCTGAAAATGAAATGCCACAGGTACCTGATGCTCAGCAACAACAGATTGTCCCACAAACTCTTGCAAGTGTTAGACGTTCTATGAGGACAAGTAGACCCCCTGAAAGATATTTTCCTTCTTTGTATTCTATTTTATTAATGGATTCTGGTGAACCAGAAGAATATGAAGAAGAAATGCAGGTGGATGCCAAACAACAGTGGCAGCTAGGCATGAAAGAGGAGATGGACTCCTTGATGAAAAATAAGACTTGGGACTTAGTCCCTTTACTTGTAGAAAAAAGAGCCTTGCCTAACAAATGGGTTTATCAGCTGAAGGAGGAGGAAGGAGGTCAGAAAAGATATAAGGCCAGACTTGTGGTAAAAGGTTTTGCATAGAAAAAGGGTATAGATTATGATGAAATATTTTCTCCAGTTGTAAAAATGACTTCAATTAGAATTGTACTTAGTCTTGTGGCTGCAGATGATTTACATCTTGAACAATTAGATGTCAAAACAACTTTTCTCCATGGAGATTTGGAGGAGGAAATTTACATGTTGCAACCACAGGGATATGAGGTCAAAGGTAAGGAGAACTTGGTGTGCAGGTTGAAGAAAAGTCTGTATGGCCTAAAGCAAGCACCTCGACAATGGTATTTAAAATTTGATAGTTTCATGGCTGAACACAGCTATCATAGATGTCATTCTGATAATTGTGTATATTTTAAGAGATTTTATAATGGCAGTTATATTATCCTATTGCTTTATGTTGATGACATGCTTGTTGCTGGGTCTAACATGCAACATATAAATGATCTTAAACAGAAATTAGCTAGGTCATTTGCTATGAAGGATTTGGGTCCAACTAAGAAAATTCTTGGTATGAGGATTACACGGGACAAGAAAAATAGAACCTTGAATTTGTCCCAAAGTGAGTATATAAAGAAGGTGTTGAAAAGATTTAACATGTAGGATGCAAAAGCAGTTAGTACACCTTTGGATAGTCATTTCAAATTGACTAAGGAGATGTGCCCAAAGGCATAGGAAGAGGTTAATAAAATGCCTAACATCCCGTATTCATCAGCTATTGGCAGTCTGATGTATGCAATGGTATGCACAAGGCTAGATATTGCACATGCAGTGAGAGTTGTGAGCAGGTTTATGAGTAATCTGGGTATGGAACATTGGAATGCTGTGAAATGGATTCTTCGGTATTTGAAAGGAACTACTACGAAGGCATTATGTTTCAAAGGATCTAATGCTGCTCTAAGTGGATTTGTTGACTTTGATCTGGCAGGTGATATTGATTCATGGAGGAGTACTACAGGGTATGTTTTTACTATAGGGGGAACTGCAGTCAGTTAAATTTCTAGGCTGCAAAAGGTTGTTGCACTTTCAACCACTGAAGCTGAGTATGTTGCTGCTATAGAAGCCAGCAAAGAGATTATTTGGTTGCAATATTTTCTGAAGGAATTGGGTCAGACACAAGAGGATAGCCCATTGTATACTGATAGCCAGAGTTCCATTGATCTTGCGAAGAACTCTGCTTTTCATTCAAGGACAAAGCACATTCAGCTTAGGTACCACTTCATCCGGACTATTTTGGAGGAGGGTCAGTTACGGCTTGAGAAGATTCACACAAGTGAGAATCCTACCAATATGTTCACAAAGGCAGTTCCACAGGAGAAGCTGATTTCTTCTTCAATTTTTGTTGGTCTTCTTGATTGATAATTGTGGAATTTATACCAGTCAATTCCTAGTGTTTTATCCAACAGATGTTGCATGTATAGTGGTGTCGTGTAGTATCAGTCTCTAAGTGGGAGATTGTTGAAATGTGGCGACTGATCAGCAAAGTACTGTACAGGCAGGGGTTCGGGGGTGGCAGCGCCAGAGAAAAGCGGGGGTTCAGGGGCGGCAGCCCCCGAGAAATTTTTTTTTTTTGCCATTTTTTGTTGATGAAAACCGACATTGTAATAAAACCCTAAAAAGGCCGACTTTGTTTGTTTCCCTAAAAATGCATGTTATAAATGACTGGGATGCTTAAGGCATTGTAAGGTTGATGTACTTTTTTTTGCTAGATAATAAGAAAGATTAGACGGCTGTGTATGGTGGATGTAACCCATTCTGGGTGAACCATGTTAAATCTCTGTGTTATCTGTGTCTTGTTTTATTTCTTTATCTTTTGTATTTAAATCTGCATATAATTATTAGTTCATATTTGCTTCAGATATGCTTGAAACCCTAACACCTTTGATAGGTGTGGAAGAAGATTCTTCTTCGAATTTCTCAGACAATGCCTTAATCATCTTTGTGGCCTTTCTTGTAGCTTTAGGCACTACAATGCTCATTTTTACCTTTTCCTTAACTTCTTCATAAGTTCCATATCTCAGTTTGGTAGCATGCTTGGCAGTGTAAGAAATGCATCAATTTGTTGTTGTGTGATATCAAAGTCAATCTTGTAACCCATAGGTGGCAAAGATTGAGTCCTTGGTTCCACATCATTCACATAACAGTAATCGGTGTCTACCTCAAACCATATATCATCTTTATATTTCTCTACCAGCTGGGGTGGAATCTGGTACTTGTTGTACATCTTCTCTTAAAATTGCTAAAGTAGTCATCCATGATATCATTGAAATTATCTCCCAATTTCTTAATAAAGTCATTAATTTGATGGGTGATTGGTCGGTGTAGCTCCCAAACTACTTTTCCGACTGATGGAAAGAATTTCTCAAAGTAGAAAAACATGCATACAAGAAGTGAACCAAACTTCAGTGTATTTTCCGAGTTGTTCTTCTTCAACTTCCTTATTGTGTTCAGGTTCTCAAACAAGTTTTTCAATAACACTTCACATAAATCAACTTTCATTCCCTTTTTCACTATTTTATAGGCTAAGTCAACTGCTGCACAGGGTACACTATTTTCCCTTGCTGATTGGAAGAAACAGTAATCAATTACTCTAATGGCAAACTTAAGTTTTGCATCAGTGACATTGTTCAGTTTCAGTCCTCGGTAATCAGATTCTACTCGAGTTAAACTGATTAACTCCTTCTGTGATAATATCTTCTATGCTCGTGCATGATCATAGATAGGATAACTGGTGATCACATGAATGATTTCCTTAGTGATTTTGAATGGTTGCTCCTCTAGCCACATGAAATCATCATGAACTCTACTCATAACAAACTTAACCCACTGGGGTTTGAACACACGAGGATAGGCTAGGGCTTCAGTTAATCCCTTGATTTTGATATGCTCATACTTGCTATCCATTTTGCCATCGGTACATAGCTCATCATATGTGTCACTTATCTTAACGTGACCGAGTTCTTCAACACGACATTTGGTGAAGAATCTAACATCTTCAACTAACAAGACTCGATCTAGGATGAGTGAAAAGGTAGTTTTGCTTTATCTCTCTAATTATGTGCATTGAGTTGCCTTACTGGTGATTTCCGGTTTTATTTGATAGGTGGGTTCTCCTTCTCATCGGTAGTTTCAACTTCATTTGCAGTACCACAACTTTCTCCATAAGTTTCCAAACTGGATTCAACAGGGGCAATATAACTTTCCAGTTTCTTCCTCTTCAATACACCCTTGGTGGTTGTTGCTGCCACTGGAATTTGAACTGCTGCCAGAGATGACCCTTCTACTAGTCCAATGATTTGTTTTATTTTAGAGGATATTTTCTCCACAACTTCCCCAACCTTCTTGATGTTTCCTTCCCTTCTCTTCTTGCTAAAACCTATTTGAACTTAAAATTCCATTTGCTTTGTTGTCCCAAAGGTTTTCTCAGCTTCATCAATCAGGGCATCAATAAGAGTCTTGACATATAAGTCTAAGATCTCCTCATCAACCTCATAGCCCAACTCGGTGATTCAAGCCTTTAATAGTTTCACTGCCTCCATCAATATTTTGTCCTTCTTCACCATAAAGAATATTTTTGTAGAGTATTTATCAACAATATGTTTAGGCACTCTTTCTCTTTCCTTCATTGTCTTTTGAAATGATTTGAAATAAACCCATATAAAGGAGTCTCTCTCCTAGTCCTATCCCAAACCTCTTATAGCATTTTTGATTTATTTCCCTATCGCATATTAAATGTCCATTGTGTTTTACTGGATCCTAACAAATCACGTAGAAAGAAAAGTATCAAGCAAACAATAAGGTTGTCATACTAGAAAACACCTTTCTTCTTACCCTTAATCTTCCCTAGGCTTAAAATTAACTCTTCACACATCCATTGACAAAGATCATACCTATCATTTTCCTTGACCATCTTATGAGCACAGTAAATTCATGAACTGGAAAAAAAGTTTTAATTAGTTTGATTGGGTTACCTTGTAACTGATGATACTACTTGCAAATTCAATAACTTTTTTTTAGCACTTATCCTCATTGATAGGTTGTCAAAAGTTGCACCAGTTAACTTCTTCACCTCATTGTTAGATATTTTCTTCTTTCCAAGAGTCTGACTAGTCTGGGGAAAACTGGTGATTGCAGGAATATCCTCCTTAGTGATTTTGTAAGGTCGGTCTAGCTACATGAGTTCCCCATGGACATGTCTGAACACATACCAGATCATTTCATCTTCAAATTCTTGCATTTCCAAAATCTTTGTGAAACCTTGATCCTTCCGAATTTGGAATTCCAGTTTCATCGATCCCTTCCTATCCAACAGATTTGTCATGTACATTGTTTTGATTTCAACAAAACCTTAATTCTCTAGAGTACAATGGATATATGCACAAACATCTTCAATATACAAAACTCCATTTGGAACCCTAGAAAATGTGTCGACTGAATCATTGACCTTCACAATCTGAGGGCATTTATTGAAAACCGGGTGTGGATGATCCTTGATGTCAACAAAAATAGGGGTAGCCAAACCTACCAGAGTGAGAGTTGATCTAGAAGCCATTACAAACAAAAGATAGCATAAAAACTGATAAAATGTCTCACAACCTTCCCTGGTGAAAGCTCTTGAAAATCTACTCAAAATGCACTAAAATTTGCTTGAATATGCTCTTGATTTCCTTGAATCACCTTAAACTCACAATGCTTCACTCTGAATATTGTGTGATCAGAAATGAACCAACATTTCCCTCCAATTCTGCGAAAACCCTAATTTCACATTGACATAAATACGTGTCAGGCCTATCATACCGGATTCAAACTCCATAATCTCAGTACCAGAAAACCTTTAGAATGACTTCTCCAAGATTTGAAACAAGCTTTCAGACTACTACTAGGGGTAATGTAATAGCTATCATTAATTTCCCTCCCCCTAAGGGTAATGCCTTAGTTACCAGATGAGTTTCCTGTCAGTGCAGGAACATTCAGCTTTGTCGGTTGAGTAACTGGGTTGTTTATCTCTGTTAGTCGATCTTCAGATTTCCTAACAAATTTCTTCTCATGCTCCTTCTGGATATCATCAACCTTTTATTTTCCTTTCTCATCATTTCCTACTGGATTGTTCTTGCTTCTGTAGAATTTAGCAATATGTCCTATTTTGTTGCATGTATAGCAAGTGACATTATTTTCTGAATTGCTTTACTGTATCCTTGATCATTCCTTGAGCTACATTGATTATCCATATGTCTAAAATTTCCACATGCATAACATTTCACATTCATTCTACAATCTTGTGTCTTATGACCATACTTCTTACAATTTGAACACTGATCGAGAACTGCATTGTTATCCTGATTTTCTCTATTTCTATAATGTCTTGTCATATGACCAAATTTATTGCAAAAAAAACATCTACCATTAAATTTATGTGTATTGAGTTGCCTTACTAGTGATTTATTGTTCCAATTGACAGGTGGGTTCTCCTTCTCATCGGTTGCTTGAACTTCATTTGCAGTACCACATCTTTCTCCATGCTCAAATCCAAGACCTCTAGTGTCTCTCTTGCATCTTTGATCCTTCAATAGCTCATCAAGCTTTGAAGAACTTTCCTTAAACATGTCTTTGTATTCATTTGCAGTATCTAGATCTCTCCTTTAGATTGTTATCAAACTTTCCAACTCCTGCTTATTATTCTAGGTTTGCACCAGTTTAGTTCTCAACATATCATTCTCATGTGCTAGCCTAATACATTCCTTAGATCTATCTTTCGGAGATTTGCCAAAAAAATTGCATTCTTCTTTTGGTCTTCAATCTCCTTGGACATCCTCATAGTTAGGGCTTGCATTTCATTCTTCATGACACCATTCTTCTGACTCTGATCTAACATTGTTCTTTAAGGGCATTCTTTTCTTCATCATCCCAATTTTGTAAAATTTCCTTCCTTCTAGCTTGAGCAGATGACAACCTCTCCTATAGGATAACAATAAATTATTTTGCAAAGTTCAACTCATCTTGCAACTTCAAGTTCTTCATCCTTTCAACATCGTATTATTTAAGTGCTACTTCAAGTTGTTTCTCCATACGCATCTCAATGGATTCCAGATTCAAGATCTTCCTTAAGCTATTAGACATACTCCAAGGTACCAGGCTTTGATACAAATTGTTGGAATCCAAGAACACTGAGCGGGGGGGGGGGGGGGGGGTGAATCATTTGTCTACCAGTGAGATTAATTTTAACCTTATTAACAAAGTAATTTAGTAACCGGTAACCATAAAAGAATATAATAAAAAAAGAAATGATGCAACCACAAGAACATACACCATAACACAAAGATTTATACGTGGAAAATATCAAAGAGGAAAAAATACGATGGGATTGGTGACCCACAATATCTATCCACTATCCAAATGAATAATAATTACAATAGGGGCCTACACATTTAGGAAGGCCAACAACCTAGGGCACACTTCTCATCACAAAAGGAGCCTCACTAACTACAAACAACAAATACTGGTTTACAAACAAAATTATGAACTCAGAGAATGCATCTACTATGGTGGATGAGTTCTGGTTCAAGCACTATCTGTACTGGTTTTCACTATGTCCTCCTTTACCAGTAACTTACTTTTCATCCCAAACCTCTAAACCAATAACCAAGACTGACTATAGAATATTATATTCACATTCGGCCAATCAACATTGCTTGCACAATATCACATCACTATATATTCCTTCTCTTGATATATATATCCAGAATAACCTAACCGGACTAACTTAAATACCTTTCCCAATCATAAACATGAATGCCTTAAGTCAGCTAACAAAAGATATTACAAATTATTTACATGTCATCCTAGACAAAAACAAATGCATTAAACTTTTGACCAATGCCGCTGATTGCTGCCATGTAAAACTGCCAAATCAATCTCCAATGTCAATCTCATATATTGGTTCCTAGTTTGTTGGTTTCCCTTGTTTGCTGGATGAATTGAATTCCGGTTGCCAAATTTTGAATACTAGTGAGTACATGTTAAGTGTCCAACCCAAAATAATGTGTGTTGCCATCAATGACAACACAACTAAACTGGATGAGTGTCAATTGGCAACACTTTGCTCCATAATATCAACTCTTGAAGTTATCTTGTTTTCTCTCAACTCATGAAGTAATAAAACTTTTCTCCGAAGCATGAGTTTATGATATAATAACTTCACTCCACTCTCTTCATGCATGAAGTTCATTCATTATATCAAACACATGAAGTAATAACATCGCTTTAAATCATGATATATGAAGTAGCAATTTTAATTTAAACTTTCAACTGTTGAAGTTGTCATTTCGCTCTTAATTGTTTGAACTCAAAGTTCGCTCATATCACCTCAAAGTTGAAGTTCACTCTTACCATATCAAAGTTGAAGTTCACTCATTCTTCTTTGAACATGAAGTTAAAACCTCGCTTATTCCCTTTAATTCAAGAAGTAAGCACTTTGCTCCTTTCCTTAGCACACAAAGTTGATTCAACTTTACTATCAAGATCAATTTACCTTACTAAATCATGAACTTCGCTCATCTCTCTTCCAACATGAAGTTCTCCCATTTCCTCTTGAAAATGAAGTTCATTCATCTCCTCTTTGTTGGCATTATGTGAATCGGTAGTATGAAGACATGATGACATTGTATGTTGTCATTGATGTCAATATGCTAAAGAGTGAACTCGTATATTGAAGTTTGTAATTGGCAAGAGAACCAGTATATGTGCTAAAGTGAAGTGGTATGATGGTGAACCGATATGTTGGTATGGGAACTGGTACATGAACTGGTATGTTGGTATGGGAACCGGTATGTTGGTATGGGAACTAATACATGAAAGCTTTGTATGACTACCAGTTGATAGTCTCAACTTCAGGGTTTCTGGTTGATGTGTTCCAAGCCTATGTGACTCAACCGATGACATTGTGTGATGAGTTAGCATTGTAATGAAGAATAGATCATGTTGCTACGTCAACCTTGTGCACGTGAATGATCTTGCATAAAGGATATTTCTCCTATCTACCTCGGGAATGTGTGAAGTCTGTAAACGGTGAAAATGCATGATGGGTTATCAGCCGGCATGCAAACGATGGAAAACAAATGATGGAGAACTGTTAGGGATCCCACAGATACTGAGAGGGGGGGTGAATCAGTATCTAACCGGTAATAAGAATTTCTTAAGTTAAAACATGCAGAACATAATATAACAGTGTACCAGTATGCAAGAAATAATGCTATAAACAGAATCAAGAATATCCACATGAAAAGTACACCATAACACAAGATGTTTAACGAGGAAACCCGGTGTGGGAAAAACCTCGGTGGGATTTGTGACCCACAATATTCACTCACTGGCCAATAAGAGAATATTACTTACAATAGGGGCTTGCACATGCAGGAAGGCCAACTGCCTAGAGCTCACTGCTCAATGGGAAGTCACACTGACTTATAATAAGGATTATACTAATCCAATTACTTGTATTGCTTTACAATAGCATCTCCAATGCCAGATTTAGTACCGGTTCTTGCTTTGTTCTTTACATATACCCTTGACCTATAATTCGCACATTAGGTCTATCTAATAATTTTCTTTATGCCCTTTTTTTTTTATCACCTATCTCTCTATCTTTAAATGTCTATAATGATCTCCTTTATATACAAGAGTCATTTTACAATTTCCCAAGTTGGTTTACTATAATAAACAAAATATTACATAACAAAAATCCTGTTAGCCTTTGTGCCGGTATACATATTTTCTTCTATGTCGGTGCTGGTGTAGAGTGATCTGTTGATGCCGGTGCATTGTCTTTCCTGTGTAATGCTTTGTCGGTATGATGTCTTGCCGGTGCCATAGGATTGCAAGGTTGCCATCAATGATAAAACCTTTAATCACATACAATGTCTCATTGGAGTGTCCATATGCCAACAATCTCCCCCTTTGGCATTGATGGAAATAGTCATGAGAAATTTTAAAAAGTATCCAAAATGTTTACCAAAAATATGAGAGCTACCCCTGAGCATATGATTCTTGTATTTTGAACTTTCTGATTCCACTACTCCCCCTTTGGCATCAATGACAAAGGTTGTCAAGATGTCAGTAGAGTTTGTAGGTTCATCTATCCTCAACCCTGTAGCTGAGTAGTTATTATCTAAAAAAGATCTCCCAAAATTAAGTTTATACTATCCATAAACTTTTTACTATCTTTTATTGTTGTTTCAATCCTCTATACTGTATTGGTGAGATGCTGCAAATGCTTTGCTGATGTTTTGCTGCCTTGTGTTAATACCTCTGAGCTTTCCTTCCACAGAGATGCTAAATAGTCCAATCTTGGACTTAGTTTAGATCTCAAATGCTTTGCCTTGTTTATTATTCTTCCTTTTTCTCTTTCCAGTTTGAGCAATTCTTCCTCAAAATTTGCTATCTTCTCTTCAAAAATTGATAATGAATTCGATGAGTTGACAAAATTGTCTGCAAGCTTATTTATCTCATCCCATGTCTTTCTTATTTTCTTGTCAATATCTACTGTCAAAAAGTTTGTTTTACATGTATCTTTATATAGATTTTTGTATTCTTTTAACAAACTACATAGTTCCTGTAGAAGGGTGTCAAAATTTCTGTTACACTTCTTTATTTCCTCATCAAAGAATTTCTGTTTCTCTTTTTCTACCTTGTCCTTTACTGATTCTTCCTTTATTTTCTCAATGTTTTCAAAAATATATTTACACAATGTATCCAATTGTCCTAAAGAATCTTTATTATCTATATTACAGTTTGGAGCTATTGTCTTCAAAATTGGTATTGAATCATCTATTACTTTATAAGCTTGTGAGCTGCAGTCAGTTGTTTAGTTTATAGAATCTAATAATACCTCAGTCACATTTTTTGACTTGAATGTTGATGATGATCCAACTATCTAAGTACCGGTGGAAGTAACCATGCTTGTATTGACCTCTGGCAGGTCAGTTTGTGTCTGCATTTCTTTTAGCACTAGTTTTCTTACTTCACTACTTATCGATGGCACTGTTTCCTTGTGAACCTATTCTGGAGCCTTTAGCTCTGATGGTTTCTCTGAATGTTGTGTTGTCTCTGTCTGTGCCTTAGATTCTACCTTTTTCTCTATGTCCTTTGCTGGTTTCTCTCTTTCCCCTGCTACCGGAGGCTCTTTAGCCATATCTGACTTGTCAATTGTATCTTTATCAACTATTATGTTGATCTTTTGGGTATCAACATTTACAGTATACAGGACTTCAGAATTAGGATTGCTATCCTCTACATCCATACTTTCTGCTGCCGGTTGATCTTCAGTAGTTGTAATTTTTACTGGTGGGGGTAGGTTGTCTTTAACCTTTATGCTTGGTGGTCCACCAATTTTGCCTTTCCCCTTGTCTCTGTCCTTCTGATATACTTTTATAGGCTTAGGTTTCTTGTATTCCTCTTGTTTTTCCTTGTCAACCAGGAATATGTCCCAACCATCTTCTGTTTCCTCTATTACTTCAGTAACTCTTCCTGCCATCAATGAAATGTGTCGGTGAGCAGTAGAGAATACTGACCGGTTTGCCTGAGCATTCAAATCATCAATTTCCTTGGGAGAGTTTACTAGATATACAACAAGTAGTTTTTCTATTTTTATTTTCTTATCTAATTCAATCACTGCTTACCTTCTGGCCTCAAGTGTTTTGTACAAATCATCAGGAATTTCATTTGCTACTTCCATCAAAAATTTCTTCTACATGTCCATATGCAGTATCACACCTTCCTCAACTTGCTCTTTTTCATCAGTAGATAGAGTGTCATAAATTTTCTGTATGTTTTTCAGTTTTCCTTCCTCTTTGATTTCATTTAACAATATATCTAGAGGTGCCAAGTCACTATTTGTCCTTTTCTTTTTCTTTGGTGTTAACTTCTTCTTGGGTGTGACCTTTCTAACTGGAGATCTCAATGCTTGTTGCTTTTGCCTTATCCTTCTAGGTGAAGGAGTGGTTTCCGGTGAGGGATCTCTTTTTCTAACAACTCTTTTAAAAGTTGCTAGCATGTCACCTTCCAAAGAAGTACCTACCGGTGATAGATGAGCTTCAGGTTGTGGAGCTGCCAACTCATCCTCCGTTATGCCGGTTTTCTTTAGTACATCTTCCTTAATGGCCTTTGCTTGCCTGGATCCTTTCCTCACAAATGCCTCAACCTTCTTTACTCTTTTCTTGGATTGTATTTGGCTTTCTATGGTCTCAGCACTACCAAATACTTCTTCCTTAGGTTCATTGGGGGCTTCCAGAAGTGCTTTAGCATAGGTTTCAACTATGTGATCATCTGTCTCATAGCCCATTTCAGTTACCCAAATTGTCCTTGGGATGACCACTTCCATCTAGATTTCATCTTTCTTAATAACAAAGCATATATCATCTTTGTATTTGTCTACTATTTTCTGGAATAACCTTATTCTTTACTTCATTTTGGTTTTCAATGCTTGAAAAAAGTCATGAATATTGTTCTCCTTGTTCTCACCCATGGTATTGAATAGTTCTGTCAATTGCTTTCCTACCAGTATGCCATATCCAAGTTCTTTATAACCTATACCAGGAACCTATTTTGTTATGTGTAGCATTAGACATACCAACAGATTTCCAAATCTGAAAGTTTCTCTCTTGTCCTTCTTTATCTTTCCAAGGTTGTCTATTAGTTCATGTTTTAACCATTCACAAATGTCAATTTTTGCATTGTATGTTACCATGTCATAAGCACTCTTAATGCATAAACTTGAAATTGAGTTAAGTCTATTAGCATGAGTGGCTTTGTAACCTAATATCATACTTATGGATCTCACATTGATGTCTTTTACATCATTAACCCTTAGTGATCTCTTATCAAATGTTGCACCTGTTAGTTTTGTAACTAGGTCGTTTGGAACCTTCTTGGTTTTGTCTGGTTTCTTACCGGTGGTCAGTAACCCTGTGACAAATTTCACAGCTTCCTTGGTGATCTTATGGATTGCATCTAGGCAAAAAAATTCTCCATGAACTCTACTTAACACTATCCTAATCACATCCTTAGGGAATTCAGGAATGCTAAGGATTTCTATGAATCCTAGGGTATCAATAACCTTGTGTTCAACTTTAACATTGCCGGTATCATCACATATTATGGTTTTATACATGGTTTTGATTTCCTCATCTCCTAACTCTTCAATATTGCAGTGGATGTACATTCTAGGGCCTTCAACATATACAACACCTTTAGGGATTTGAGAAAATGCACCTAAGGTATCATCCTTCTTTGCTATCTCGGGGACTAGCTGAAATACGGGCCTAGGTCTTTTAATTACTTCAACAAGAGTAGAATTTGCTATGTATTCAATTGTAGAGGTGGATGCCATTGATTAAATACCTTTTTTTGCCTTGGGTGGATGATTGCTTTGAGTGTGCTTGCTTCTTGCTCGAAATGCTTTAGCTCGGAATCTTCGCGCTCTCTAAAAATTTGAAATTATAGTGAAATGAAATGGAGCCAAAACCTCATTTTATAATGTCTTTTCACCATCTATCACATTAATTGCATGCCAGTTAAGTATTCACTTAACATTGTCTGCTGGTAATAAGTAGTTTTCAACTTCTTATCTCTAACCAGGGGAATAATTAGCACATGTGTCATTTGATTACCAAACCCTTAAGGAAATTTTCTTCAATTAGATGAAGAACTTCCTGCCGGTGGAGCACTACTTTGTCCTACCGGTGAAGCATCACTTTTCCCTACCGATGGAGCATTGATTGGTTCTATCGATGGAGAAGTATTCCCAATATTTAGATCTGCTTTTCTAATCCATTGCTTTGAGAATTCTTGCTTAACCTCTTCAACTTTTTCCTTACCTTTCAAGCTAGCACTTTTGTTGTCTACCTGTGTACCTTTACTTCTACAAAATTTAGCAATATGCCGAATCTTGTTACATGCATAGTAAGTTACATTATTCTTTTGAATAGCTTTCCCATTACTTATGCCAGTTTGTGTTCTACATTGATTTGCTAAATGTCCAAATCTTCCACAAACATAACATCTCACATTCATTCTGTAGTTTTCAGAGTTATGACCAACTTTGTTGCATTTTGAACATTGATTGGTGGGTGTATTGATATTTTGATAATTCTTAGATCTACATTCATTTGCTCTATGACCATACTTATTACAGTTAAAGCATTTTCCATTGAATTTATAAGCATTAGGTTGTCTTACCGATTTGCTGTGATCCTGAGTATTTGCAGTACCAGAGCTTTCACCAACTTCAAAGCCAATTCCAGAAGTGTCACTTTTAGGTTTTTGATTCTTTAGAAAGGGACCAAGTTCCTTTGAGCTTTTCTTGAATTTTTCTTTGTGTTGATTTGCAGTTTCCAGTTCCCTTTCCAAGATTCCCTTTTGTCTCATCAGTTCATTTGAGTCATTCCGAGTATGCATCAGATCTGTCTTCAACATGTCATTTTCATAGCTAAGTCTCGTGTTCTCATTTGCTGCATCACTTAGTCTTCTAGTCAATTCTTCTTCATTCTTCTTTCTATCCTCAATCTCTTTGCAAAATCTCATAGTCATATCCCACATTTCATTTTTTGTTGTCATGATCTCTTGTTTCAACTTGCTTATCACATCATTAAGTGATTCCTTTTCATCATTCTCATTTTGTAATTTTTCACAGAGTTCTCTTCTCTTATTTCTTGCAATAGTGAAATTTTCTTGAAATGCCTGAATGATATCCTGAGCTGCTCTCAAATCATCTTCTAATTTTATATTTTTCAATTTCTCTGCATCATAGTCTGTAAGAGCTCCTTCAAGTTGCTTCATCAGATTTTCCATTTTTTTATCGGTGTCAAGATCTTCCTCAAGCTATTAGGCTTCTAAAAATAGAGGACCAAGCTCTAATACCAATTATTAGGGATCCCATAGATACTGAGAGGGGGGGGTGAATCAGTATCTAACCGGTAATAAGAATTTCTTAAGTTAAAACATGGAGAACATAATATAACAGTGTATCGGTATGCAAGAAATAATGCTATAAACAGAATCAAGAATATCCACATGAAAAGTACACCATAACACAAGATGTTTAACAAGGAAACCCGGTGTTGGAAAAACCTCGGTGGGATTTGTGACCCACAATATTCACTCACTAGCCAATAAGAAAATATTACTTACAATAGGGGCCTGCACATGCAGGAAGGCCAACTGCCTAGAGCTCACTGCTCAATGGGAAGTCACATTGACTTACAATAAGGATTATACTAATCCAATTACTTGTACTTCTTTACAATAGCATCTCTAATGCCAGATTCAGTACCGGTCCTTTGTCTGTTCTTTACATATACCCTTGACCTATAATTCGCACATTAGGTCTGTCTAATAATTTTCTTTATGCCCTTTTTTTTTATCACCTATCTCTCTATCTTTAAATGTCTATAATGATCTCCTTTATATACAAGATTCATTTTACAATTTGCCAAGTCGGCTTACAATAATAAACAAAATATTACATAACAAAAATCCTGTCGGCCTCTGTGCTGGTATACATATTTTCTTCTGTGCCCGTGCCAATGCCGGTGTAGAGTGATCTGTTGATGCCAGTGCACTGTCTTGCCTATGTAATGCTTTGCTAGTATGATGTCTTGCTGGTGCCATAGGACTGCAAGGTTGCCATCAATGACAAAACCTTCAATCACATACAATGTCTCATTGGAGTGTCCATATGCCAACAAGAACATCTTGAGATTGGTTCAAGAATGTTGCATTTAATGTAATGTGCTCAATGGTCAGGATTGAACCATTTGAATTGCTAAACCTAAAATGTCTTAGGGTTTAGGGTTTATGCTACTGACCTATCTGTTTCCTATAGGTTGATGTTGTGTTTCTTTTTGAGGTTGTTGAAAAAAGTTGTGTGTGTGTATCCAAGTGAAGAGATACGTAAGTCTTGCCAGACCACAGGAGAGAAGTAATACTTGCAGAGTGTAAGTGTAGAAGGTGAAGAGGAGCTAAAGCGGATCTGCATTGGCATTGAGTGCTATTACCAGATCATTGTAATACCTATTGATCTCTAACCACTTAAATAGTTGGGAAATCCCTTAACAGGGTAGTTTTAACCGGCTTGTTGTAAATCCTTTAACAGGGTGACTCAAAACCATTGATTTCTTGAAATCATTTAACAAGGTAACCTTTAACAGGGTTTAACCCTTAACTAGGTATTCTAGCCATCCCTTAACCGAGTGATCCCTAACAAGATCAATTCCTAATAGAACCTATTATATTAGTCTTTAACCGAACAAGGCTCCTAACAAAGCGGACATCTATAGAGTTCAAAAACAGCTTGTGGGTATTCATCCCCACCGTGGTTTTTCCCAGTTGGGTTTCCATGTGAAAAATTTGTGTGTCATGTGTGGTGCTATTCATGTGATGGTTTAAGTGATTTGTGTCTGAAGGTAAATCATGGTAATCTAGTTGTTTATATTTTTGATGATAGATTACCTGTTCATGCACTAGGGTGAAATGGAAATGAAGTATTAGATTGTATGAAAAGATAAGTATCAACCAATTTTTGATTGTCTCAGTTATTCTGGGTTTTTCCGGTTGTACTCAGTTTAAGACTGGTGTTACTGTTTGTTTGCCAAAGCACAGTCTTTGCTGACAAACTGGTTTTAGGAATGTGTTTTTGTCTGTACTGATTCAGCCCCCCCTCTTAGTACCGGTCTAGTACTATCCATTCATCATTGAGTTATCAATTTGTATTAGAGCATCCTCAAGGTCCTCTATGTTGTAAGCTTAACCGCTTGAGGGAAAGATCCTATTGTAATGATGAAGAGGGAAGGTCCAAAGTTCAACAGAGACAACTTCAAAATATGGAAGGATAGAATGAAGATTTACATCAGAAGCATGGGTGCTCAACATTGGAGCTATGTTGAGAATGCTTTTGTTATTCCTACCGGTACTCTCACCGATGATCAAAAGAGAGAAATACAAGAGAATGGAAAAGTCATGGAAGTCCTAATCAGTAGCTTATCTGACATTGAGTTTACTGATGTCTAGGATAAAGATAATCCCAAAGAAGTATGGGACACTCTTGAGAGTATCTATGGTGGTGATGAGCATGTAAAACAAGCTAAGGAAGAAAGCCTTAGATGGAAGTTTGAAGACATAAGGATGGTTGAAGGTGAGACCATTCAATAGTATGGAATAAGAATCAAAGCTGTTGTTGGAGATATCAAGAGTGTAGGTGGTAATATTCAAGATTCCACTATAGTAAGCAAAGTTTTGAGATCCTTATTACCAGTCTATGAAATAAGGGTTGCTTCTATTCAGGAGTTGAGATCAATAGACAAGACTAAGCTATCCCTAGACTCCATCATTGCAAAGTTGACATCCTATGAGCTAAATAGTTTTGATGACAGTGTTCAAAAGACTGAATCAACTTTTAAAGCTTCTGCTATACCATCCAGAAAAGGAAAAGAAGCAAGCACCAATGGTGAACCAAGATAGAGCAGAGAAATGGATGATGAGGAAATCTAGATGGAATTTGAAGCTCTTCTTGCTAGGAAACTTCCTAAAGGAACCGTTAAATACAAAGGTAAGCTCCCTTTGAAATGCTTTTCTTATAACCGGATAGGACATATTGCTATAAACTATCCCACTGGTGACAACAAGGACAAACCAGAGAGGTTCAAGAAATTCAAAGGAGAAAACCAGAGAAACTGTTTTGTTGCAGTTGATGAAGGTGTCACAGATGAGGAATCAAAAGATGAAGAGAATGAAGGTATTGTGTTTGTTGCAGTAAAGGAAGATGTGTCAAACAAGAAGGCTCTTGTCTCTTGCTTTGATAATCCCAATGACTGGATTATTGACAGTGGCTGTTCTCACCATATGACTGGTGACTAGAGCAAGTTTCTATCTTTGGAAGAATATGATGGTGGTGTGGTTCATTTTGGTAATAATGCATCATGTATGGTCAAAGGAAGACGGTCCATCTCTCTGAATGGAAAGAGAAGTGCTAACAATGTGTATTGGGTGGAAGGTCTCATACACAATCTATTTAGTGTTACCCAGCTGAATGATAGTGGACTCATTCTGGAATTCAAAAATGGAGTGTGCAAAATCAGAGGAAAGAATGGTGAATTGATGGCCACCAGTATGCAGACCAAAGGTAACTTATTTCAGCTGAATGCAAATGTAAGTACATGTCTTATGGATAAATTTGATGATAGCTAGATATGGCATAGGAGACTCTGCCATGTAAACTTTGATAACATTGTGAAGGCCAGTAAGATCAAGGCAGTTAGAGGATTGCCGGTGCTGAGTAAACCAAAAAATCCTTTGTGCAGAGAGTGTCAATTGGGGAAAATGTCTTCCTCAACTTTCAAAGGTAAATCTTTCATCGCAAACAAGTTACTTGATCTTGTCCATACTGATTTGTGTGGTCCTATGAAAACTAGGAGTGTGCAAGGAGATAGGTATTTCATGATTCTGACTGATGATTGCTCAAGAATGATGTTGGTCACATTCTTGAAAGATAAGTCTAAAGCTTTTGGAAAGTTCAAAGCTTTTAGAGCACTGGTAGAAAAGGAAAGTGGTAGAAGAATCAAATGCCTTAGAACTGATCAAGGAGGGGAATTCACTTCTGGTGAATTCAACAAGTACTATGAAGAGAACGACATCAAGAGGCAACTTTCTACCCCCATACTCTAGAATAGAATGGCCTAGTAGAGAGGAACAACCAAACTGTGGTTGAAGTAGCTAGAACTATGTTGATCCAAGGAAAGGTCACTCACACCTTTTGGAGAGAAGCGGTGAGCACTGTAGTCTACACAATGAATCGATTACTCATTAAAAAGGGTAAGGATACAACTCCTTATGAGTATTGGACTGGTAAGACACCAGTGGTAAGCTACTTTAGAGTATCTGGTAGAAAATGTTATATCAAGAGGAGTGAACATCAGAGAAAGTTTGATGCTAAATGTGATGAGAGAATATTCCTAGGATATTCCACCAAGAGTAAAGCTCTCAAATGTTTTAACAATAGGACTCAGAGAATTGTTGAAAGAATCAATGTTAGAGTTGATGAAACCTCTGAGAAGCCTGAGGAAACCAATAGCAAGGAAGCGATAAATGAACCAGTTGTAACCTTTTGGGAACAGGTTGCTAATCAGCCAAGTACCAGTAACAGTGTTCCTACATTGGTAAATACTGATGCTGATGAAGATGAGGATGAAGAAGAAAAGCAGAAGGGATCAGTCAAGAGCATTCCTCAGTATGTCAAACTCAATCATGATCCAAAGCAGATCATAGGAGACAAGGATGTAGGAATTCTTACAAGAAGAATGATCAGAGAAAACTCATGTATGATCTTTGAACTTGAGCCTAAATCATTTAGAGAGGCACATAAAGATGAAGACTGGATCAAGGCAATGGAAGAGGAACTTGACCAGATAGAGAAGAATGGTACATGGTCTTTGCTACCTAGACCAGAGCATAAAAATGTCATTGGTACCAAATGGGTTTTTAGAAACAAGCTAAATGAGGATGGCACAGTGGTAAGGAACAAAGATAGATTAGTATGTAAAGGATATGCCCAAGAACAAGGAGAAAACTATGAAGAAACCTTTTCTCCAGTAGCAAGATTGGAAGGAGTTCGTATGCTTCTTGCATATGCAACTTTTAAAGGATTCAAAGTATATCAAATGGATGTAAAATCTGCATTCCTAAATGGAGTACTTGAAGAGGAGGTGTATATAGAGAAACTAGATGGGTTTCCCTATCTAAAGATAGTGACATGGTGTGTAGGCTACATAAAGCCTTGTATGGTCTAAAGCGGGCACCTAGAGCATGGTATGAATGTCTGCACTCCCATCTTGTGAAGATTCAATTTGAGAGAACAAGTGAAGATAGAAATATCTACTTGAAAGCAGAAGGAGATCAGATTCTGATCTGTGAAGTATTTGTGGATGACATAATCTTTGGTGGAGATGACAAGATGAGTCATGAGTTTGCAGATGAGATGAAGAGGAATTTGAAATGTCACTCATAGGAGAGATTAAGTTCTTCATTGGACTACAGATTCAGAAAATGAAAGATGGAATCTTTATTACTTAGTCCAAGTATGTCAAAGTGGTGTTGAAGACCTTTGGCATGGAAGACAACAAACTGGTTGGTACACCAATGGTGACCGGCTGTAAATTATCCAAAGAGGATGACTTAGCCTTGGTTGATGAGAAGGAATACCGATCAATGATTGGTAAGTTGCACTATGTAGTGCATAGTAGACCGGATATTGCACATGGAGTTGGCATTATTGCAAGGTTCCAGAAAAGCCCAAGAGAATCCCACTTGGTTGTAGTCAAGAAGATTCTTAGATATCTAAAGGGAACTGTTGATTATGGATTGTGGTATCCATATAGTAAGGATTTCAACTTGAAAGTATTCAAAGATGCTGATTAGGTAGGTAATGTGGATGACCGGAAGAGAACAACTGGTGGTGCATTCTTTCTTGGTGGTAGACTAGTCTCATGGATGAGTAAGAAGCAGAGTTGTATCTCTCAGTCTATAATGGAAGAAAAGTATGTTGCAGCTTTCATGAACTGCACTTAGACAATTTGGATGAAGCATGCATTAAATGGCTTCAAAGTTCCTGTATTTGAACCAGTAAGTATATTTTGTGACAATACTAGTGCAATTAACATCTCCAAGAATCCAGTTTTACACTCTAGAACCAAGCACTTTGAACTTAAGTATCATTTCTTGAGGGAAAAGGTTCAGAACAAAGAGATTGCATTTGAACATGTCTCCAACAAGGAACAATTAGCTAACATATTCACAAAGCCTCTCCCAAAAGCTACATTTACCTATTTGAGAGGTGAATTAGGGGTGCTTCCCCTTCAAGAGGTCAACTAATGATGTGTGCCCCACATTAGTCAAATCTTACATTGCTATATCTATTTCAGACTGATGTGTTGACAGATGCTACTCCTCAAGGGGAGCAACATAGTGGATCAAGGAAGCTTGTGCCTCCACTTTGGCATTGTTGTCAAAGGGGGAGAAGATGTGATGCGGAGAAGATATTTGTAGAAATTGGGGAGAAGATGTGAAACAAAGAGATGTCTTGGTATATTGCCATCAATGCCAAAGGGGGAGATTGTTGGTATTATGTGAACTAGTAGTATGAAGACATGATGACATTGTATGTTGTCATTGATGTCAATATGCTGAAGAGTGAACCAGTATATTGAAGTTTACAATTGGCAAGAGAATCAGTATGATTGTGAACTAGTATATGTGCTAAAGTGAACCGGTATGATGGTGAAGCGATATGTTGGTATGGGAACCGGTACATGGAAGCTTTGTATGACTACTAGTTGGTAGTCTCAACTTCAGGGTTTCCGGTTGATGTGTTCCAAGCCTATATGACTCAATCGATTATATTGTGTGATGAGTTAGCATTGTAACGAAGAACATATCATTTCACCACATCAGCCTTGTGCACGTGAAGGATCTTACATAAAGGAGATTGCTCCTATCTACCTTGGGAATGTACGAAGTTTGTAAATGGTGAAAATGCGTGATGGGTTATCAACCGCCGTGCAAATGGTGAAAAACAAACGATGGAGAACATCTTGAGATCAGTTCAAGACTGTTGCATTTAATGCAATTTTATCAATGGTTAGGTTTGAACCATTTGAATTGCTTAACCTAAAATGTCTTAGGGTTTAGGGTTTATGTTACCGACCTATCTATTTCCTATAAGGTCGATGTTGTGTTTCTTTCTAAGGTTGTTGGCAAAAGTTGTGTGTGTATATCCAAGTGAAGAGATATGTAAGTCTTGCCAGACTAGAGGAGAGAAGTGATACCTGTATAGTGTAAGTGCAGAAGGTGAAGATGAGCTAAAGTAGATTTGCATTGGCATTGAGTGTTGTTACCAAATCATTGTAATACTTGTTGATCTCTAGCCACTTCAACGGTTGGGAAATCCCTTAACAGGGTAGCTTTAACTGGTTTTCTATAAATCCTTTAATAGGGTGACTCAAAACAATTGAGTTCTTGAAATCCTCTAACAAGGTAACCTTTAACAGGGTTTAACCCTTAACCGAGTATTCTAGCCATCCCTTAACTGGGTGATCCCTAATAGGATCGGTTCCTAACAGAACCTATTGTATCAGTCTTTAGCCGGACAAGGCTCCTAATAGAGCAGACTTCTAAAGAGTTCAAAAATAGCTTGTGGGTATTCATCCCCACCATGGTTTTTCCCAGTTGGGTTTCCATGTGAAAAATATGTGTGTCATGTGTGGTGCTATTCATGTGATGGTTTAAGTGATTTGTATCTAAAGGTAAATCATGGTGATCTAGCTGTTTATATTTCTGATGATAGATTACTTGTTCATGCACTAGGGTGAAATGGAAATGAAGTATTAGATTGTATGAAAAGATAAGTATCAACCGATTTTTGCTTGTCTTAGTTATTCTGGGTTTTACCGGTGGTACTCTGTTTAAGACCGATGTTACTATTTGTTTGCCAAAGCATAGTGTTTGTTGACAAACTAGTTTTAGGAATGTGTTTTTGTTTGTATTGAATCACCCTCCCCTCTTAGTACCAGTCTGGTACTATCCATTCATCATTGAGTTATCACTCTTGAAGTTGAAGTTCGCTCATCTCCTCTTGAAGTTAAAGTTCGCTTATCTCCTCTTGAAGTTGCAGTTCACTCACCTCCTCTTGAATATGAAGTTCTCTCATCTTCTCTTCAAGTTGAAATCCGTTCATCTCCTCTTGACCATGAAGTTCACTCATCTCCTCTCCAACATGAAGTTTTCTCATTGTGGTCACACGTGAAGATGAAGTTCCCTTTAATGTGTTTGAAAATGAAGTTGAAACTTCACTTTGCACACTAAACTCATGAAGTAGATGCCTTCACTCCTATTCTCAAATATATGAAGCATAACTTTGCTTCATTTCCCTAATTCATGAAGCAACAATTTTGTTCCTCCTTAGCAACCCTTGAAGTGAATGATTTTGCTCCTCTTAGGTCAAACATGAAGTAAAGAATTTAATTTGAAGCTTGCAGCTCTTAAAGTTATCAACTTCACTCATAAACAACGATTAATGAAGAAAGAAACTCATCTCAACTCTTTTGATACCTAGACCAGCTAGGAATTGAACCTAGGACCTTCCATACGTTGCTGGAGTGTTCTACCATTGAGCTACTAGCCCCTCTTGGACTAGTCCATCATTGGTCTAGGTGTGGCTTATTTCCAACACCAACAGGAAAGATTCACTTGACATGGATGATGGAACATTTGAGAATTCTCTTTACATTCCTAACTTGTCTACCAATCTTCTCTCTATCTACCAAATCACTCACTATGGGAATGGGAAAAAGGTTGAGTTTACACTTGGTTCATTTGTGGTAAAGGAACTTGATAATTATGCCTTGGTAGCAGTGGGACAAATCAATGACAACTCAAGACTTTATTCATTCTCCCACTTTGTGCCAAGTTATCCTTCTAGGGCCTTGCTTACTCATTCAAATTCAGAAACTAAGCTATGGCATGAGAGGTTTGGTCACCTCAACTACCACTATCTTCAGTAGCTCAACACTAAAGACATTGTCACAGGTCTACCTCGAATAAGTTTTTCAGAGGGTGTATGTTCAGGCTGTTGCATGGGCGAGAATCCCAAGGAGAAGTTTGATAAGGGGAAAACTTGGAGAGCTTTGGAAGTTCTTCAACTTGTTCACAGTGATGTAGTAGGTCCATTTCCATCACCTTCATTTAATAAGTCCTTCTATTTCCTCACCTTCATTTATGACTACTCCCGCTTTACTTGGGTCTATTTTCTTATTCATAAGAGTGAAGTGTTTGACAAATTTCTAGACTTCAAGGCTCATGTGGAGAAGCAATCAGGGAAAGTAGTCAAGATTCTTCAAATAGATAATGGAAGGAAATATGTGAAAAAAATACTTGAGGATTTTTGTACATTTGAGGTGATTAGTCTTCAAAATTTTGTTGCTTACACTCCACAACATAACAAAGTTGCAGAGTGCAAGAATAGAACTCTCAAAGAAATGGCTAGCTGTATGATACATGCATGTTCTCTTGATCCTGCCTTTTGAGAAGAGGCTATCAGTTGTGCCACACACATCCAAAATCAGGTTCCTCACAAAACTTTGACAGGTATTACTCCTTTTGAGGCTTGGGCTGGTAGGAAACTGATTGTGAGACATTTTAGAGTCTTTGGGTGTCTAGCTTGGGCTCGCATTCCTCCCCAGAAATGTAAGGCATTGGAACCTTAGAGTAGGCCTTGTCTTTTTGTTGGATATCCTCAGGGTGTCAAGGCATATTGTTTGATGGATCTTGAGACACATGAAGTGTTTATTGAGAGGAGTGTTCATTTTGAGGAAAGCTCTCCTAGCTTAGCCTCTCTAACTCCTCCACCTTCCTCCATTATGGATAGTGATTCCAATGATTTAGATGATGAGACTTCTTCAAATCTGAATCACAGGGTTACACCTCTGCAAGGTCCACTTGTAGTTGAGGAGCCTTGTTATCCACCTCCACCTAGACCTTGTGGGGCTCGACAGACACTTGAGTCAGCGAGTTCTCTTATTAGGGATCCTTTAGATACATGAAGGACCTGATCATAGCATCACCTTCCACATGCATAGATTTCTACCGCTTCCATTCCACAGACATTTTGGGAAGCATCAAGGGTTCTTATGTGGGACCAAGCTATGGAGGAAGAGTATAGTTCCTTGATGAGGAACAACACATGGTAGTTAGTCCCTCTCCCTAAGGGGACAAAGATGGTTTGATGTAAATAGATCTATCAGACCAAGTTGATAGTGGATGGTAGTGTGGATAAGTATAAGGCTCAACTTGTTGTAAAAGGTTTCTCTCAGGTTCTAGGTGTTGACAATACTAAGACCTTTACACCCATAGCCAAGATGAACTCCATTTGCTTGACTACTTTCTATTGCCACAGCTCATGGTTGGATTGTACATCAGATGGATGTGAAGAGTGATTTTCTTCATGGGGATCTTGATGAGGAGATTTATATGGAGTAGCCACAAGGTTTTATCCAGGATTCTTCCTTGGTTTGTAAACTGAGGAAATCTCTCTATGGCCTTAAGTAGGCCCCTAGGGCTTGGTACGCCAAGATGGATTCCTTCCTTCTCTTAGCAAGGTTCACCAGGTGTCATTCCAATCCGAATGTCTACATTTTGTGACAGGATGACTCACACTTGATACTTGTGCTCTATGTTGATGATTTGATCATTACAAGGAGCACCACATCCATCATTAGCAATGTCAAATCTACTTTGCATGACAAATTTGCTATGACTGACTTGGATCTTTTGCACTACTTTCTCGGGATAGAAATTTCACTATCATCTTTTAGGATCACTCTTTCATAGCCCAAGTATGCTCTTGATCTACTTGCATGCTTTCATATGGCTGATTGTAAGCCTGCATTGACTCCCTTTCTTTTAGGAGTCAAGCTTGAGGCTAAGTGCTCTTCTCCTCCAATTGATGCCACATTGTATTGTCAGCGTGTGGGTAGTCTCATCTACTTGACTCACACACACCCTAATATTTCATTTGTGGTTGGCATGGTTTCCCACTTCATGTAGGAACCACATGAGCTTCATTGGAAAGCTGCCAAATGCATCCTACACTACAAACAGGGTACACATTATTATGGGATTCACTATGCATCGGGCACATGACTTTACTTGGTTGGTTACACAGACTCTAATTGGGCTGGTGATCTTGATGATCATAAGTCTACTTCAGGTTATAGCTTCCACCTTGGTTCAAGCCCTATTTGTTGGTAGAGCAAGAAGTAGCATGCTATTGCTCTCTCTTTGATTGAGGCTGAGTATCCAGGGGCTGTTAATGTAGTGACTGAGACTATTTGGCTTTAGCATATTCTCACAGAGTTTGGGTTCTTCACTCCATGGCCGACAATCCTACATTGTGACAATTAGAGTGCTATTGCAATCTTGAAGAACCCAGTCTAGCATCATTGGACCAAACATATCGAGATCCATATGCACTACATTCGAGAGCTGATTCAAGAGCAGGTCATTGATTTGCAATATTTTCCTACATTGGAGTAGGTTGTAGACATATTCACCAAACCCTTCACAAATAGTAAGTTCCAATAGGTGTGAGCTGTCTTGGGGGTGTGAGATGTCTCATTAGGGGGGGTCAGCTGACTTCTCCTTCCTCTCTTATTGGGGGGACTTTTTCCTGTTTGAGGTTTTGTCCTTCCTCTTTGAGAGTCTTTTGTACATTTTTCTCTCTTTTAGGGGGGAGTTTTTTTCCGTTGGGTTTTCTCCCTTTCTCCATTTGTGAGAGATTTCATTGAATAGGTTTTCTTTCATTTTCATATTATATATGGGTACCTATCATGGCCTAGTAGTCAAGACCCATCTTGCATTGTTGACTTGAGTCTTCATTCCCCTAAGTTGCACTTAAGAGGGGGTGTTGGTGTAAATAATTATTCATCATGGATATTATTACACTTTACTTAAGTTAACTTAGGATAATGCATATCATCGTAGTTTGGATATAAGACACTTAGGGAAGTGTGGACATAGGGATAAAGCTTGTAGGAGAAATTCCACCTTTCATGGTCTTATCTTGCTATTACACTCCACATTCGATGGGTCATCCACCTCTTGTTGAATATTATATTATTTCTCCTACGTACCCCTACTTTTTCTTACCTACCCTTGTTTCTCATTGAGGCACATGTCATGACTGTGTGCTCACATATCCATATGGCCTTGACTATATAAGCAGGCCCATATTCATTGTATTGGCGAATCTAGTTGATCATTTCTATATTGATGAAAATACAGTTTGTTCTTGTCATACTTTTATCTCCCTTTTGTTCTTTTCATTGTGCCCTTGATCTTGGCAAAATCTCACATTTTAATAATAAGGCAAACTGGGAACATATATTTTTTGTCCTCCTTCATTCCTGTCTTGCAACACTTCCAATCGGCACCCAAGGGGGGGGCTATTTCTCCTATATTTTTCTTGGTGACATCCCAATCGGAGGCATGTTCATCTACAGTATTTTACATGGCTTCTTTGGTGGCATCATCTTCATGCTCCATATTTTCATGCTCTTGCAAGAGCAATGTTGTACTCGCACTATCATAAAGTGCCACACCTCTTTGTATCTTGTCTTCGATGACATATTTGATGTAATCCTCTTGTACATGTAGATTAGGAATATCCTGTGAGACTTGGTGCATGGCTTCAGTTGAGACTTAGATTGTACACATTTGTGCATGGCTCCCATGAGGCTTTGATTGTACCAATATTTCTGCTATATATGAGTATCTAGTTGATACTCAAAGTAGGTTGTCTCCATACCCAATCTTTATCATATTGCATCGAGTGATTCATCCTCATCGACATGGTACTTGGTTTCGTCACACTTTGACATTATTGGTACAACATTGGCTCTCTTTCTTCCTAATGGGGAGGTATTTTGGTAAACATCATTGGACCATTTTTGTAGGAGATTTTACATTGAGGGGGGGCTTCATGGTCTCTCTTCTTCATCTCTCTTTTGGGGGGGGAGTTTTTTCCCATGTGATTTTTCTCTCTTTCCCCACTTTATGAGAGATTGCATTGGTTTTCATGCATTTGCATTTGTACATGGGTACCTAACATGGCCTTGTAGCTGGGACCCATCTTGAATTGCTTAGTTGCATTGTAGACTTAAGTGCATTCCCCTAAGTTTCACTTAAGGGGGGAAGGGGTGTTGGTGTAATTATTTATTCATCTTGGATATAATTACATTGTACTTAAGTTTACTTGGGTGCATGTACCACATTGTAGTTTGCATGTGAGACACCTAGGGAGATGTGGTATATTGGGAATGTGTATGTAGGAGAATTTCCACCTTTTATAGTGTGATCTTGTTACTACTCTATCATATCCACTTATTGTGGAATGATAATTCCACCTTCAGTGGGTGATCCACCTCATGTGGAATATTTTACCATTTCTCCTGCATACCCCTACCTACCCTTGCATCTCATTAAGCCGCACGTCATTATTGGGTGCTCTCTTGTCTATTAGCCTTTCTTTTATAAGTAGGCCCATCTACATTGTATGTAACAACAATAATATTCATAATCCAGTTCATCACATTTTGCATCATTGATAGGAATACAATTTATTCTTGTGATATTTTATCTCTCTTATTTGTGCTTTCCATTGCCTCTAAATCTTGGCAAATTCTCACATATATATACATATATGTATATATATGTATACACACACATACACACTTACATATATATACACACACATATACATACATACATACATACATACATACATACACACATACATATACATACATACATATACATACATACATATACATATATATGTATATGCATATGTATATGCATATACATATGTATGTGTGTGTGTTTGTGTATATGTCTGTATATGTGTATATATGTATATGTATACATACATATACATATACATATACATATATGTATACATACATATACATATATTCATGTATGTATACATATATGTATATGTATATGTATATGTATACATATATGTATATGTATACGTATATGTACATATACATATACATATATGTACACATATACATATATGTATATGTATACACACACACACACACATGGTGATGTTTCTCATATTTGTCTTGTTAAATACTAAACAACATTCTTTGATTAAAAATAATAGGTGTGGTAATGAATATGTATGTCTAATTTAATGATCATGTGATTAATTAATCAACACCACAATGATTAAATTGATACATGTATGATTTAAGAAAACAAACTAAGTATTTAATTAAATGCCACTTTTTATGATATAATTTACTTATGTTGGAGTAAATGTTTATGTGATCTAGTGTTAACTAAACATACCATGATCAAATTTTAATAGTATATAGAAAAAATGAATGATATGCTCGGATAAAGAAATGTAAAATCCTAAGAAATTACACAATGAATTAAATACAAACCAATTTTGTCAAGAATGAAGCAATGCATACTAAATAACAAATCTATCTAATACTACATGCTATAATCACTCAATGAAGATGATAAAAATAGAAAGGAAACAGAAAAGGAGATAATTAAGCATATTATTTGTGAAGATACATGCCATTTATGGGTTACTTGAGAGGTGTACCTTCCATATCTTCTATCTTGTCAGCACCTAATTCATAGACATCTATAATGATGTATGGTCCAAGCCAATTTAGACTAAATTATTTTTTCACCTGCTAGAGTGTTTACATTGCATTGATTCTTATATTGTACCAAGTCACCCACAAAGAAAGAGAGTTGGATAACCTTATCATTATAGCTTCACCATAAAGTCTTTTGGTAAGTCCTTGAATATGTTTGAGAGAGTTGATATGATATTCATTGAGCATGTCAAGTTGTTGAAGGTGTTGTTGTCTATAAGTCATCATTCATTATTCCCTTAAGAGAAGTTTTTAGTGGAGGAGTCTCTAAATTTAAAGGCATAGTCATGTCAGCATTATAAACAAGATTATGAGTTTTACCCATAGCTATACAAACACTAGTTCTATAGATTGATAAAGCATAAGTTAACTGATTATACCATCCTTACCATATTTTTTGATAGTCTTACAAAGGATTTGTTTAATAATTAAATTAGAGGCTTTGACTTGGCCATTTGATTGAGTATAGTATAGAGTAGAAAATTGATGTTGGATAGGATATTTCTCAAGGGATTTCTTCACATATTTGTTTTTAAATGAGGTACCATTATCAAAAACCAAAGTGGAAGGTATACCGAATTGAAATATGATGTTGTCTAGAATAAATTGATATATTGCATCAGCCATAGTGGATCAAAGGCGAATAGCTTCAACCTACTTCGTAAATTAATTTATAGCGGTAATAATAAATGTATGTGTTGGAATTTTGTCATTGATGCTTTTGGTAGAGGAGAATGTTGTGTATAGGCTATACCAGTTGTCATTGATATCAACATACTTCTTTTGACTTATACTGTTGTTGCTCCAATAATTATGTGATTTTGTTTGTCATGTTTTTCTTTGCATTGCATGGGTCATGTTTTTCTTTGCATTGCATGGGCTTGTGGTTTGGATAGTATACTTATGAAAATCAAATGTACCAATATTTAAGTTTGTACATGTTATGGATCTTGAAAAGGTGAGATACATGGCTCAACATTTTGACATGTTAGTTGCTCTGTTCCTCTAGAATATAATAGTTTGTTTGGATATCCTCATTTCATCTGTTGATTATTTTTGGTCTTGCAATTTTGGGACATGATTAACCATTGTGGGTAATGTGTGCATTCTAGTTGGCATTAAATTTTGTTATATCTTGGCCAACCTATGTGGGTGAAGCGTATGGATCATCTTGATATTAGCATATAAAGTATTTTTTGGAAATCAACTTATTAGATAAGGCATGCATGGTAGACTTGAGATATATATCAATATATCTGTAATATACTCTTTCAATGATGATATAGATGTGTGATATGGTAATTTTCTAGATGTGATATGATGTGGTGATATGTGATTGAAGTAGATACAAATGACATAAAAGTTAATGAAGTGTGTGAAGTCTATCTATTGAGACTAATTTGAATAGTACTCCATGCATATGTAAGATGCAACTATAATAGTTCATTTTGTCTACTTGTTATCTTGTGGGTAGTGAGCCCTTTGGTAGTGAGATTTGTAGTTAGAATTTCATAATATATTTTAACTAGTTATATTATATTGAGATTTAACCCTCTCCATGGTTTTTGCCTAATGGGTTTCCATGCAAAAATTATGGTGTTCTCTTGTGTATGTTGTTGTGAATGCTGTCTCTACTTCATCTTCTTATTTGATCATTTATTTCTTTTTGTTACATGCTTATTGATATGAATCTACAAAGTGATAATTGGGTTGATTTTAAAGTTTAAAATAGGAAAATTGATTCACCTCCCCCTCTCAATATTTTGACTATTCAACAATTGGTATCAGAGATTGGACCCTTGTTTTAGCTTAACTACTTAAGGGAGATCTTGTTGGTTGAACATATTACTCATGATTTAAATTTTGAAGAAATTCTTATGGATGGAGAATTGCAGACTACTCTCTTGAAGATCTTAAGATTGTAAAAATTGAAAGCAAGGATTTGAAATAAAATATCAAAGAAGCAAATGATTGCATTAGAAAACTAAGGGAACACATCAAGAATCTCAGAGAAAGATATAGAGAGGTTAGCAAGGAATTGGAACAAGAAAATGAAATAATTATTAATATGAAGTTACAAGTTGAGTAAAGTAAGAAAACTGAGGAATGTAGACTAAATGATTTAATCAAACCTAAGACTAAAGAATGAGAAATACTAAAACAAGAAGTGATAACCTAAAAACATAAGATAAATTCAAAGAAAGTACCATGAAACTTGATGAAATGATGTTTATGCAAAGATTTCTAAAAGACAAAGGTTGATTAGGTTTTGAAACTGGTGAATGTTCAAATCAAAGGGCCGAAGATAAAGGTAAGATGAAGAAGACTAAATTTGAACAATGCATTGAAGAAATAAACAAAGGAAGATAGCCCTAGAATCGAAGATGTTCTACAAGAAAATCTCCGGTTAGACAACCTAATGCTCAAAGATACTCTTCATTCAATGGTTAATGTTTTTCCTATAACAAATTTGGACATAAGGCTTGAGAATGAAGAAACAAATTGAATCAAAATGCTTAATGTGTTACTTGCAAAAGATCTGGTCATAAGGCTAGTGATTGCAGAAGTCAAATTATACATGAAAGAAATAGATTCTTTTATGGTTATTGTTAGTTGCGCAATGGGTTTGGACACAAGGGTAATCAATGTAGATCTAGAATGACTACAAGAAACTTAGGACATAGGAATATCAAGCACTTTAATTGCAACAAGTTTGGGCATATTGCTAAAACATTTAGAACTCAAAATATGAAGAAAGTTATTTTAGTAAAAAGAAATGAAATTGTAAAGAAGATTAATTTAGAAGAGTTAAGGAATGAAATGAAAAATATTTGGAGAAAGGTGGAAATGGACTTGATGGAAAATATTGTTGCATTTGGTTTCAGTGCAAAGATCCCCTTTGAAAACTGGTTCAAAAGCTTTGGCTCAAGGGGAGCTACAATAAAGATCCTTTTCCCCCACCAAAGAGGTCAATGTTTTTGTCACAACATGTTGATATGTTGGTTAAATTTATTTACTTGAACTCTTCGTGAAAATTATATTGAGAAGCTTTGGAAAGTAATAGTTCACATAGACATAGATGTTTAGCATCTTTTTGGTGATATGATAGTTTTGGTGGCAAAACCATAGGTTATTCGACAACGTATGTAAGTTTTTTATGTTCATTTTGTTATCAGTGAATTGGTAGATTTGAGGAGTAGAAAGAAGCATTTATGTGAAATTACTATTAACAAAGATAAGTTATTTGTATATTTCTACCTCATGGATTCTAACACGTTTGTTAGTTGTGATGATGAACCTCGAATTTAGTCCAAGAAATTAGTGAAAGAGATGATAAGAGATGTCTCTATTGGTGCATTTTGTCACTATGAATAGAGTAGTATGTCTTGAAGATATCTACAAGTTTGTTGATGTACAAATTGAGGAACATGACAATGAAAAAATAAAAAAATTCAAAGGTTTTCTCCCTAGAGAAAATTTAATGTCAATCACCAAGAGAGAGAACAAGGGTTTGAATGTTTGGAGTTAATTTCTGATAATAGTTCATGTAGAATTGGTCTAGATTGTATTAAGTAGAATTTATGAAGTTTGCATTTGGTTGGATAAACCATACCATATCACAAAGGAAGCCCTAAGGGTTTTATTGGTCTTTTTTTAGATATAATTCTACTTGTGATGAAGTTGGTAAGAAACAAAGAATTTGAAGGATGAAAAGTATAATTTTGGATCAAAGAGCTCTAAATATTGACACCATTACTAGTGTAGGGGCACCTAGTTTAGTGCATTTTCAAAAAAATGGGTATGATAGTCTATATTTTGGATTAGGTTTATGAATAATGGAATACTTAGAGATCCACATATGTGTTGCATATTCATTTGAAGGATGATTGTCAACTAGGTTATTTGTTTGCTCAAATTTGGCCTATGAGCCCTTGTAAGCCTAAAATGACATGAATTTGCATTTTGATGTAAAATATCTTGGAAATCCTCATTAGGAATTTAGGAATGTAATTTTAATGTTATTTAGTCATCCTAGGAGGTTTAGGATGAGTGGCGATGCATAAAATGTAAAAATGCACATTCTAGCAAAAGTTGTCATTGTTGCTCGACAACATTTTGCAACTTTTGAGCAACTTTTGCATTTTTGAGGACATCGGTGGTTAGGTGACCAATGAAGAGTTGGTGAGAATACATATGGCATATAAAATTCTTTGAGAATAATTGTAAGTGGGTTGGAAAGAGCCTTAAGAAAGTTTGAATAGATTGTGAAGACATTTTCTAGATTTTACCTTGCATTTTCTCAATTTTGGAACAACAGTCTGGACATAATGGATTGATTTTGCTACTATTCTTTCATGAATGTTTGGTGTATGAAATTGTAATTATCCGAATGTGTTTGTAGTTATTTTTAGTGCAGGTTGAAGTGTATTATTAAATTTGCATTTCTCTTGACCCGAGCAAGGGTTTAAGAGCCCAGTTATGGTTCCATCTTGACATCCTTTGAGTTTTGCTCAATAACCCTTGGGACTCAAGCTATGGAACCCTTGTATAGTGTAAATATGTTTTGTATTGGCCTGGAAGTTGTTGAGAAGAAAATTGCCATAATTTCTTAGGCGAGCTCAGTCATAGCCCAATTAGGAAAATGATTGAAATGTTGCATATGCTTGTAGGGATGACCAATTGTGAAGATGCCAAGTGTTTGGCATGAGAAAGTAATGTGTGGTAGAGTCTATATGGAAAGGTGGATGTGTGATAGACTAGAGAAGACAACAAACCAATTGGAGAAGACTACTAAGTCCCAAAACCCTCTATAAATGCCATTTTTGGGTTCCGTACTAGTGCATGTAGACTTGACTATCTCACCTAGTGGATCCAAAATTTCATCCAAAAGGGTACTTAGATCATAAAAGAGGTTGGAAGGTTTTTGAGTAATTTTTGAACAATTGCCCAAAAACTGGTAAGGTAGGGCTAATTGGGGCTCTAGGGCTACTAGGCCTAGAAACTAGGAGAAAGAGGGAACGGAGAAGAAAAGATGGAAATACAATTGAAGAACCAAGTGAATGGAATAGAAACACCTTTAGAACACCTACTAACATCCCTAAAATTACATGTTGGAGGATTGCATAGCTTAAAGGCTGGATTTCCCTTATGAATCTCAACCATGCTTGAAGCAACTATTGAGCACAACTTGATAGGGACCACTACTAGAGAGTTTGATGGTTTTGGTTTGCTAAATGACTTGTGAAGAGTGAAAACAACCCATTATGATATCACCCAACTACCTATGGAGTAAGCTGAAACTCTCTTTGAGAACCCCTCTCCATCAAAGTGGTATCAGAGCATTCTAAGGTTTGGCAAGAAGCCAGTAGAAGATCAAGAGGAAGAGAATAGACTCCTTAGGGTAAGATTACAACATTTGGAGAGAAAACAAGATGCAGTTGAAGACAAGACTGAGAAAGTGACAATCAAAGTCAATGAAGGGAAGGGTAAAGAAGTAGTAGAAGAGGATAGTACACCAGAACCGGATCCTATTCTACTTGAAGAACCTTTCCTTAGAGCCATCAAAGCCTTAGGAGGAAAGTCCTTAGAGGGAGTGCCACCTTTTTGTGGAAAAATGGAACTAGAAGTAGTCATGGAATGGATTGAAGGATTGAAGAATCACTTTAAATGTGATGGGATTAGTGAGGCACAAAAGGTGAAGGTAGCCAAATCTATATTGAGAGGAGAAACTTTGACTTGGTGGAAGTTCATCCGAGAGGAGAGACAAAAGAAGGGTAAGAATCTAATTGCCACTTGGAAAGGAATGCTAGACAAGGTGAAAGAAGAATATATTTTGGAAGATTATGAAATTCAATTACACAAGATGAGACAAAACTTGAGACAAATAGAACTAGATGTTAGAAGCTACACTGAAAAATTTCAGAAGTTGTGTTTGAGATCCAAGGTGGTGGAAGATGAAAGCATCAAGGTAGCCAGATACTTGAATGGTTTAAGATGGAATATACAAGAAGAGTTGAGTTTGTTGTGTCCCAGTAATATTCATAAGTGCTATCAATTGGCACTTAAAATGGAAGAGAAGAAAAAAAAAAAGAAGAGAAAAGTAACAGAGGTAGAGGTAGGGGAAGAGATGGAAGATGTCATAGAGGTAGCTATGATGGAAGAAGTGTAGACCAAAGATCCCAAGGGGAATCCAAGTTGGTAGAGAAAAGTGGGGATTCCAATAGCAAGACCAACTATAGAGGAAGGGGGTCTAGTGGGTCCAGAAGAGGGTCCTATTTTTCCACAATGAAGTGATACAATTTCCTTCAGCTTGGACACCCAACCTGTAGATGTCTTGAGAAGTCTTCTTCATCCCAAGGAGGTGAGAGGATAGTAAATTATGTTCAAGAAGATGCAACAAACATGAAGGGATCAGAAGCGAGTTTAGATTTAGTGGTTGGAGAGAATCTCATGATAAGAAGAGTCTTGATTAGAGAACCGGTAGGAGCAACCTAGCCAAAGGAGATCCTTGTTTAGGATAAAATGCAAGATTATGGGAAAATTATGTAAACTGGTGGTGGATTCAGGGTCCACTGATAACATAGTGATCCTTATAGGGATATTTGGCTCAACAACGGGTAGCATGTTCTTGTGAATTAACAAACTTGGGTGGAGTTCACTATAGGAGGCTACAAGGACATAATCTTGTGTAACATATTTCCAATGGATTCTTTCCACCTACTCCTAGGTAGGCCTTGGCAGTTTGATAGAAAAGTAATACACCATGGGGAGAAGAATGCCTATACTTTTCAAAAGGATGGATTCAACTATAAAATTTAGTCCATAGGAGACCAAGAAGAGGGTAGATCAAAGGGTCCTAATGTGTTGTTGGTTGGTGAGGAGCTCATTAACACTCTCAAGGAAGGAGAAGTAGTGGGGTTTGCAATTATAGTAAAACTAGAAGAAGAAAGCAAGGACAAGAAACTATGTATTCCTAATGAAGTGCAATAGATCCTAAATAAGTTTAAGGACATTATCAATGATGGAACACCAGCAACATTTCCTCCTCAATGTGCCATAAGTTACCAAATTGACTTCATACCCAAAGCCTTATTGCCTAATAAGGTAGCCTATAAAATGACACCAGAGCAGAACAACGAGTTAGCTAAGGGGTGGCTGGAAGAAGTTGAGTCCCACTTTTGGGCAAAAAGTGGAAGTGTTTTCTCTGTTTTTCAAATTTTCTATTGATTGATGTCAAAATTTGATGCACTTAGAGATTGAATCTCAAAAAACTTCAGTAATAGAAAATGTAGTGCTTGGAGCCTACTTTTCAAATATGTAATTTATTTTAATACCCACATGGTAGAAATCACTTTTTAGTAGGCATGTTTAAAAACTAGTGTTTCAAAATGCCTGTTTTAGGACTATACCACACGTGTACGACCACCCTTTTTTGATGCAAATAAATGAATTTTTGCAAATCCTTTTGGGAAATGATACCTAAGACACCAAATATTGATGAGAATATTTTTTCTTTTTTTTTATTAAATATATTTTTTTTAGTTAATTTTTAACTGACAATAAAGTATATTTTCAAAACATCAGGTGTACGACCACCATAATTTGATGAAAATTTCATATTTTTTAATTTTTTTTTTTAATATTTAAAAGAATTGTATGTAGATCGATGTCATATAATTTATTTTTCTAAAATCCTAAAAACCAAAAAGTTATTAAAGGTTTAGTGAACCTTGGTATTTTAGGTTTAGGCTCCACTTTTGATTAATAAATAATACGAAAATAGTAAAAATAATCTTATCACTATGAAATTTACATTTCTGAAATTAGGACATTGAAAACTCTAATGGGTTTTCGTTTCGTCAAAAAATTGAATCAGAAAGGCCCTCAAAAAATAAGGCCAAGGTAGAAATCTGATGTCATTTAACTTTAGTCATTTTTTGGAGGTCCAAGCATAGGCTTGGTGGGACCAAGCCTATCCCGAAGCAAAAAAAAATGCTAAGGGTTTTTTCTCACTCCTAATTTTAACAAAAAGGCACCCCTTTTTTAAATTCAAAAAATGGGTGCCTGTTTCGCTTTGTACCGTTGAAAGCGAAATGGGCACCCGATTCTAAAACGGGCACCCAACTTGAAAACAACAAGCGCCTGTTTAGCTTCGGGCACCTAAACCAAAATGTGTGCACATTTTTGCAAAACATGCACCTATTTTTTAATGTCTTGGGCACCCGAAGCGAAACGGGTGCCCGATTTATAAAAATCGGGCACCCGTTTCTAGCGGGCTCTTTTCCCAACCCGTGGACTTCCGCGGGATTCGGACCCAACTTTGTTTATTTACCCTAAGCAAATACAAGAACTCTTAGAAAATGGTTTGATAAGGAAGAGCATCAACCCATGTGCAGTAACCACCATTTTGGCCCCAAATAAAGGAGGTACTTGGAGACTTTGCACTAATTCTAGAGCCATAAATTGGATTACAATCAGGTATAGATTTCCCATTCCAAGGATTGACTATTTGATGGATTGTTTAGGAGATGCTGAATACTTCACCAATATAGACCTCAAGAGTGGTTACCACCAAATCAGAATCAAGGAGGGAGATGAATCGAAGACAACATTCAAGACCATAGAAGGACTTTATAAATGGCTTGTTACACCATTTGGACTTACAAATGCTCCTAGCACATTCATGAGACTCATGAATGAATTACTAAAAGATTATATTGGTAAATTTGTTGTTGTTTATTTAGATGACATCTTGATTTTTAGTAAGTTTGAGGATGAACATCTTAAGCATATAGAAATTGTATTGAGGACACTATGTGATGAGCAACTAACCATCAATTTGGAGAAATGTGAGTTTATGAAATAGGAGTTGATATATCTTGGGTTTGTAATCTCAAGAGGTGATTTAAAGATGGATACCTCTAAGGTGGAAGCCATAATTAGTTGGCCTACACCTAGGACAACAAGTGAAGGAGTTTTCATGGCTTAGCATAATTTTATAGGAAGTTCATCAGAGGATTTAGTGAGATATGTGCACCCATGCTTGACACAATCAAAGGAGGTGTAAAGATGAAGTTTCAATGGACAAAAGAAGCACAAAGAGGATTTGATCTCTTGAAGAAAAATGTGGCTACTTAACTGGTACTAGTTCTTCCAAGCTTTGACAAGCTCTACACCATTGAATGTGATGCAAGCAACATAGCACTTGGAGTAGTCTTAAGTCAAGATAATAGACCAGTTGCATTTTTTAGTGAGAAGCTCAATGATGCCAAGAGAAGGTATTCTTCTTATGATTTGGAGTTGTATGCACTTATTCAATCTCTTACGAAGTGGAGGCATTATTTTCTACCTAAAGAATTTGTGGTTTATACTGATAATCAAGCTCTTAGCTTTCTCAATTCATAAGAAAAGTTGAATCATAGGCATATTAAATGGGTAGAGTATTTGCCGTCATATACTTTTAGCATTAAGCATAAGAAAGGCCAATGTAATAGAGTTTCTGATGCATTAAGTAGAAGGTTACTAAGAGTGCAAGAAGTGCAGCTCAAAAGCATTGGAGTGGATAGTTTTAAGGGTTTATACCAAGATGATGAAGACTTTGCTGCTACCTACAAGGTTTGTCAAGAGTTTAGAAATCATTTTCATAGTGAATATGCAACTTTCACCTTACAAGATGGTCTTTTGTTTAAAGGAGGATAACTTTGTGTACCTAAAGGGTCTATGAGAAAAAATTTGATGCAAGAGAAGCACAATGGTTTCCTAAGTGAATATTTTGGCTTGAACAAGACTTTGGAACTTGTCCAAAGATTCTACTATTGGCCTAAGATGCAAAGGGATATCAGAAGATATGTGGAGCAATATATGGTTTTCCAAAGAGATAAGGGCACCACTTCTAATGCTGATCTTTATCAGCCTTTACCTATCCCAAACCGGCCATGGGAGTGTGTGAGTATGGATTTTTTTGTTGGTTTGCCCAAGACCAAATCGGGTTTTGATAGTATCTATGTTGTGGTAGATAGATTTGGCAAAATGGCCCATTTGATTCCATGTAAGGTGATTCATGATGTAATCATATTGCTAATTTGTTTTTCAAGGAAGTCATTAGGATTCATGGCTTACCTATCAGCATAGTATCAGATAGAGATGCAAAGTTTATTGGTCATTTTTGAAAGACTTTATGGCAAAGATTGGGTACTAACTTATCTTTTTGTTCATCCTATCATCCCCAAATGGATGGCCAAATAGAGATGGTCAATAGAACACTTGGAAACCTTCTTAGATGTTTTAAAAAGGAGTATGGACAAGCTCAGTATTAGATCATCCATCAAGATGAGTTTGCCTACAATGACAGTGTGAATAGATCAACCAGTAAGAGCCCTTTTGAGATAATTTATGGCATTCATCCTAGAGGTATTTTGGAGCTCAAAGATGTTGGGAAGATGGGACAACAGAGTGGACATGCTATGGATATGGCTCAAACCATGCAAGAGATTCATGAGCAGGTTAGGACAACCTTATTAGACACCTCTCAAAAGATCAAAGAAAAAGTAGATGAGAAAAGAAAGAATATACAATTTATTGTTGGGGAATTGGTCATGGTTCATTTGAAAAAAAAAGGCTTTAGAAAGGTGTCCCTAGTAAACTTTAGATGCAGAGCATTGGACCTTGTAAGGTCTTGGGAAAGTATGGAAACAATGCCTATAAAGACCTACCCAAAGATATAGCTTTATCCCCCATATTCAATGTTGTAGATTTGTGCAGTATAAGGGAACACTTCTAGAGGAATGTAGAAGAGTCTCAGAGGTCTCTCAAGAACTTTCAGACTTTCCCTTACCACCTACAACTATTCCACAAGCAGAGAAAGTGTTAGATTCTAGAGTTCTCAAGAAGACAAGACACACTGCCTATATGGAGCATTTGATCAAATGGAAACACCTTCTAGCATCTGAGGCTACTTGGGTACCTGAAGAAGACTTTTATAAGCTTGGAATTCTCCTTTCTTTATTACCTAAAGGAGTCACTTGACTTCTTTCTCATTGGGGGAGTATGCTGCAGGAGCACTTAGTTTTAGTCAATTTTCAAAATTGTGGGTATGATAGTCTATATTTTGGATTAGGTTTGTGAATAATGGACTACTCAGAGGTCCAAATGTGTGTTGGATATGAATTTGAAGTATGCCTGTCAACTAGGTTATTTGTTTGCTCAAATTTGGCCTATGAGCCCTTGTAAGCGTAAAATGACATGAATATGCATTTTGATGTAAAATGTCTTGGAAAGCCTCATTAAGAATTTAGGAATGTCATTTTAATTTTAGTTAGTCATCCTAGGAGGTTTAGGATGAGTGGGAATGCATAAAATGCAAAAATGCACATTCTAGCAAAAGTTGTCATTGTTGCTTGATAATATTTTGCAACTTCTGAGCAACTTTTGCATTTTTGAGCACATCGGTAGTTAGGAAACTGATGAAGAGTTGGTTAGGATCCATATGGAATATAAAATGATCTGAGAATGATTGTAAATGGGTTGGAAATATCCTTGAGCAAGTTTGAATAGATTGTGAAGACATTTTCTAGATTTTACTTTGTATTTTCTCAATTTTGGAACAACAGTCTAGACATAATGGATTGATTTTGCTACTGTTCTTTCATGAATTTTTGGTGTATGACATTGTAGTTATTTTTAGTGAAGGTTGAAGTGTATTAATATATTTGCATTTCTCTCATCCTGAGCAAGGGTTTAAGAGCCCAATTCTGATTCTAGCTTGACATCCCTTGAGCTTTGCTCAATAGCCCTTGGGACTTGAGCTATGAAACCCTTGTATAATGTAAACATGTTTTGTATTGGCTTGGAATTTTTTGAGAAGAAACGTGCCATCATTTCCTAGGCGAGCTTAGTTATAGCATGATTAGGAAAATGATTGAAATATTGCATATGCTTGCAGGGATGACCAGTTGTGAAGATACCAAGTGTTTGGCATGAGAAAGTAATGTGTGGAAGAGTCTATATAGAAAGGTGGAGGTGTGATAGAGTAGAGAAGACAACAAACCTATTGGAGAAGACTGCTAAGTCCCAAAACTCTCTATAAATGCCATTTTTGGGTTCCATACCAATAAAGACAGGCCTAACTATCTCGCCTAGTGGATCCAAAAGTTCATCCAAAAGTGTGCTTAGATCACAAAAGAGGTTGGAAGGTTTTTTGAGTTATTTTTGAACAATTGCTCAAAAACCGGTAAGGTAGGGCTAATTGGGGCTCTAAGGCTACTAGGCCTAGAAAGTAGGAGAAAGAGGGAATGATGAAGAAATGATGGAAATCCTATTGAAGAACCAAGTGAATGACATAGAAACACCTTTACAACACCTACTACCACCCCTACAAGTACATGTTGGAGGAATGCATAGCTTAAAGGTTGGATTTACCCTTGTGAATCTCAACCATGCTTGAAGCAACTATTGAGCACAACTTGATAGGGCACACTCCTATAGAATTTGAGGGTTTTGGTTTGCTAAATGACCCGTGAAGAGTGAAAAGAGCCCACTATGATATCACCCAACTATCTATGGAGTAAGGTGAAACTCTATTTGAGAACCCCTCCCCATTAATTACCAACCCTCTAGTAAGATATGTTGCCACTGAAAAAGAACAACTAGATTCAAAAGATGAAGCACGGAGAGATATGAGTAGAAAATTTATTGCTACATAGAATAAATTGACTAAATATATAAAGGAAATGAAGAAATGTGTGGGTGCAATTGGTAGTGTCTCTAAATATTGTGTTAGGTGGCCTACTATCATAGAAAACCACAAATAAAATATTGATTGTATTGAGTTGGAGCTACAAAAAATATGTAGAATCTTTTAATATATTCAAGGATAAAGATGGTGTAGTAAGAAGATAGATTAATTCATTTCCATTGGAGCTATAATATTCTGCAATCGAATCTCCCCTTGGTGCATAAGCAAAGAATAATTTTTTCTTATGTTATAAACAATCAAAGAAATTATTGAAACTAAAATGGATCATTTTACCCATTTATTGGAAGATGCATAGAAGGTTGATTTGAGTTTGTTTGTAGATAACTTGATTGGTGCTATTGACCTACCTATGAAGTGCAATAGTCAATGCATAGTGTTGTCATCTACTATTAGTTCCTGGAATTTTTTTTTCTATAACTGAAAGAAAAGACTTAGGAGATTTTCCCACAAAAAAGGTTATCAAGACCTTTTTTTTTAATTGAATTGCTATTGTTAGGGGAGCTATGTGAAGGTATTCTTTTTGATACCCTTTGTACTTGATGGAAAAGGGGGAGAGAATGAGAAGTTTGACAAAAAGGGAAAGTAAATGTGAGTAAGAAAAAAGGGAGAGAGATGGTGACAAAAGGGAGAGTAAGTGATGAAGAGGGAATGTTGTAGTGGAGAGTAGTGGTAAAGAGTTGTATGGCAAAGGGGGAGACTAGTAGAAAAGTAATGTTTTGAAAAATAATTTTGATGAAGAATAATTTTTTGTTGAAGAGAAATGTTTTTGAGAAGTGTTTTGAAGTGAGTCACTTTTGGGCAAGTAACTTTTTGCATATTGCCATCAATGGCAAAGGGGGGGATTGTTGGAGTTTTTTCATTGATTATTTTGGTAAAGGAGAATGCTGTGTATAGACTATAGTAGTTGTCATTGATGTCAACATACTTTTGTTAACTTATACTATTTTTCCTCTAATATTTATGTGATTCTATTCTTCATGTTTTGGTCTACATTTCTCCCTAGTTATAGATATGGGTTCATAGTTTGGATAGTATACTTATGACTATCAAATGTACCTAGATTCAAGTCTATACATTTTATGGATCTTATGAAGGCGAGATAATGGTTCAATAGTATGACATATAAATTTCTATGTTCCTCTAAAATGAAATAATTTTTTTGGTCATGTAGTTTTGGGACATGATGAAGAATTGTGGGTAGCATGTGCATTCCAGTTGGCATTAAATTTTTAAATATCTTGGCTGACATATGTGGGTGAAATGTATGAAGTTTCATTGATGCTAGCATGCAAAATAATTTTTGAAATTGACTTATTAGATAAGGCATGTGTGGCTGACCTGAGATATAGATCTCTATATATGTGATATACTCTTTCAATGGTGATATAGATGTGTGACATGGTAATTTAATGTGATATAATGTGGTGGTATGTGATTCAAGAATATGGGAATGACATAAGAGCTAATGAAGTATGCAAAGTCTGTCTACTGAGCCTAATTGGAATTGTAGTCCATGAATATATAAGATGCAACTATAAAAGTTCAGTTTGTCTACTTGTTATCTTGTGGGCAGTGAGCCTCTAGTAGTGAGCCTTGTAGTGAGCATTTTGCAATATATTATAACTAGTTATATTATATTAAGAGTTAACCCTCTCCATGGTTTTTCCCTAATATTTTTCCATGCAAAAATATGGTGTTATCTTGTGTATGTTGTTGTGAATGATGTCTCTACTTCATCTTCTTATTTGATCATTCATTTCTTTTTGTTACTTTCTTATTAATATGAATCTACAAAGTGATTATTGGGCTGATTTTAAAGTTTAAAAAGGAAAAATTGATTCACCCCCCTATCTCCATATTTTAGCTATTCAAGAATATGTTTTTGTATATAAGAAGGCAAAATTTTCTCAATAAGATCCAAACTCCACAACAAAAAAGACCAAGAAGAAAATTTGGATCAAAGTTCATGAGTAGGATAATGGATCAAATTATTAGGTTGCTAACATTGATAAAACCTCTTGACAAAGGGAAAGGTTTATCTTTTTATGGTTTTTCAATAGTATCCCATTCAAAGCAACCTTTGGACCAAATATTATCAGCCAAAATGGCCCATGCAAGTAGCTGAATGTACCTCCTCAAGGGAAATGAGAATATTTGTTATGTTGAGATAACGAAGAAGAAGACCATTAAAACCCCTTCCATAAGGGATACTTTAGAGAATAATGTATTGTGAAATAAGTTTAATAATTTAGGCTCTAGTGTTTTTATTTGTATAATCGAAAAAAACAACATCAATTAAATATCGATAAATATGAGAGTACCATTCATTAGAATCTAAGTTGTAACAAAAAGTAGGCTCACTAGAGTTATCAGGAATAGTAGGTGAAGAAAGATTATGAATAATGAATTAATAATTCAAAAAAGAATTTTCAAAGGATATAACTTGGGAACTTGTGCTTGCAAGTGTATTGAAATATTAATTGTCCTTTTAGGAGGTAGGATCTACTATGTAAGAAGAAAAGCTCTTTAACAATGATAAGACTTAGTCATGATATTAAGAAAGTTTATTTTGTTTGGCCCAATATGCTCCCATAACTTGTCTTATAATCAATTATGAACCAACAAAGATGCGCAAGTGTTAAATCTTAAAGGATAAAGCTACTTTTAGGCCAAAAATAAGGGCTTCATATTCAACAATGTTATTAATACACAAGAAATTGAGTCGATAGGATAAAGGGACCAATTTTCCTGAAGGTAGTATTAATATAATACCAACATTAGAGCCAATTCGACACCTTGATCCATAAAAATATAATTCCCAAGTTTTTTTGATATCTAAAGGAGGAACAAGATCATTGGGAAATGAAACTTGGTTAGGTAAAGTGAGGAGAAGGAGCATCAACAAAATGGTCAGCTAAAGCTTGTCCCTTAATCACTTTTTGAGAAAAAAACTTAAGGTCAAACTTAATCAGCAACATAACCCATTTTGCTAAGAATCTTGAAAGATAAATTTTAGAGAAGAGATGTTTTAGGGGATCAAATTTTATTATGACATGTTTTAGCATTTAAAAAATAATTCCTTAACTTTTGGTTACGAAAACAAAAGAAAGACATTGTCTTTTTCTTTTTTGATAGGTAATTGGCCGAAGTTTGAATAGCTTTTGACTGGAGCTATGAACCGGTGGGGCCACAGTAGGGGCCCCCATCCCCATTACATATCTTTGAATTATTATTATTACTATTATTATTATTATTATTATTATTATTATTATTATTATTATTATTATTATTATCATTATTATTATCATTATTATTATTGTGTTTGATTAGATTAACTCGAAGACCTTCCACATCCTATGGAAGGCCAAGAGTCACAGCTTAGAGTTCCTCTTTAGATGTCCCTATTGGGAGTTGAACTTGGGTCTCCACCATGAGAACCCAGTGTTTTAACCAGTTAAGCTCAACCCCTTGGACTGAAAGACATTGTCTTTTTATTGAAATATATTAGACTTAAAAATAAAGTAATGTACAACTTATGTAATAAATAAGACATTATTTACCATCACTATTATGTTGTGCTAATAATTTTTTGAGAGAATTGGAAGAAGAAATGGTTTAAAGAAGAAATGGTTGATTAGGAATTTAGCAGGTTGTAAAACAAGATCATTAGGAAAATATGGTTTCAAATCCTAAAAAGATTTTTGATAATCCTCACTCCATCAAAAAGTAGTATATTTCTTAAGTAATTGAGTGAAAGGAAAAGTTCAATCCACAAGTTGTGAAACAAATCTACGAATATCCTAAATTTTTGCTTGCAAGATTTGCAATTGAGAAATATTTTGAGGAGATGACATACTCATAAGTAGAATCTATTTTCTTTATTTCCACTTCAATACCATGATGTAAAAAAATGAAACATAATAGTTTTTCATTATCCACACCAAAAACACATTTTGGGGGATTCAAGTTCATGTTGTGTTTATGAATGTGTTCAAAAGTTTGATGAAGTATGTTGACATAATTTTGATGAGAGTATACTTTTCTATGTTATTATCAACATAATCCTCCAAAATTTTATGCATATAGTCATGAAACATAAGTCATAGTATGTTGATAGGCTGCACTAGCATTCTTTAATCAAAAGCTTTTACAACCCAACAAAACATACCTCAAAGAGCAATTTAATATTGATCTTGAGGATTTATGAAGATTTTATTATATTTTGAAAATCCATCCATAAAGGTCAATAATGCATGACCAATAGTAGAATCAACTATCATATCAACATGTTTAGAAGAGGAAAATAATATTTCAAAGAAGCCTTATTGAGATCTCAAAATTTAGTGCACATGCAAATATTATTATTAGGTTTAGGAACAACAACAATGTTCAAAATCCAATGAGAGTAATCAATAGGATGAATAAAGTCAGTGTCTAAGAGGTTTTCTATCTCAAATTTAATAAGAAATAGTATCATGGGATTCATCTTCCTAATCTTTTGCTTAACATGTTTAGCATTAGGAATTAGCACAATTTTATGAGTGACAATCTTAGGATCCATACCAGGAATGTTTGAATAAGTCCAAACAAAGATTTCATGAAATTTCATGTAAAAGATAAGAAAGAGAATCTTGTTCATCATAATCTAAGTACCTCCCAATTTTAATTGTTTTTATCATCATAAACATCTATCTCAATATAAATAGTATCACACATAATAATATTACTTTGTTGAGGAACACCCATTAGTTGAGTAAATTCATGAATCATTGCTTCATTATCATTTTGTAATTTGACATCTTTCCCAAAATTATGCTTCGACCATATTTAAAAAATAGGGAAATCTATGGTTATGATGATACCGAGGAAGATTATAATAAATTTCTAACAAATTAGCTAAGGAACCATCAATAGAAAATACATCAAGGGAAGGCAACTTAGAATTAGGATCAATTAGTTAAGGATGCATTAGAGGAGAATATTTAGAAGGAATGATAAAATTCAAATTGAGAGATGGTTTTTTAGATGCTTTCGCAAGATTGAAGGGATTATACCCATGTTAAAAATATGTTTCAAAAAGATGTTTTTTCTATAGGAACTTTGATCACTTGTTCATGTGTGCTACAACCCTTTCCATTATATCCATGTTTAGCTAGGTTGTGAAAACCAAGACTATAGAGGGATGCCATATCAGAAAGCAATGACAGAGCCTCATATGTCTCAAAGTCATAAGTAGACGAAGTAGAAGAAGTATGCAAACTTAAAGTAGCCACAAAATTTTCACCAACTTGACTCGAAAAAGTGGATTGCTTCTTAGGTTCCACCATATCATCATCATTTTTAGTCTTAGGCTCTATTGAGGTGACTTAATATTCTCTTGCAAAGGAAGCTATAAAATCTAAGGACCCCTAATAATCTTCTAAGAGTACCTCTTCAGATGAATAAGTATTTTCAAGAGGTGATGGTGTTTCAATTTGAAGAGGAGAAGAAGTAGAATAATGTGAAGGAGATTAAGGACTAAGTGAAGTTTGCAGACAAGCTTGCAAATTAATGTCCACATGTAAAGTATGTTGAGAAAATAGGAGTTGTACACCTTGCATAATAATATTTATAATTGTAATATTTATTTATTATGTGATGTTGCACATAGATGTGTAACATGTAGAGATTCCTTTGGAATATTCTTGGGGCCATTGTGATGTTATATTGTAACATTGTAATATTATATTATAAATATTTAATATTTGGGAAATATATTTAAAAATAAAAACTTAGTACCCAATATTAAATGTGGGGTTAAGGGTTAGCTATGAGAACATGGTTTTGTAGTACATAGTTTTACTTTACCACTAGTATTTGTGTGAGATTTTGTCTATAAAAGAAAGAACATATTTAGTGGTTAAGGCTGGTTGGTCGTGTTGGAGCATCATTATATACAGTCCTCTAAAGGATCTTACATTTGTAGAGCATGGCATGGGATGTGTGCATTCATGCTTGGACACATGGGAATCTATTAGAGGGCTTGATAGTCTAAAGGTATTCATTGTAACTCTTATTTCTTCATGGTTGAATAAAATGATGGATTATGGATGCTTTTGGAGACTAGGCTTTTCCCTCATGAGGGTTTTCCTAGGGTACATATTGTGTTATATTTTGGATTGTAAAATGATCTTTGCATTACATTCTAATTTGGTAAGCTTGTATGCATGATTTTCTCTCATGGGTTATGTAGGAAATGGATTATTAGAATGTGGGTTTAAAGAATTATTTCCTAAAAAATGGTATTAGAGCTTTCATGGCTAATTTGGAGTTATAACCCTAGCTTGGGTGGAAGAGGTGCAAAGTGGAAGTCATGGTTAAGCATGAAAGGATTGGGACATTACAAGGAATGCAACACATTTGTAGGTTATTTTATTACAGATTTACAGGCTTTAGGTTTTCTTTTGTGATGGGTTATTTGTATATTTGGGGTTTGAAAAATCTTGGTTCAAAAGGATTTCCTTTGGTTATGCATTTAAATGAGGGTTTTTTGGGGGAGTTTGTAGAAATGACCTTTTGGAATAATTTGATCTCACCATTTGGTCTAGGTTAGTTGAAAATGGAAAAAAAGAAATTTAAAAACAACGGCCCTGATGACCGTCAAATTTGTGACAATCTATATAATTAAATTTTTTTTTTCCCTATTGTAGAAAAAAATAGTTTTTCCTATTGTAGAAAAAAATTCATACCTACAATTAAAAATAATTAAAAAAAATATTATGATGTCAAAGGTGGGGGTGAAAAGTTCTATTAATTTTTTCGAAAATATATATATTTTGGGGGTGTGGGGCCACCACCCCTCAACCCCCACAAGCCATAGATGTGGCAGGTAGTATGGTACCTATAAGTACCTACAATGTTGCAGGGTCTATAGTCCTTGCCAATTGGGGTACCGCCAATGATGGGTACTCAGAAGGCTTAGCCCCCATTGATGGCCCCAACACCTTCAACCCCACCCATGTGGCAGTAAATTTTTTATAAAACCACCGAATGAAAATGTCTAATAGTTTAATAATATTTAATAAAGTTCATCATGATTCAAATCACCTTGTGTTTATATATCGGCCTGACCCTTTTGTAAAGGGTTTAAAAATTAAACTATTTTGTAAAGGAAATTTTTAAATCCACAGATTATTTTCATATAAGGAAATTGGTTGTTTTGTTCAACGAAGCATAACTTTCACCCGACGAGTCTATTTTTAGACTTCCAATACTCATTGGAAAGATAGTTCTGAGAAATAGATTGTGGTATAAGTTTTGTTCTCTCATTTTGTTATTTTAGTATATTTTTGGTGCTCAGAAGCTATATGTTCTTTATTACACATTTTTGGTCATAACTTATGCATTCAAACTTGGATTTCTGATTTTGAATAAGCATTGGAGGGAATGTTTAGTGAATAATTAGTGATGCTAATATTTTATCAATTTGATGAGTATGAAGAGGTTTGTACTTGGTTAATTTCTTGTAGCTGCCTGAGATTAAGGGTGTGAGTGGGAGTGCATCCAGATGAGTCAAGAGATGAAACCTTGAGGGAGTACATGTTTTTATGCGATATATATGATGCTACAACTAATTATCGGATTTTTTGATACTTGGTACAAGTTTACAAGTTCTTTTCAGAGTTGGACTTTGATGGTGAGAGCTACATAGGTTGCATTCTATTTGAGGACATGGTTTAAGACTTGGAGTTTCATGTGGGTGAGAGTTGACTACAAGTACATGGTTGGTGATGATTATGGTGTCATGGTTATGTAGGTAGATAGTTTGCATTGACATGACATAGTCATGTTTGTGGTCATTTGGTGGTGTTTTTGGTTTGATTTTAGGAGGTTGTTGACTATCTCTTGGATGATTATTTGGTTCCTTGACTATGGTACATGGTTGTGGAATTGTTTGGCATATTAGATCAAATATTTATTTGGTGTTTGAGTCATGTCCTCTATAGAATTATTCTCTTTAATATCTCAGTTTGCAGTTCACTAATGTGATAATGAGTTTGCTTGTTTAGTGTTTTACCTATGAATTATGCAGTTGTGTTGGTTGATCACCTATTTAGTTATAATTGGATTGCTTGGATGTGAACTGTCTATATCCACTAGGTTTGATTCATTGTGGTGCATAATTATTACTTGGCCTTGTCTATGCTCATTTGTGCATTGGTATGTTTGTTTTGAGATGAGAGGATAGATGGTGTTTTTGGTACCTAGATAGTTGTTGTTAAGACTCGTATCTTGTGGTTTATTATGATGTCATGATAGCTTGGTTATTCATTCATTACATTTTCAATGGGAGCTTTTGACAATGATTTATTGAAGGTGTAGGATTGATTCCTGATTGGTTATTTGTTGGGGGTTGTATTTATCTTCTTCTCTTAGATATCATGGTTACAATTGATTTTATTTCCTTTTCAGTTGTATGTTTTTAGACCTGAATGTTCTTCATTTAGGAGATGGTTGTCATCATGCCATGTGTGACTTGGTATCACGGTTCATTGGGAGTTGTTGAAAGTGATGTGAATTCAACATTAGATGGTGGATGATCTTAGTGTATAGATGTTGGAGGACCTATTGATCATGTTGTTGCAAAGGGTCTTTCACATTTGTATGTGCAATAGTAGTAGATGGCGATCTTGATGATATTTAAGGATGTGGACATCTTGGAGGACTCATGGAGTCCTTGCTTGAGGTGTGGTTTTATGCTTTCATTTGACATGTTATCCTTGTTTGATAGGATGGTTGTTATTATTTCATGGTACACTCTTGGTTTTGCCTTATATTTTTGGCATATTATATCTATTTGATATGTTCTTATGGAGCATGTTATCTCCTAGAAGGAGATGGTTAGATCATGTTGTCTTGTTTATGTTCCTAATTCAACTATTGGAACTTTGATATTGATCTTGGTGGTTCTCTATGTATTTGAGTATATGATCATTTATTTTACTACTTCATGATGGTCCTATGTTGCATTTGGATTTTAGAATGGATTAATCAGTGAAAAGTGCTCATGGATCCATGGAGATTTTGGCTATGTTGATATTCTCTTATGATTAGAGATATGTGTTGAGATGATTATTGAGTTCAGCAAGAAGTCCGAGGAGCATTCAATTGGTATGAACTTGAGAGGAGATTTCCCTTAGTGTGAATGATTATGAATTAGATAGCTTGATTAGAATTATTGGTCTACTCGATGGTTTATTACTTGAGAGGTATAGCCCATTGTTCCTTCTAGGTGCATTATGTTTATGATTATCTTCTACAGATATGGATATTGAGCTATGGAGATGTTCAGTGGGCTGATTTCCTTTATTGAAAATGGTTATATGAGTTTGATCTTCTTGGTTATTAGAGGCATAAATCCATCTTGGAACTACATGATAATTATGTTGGTTTGATCTAAGAGATTGAACAACGGTTTGGGTTTCTTTTTTTCTTCTCTTTTGGGGTGTTTTGGAGGAGATCATACTTGACACATTCTTTTTTATTTGAGGTGTTGCTAGAAGGAAAATTTATGGTTTATATTTTTTATTTGTTCATTCTATGTTTTTCATTCTATGTTTTCTATCATATTTGGTAAAATGGTGACATATTATGAAGAGTATGCAACAATTGGGTTGCATGTGTGGATCATTGTGATTGCTCCTATTACTACATGTTTGATTTACTTATCACACCTTGATATGAGTGGTTATTGGTATAATTGATATTCTTTGAGATTCATTTCATATTTGGTATTATCCATGAAATGGGAATTCCTAGATATGTATGTAATTAATTGACAAGTTTTGATACAAGTAGCTCGATTGCGGTTAATGGATTGATAAGATATTGGAATGAGTTTACAGATGTCAAGGTTATACCTAGGACGTATGGATGATTGGAAGTATTGACATGTGTTGTGGATGCCATTTTCAATCATGTGGGTTTTTACTTTATGACAATGGCTTGGAGCCTTTGTTATCACATTGGATTCTATGCTTGTGTTCATGGATTCGTACATCTTCAGCTTTGCTTGTTCATTTTCTTTCATAGGTGGCATGTTGGAGGATGAGAGGAGTTATAACTTGAGATGGTGGTCACTTGGTTTTATTGTAGGTATCTTAATGGAGCACAAGAAAATGTTGGAGATTCATGTGGTTAAATGTATGGCTAGGATGATGTATTTCATTGATTGACCCTTACGCAATGTTTAGAACAAGTGGGAGAATATTGGGAAAATAGGTAGTGTACACCCTACATAATAATTTTATAGTAATATTTATTTATTCTGTGAGGTTGCACATGGATGTGTAACATGTAGAGATTATTTTGGAATATTATTGAGGCCACTATGAGGTTGTATTGTAACATTGTCAAGGGTTAGTTCTGAGCACATGGTTTTGTAGCACATGGTTTTAATTTACCACTAGTTGTATTTGTTCGAGATTTTGTATATAAAATCAATCATATGTTTAGTGCTTAAGGTTGGTTCATTGTGTTGGGTTGTCATTGTATTAAATCCTTTGGAGGATTTCATTTGTGGAGCATGACATAGGATATGTGGACTCATGCTTAGTCACATAGGAATGCATTGGAGGGCTTGATGGTTCAAAGGTATTTATTGTAACTCTTATTTCCTTATTGTTGAATAATATGATAGAGTATGGATGATTTTGAAGGCTAGGGTTTTCCCTCACGAGGGTTTTCTAGGGTTTATCTTGTGTTATCTTGTGCTTTTCTATTTTTTCTTTTTATTAGGGTGATTTCATAGGCTTGTATGCATGCTTTTCTCTCATGGGTTATCTTGAAAATGGATTATTAGAATGTGGGTTTGAAGCATTGTTTCCTAACAAAGTGTGCATCTTATTTTCATAAATAAATTTGTCTTGGTGATGAAAATTTGAAGGAACAACTTGGATAATATGAATCCAATGTCATTCTAAGAGAAGATTATAAATAAGATTATCAGGCATGACTTGGATAGTTGTAGGTAAGATAACATGTTCTACCTTAATAGGAAAGCTTATAGTACCTAAAGATGCTCTACTAGAATTGTTAAGTCAATAAATATAAAGAGAACCAAGTTGTATAAGAGAACTATTCACATTAATCGTATGCAATAATAAATGCTACAAACATTAAGGCCAACTTCATTATCCACTAAGGTTTGTCTTATAGCATTGCCATTGATAAGGAAAACATTCATAAGAGGATTGTATTGATTTTGGATTTATTTAGGAGGTAACTCTTTTTGAGAGAATATAATTTTTTCTTTAGGTGCCTTCATAGAATTAATCAAAGAAATCATATTATTTAGGCATCATAATAGGTAGAACATCTAACTTCTTTAAGTCATCTTATAGTAATAGCCCATGATATGTAGATGAAGAGTGAATAATAATCCCAAAGGGATATCTTACTAGGAGTAGTTTTAAGTTTCTCAATAAGATCATATCCTTATGAATATGTTGTGAGAGACGAGGTGTGGGTGGAAGCATTGGTTAAGAAATAGGACTTGAGAAGAAGGAATAACTAGAGGAGTAGTAAGTTTCCTATTGTTTTTTGTGTTAGATGTGTGGGCAATTGTATTTTAATTTTTTTGGGTAATTTTTTTGGCATATTTAAGGACTTATAGTAGGATAACCACCTTTCATAGTAATTACCAATTTATTGGGAGTATAAAAAGTATCATTATTATAACCACCTTGAACAATAATGACAATTTTATTATTTGGTTGAGATGTTTGAGGAGTACTACCACCCTGAACAATAATCATAGGCTAATTAGGTTTTTGTAATTTTTTTTCCATATTTATTCACATTTATCATATTGATCAATCTTGTACATATAGATGCTTTAGGATTGTTTGAGGAAGATTTAGTAGAGGTATAATCATCAAGAACATCATTTAACATAGAAAAAGCATCACTACTAAATGGTTTAATTTTAGATTCAATAGGAGGTAAATATTCATAGAGAGGATTCTCATACACCATTATTTTATTGGATTTTAAATATTTAGAGAATGATTTTGTAAATTTAATGACAAAATCAAGATTTTGATCTAACTTATCCAGATCATCACTATGAAATAGCATAGCAATTATGTTGATTAATTTTGGGTAAAAAGGAAGGTTTAGAAGTCTTAGGATAAAGGAAATAACTTTCATGTGCATTTTAACTAATTAATTAAAATTTGACTCCTTTACTATTTCAAATCACATCACAGTCTAGAAATTGGGCCCTTGATTCTATGTGTTCCTTTTTATCATTTCATCCTGAATAATTTTATCCTAAGACTTCAATGATGAAATGATAAAAAGGAACACATAGAATCAAGGGCCCAATTTCTAGAGTGTGATGTGATTTGAAATAGTAAAGGAGTCAAATTTTAATTAATTAGTTAAAATGCAGATGAAAGTTATATAATGCGGATTTTGATGAGGCATACTAAAATGAGTGCTAAGTAAGTATGGAATTGGAAATCCTAATTAAAGGTGTATAATTTATGACACTACATGCACAAATACTATTTCTAGTTCAATTTTAGATGATGTTTTTATTAGCAAGTGGATTTATGATGTTTTGAGTTCTATGTTGTCCACTCGTCTAGTTTTTGGTTGATTGTGGTGATGTAGACTACTTAGATCTTATTCTTTTGGTCTAGGTTTGTTTTGAAGAATGAGTTTAGTTATATTTTTCAGTCTCACCATGGCATGTGGAGATGCATTGTTTAATTTGCATTGGAGGAAAGTTTTGGGGCTACTAGTTGACGTACTTTAATGTTTATCTACATGTTTCATTTGATGCCAAATTTGAAGGATGTGTTAGCATGTGTAGTTTATCGGAACCAACTTAGATGGATGTGGTATGTACAATTTTGTATCATCAATACTATTTAAGTTTCATCATCATTATTAGCATTATTAATTTTTTAGTATAACATGATAAATTTTTTTTCAAAATTGAATAGTGTGGCATATGTGATTACATTAGATTTAGAATGATAAATTTAATTCTAGTTCATGTGAAGACCTAAGTAAATTTAATTAACTAAGAGATATTCCAACCTCCAAAGAGTTTGCCACTCAAGTGCACATGAAGAACCTATTTTACTATAAATAGGAATTTAATATTTATTGCATGAAAATGTTGAATTAATCATTATTTTTAATTTGATTTTCTATAGGTAAATTATGTAAGTTATTGTTATTTTCATATATAAAATCAAGGGAAACATGAAATAGTAATAAAATACTATTAAATTTATATATCTCTCAATTGTTTTGTTTTCTTGAAGAAATACCAAAATTAAAACTCTAAATAGATATAGTTTTATTGTCAAAAATTATTCATATTGTAGACATGGTTTTTTTTCAACATTTCCATTTTGTACATAATCTTTTCAATTTAACACGTGTATATTAAGTTGTAGTAAATTATTTAAATTTAATTGATTCAATTAACATTATGTGTGCTTTCTTTTAAATAAGGTAGAGTGACGACTAGAAAATGATCTCTAACTATTGATTTGTAGATATTCTTTGGACATTACTTAGGTTCACAATAGCGATTATGTATTAATTTCTGAGTTCACAATAACGCTTATGTATTAATGTCTGACATTTAGAGGCATCTTGTTGCTTATTAACTTTTCCATGTATTTAGATTAGTTTTTAATCAATATTACAATTTTTAAAGATTTCTTATCTAGATTAAAAGGATACCTACACGTATTTTTTACTAAAACAAGAAAATGTTATAGAATATCATTCTAAACCTAGTAGAGGTATTTGTTTTCTTGACTACTTTGCAATGCCCATTACTTTCCCTATTATGTTAACATGCTTAGTTTAGCTTTCTATTGATTTGGAACTTTTGAATTACCCATACACATGATGACAGTAGCACTATTCAAACATCTTTGAGGCAATACCTTGACATCAACAATGTTATATGTTGTTGATTCACAATATTGAATTTAATATTTAACTTTTTATTGGTGTCAAAATTGTAAAAATGAACTATTTAAACAATAATTATTTCATAGGCTTCTTCAAATGACATTTTCATACATGAATTTTTTTTCTTGCTTGGGAGAAGCATGATCAAAGTTCTTTTCACATAAAACCCGAGACTCCCTTCTCATCCATGGAAAACCTAAAATAAATCTTAAGTTAATGAAAAACATAATTATTTCAAGGTCATTGTCATGTTGATTTGATGAATGTCATCTACAAAAAGTGTAGGAGCTACAATAATGCTTATTGAAGAAGTTAATCTTGCCTTTTTGTAGGAATTAAATGTCGAAAATGCTGGTTTTAATTGAATAGAAAGCACTAATAACCCAATGGATTAAATAATGAGTCCTTGACATTTAAAAGATGCCTAAATCATACATTGGATGAAATTTTCCCATCCTCCCATAATGTATAATTGACATGTGATCATTCATGAGCTCAATAGATAACATCAAATAAATAGTTTTAGAGTTAACATGTAATTGCTTCGAATGCCATTTATCATTGACATTTTTTTCAAATGATTGCCCCATTATAACTAACATATGATCATACAATGATATTACAACATAAACTCAATATTTTGCTTTGATATAATATATAATAAACCTACCAATATAAAAATGCATCTTGATGAATACACATGCCACTTTTAAATGTCATGATAACCATAATATAACATCTAACTAGTCTAGCGAAGGCACATTTACGCATATTTTATTTACAAACCAACTAAACGAAGAAATTAATCACTCCATAAGAGCTTTAATAGATGTTCACATAATTTAAAGCAGTATATCCGTTGCAAGAAGGTAGTATTACGTGTGTAATCGAAGATAGTTGGTCTAATTGATAGGAAATTCCCTTTCAACCTCAATTTTTCTTACCAGATAAAATTTAATTATATCTGCCATATAGAATGAATGGGTATATTGATTTGATTCTACAAGTACTCCAACAGATTTTTCGAATTTTCCGTCAAAATTACACAGCAGCAATATAGAACATAATAAATATATATAACTCTGCTGGAGATTAGCTGGTAAGATGCGCCGTTTCTTCAAAGAATACATTAAATACCTTTGGAGATCTGTAGTTGGTCATATGGCGAAGGGCATCTATGTGTTTCTCATGCTTTTATTGCTCGCAGCTTCTGGTAATATTTATTTTTCCTCTTCAACATTAGCAGCTTTTATTTCTTGATAGTAACGCAAATATATCAACAATTCTCAACATTTAGATCCCAGGGTTAGTTGAATAATAAAAATTTATTATATCTGCCATATAGAATGAATAGGTATATTGATTATATTCAACAAGTACTCCAACTGACTTCCTTTGAATTGTTCGTCAAAATTACCCACCAGTAATATAAAACTAATAATAATAAATATTAGTATATCTGCCATTTAGAATGAATGAGTATATTGATTTTATTATCTGTCATATCATAATTAAATAATAAAATTTTATTATATATGCCATTTAGAATGAATGGGTATATTGATTTTATTCTACAAGTACTTCAACAGACTTTTCGAATTTTATTATATATGCCATTTAGAATGAATGGGTATATTGATTTTATTCTACAAGAACCTTGGGAAGAAAACCTCCGGTCACAGCTCATAAAAAAAACCTATAGTATCCAACGGATCAATTTATACATCCCACCCAGAACCACATACAAAATGCAGGCACAACACATATAATATCAGTTTTACATAGAGACCATATGACAATTTGCCAAAAAAACCCATCGGATGATTTTCAAATGTAAACTCCATAGCTGCTATCAATGGAAGAAGACAAAATTTTCCAAAGCCCTGTGCCAAATCCCATGAGCCAAAAACCTTCCTGCAAAAAAAGAAAGTATCAAAAAACCTTTGGAAAAACACTATTATATCAAATACCATGACCTCGAACTCTTCTCTAGATAATGAACATGAATACTTGAAATGAAAGGGGAAAGCGTGAATAATTATGATCATAAAATTTTACATCGACGTTACTCAAGAAAATCATATGACTATTGCTGCAAACCTTCCCATACCCTAGAAGGAATTTCCTCAAAACCCATCTCTCACTGATTAGCATTGCTGTCAATGACTAAATTTGCCGAATAATCTGCAATCTTATTAACTTCTCTGTAACAATGGGATACTAAGAAAGATTGAAACAATTCTAATTTTTGTAAAATGGGATCAAGTATATACTGCAAATTCCAACAATTCGATTTCTTTTTCATAATACATTGAATAATCACCATAGAATCACCTTCAATTATTAAGTCCTCAATTCCCAAAGAGATTGCCATATCCAATCCAAAAGACAAAACATGAAATTCCGCATAATTGTTAGTTTTAAAACCAATAGCATGACACTTAGCTCGAATAAAATTTGCATTATGATCATAAATTACCATGCCTACCCCAGCCGGCCCAGGGTTACCATGAGAGGCCCCATCAAAATTCAGTTTAAAGTGCCCCTGCAGAGGAGGTTTCCATCTAGTAGAGCATCTCTTACCTATTGCATCATTCTTTTCTAAACTTACCATGAGAGGGTAAAATTGATAGCAACTTCCAAACTCTAGTAACTCTGCTATCCCAGTGTGAAAAAGAAGTAAGATTTTCTAAATTCTTATAAATAAATGACAAAGCAACCTCAGAGATTGAAGACTCAATTTTTAATAGAACCTCAGACACAGGAGACCTTGTTTTTTTAAATATCATGTTGTTTCTCTCTAGCCAAACATTCCAAATCACAATAGATGGAGATATGATCCAAAGGCATGCATAAAAAGATGAGGCAAACATAAAGGGCCAAGATCTAAAATGGGAAATGAGATCCTTACCAATAACAAAGGATATATTTAACTTCTCAAACAACCACTGCCAACATTCATAAGCATAATCACAATGTAGGAACAGGTGTGAAGAAGATTCTAAATTTTTGTTACAAAAGACAAAAAGGAAAACAACAGTAATACCAAGCCTGTCTAGTCTCATACTTGTAAGGACTCTATCCTGAACTGCCAACCAAGCAAAGGCTCCAGTTTTGGGAAGACAAGCCAAATGCTAAAACAACTTATAAGGCCAAGAAGATAAATCTTTAGCAACCATAAGAGAGTTGTAACCATCTTTAACAGTGTACTTACCAGAAATATTCTTTGTCCAAATAAGTTCATCCTCAGAATCAGAAAGAAATACATTTCTATCCCCCAAAATATTTTCAAAATCTAATTTCATGCTTTGATAAACATCTAAGAAATCAATCGACTTCCATCTAGCTAGCTTAAGGGGTCCACTAGTCACAATTTCAAAATAATCTGCTACAAAAACACCCCAAAGGGAGGAAAGAATAGTGATCAAAGGAGATCAATCCCTAATATTCACCAAAGGTGTGTGTCCATTCCATACTTCATCCCAGAATCTGTCCTTTCTACCATTATGAACAATCCATGAGAGATGAGGCAAAATAACTGATCTACATTTATAAAGGAAATTCCAAATAGCAGAACCCGAAGGCAAATTTGAGACTTTAAAAATGTACTCTCTCGGCCCATTATTTAAATATTTGGCAAACATAATCTGTGCCCATAAGGAGCTAGGCTTGTAATATAATTTCCAAACCAACTTAGCACCTAAGGCTAAATTCTGATTCTCTAGACTCCAAATTCCTGTTCCCCCAAGTTCCTTAGGCAAACATACCTTATCCCATGCAACTAAAGGGAGTTTCTTCTTGCCATCTTTATTATTGTCCCAAAGAAAATCTCTAAGAGTATCCTGTAAACTAACAATGGTTGCTTTTGGAGACTTCAAAACAAACATGAGATATATGGGAACAACATTCAAAACAAACTTGATGAGAACAATTTTACCTGCCAAAGTTAACCATCTATGATTCCATGAGAGAATTCTTTTAGAAATGACTAAAATAATCTTCTCCCAAAAACCAATCTTATCTTGTTTAACAAAGAAAGAAATCCCAAGGTAAGTACATGGAAGATTTCTAGTCTCAAATCCCCAAAAGGATTGCAACCTATGTTGAACCAGCTGTGATGTATTAAGGAAAAAAATCTTTGATTTATCACCATTCACTTTTTGACCAGAAAACGATGCATAATTTTGTATTATTCCTTTAATCACTTTTGCCTCAACTAACAAAGCATGTTCAAATAATAGAGTATCATCTGCAAAGAGACAATGAGAAATACTTTGGAGAATATTCTGAATCCTTATACCTTTCCAAAGCCCCCCCACTTTAGCAACCCTAATAGCCCAACTAAAGGTTTCAGCTAGGAGAATAAACAAAAAGAGAGAAAGGGGATCTCCCTGTCTCAAACCCCTAGAGGAAGTGAAAAAACTACAAGGAGAACCATTAATTAAAACCGAGAATCTTGTAGAATAAATACATGCACGCATCCATTTGACCCAAGCCTTGGAAAAACCTAACTTCTCAAGAGCAACACATAAAGCCCCCCACTCTACTCTATGATAAGCCTTCATCATGTCTAGTTTAAGTATCATGGCCGGGGTTCTTTGGGTGGAAATAGAATGCAGCACCTCATGTGCTACAATTGCACCCTCTGCCATCTCCCTTCCAGGAATAAAATCACCTTGCTCCAATGAAATGATCCTAGGTAGAATTTTCGCCAACCTAAGGGAAATTGCCTTCGTAAATATCTTATACAAAGTGTTACATAAAGTAATGGGGCGAAAGTCAGCAAAAGTCTTACTATCCTCTTTTTTAGGAATAATTGCAATCAGTGTAGTATTAAATTTTTTTAAAATAGACCTATTTCTCCTAGATTCCTCGAGAGCCAATAAAACATCATTTCCCACAAAATCCCAAAATTTCTAAAAAAATAAAGGAGTAAAACCATCTGGTCCCGAGGCTTTATCCGGATTCATGGCAAAGACAACACTCTTAACTTCTTCTAAGAAAAAGGGTGACATCAACATCTTATTGTCTTCCAAAGATACTAAAGGAGGAATATTAGATATAATATCATTGCTGAGATTTCCATTTTTCAAAGATAATAATGACTTAAAAAACCTAACTGCCTCTGAAGCAATGTCCTCTGGCTCTGTCAATAAATTCCCATTCTGACACTGAATACAAGATATCCTATTCTTACATCTTTTAATCTTAGTTGAAGAATGAAATTTTTTTGTGTTCCTATCACCATCTGAAAGCCATATCTCTCTAGATTTTTGTCTCCAATAGATTTCCTCTCTAGCTAACACCTCCTCAAGCTGTAATTTTAGTGACTTCAATTCATCAAAAACTTGTGGCACCATACCATGTTGAAGCACATGAGTATTAAAACACTCAATCATATCTTGAATCCTTTGTTTCTCCTTAAAAATGTTCTTAATGTGCGAGATATTCCATTCCCTAATATTCAATTTTAAATAACTTAACTTCTTAGCAATCTCAAACATACGGGACCTAGAACAAAAAGGAGCAGAATTCCACCATTTCATAAGCAGAGGTAAAAAGGAAGAATCCCTATACCACATGGGCTCAAATTTAAATGGAGACTTAAAAGAAGCCCTATCCTCAATAACTGAAAGGGAAATTGGAAAATGATCAGAACCTGAGACCGATAGAATAGACGAAAAGAATTCAAAATCCGAATCAATCCAATTCTCAGATAACAAAAGCTGATCTAATCTCTCAGCAATCTAAGAAACATCCCTTCTCATGTTTGTCCATTTGAAAACCCCATTTTGAGACTTACAATCAAAAAGGCTCATATCAGAAATGAAATCCCCAAAGTCATCCATAACCCTTTTATTAGGGAAAACACCTCCTTTTTTCTCATCTAAATCAGTGATAGCATTAAAATCACCCCCAAAGATAATAAAGGAACCATGTTTAAAGGGAGAAAAAATCCTCTTTAATTCACCCCATAACTTAATCTTCCCTTGAATTCTTGACGGAGCATAAATATTAAAAAGCCAGAATTTAACCTTCGAAATCTTGCTTATAACTAAAGCCAACATCCAATTTGTAGTAGATGCCACTAACTGTACCTCAATATTATAGTTATTCCAAAGAAGTGCCAAACCTCCTAAAGCACCACAAACCGGAGAAGAAAGAAAATTCCACCTTCTCTAAGATGAAAAAACCAAATCAACAGACTCCTTTGACAACTTTGTTTCTTGCAACATAAAAATATCACACTTAATTAAGTCGATCTGGGACTTAATTAAGCGTCTCTTGTTAGGGGCATTTAAGCCCCTAACATTCCAAGAAATAATTCTCATTGTCCTCGAGGGGAGGCCGAAGCTCCCCTCTTCCCAATAATCGGAGAATTTTTGCTTTCCCCAAAGCAACCTTGCAAATTACGTTTCACAGCGCTTGATCTTGTCACAGGTGGACTAGTCACGAATCTTTTACTCCTCTTTCTTTTTACGCTTACAAGAGTTAGGCATGTTTTCTTAGGCCTACCAAGAGAGACCGAATGCCTCCCTTGCCCACCAGCAGGAGAAAGGGACAAAGTCTTTTGAATTCCAGCATCAATTTCCATTTGAGTCTTAAGATTATTTGGAGACCTACCTCTCCTAGGAGAAACCACCGATGGTGAAAAAACTGGAGTTGTTTGGACAATTGGTAAACTCTTGCATGACTTTGGAGAAGCCAGGATAAATGGATTATCTTCAAAACCCAACTCTGTTGTAGCCAAAACCACAAAATGATTAGCAGATGCAGAAATTGCAAGGGTCGAATTTATACCCCCAAATCATTCTCAATTGAACAAACAACTCTATCAGTAATACACAGCAGCAATATAGAACATAATAAAAAAATATTACTGTGCTGGAGATTAGCTGGTAAGATTTTAAGATACACAGCTTACAACGTTTGGAATCAAAACAAATAATGTTGATGGCTACATTACTTTTGTCATAGCAATCAAGCTTCAATAAATAAATAAATAAATTGTATGGAATGCAGGAAGGAGATTAGCTTAGGATTTTTAATGGCTATTATTCGGAATCTTCGTATTGATTTCTCATATGTAAAAACATCGATAATTTCTGGTATCATTGGAATAAACGGAGGAGATAATTTGGGTCTTATCTGGTGTTTGAGCTGTAGAAAACTAATAATAAATCAAACCAAATAATTTTGATGGCTAAGATGCGCTGTCCGATTTTAAGATACACAGGTTATAATGATTGAAATCAGAGCAAATAATTGTGCGGAACAAACGAAGGAAATTACTTTTGTCTGATCTGATGTTGGTCTTGTGAATCTCGTTTTGGATTGTCATCAACACTATATAACTACCCCAAACGAATTAGTTTAAATCAAACGTCCAAGCAGCAATAGTTTGTTCAAAGAATACATTAAATACCTTTGGAGATCTGTAGTTGGTCATATGGCGAAGGGCATCTATGTGTTTCTCATAGCAGCTTTTTTATTTCTTGTTTCTTGATAGCAATGCAAATATATCAAAAATTCTCAACTAGTTATGATCAGTGTCGTCGGCGCCTGCTGAGCTTTGATTTTAGGGCTGCAGAGTGCAAGACGAAGTGTGTAGATGAAGATCATTAAGAATTCGGGGAATGCTATGATCGGATTTGCCAATGTTATCATAAATGTCAGAATTGAAACGCTATGATGTAGCCATAGCCATCCTAATGAACGATGAATATCTAATTTTGTAGGTTTTTGTGTTGCTTCTCTCATGGGACAATACATAGCCTAAAAAATAGAAAAGACAATTAGACTATATTTGAAGTGTGGAGTGGATTAGACTAAATTATATTAAATAGAGGGATTGCTCAGACTTGTCACTAAAGAATAAATCTCATCTAATAAAGTTAGATGAGATCTCTGTGTTTTAAAATCTAGAAAGGCCTTGGACAGTCATGGTATGGGATTTTACATGCAACTTCTGAATACAAGCTTGTTATTTCATTGTTTGGGATGTTATACGTACTTTCATATTATGTAATTCTTGGATTTTATGTTGATAATGTTTGTTGGTGTTGAATTGATTTACTCAATGTTTGATTTCACTGTAAACATGATTAATTAAGTATGAATAGTGAAAATTAATTTAATTTTCTAATTATGATTTTCATTCAATTTACATCAAATTAAATATGATTACATGTTTATGTTAATCTTAATCTATATGTCTTGCCTACGCAAAAGATTAAATTTTATTTAGACTTCTTCAATTAGATAAGTTTGTAATATTATAGAAATTTTGACATAAATATTAAATTGAGTTCATAATCAAATTCATGAAATTACCAAAAATGTAAGTATATATAAACATTATTTTAAAAAATATTCTAGATCTAAATGTTGGAAATTGCATAATATTTACCAACAACATTCTAATTGTACCGAATAATGAGGTCGTCCTAGTTCATTTTGATGATCAATGAGTTTTTAGTTAGATTGTATTCGTTAGACAGTATTCTATTATATTTCAACTTAATTTAATCATCAATGAATAAATATTTTAGATAATTTTTCCTTCACTTTGGATATAATATATATACAGACAACATGGTTGGGTTAGTTTTGTAGTTTATCTATATTTTTTAGTAATTAATAATACTGAACCTACTATTTGAGTTAAATAGTGAAGAACAACCTTAACAAATATAGATAAACAGGAAGTGGAGTCCTTAGTAAAAGACCTTAACCTTATTTTGGAAGATTCTCAAACTCATCTATAGTCAAACAACTTAGTAGAAGTTATACATAGTTTAAATAGTCCCTTAGAATCCCCTTCATGGCTAGCCAAGAACTTAACTTGTCGCCAATAGGAAAAATAAATAAAAAGAAGATAGGTGGAAAGAAAGTTGAAGCGGGAATGCATACAAGACAAGAAAGACCTACACATAAAGAAACCCATAAAATGTAAGTGGATAATAATATAGCAATGGGAAAATAGGGGACCCTTTGTAATATATCAGGAGATAAAAGATGAAAGAAATGAGGATCCTATTGTAGAACATAATAGGGCTGAGTAGTCATCACAAGCAACATATTTTAAAATGTAAACATATTGATAATAATATATACATTCTTTTGTTAAAAGTATCTAAGATGTCAGAAACCTTTTTCTCTAAAGTGGGAAAAAAATAATCTGTGAATGAATGATGAATATGCAAATTAGGTGAACAATATTCTCAATTTTTGGTTTTTATAATAATACTCTCCATAATGTGCAAATATCTCAAGATGACATTTTTAAATACACACATTCGATTTATGAAATTAAAATTTTGATAGTTTTGTAACTAAGTAATGAGAGAGGTGGGAGTGGTAGAAACGAAGGTTGTAGGGTTTCATCCAAAGGCGAGCTAGATGAATCTAATGAAGAAGGCGACAAATATGATTTGTCCCTTGTGGTGGTGGTCCTTGTGGACTTCAGGCAAGGGTTTGGTGCTCTTGTCTTGTCTTATTTTTGTGTTTTCTTAGTAGATCTGACTATCTATCCATCTTTTTTGGGTGCCTTGTTTGGAGCTTGTGGGGTGTTGGGGATGGCTTATTTTCAGTTGTCCTTGTCCTTCCTCATTTTTACTATTGCAGTTGATGCTATCTCTTCCTTTGGATGCAATGTTATTTACTTGCCTGTTGGAGCTTTTTGTTCAGTCTTTGCATTATGTTGCACTATGATTTGTTTGCTGGGGAGCTCCCTTCGTTCATCCTTTTTGGGTGTTGAGAGCTTTAGGTAGGTTTTGCCCTATTTTAATTTTTCTCCTTGTGGATTCTTTCTTTGCTAGTGGTTAATCGCCCATACTTTGGTGGTTTTATCCTTTGTGTGCCTCTATGGTGGGACCTACTTCTTTTGTGGTGGAGTTTGTTGTTTCTTTTAGAGTTGGTAGGCTCAATATGGGGGTTTTGTTGTCCTCAAGGAGGTTATGGTTGTGTTCTTGTTTTGAGTTTTTAGGGCTAGTTTTTTCCCTTTTGGTGTCGCTCTATTTTTTGTGTTTGGCTGTACTGACACTTTAGATGTTTCTCCTTTGATGGTTTCTTCCTTGGTTGACCCAATGGAGGTGAGGGCTTCCTCTATTAAGGTGAGGACATCTCTCAGGTGGAGATGGGCATTTCAGGTGTGGAAGGGATTTGTTGTAAGGGGGATTGTGCAATGGTTCTCCTTATGGTTAAGGTAGCTATGTGAAATCCCTTTGATGCAACATTTGTTCTTGTTCCTGGTTGCTTTGGAGGAGAAGTTGTTTTCTTTCTAGAGGTTGTGCTTTCCTATTGAGGTGGAGAACAAGTTGGTGGGTGGTGATGGAAGGAGGTTTTTGGGGAGTTTCGCTATCCCTATTTTGATGAGAGATTTCTGTAATTCTATTTTTACCTTTCTAGAATACTCTCTGATTAGCTTTCTCCTATGGAGGTGGAGATTTTGGTGGAGTTAGAGTCTATGGTGTTTTATAGTATTATCTTTCAACACCAAGTGAAGGTTTTGGTAGCATTTTTAAAAATCAAAATCTATTGCAAAGTCGATGTATATCCAGGTTATGGGAGCCTTTTCAAAACCCATGGTTTTAGGCTATGGGAGATTGGTAAAACACTTGGTTTAGGTTGTGGAAGCCGAGAGAAACCCTTTTCCTATGTATTTTTGAAGTCCTTTTCTTGATGGCTTTGAGCTCTTTGGTTTTTCAACCAGTTCTTTGTTTTTGATTTTCTATTGTTGTGTGTTGATTGGTTGATTTAAGTCTATGTCACATGTAGTTGAAACATTACTCTTTTTGTGGGTCCTAGATCCCCGCAAAATCCTTCTATAAGGGGTTTTGGGTCCTCTCAAAATCTATTTTACCTTATCAAAAACAAAGTAATGGTTAGACAATATTAGCCTCCTCCATTGAAATTGTAAAATAAAATCCTATTGTGTCTTAATATTTTCTACCTAGTTGAGCAACATGATGTTGATATGCTATTACGGATAAAATAATCATTAGATTGTATATTAAATGTTAAATATTAGTATAGATTTTTAAATTATTCTATAAGATAACAACTAAACAATTTCTCCTATCATTCATGATAAACTAAATTATTATTTACTCTTCTAGCTTAAGTTTAACATACATTATATCATATTTATAGGCATTAGGTAAGGTTTACTATTATCTTATCTACCCATTTCTAGTATTTTGTGCCAAATAGTCTACGGGTAGTTGTACTTACCCTCGCACCTCATTGGTTCTTGCATCCTCACCATTGCTTATATAAGCAAGCCTTTGTACTTTGTAATATCATCCAAATGACATTTATTTTGCATCTCTTTCTTTGTGGTTGGTTGTGTCTTGGAAATTCCTATTTGCATTAACATGGTATCAAATCCTGTTACAGTGGTTTTCTAACTCATATAAGAGTTTGATTTGTAGACTGTGTCATCAATTTATGCCCTAGTTGATTGTTGTGCACACCAATCTATGTTCTAGCATATAGAGATTTTGCTTCATTCGACATCCTGTAAATATACTCTCATTTTTGAAATTTTATCAAATTTTATGAAATTTCTATTTTTCCCTTTAGTCTTAGATCAATATCATTGTGATGTAGAGTGGTTATTTTAGTAGATGAGTCTGTCAAATTTAATACTTCATCTTGAAGCAATATAAATGGTGCACTCATTGATGGCCTATATTTCTCACTAGCTAGTGGGTACCTCTATTTCTATGGTAACTTATATTGTCACAAGATCATGTTTTTAAATGCATTAGAAATTTTTTTATTACCTTTCATAATTAGAATTACCTCTTAACAATTGCCCTTACATCAATTTGTTTCGTCTAGCCATTTGTGGTTATTGGTTGGTGCTCCTAGCTCACTATTAGTTGTGGTTTCCTTTATTCCTTGCTACATGTTGCTCTCTATATTGTTTGAGGTATTGTGACCCCATTCTCACCAACTAGGCATCAATTTATTTCATTAAGGCTATTTGGATGTAGAGTGGGAGTTGGTGTTTGGAATCTACTTCCTACATAACTTATTTCTTTATTTATATTGAGAGGATTCCTTTAATGTTGCGTGGAGGAATATATTATTTTGATATCGTTGGGTGATAATCAATTTTTACTCAAAGTGATAGGTTGTAATTTAAGAATTTGATCTATTTCTAGAATATATTGGCAATGATTCCTAATAAGTGTTGTGTAGTGGTCTGTGCTTTTGTAGATCAATTTTTCCTGCATCAAATCATGTGTTCATACATAGGCCCTTAAGTTATTCTATCACCCCTCCAACCATCACACAATAAGGCAGGTATTTTTTGGAAGTATGTGTTATTGTGGTTGTCATTGATGTAAAACTTGTTGTTCCAAACTGTTGTTGGTCCAGAATGTCTATGGAGCAAAGATATCTTGTTGTGTTGGTGTTGCACTTTCTTTGTTGGTTGTTCTAGAAGTGTTCAAGTTTGGACTGTTGTTGATGTTATTATCTTCTTTGGTTATGTTTTTGGTATTATGGATGAGTTAGTTTTATCGTCTAAAAATATATTTGTGTTCTCTGGATGTTGTGGCATTATTCATATCCATTTGTGATATTCTATGTTTAACCTATTTTTGGGTTTGGATATGATTTGTGGAAGGTTATTTGATATTTTATGGGTCTCAATATAGCATGTGAAGATATAGATAAGAGTTATTTGTATTGGAGAATATATTTTGACTTTTAATTTCTTATATAGATGTGTTACGTGTTGGTATGCTGTTAGTTATGTTCTAATGATTGCAGATGGGTGGATTAATCATTGGAAGATGTGTCTTGGTACCCTCTTTCTCCTAGAGTGGATCAATATGTGTACTTTTAGTCTAGAAGGTATATTTTGGTTTAGAATAACTCGGTTCAAGGTTTACGGTTCTTCTCTTGAGTGATACTCTCCCTCCCTTCCGTAGGATTGATCATTTTAATATTGAACTTAGCACATCACAATAGTAGTAAGATTTTATTTTTAATCAAGTATTTTAACTAAACAAAGTAAATGTAAATAAGTAATACGACAATGGGATGTAACATGATTGATTTACAAGGACTTTTTCTAGCTTTCAAATTTTGTGACCCCTACCACTCCTAGAACCTTGATCACATCTCCAAAATCTTAGCAAACATTTGACACAACAATTAGTGTTGGCAATTGACACTCAATTGGTTAGTGTCACTATGTTGTCATTGCTGGAAACATGTTATCTTATTCTAGCTTCATATTTTGGGTCAGTTGTGTACCGACAGACACTCCACCGATAGACACTTCACTGGTAGCGACACCAACAGAATAGAAGGAATTCTCAGGTCACCTACAATGCAGGTCGACATGGTTTAGGTATTGGAGGCTAACATCTTTTGGATCTGGCATCAATAATTATTTTTGATATTCATGTCTTTATGTTATCTAGCCGACATGTATATTCATATTGTAAATATCTTTGTAAGATGACATAAGGCATGATAAGTTGTATAGGGTATATAGGTCAGGTGGATTAGATCATTTTGATGTGGTAATGGATATGTGAATGCGATATCATGTGAATGTGTATTAGGAAGGAGATTTGAAATATATCAAAGAGATTATGTATGTGAGGATATTTTTGCAAAGGTTTATTTCGATAGAGGGTTTAGGGTTTCAGACCAGAACAGATAGAGTTTAACCAGATATGTATTTAGGCATAGAAGATGCTATCTTTTATAGTTAAACACTTCTCTAGATTGAAGTCTAGATTTATATGTAGTCAGTGAGGCTCCTTTTGTGATTGAGCAGTGTGCTCTAGGTTGTAAGCCTTCCTACAAGTGCACGCCCCTATATTTTATAATATCTCTTCATATGGCCAATGAATTGATATTGTGGGTCACAAATCCCACCATGGTTTTTTCCCCTTTAAGGTTTTCCACTTATAATTTTGTGTGTTATGGTGTTCATTTATGTGATTGGCTTAATAGTTATTTTACTTCTTTTAGTTCTTTATGTACCGGTATACCGGTTGGTGTATGCATATTTTATTAAGGTCAAAATTTATCATACCGGTAGAATAATGATTCACCCCCCCTCTTAGTGTTCATGGATTCCAACAATTGGTATCAGAGCCTTGTGCCTTGGAGGAAGTTTAATAGCTTGAGGGAGATCCTGAATCTGGAATCCATGGATATGGGTTTGGAAAAGCAACTTGAGATGGCACTTGAAGATTATGATGTTGAAAGGTTGAAGAACTTAAAGCTACAAGATGAATTGAATTCTTCTAAGGAATTCATTCTTGTCCTACAGGAGAGGTTGTCATCTGTTCAAGCTAGGAGGAAGGAACTTTTGCAAAATTAGGACGATGAAGAGAAAGATGCACTTAAGGAACAATGTCACTTATTGAGTCAAGAGAACATGGTCATGAGAAATGAAATGCAAGCTATAACTATGAGAATGTCTAAGGAGATTGAAGACTAGAAGAAGAAGGAATAAAATCTTGTTGTATCTTTGAAGAACAAATTTAAAGAATGTGGTAGGTTGGTTCATGAGAATGATATGTTGAGAACTAATTTAGTACTTGATACCAGTGCACTGAACAAGAGCTTAAGAGAGAAATGATAATTCTGAGAGATGATCTAACTATTGCAAGTGAGTATAAAGAAAAATTCAAAATTAGTTCAACACAACTATATGAGTTATTGAAGAGACAAGGGCAGAATGGAGATTCTAGTGGACTTGGATTTGAGCAAGGACAAAGTTCCAGTACTACTAATGAACATCAAAACCATAAGGCACTAGTAAGGCAGTTCAATGCTTATAAAGTTAATGGTAGAAGTTTTGTTTGCAATAGATTTCATCACATGGCTAGGTAATGTAGAAATAGAGTAAATCAGAAACTTGATTTTGCTCCCAGTCAATGTTCTAAATGTAATAAGTATGGTCACAAGACAAAAGATTGTAAAATGAATGTTAAATGCTATGAATGTGGAAAATTTGGACATATGGCTAATTAGTGCAAGTCAAGCAATTATACCGGTTTTAGCAAATCAATTCAAAAGAATATTGTTACATGTTATGCATGTAATGAGGTTGGACATATTGCTAAATTCTATAGAAGAAGAAATCCACCGCTTGGTAATGTAGGATCAAATAAGAAAGGGAAAGAGAAGGTTAATGAAATCTAACAAGATCATACCCAAAGATGGGTTAGGAAGACTCAACATCAATCGGCAGATGAGAATGCACCCCGGTTACTTATCCAATAGAGGAGGTTGGTCTTGCATTAGCAGGTAACTCATTCGATAACTAAGGAATGCCTTAGGGGTAGGCAAAATTCATGAAGATGTTGCATATGCCCCAGGAAGAGATTCTGGAAGATGTTCCAAACATTGAAGATGCTTATCCGACATGGATATGTTTTCTTTGAGATTTGGTATCTTTCACTCGAAGTCATCTATATCAATGAAAAATTAGGTTTTTTATTGTAGGTTAAAAGGATGAATTCACTTCAATATTGATCACCTTCTATTCAGTGTGGTTAAGAGTGATTCAGAGTGATCAAAGGCTATTCAGTGCAATCTGATATCTTCTTAAGCGATTTCACCGGTGACTGAAAGAGTTTGTTGGGGTTTTTCACTAGAAGCAATTAACAAGTACTTATCTTTAATCATCGAAGAGGGATCATCATCTCTTCCTATCTTTGTTGCAAGCTCTACTTTTTGTTGAGGTCAAGGATTGTCCCAAGCCAATTTTCAAGCAGTGTCCACATGTGGGTACCTTGGAAGATTCAGTTGGAGAATTTTCTTGTGTTGCGAAAGGAATTGTATGTGTTGAAGATGCTAGGGCATACATACACTGTCACATTGAGGATTTTGGGACATCTAATATAAAGGGCATGTACATGACTGACCTTGTGGGAGATTATGGAAAGATCAAACTTACATACAAGCACATTTAAGACTTAGGGTTTACCAGAATTCAAAGATGAAATCATTAGGTATGTTTTAAGAAGAGTACATGGAGAGTTTATATGGTTGGATAGATCTTATAAGATTACGAAGGAAGCCATTAGGGCAATCAATGGTTTACCATAGGTTGGGAAACATCCAAATAAGAAGGCTTCTAATGATTATGTCAACAAGATTACTGGCACAACATGAGTCGGGATATCTATGAGAATAAGCACTATTATCAACACAAACATTAGATTTGGTAACATGGTCATTGATTATAAGGTAACTCAGTCAAACCGATTGAATTTGGTTTCTAGCTCCTGCATTTTCGCAACTTATAAGATGATGAGAGAAAATGAGAAATTGGATCTATGTGGTTGGATGTTAGATGAACTATTGATAAACCTAGGAAAAATTAAAGGTAAAAAGAAAGATACTTTTCGGTATGGAAACTTAATTGTCTACTTAATGCTATTTTTCCTAAATGACACTCCCAGTTTTGGGAAGGGACAATGGGAATTTGATATCCCAATAGAGAGGCAACTAAAATAGTCAATTGATACATTGCGCAGTCAAAGAGATGATAAAGTATGGGGATATTTTAGAAGATTTCAGAAGGCTATGAAATCTAGGGAAAGGGTTCCTAAGAATATTGTTGAAAAATACTTAACTGACATATGGTTCATGTTGAAGAAAGATAAAACACTTATGGAAGTGGTTAAGCCTCGGAAGATCTAGATTGAGGAAAAGGGCTATGAAGTTAATGGATCGATTTTAAATGCCAATGAAAAAATGTTGATTGATGCACCTATTGATGAGGCTGAGAAGCCCTGTAGTATTGCTAAGAAAAAGGCACAAGAGGTTGAAATAGAGTTCAACCAAAAGAAGAGAGAGAAGCAAGAAAGAAAGGAAAGTAAGTTTGTTGAGAAGGTTTCATAGGACATCAAAGAATTGATTGATTATGTCCCAGAGAAAGGGAGGAAGAGAAAAGAACCAGAACTACACATTGAGTCTATTACAATAGAGTCAACATCTGAAGATGAAACACCCCTGGCATTGACAATGGTTATAAGGAAGAAAATAGAGGAAACCATGGTAGAGGCTAAAAATAAATGGGTTAGGAAAGTTACATTCAAGGTACTAGCATAGAAGCAAGCACCAAAAGTAACACCTTCAGCTGCATTCAGTACTACAAAAAAGAAGAAGAAGAATGACATTGATATGGTTATTCAATCTGGCAATGTAACTATCATTCAACCAAAAACTTGTGCAGAGTTAGTAGATGAAATAACTAAGGATGGCATGTTAAAGAATTTATAGCTTTACTATGATTGTTTTGATAATGATGAACAAAGAGAGGTAGAGGAAGCAGTATTATTATATTTGGATATTTATAAGAAAGCCCTGATAGAAATTGAAGACCAAATACCAGAAGAATTGTATGATATGCTAGATGCTAGGAGATTGTCAGCAATGCAAGAGGACAAGCACATAAAAATTCAAGAGTTATTATCTCTTTCTCTCTCTATTACTCCAGAGGAAATGGAAAGGACACTGGATGTTACAGATAGAAAAGTCTTTAACAACAAACATAGAATAACCAGGCTGATGCTAGGAAGGGTAAATGAGATAATAAAGGTGACAAATGAGGCATGGGTTAAGTTCTTTCAAGAGAACCAAGGTTTCTTTACTTCACCAGAATCAAAGACATACACTGTAGACACCCTAGTTGAAGGAAAAGGAAAGGGTATTATGGGTACTTCACTCTCAAATTTGAAAAACATTAGATAGTGGAAATTAAGCCCCTAGTAGATACAAATGTACAGGCAAATGTTGAGATACCGAAAAATAAAGAGAGTGAAAATGTTGATAATGTAAATGATACTAATGTTGAGGACAATAGTCCTTCAGATATAGAGGTATAGGATGAGATTACAGTTCCTATAGAGGAACCAATCTAGTTATAGAGACTGCACCAAGTAGAAAAGCCACTAGTGCAAGTGAGGAAGGTATAAGGGATAAATAATTAGAGGAGAAGAAAGAGGAATCCAATAGGGAACTGGTAGTAGGTCCATCATTGCTGTCAATTGTGACCTCGCAGGTTGTAAAGAAAAACATAACCAAGAGGAGTCATACTGAACTCATCATGATGGTTGCACATAAATTAATGAAGGAGGGATCTATGGATAAAGGAAGTATTGATCAGTCTATCACTATTTTGCATAGACTAGTCCTACAGTACAAGATTGACAAAGAAGTGAGCCCATCTGGCAAGCTTACAACAATTGTAGAGCACATTTTAAAGGATTTCCAATCCTTGTAGGATATTTAAAACCAACAAGCACTAGAGAAGTTCACATAGGCTAAAAGAGCTACATTTGATCAAATGATCGAGTTTGAGAGGAAGAAGATTGATGAAAGTTGAAACTGATAGACAATTCTTTAAAGCAATGTACAAATATTTACAGAGTATGTTGTAACACAAATGTTCTTACAGTTAATGTGGATAAGAAGATTAAGGAATTTCAGGAGAAAATTGTAGGTATAGCTAATTCTTTTGATGGATTCAATTCATTGACTACATTCATTGATAGTCGGATTTTGTTTTTAGAAGCCCAAATTTTTGTTCTTGAGAAAGACAAAGACAAAATCATAAGAAGAGCTAAAAGTCTTAGAGGTTTGGTGAGTCCCTCGTTGGATTCACTCAATGTACATAAGAACGAGTGTATGGATATGGTTGGAAAGACCACATTGACAGAGTTAAGTGAGAAAGAGTCATTTGCTCATATATTAAATGGACTTGTATCCATTTTCGACACTATCAAATCCAGTTGGGATACTTATCTTGAGCTATTGGAGAAGTTATATCTGAAATTTTTTAAATATGTTAAGCTCCAGTAAGATATTTTTAGGATACCCATTGTACAATTTTGGATCCTTGGCATTCTTTATGGAAATTTTGATAGCATTGATGTCAACAGGGGAATGATATAGATGTGGAAAACAAAAAAGGGAGTTGTAGACATTAGGGGGAGATATGGAGATATGGAGTATGGAGTATTTTTGATGAATATCCAGTTCAGGGAGAGCAGGTTCAGGATGAAACCGATAGATGAAACCATGATCATTTTTCACATGAGTGTTGTTATCAATGCCAGAGCGGGATATTGTTTGCAATTGACACTTAATTGGTTGGTTTCATTATGTTGTCACCGATGGCAACATGGTAACTTATTCCAACTTCATATTCTGGGTCAATTGTGTATCGACATACACTCCACCAATAGACACTTCACTGGTATCGACAACAACAGGATAGAAGGAATTCTTAGATTACTGGCAATGCAGGATGACATGGTTTAGGTATTGGAGGCCAAAATCTTTTGGTTCCGGTATCGATAATTATTTTTGATATTCATGCATTTATGTTATCTAGTCGACCTGTATATTTATATTGTAAATATCTTTGTAAGACGACATAAGGCATGATAAGTTGTATAGGGTATATAGGTCAGTTGGATTAGACCATTTTGATGTGGTAATGGATATGTGAATGCAATATCATGTGAATATGTATTCGGAAGGAGATGCAAAATATATCAGAGATTATGTATGTGAGGATGTTTAGGGTTTCAGAACGGAACAAATGAAGCTTAACCATAATTGTATTTAGGCATAGGAGATTCTATCTTTTGCAGTTCAACACTTCTCCGGATTGAAGCCTAGATTTATATGTGGTTAGTGAGGATCGTTTTGTAATTGAGCAGTGTGCTCTAGGTTGTAAGCCTTCCTGCAAGTGCATGCCCCTATATTTGGTAATATCTCTTATGGCCAGTGAATTGATAATGTGGGTCACAAATCCCATTGTGGTTTCTCCTCTTTGAGGTTTTTCACATATAATTCTATGTGTTATGGTGTTCTTTTATGTGATTGGCTTATTAGTTGCTTTACTTCTTTCAATTCTTTATGCACTAGTACACCAGCTGGTGTATCCATGTTTTAATAAGGTGAAAATTGATCATACTGTTCGAACACTGATTCACCTCCCCTATCAGTGTTCTTGGATTCCAACACTTAGAATGAATTCCTTGTCCTTAGACATCTTAATTTCCTGTAACTTTTCCCAAATGAGCTCCACCTCATACTTGTTTAGATATCCCCTCTTGGGAAAAGTAACTATTAGATTTACTCTTGTTTTCTCCCCCATAGATGGTTGAGTCACATCAAGACTCTCCTCCTCTAAAACTTAATCGACTAATTTAGGTGTCATGGAGGTAATGTATGTTTTATCTCCAATCTTGGTCTAGTCCTAGTTTGTCTTAGCCAATAGCCTATCTGCCTCCCATTTATCTATTTCATCATATAAATCATTACTAGTTATGCTTTCAATAGACTAAGATTTAGGAATGGACCTTTTCCTACCACAAGGTCTAACTCTCACACAAACTAAATTGTTGCTTCGCCTTGAAGCCAAGGTATTAGTCCTTATTAGGACTTTTGTTGACCCTAACTATGGCAGGAAGTTTCTAGTGTTCCCAAAAACCCCTATATAAATCATTACCTTCTCCAGTAAATTCTCCTAGTATGGCCTTCTATGGAGGTTCATCTTTGTTCTCTATAGCTTTGAATACCTATGGTTTCTTTTCACCAAAGAGAATATTCTCTATCAACAAGTGATGCATTTCTACAGTGAAAGAGTTCTCTCTCAAGTTACATTGGGCCTTCCCATCACTTTCCTTTTCCTGACTCAATGTCTCTTAAAAAAATCCCCCCTCTTTCTTGAAGTTGTCATTTTTCAAATTTATCATATGACACAAAACCTCAATTTTGTTCCATAAATATCAATTGGTCTGTGAGTAAGAAATTCTCTTCCCTTAGCGTCAAAATTTGGTAATCTTGGTAGTCCTCCCAATTATCGATCTCATCTTCCTCAATTTCATCATCACTCACCTCAACTTCTTCAAACTCCTCTACTTCTACAAAAACTTCTTGTTTCGATTGCAAGCCATTGAAACCCCCTTCACTATAGGGACACCATCAATTTCCTAGCCAAAACTATTGATATATGCTCTAAGAGTCAAGTCTAAATTTGCAAGAGATTCTTTTTTGACAGAATTAGCCTCATCTTTTTCCATATCTGCTCAATCTAACCATGGTTCTGATACCAATTGTTAATTTAAAATGAGTAGAGAAAAATATATAATCAACATAACATAATAGAATAAAAATAACACAACAAAGACACCAGAAGTGAATTTATTGTTGTTCACCATAAAGGCTATGTCCACTCCCAAGAAGTGAAAACATTTTATTAATCATTGTCCAATCATACATCATACATGGACTGCACACAATCATTTATACAATCACTTTCAACTATGAAACAAAGAGTTGGGAGAATGCAATTGATCATGTGACCAATGTATTACACATTCCCAACCATTGCTACATGTTCTACACAAAAGAAGGGCCTCTTGGGTTTATCCAAGTACATGGATAAGACAATAACTTTCTAAGGCTTTTTAGCCAACAATAAAGAAAGAAATCTGAGTATTTATCCATTTTTAATTTTTTTTTTTTTTAAATCTCATAGTTTTTACAATTTTTTATATATAGTATAAAGAGATCTTTATATTATAGATAATAAGGTTCTTTGATGTTATCATGTCCAAGGAAATGAAAGTCTCTCAAACAAGCAATTTTTACTTTTCATTACCCTAACATGCATTCTGACATCAACACCACTTTCCTTTTGGAATCCACCATTTGAATGTGTGAAATTGACAATACTTGACATTTTGTCCTTATATCATCAAGAAACTCAATCTAATGATTTGAACACTCTTAAAACATAATAGGACCCCATTTTGACATTTACTATGCCTTCTTAACATTTATTACATAAATTTGCTCATTTGACAACATTGACACAATTTTGACAATTTGACATAACTAGACAACTTGACTTAACTCAACCATGACAAATATTGGCTTTACATGTCTTATTACATTGTTCTAGGTATCAAATGACCCTCATTACATCCATCCATTCCTTACAGACATTTTAAACCTTATAGGCCCCATAGGTGCTCCTGCACCACTCCACAAAGTTGGGAGTCTACTAGAAGAATTTGTGTTTCTTCAATCCCTCGAGCGCCAGGATTTGAGTTCCTATGCAACGTTATCATCGTGGAAAATTTGGGGATCTGAAAAAAACTGCGGTATTGAGATCCTTTGTACCAAATTGAGGATGTTGCCACTTGCTAATCATGTATTCCTTGGGCTCTCTTTCGTGTTTTAAAGGTTAAAATGGTGTTTCCATTCTGAACGACTATTTTTAGGTATGTGTGACGTTTCTCCCACTGGACAACATTGGAACACACCTTACTTCCATTTTTGTAATGATAATTACCCACTACCTATATATTTTTACTTTCTATGTTTTTTCGGTGTTGCTTAAATTTCTTAATCCCTTGTTTATATCGTTAGCTTGCTAATTTAAGCTATTTAATATTACATTCTTAGGGTAAATTTGTTCCTTGTTTATAATCTCTCTCTATCTTACATCAAACTGGAGCACATGTAATAGCATTCAAGAATTCATTGGCAGCTAAATGAAAATTGATTACAGGGTACGGAAGCATGGTCTATGGTTGATTAGCTAACATAAAACTCTTTTTTGTAAGTGTAGTTGTTTGGCTATGTTTGGAATTGTGAGTGCTTCCTTGTTTTACCTGCTTTCTCGTGTTCATTCTTGCAAGTCTTTCATGGTCATTTATAATAATTCTTTTATCTTGGAAATAACTCACACCTAGACTGAGATTGAGGTGGTCAAGAGGTGTCAATAGTTTAATAGCTAGAGCATTATAGCAACAAATGGAGGGTACTAGGTTGAGTTCTATCTGGTTCAAATGAGTTGTAGCTTAACAAGTGGTATGAAAGTCAAGCTAGGAACTCCAAGCACCTGCAGTGTAGCTTAAGGGGGTTTCTGAAATAAGTCACCCAGATTGATAATGAGCTGCCCAAGAGGGGCTGTTAGGTCACTTTGTAGAGCACTCCATCAACAAATGAAAGGTCCTAGATTTGAATATTAAATGGTTCAAATGAATTGTAGCTCAACACTACAAATACATATATATCAAGACAAAATGCAATATCAAGACACTAGATTTCTACAAATCCCTCATAATTATATTTCTGTGGATTTTAAAAACACATAATGCTGCTACAACAAAAAGAATAAATACAAATCAAAAAAATCTTTTATTCAACTTTAGAAAGCCGATTAAACTTTGTAAAGCATATTTCAAACATTATAATTGACAGTTTTTATAGACGTTGCAGCCTCAATTTGCATCTCCTAAAAGCAAAATAATGATTAAAGCAAAACCTTGTTAACTGTTTATTCAAACTGACTAAAAGGGAAACTAAACTCTAAACTAACAACCTAAAACAAGAGCTACAACATTGGCGGTGAATGAGATGCATGATAGTGAATGAAAGGTGAAAGCTAAGGTTGAACTACATGTTCACTCATTGAAGAAGTCAGCATCAATTTTTAATATTGAGACTCACATTTATTTTGAAGCATTCAAAACTGGATTTCTACAACTTGATGTGACCTTGCTGTTAACTTTTAGAGAACAGATTTATGATTACTAACAGATATAGTTGCAGAAATCAGAGAACAACACGTAACACGGGATACCCTGGGAAAACCTCCCCCTTGGAAAACCTCCTTCTTGGAGGAAAAACCCAGCAATAATAGATCCTCAGATCTGATTAGATTAGGTTAAAGTATCAGAGTTACAAAGTTCCCAGCTAGGGTAGAATAATCAACAACAAGTGATGATAGATAAGAACAAACTTATCTTAGTTTAGATTTCTGTTATGACAGCCTCTAGGTCAGCAACTGTGAACACCAATCTGCAACCTTTTCCTTGCACTCCAGCACATTGAACTTGCACAACTTTCAGGTTCGGATCTGTACTTTTGTTTCTGCACAGTAAGAGCACACCAAGTTTGCTCTAGATCTGCACCTTGCTTTGGATGAGTTCACACACAGCTGGAGTGTTAAATTCGCTTGAGATAATACACCACACATTCCATTTAGTGCAGCCCTATTCTAGGGCGTTGAGATAATACACCACACATTGGGAAAGATAGAGGGCCCAGCCCTATTTGTTGGTTACACTCTACGCAACCTAAAAGGTGAGATTACAAAGAAAAAGGGCCCGACTTTTTTTGGGATGGGTTCTAATGTTCTAATGTTGCCTTGCGACAATTAGAACCCATCTCCTATTTATTTTACAACCTAGTTACATAAAACTAACACTTGCTAGTATAAAATAATTCAATGTGACATAGTCCAAACTTCAAACCTTTACAACTCTATAACATTTCTCTTCGATCCTTTCTCTACAGCAAACTCACGACACTTCAATGTGCCTTGATTGTGTTTGCCTAGAGTTGAAGGATGCCATTTGAAAAAGAAAACGATTGCTGAAATTTGTTTACTGGAGATCGCTGCCATATTAGATAATTGAAGATTGAAGGTCTTGCAGTTGCCTTGAACAGACCCGCCAAGATGGATAGAGGCTATTTCAAGAAAAAATATTTTCGGAGATCGATGTCCGCTGATTTTGAAAAAGAAGAGTCAAAGAATGAAGAAAAACTGAACTAAGAGAACAATAGCACGAGGGAAATATTGCAAAATCCACAGTTTGTTTGTGTTACAAAATTTACAATTTTAAGGGTTTTGATGTGTTTGCCAGCTTAATTATCTTGTGCTTAATAATTGTGATTATAATTTTTTTTATAGTTTATCTAAATATTTTCTTCTATGTGATGCAGTCTTTTAAAAAATTTAATTGCAATTATATAAAAAAACATAGTTTATCTGAATCTCATATTAGAAAATTTTAAATACAGAATCATCACAAAAGAAAATTATCATCAAAATTTCAGTTCTATTCCATTTCCAATCTGAATTGAGAGTGGTATTGGAGGCTCAATATGTTTTTAATTATGGTTTTGTTTTGCTAATCAATATTAACAAATGACCTTGCAACATTTCTTCACATTGAAATATTTGATGTAAGATTTCAAACCGAATCATGTGTATGTCAACTTCAATATTTTCCTTTTCTTAAGAAAGGCTATCTTGGTTTCTCTTTTGGAGGGCTATTCCTTTTGGGCACTTCTATGAATTTCGGGAATTTTAGGACTGTCAAAGAAACCAGTCGCAGATTTGTCAAGGTAAGGTATCGCAATGATTCAAAAACATATAATCTGTGTAATAAAATCTATCATTTTTCAAAGATCATAGTATAAGCTTTTGTTTTTTTCAAATCTTTCAAAAAACCCAATGCAAAAAAGGAGTCGTTTAATATTCAAAATTTAAAATGGTGAGAACGATGATGGAGACATTATATGGAAAATGTAGTCAATATGGTACATGACATTCGAATTACAAATGGTGTGGTTGAAAAATTGTCATCAAGCCCTTATATCCAAAGTATCATGTAGTGAGTGGATCAATCCACGGGAGGCTACGATTTGCAGCTAGGGCCGTTGGGCCTGGCTGAGCCTTTCCTGTCCTATTTTGAGCTTCTGTTGTGGCACAGGGGAAGGATTGTTTTGTGCCTTTCGTGGGTGGGGATTTCGGCAGAGGCTTTTGCAATACTTTTTTGAGGGTTCGTTCTCCGTTTTGGAGTGTGAGGAGTGCTGCTGGGTAGTTGGAGTTTGGAGACTTTTATCGTGGTTCCCCTTTTGTTTTCTTTCAAGTTTTTGGTGTCTTTGTTTCTGCATGCAAGCGGATTTGGCGAGGGTTTTGGGTGTTATTTTATTCTTCTTGAGTTGAGTTGCATGGCAATGCCTGGTGGTGCCTTGGGTTGGGAGAATACCTCCTTCAAAGATGCAGTGATAGGGGGAACTTCGGTTCCTTTCATGCACAAGAAACTAGCTTTTGCCCAAAATACAGTTATAGGCGAAATTCTTCACAATCTAAGGGCTTCAAGCCTGTGAAGGTTAATGGGTGTCTTGCGAGAAGTGATATTTGGGCCTATCCTCATGATCCAACCAAAATCGTTTGATGAGAATATTAATTACTTGACTAGTCATGCCCTAATCTACAAGTTCATGGGGATTTGTGTATCTTTACCCTTCAAATCATGGGTGTGTTGCACATGGACACTGGAGGGAGAAATGGAAGTGATGTTGGCTGTCAATAGTTATTTCTTGGTGGTCCTTTTTAACGTGTATGACAAAAATATGGCATTTGAAAGGGACCTTACCCTTATAATGAAGCTGGCCTCTTCATCAAGTCATGGCATGCTTGTTTCAACCCTACAAAAGAGCTTCCATCAAGGGTTTGAGTTTGGGTGAGGCCTCTCTGGTTTCCCTTGGAATTTTGGAGAGATGATATTTTCAATCTAGTTGTAGCATAGCTTGGTAAGCGAGTCGACCCTTCTCACCAAACTATGGAAAAAAAGGTAATATCATATGCTCATGTTTGTGTTGAAATTGATTTGAGAAAAGCCTATACCTAATTTCACAGAAATTCGGTTGGCTTCAAACTTCTGGATCAAACAACTTGATTACGAAACTTTTCCATTTTGTTGCCAAATTTGTCATGGATATGTGCATTTTAATAGATCTACCCTAAAGAAAACTCTTCAAGAACTTCTAGAAGTGGGACAACTAATTCATTCTCTACACATGATAAAGGGAAGGATCGTATGACGAAAGATAAGGAGGGCTTCATTCTAGTTAAGACTCTTAATAGGGGAGGAGGTCATAAGAGAACCCTACATGATAGGTAGGCTGACAAAGTGTTAAACATGTTTGATGGTTTGGAGGATCTTGATCAATTTGATGGGGCCATTTCAAATATGACTAGTGGTTAGGAACTTTTGGATACAATGGAACTAGATGGTGAGCATAGTAATAACACCCAAGATGGCCCACAGGTGGAAGGTGTAGGTGTGCAAATGGACACAATTATACCTTTAAGGATGACTATGGAATTAGAGCCAAGTGGAGGCAATGAAATGAAAGATGATTTAAGGCTTATCTATTCTAGGTCTAATGTTGAAAAATATTAATAAGAGTGTAGTAAAAGTAAGGGTACTCCACTATTGTTGGCTATGTTGCAACTATTAATTCAAGTGAATTAATTGTCTCGATGGGTGTTTGATATAGTCATTTTTTATGAACCTAGCCATCAATCAAATCTTTACACTTTGTCAACATGAAAAACATCCTTATATCACTAATAATTGTTAATGAAATTAGGGGCATTGATTTGAGAACACTGGTTTATTTATCTATTAAATGAGGTTATTATTGTTAGAAGTTCATTAATGAAAAAATATAGATAATAAATGTGTTATATGTGGGGTAAATGGGCTCCAACAAGGGTAGAGCTCAACATATAACCATGACAGGACCATCACACAGGACTAGAATCTCCATTACTACATACCCTGGTATTCATAAACCTCAGTAGTATTGTTTGGAATCATCTACAGTTGTTAAAATACAAACACTTTGCATAATGAACATGCTTAGCTTCCTTTTTAGCCAAACAAACCTCAAATTAAGTGAATCGGCGAGACCCTGTTGCAGTCAGACTAATCACACTATGATCTCTCAAGGTCACAAGACTAGAACTCTTTAGAAGGACACATTTAAGTCATACCGATAAGAGGTCAAACTGTGGAAAGCAAATCGGTACTTCTATCATCATAAAGCATACCAAAAAAGGGACAAGATGAATTATCGGTAGAAATACTTCCTTTAGAGTAAACACAAAGTAGTCATATCGACACTTCATGTCATATTGATGTACAACCATGAGGGATTTTCAGGAAGATCATTCTGATGGATGCAACATTGGAAAGATTATAAGATCAAAGTGAATACACAAAGGTGAAACCGATCACCAAAGTCATATCAATGAATGATATGGGTGAACATGTCGGCATGACTCAACCCATTAAGAAGGATGAGGGGAATTATAAAGCATCAGGCAGACTAATGTTGTTGAAATGAAACCATAGTGGCCACACCGAATTTGTAAGACACTCCGATAGGAGATATAAGGGAAGGATGTTAGAAGGAGTCTGATCGATGAGTTTGATATCAACATGAGGCACAAGATCAAAGTGACATACCAAGAGGACAACTTGATAATGAAATATTCACTGATGAAATTGTACAAATATCTATCGGCTTAAGTCATTCCAATGTAAGTCACAACAACTAGACCAATAATTGATAGGACTAAATGATATTGGAATGAGGTAACTAGGGACAAACCAAATAGGCAAGTCATCCTAATAACATAAACATAAAGGTATTAGCTTGAAGGTAATTTGTTTCCTCGAATATGGTAACAGTGAAGATTTGAGCCATCGGCCATACTTGTTCCGAGCGGGATCAGATACAAAAAGGTTGCGCAACTTCAAGAGTCAAACTAATAGGGAGATAATGATAAACAACTACAGGCCTGGACAATATGCATTGGAAAGAGAATGACCACTGGCTAAAAACTCATTTGTGACCATGATATTAGTAATCCTATTGATGGTGTTTGATCGTTGTGACTCCCAGCAACGATCATAATGATAGAGGATCCGAAAAGTAGGAGAGATTGAGAAGAATCTACCCGATGAGAAAAGAATAGTAAGGTGAAGGGTTAGAAAACTGGATCATTAAGACTAACAATTATCAAGCCAATCCAAGTGAGGTGACCAATTGGCATCCCCATAGGCAACACACCACTTAGGTCTTGACGATGTGTTGACATATAAAGTCACGCCAATAAAATAAAATTATCACATCAACCAAGTTATTGAAAATTCAAAATTTATTGAGCAGTAGTCCTCGAAGGTGACATTAATACTACACAATTGAAATCCTCCAAGAGAGACAATTGCATATATAGAGAAAATTGACCAAGCATTGCGAACAAGTGAAGATAGGGGACAAAGTTATATCACTTGGGTAATAATAATTAAGCAGTCAAGGCATTCTCTTAACTCTGTAAAATTTATTTTGAATCATTCTCTATCATTCTTAAAATGGATAACCCTACAACATCGAAAGGAAAAAGAACAAAGGGGGAAACAAGTCGAACTAAAGGGAAAAAACAGAAAGAACAAGAGGAAAAATCTCAAAAACAACCAGAAGTAGTTGAGTTAAAAGAGAAGGTAGAGAAGAGGAAATTGAGTCAAGACTTGATTGAGCAATAGCTTGGTTCAAGGGATAGGGCTAGGAGAGAGGTCCAATTGAATCCCAATATGGACAAATTTGAATTATGGACAGAGATTAGGGGATTTGAATCATTCGTCTTTCATTATCACAAAAACCAATCATGAAGCCATTTGTAACCCATGAAGAATTAATTTAGGGAAGATAGCCATCTCTAATGTGTTCATGGATGTATACCTAGTCAATCTTTTGGCTAAACATTATAATTCAAACCTTAAAGCTATATGTGACCCACAAGGTAAACCATTTGTATAGCTATCCAAAAGTGCTATTGAGGATTTTTTTGGCTTTGAATATATATGTGACCATCAAATTCTCTATGAGGAATTGAGCAGTGAATATTGGAGGCTGGACACCACCTACAAGGAGTGGAAATTACAATTATACTGACTGAGGGTTGATAAGAACTTAATACCATTGACAAATGATGAGGGGCCACCCTTTAATGTGGATTTGTTTTAGCATTACTTCAAATACACATATTATACTACTAGATAGGTGTTAGGAGTTGAGATTCCTAGACTTATGATGTGTGAGACTATGGTGATAGCTGTAGATGTTGAGAACCACCATCCCCAAAATTTTCATTATGCAACATTGGTTCATAGGTTAATTGACATATCTCTTATAAAAGCTATGAAGGATATCTTTGATGAATATGGTTTTCTACTTTGGATGTGAAAGGGGTATGTGGTTGAAATAATTGAAGATACAGAAGGTTGATCATGAAGGTCACCCATTACCCATTCAATTATGGATGTCTATTTGGGATAGTAGGTATGCCAGGGGTAATTATGCCTATTTCCAAGAGTACTTTGTGAAGGTTATTTTCAACATGTACAACCATTCATGTGACTATTCCTTCTCAAATGAGATTAAGAAATTTTTTAGGCCAAAGGATAATGATGGCCCATATACAGTGAAGCATAACTGGGGGGACTGCTACTATTATTCAGATGCTACAATAAGAAGGGTCTATGGTTTTGAGGACAGTCTATTTATCTTGCCTAGAACTGTGCCTGATAGACTAGCCTACTTGGAAATAGTGAGACAACTAGATTATTCTGATGTTATGAAATTGAGGTCCTATGAGAAGCAGTCCTTTATGCCTGCAACATTGTGTTTCGGTGACTTCACTGTGCTTTCCAAGGAAGGATACGACCAAATATTGGGAAAGCTACTACATTTCAACATGAATAGAGCCACACCAAGAAAGGATTTTGATCCAGAGGGCTTCATTGACAATGATAAACAATCACAAAAGTTGAGTGGGTACACCCACAAGCCCTTCCTTGAAGAAGATGTGATGAGAAACTTGGATGAGGCTGAGACCATTAGAGTTATTCAAGAATATAATATGAACATCGAGGCCAAAACATAATAAATGTTGTAGTGCCTCTTCCTAATTTGTCTTTCTTTTTTGTGCATCATTAGATATATTGGCATAACTTAGACTTTTTTGTGATTCTTTGACTAGATGTTTATGGATTTATCTATGTTTAAGATACTTCAATATGGATATTAAACATATTATATTATGCTAGAATCATGATTCTATGTGGATGATGACATTTCTAGACTATTGTGATGATGAATTACTCTTTGATGATTGTTATGTGTGTTGGCATTTGCATGAAGATTGCACTAATGATATGTTATGTTGTCATTGATGTCAATTGAACCAGTAATGATATTTATGATATTGCTGATATTGTTATTGTTATTGATATTGTCTTGTAATTGGTAGGAAGAACTTTGAGCAAGATGTAAACTGGTATATAAGGTTAAACCCTTCTATGTTATGTAATCGGTAAACCCTACTAGTTGTTTTTGTTAAATCCTAACCTATTAAGTTTGCTAAAATGGTTATGTTGGTTTATTCTCTATTGAGAGGTAATGATGGAGACACATGTGATCATTGTGAGAAGATAAGTTCAGACTGTTTTGGCACATTTGTTTGATTGTCAATGGAATGAGCAAAGTGGATTGCATATAATGCAAACCATGTGATGAGTTACAAGTCCTATGAAGTGGGTGGAATTTTTTTGAAGAATGTGTATAGATTGTTATGTAAATCCAATGGTTACACTTGAACCGATTTTTTTTTAATCTCAATGAGAGAATTAGGTTTTTGTTGTGTTACCGACCCAATTGATTTGTATTTAAGGTCAATGAAGTTGTTTTGTTTCGTGTTGGCAAAGTGTTGGCTGAAATCAGTTGAGTGTGTGGTTGCCTAACTGGAGAATGGATTTGTAGTTTGAGTAAAGGCAGATCGAAACTTAAAGGGATTTGATCAAGTAAATGTAGTGCTATTGAGACAGATCAAGAAAAACCTATTGTCTTCTAACAATTACAATAGAATTCAAATCCCCTAACTAGGTAAGCTCTAACAAGCTTGGTTACTTCCTAAATCCTCTAATAAGGCGATCCAATAGCTGGGATTCTCAAATCCTTTATTGAGGTTACTCCCTTAATTGGGTGATTCCTAACAAGATCAGTTCTTAACAAGACTTATTGTAAAATCTTTAACAAGCTTGGCTCCTAATAGGGTGAACTTCAGAAGAGTTTAGATAGTTATCTTGTAAGTCTCATCTCACCGTGGTTTTTACCTATTTGGATTTTCCATGTATAAACATTTGTGTCATGTGGTGAATGTTTTTGTGGTTATGATCTTATTTGCTGATTTGATTAACTTCTGATAAGGCATGATAACTGGAAGCATTGAGAGATGGATTGTGTTGATATATGATTAAGCATTTGGAAGTTTACATGCTAAATGTTGCTTACTGTTAAGTTTTTATAACTGTTAATAGGTGGTTGTTGAGTATTCTTATGAGTATTGATCTTGATAGTGATATTATATTGGTAAGTTTACTTTGTGAGTTTGAGTTTGAGATTGGAAAGTTTGTATCAGTTTTTTAGTTTACAGATTCACCCCTCCCTCTCAATAATCTACTAGATATGTATTCTTTCATCATACCATCAATTGGTATCAGAGCATCTCAGGTCCTCTTAAATCTAAAAGCCTAATAGCTTGAGGAAAAGATCTTTTAGATCATGATGAAGAAGGAAGGTCCAAAGTTCAACAAAGATAACTATAGGATATGGAGTGAAAAAATGAAGATTTACATTAAGAGTTAGGGAAGTTAGTACTAGGATCATGTAGAAACTTAGTATGTTACACCTACTGGAACCCTAACTGATGATCAGAAGAAAGAAGAACAAGAAAATTATCAAGAATTGGAGGCTATTATCAGTTCCCTATCTGATGCTGAATATGTAGATGTTCATGGTCTTGAAACTACATATGAAGTATGGAAAATACCTGAGGAGATTTATAGCAGTGATGAACATGTTAAGATTGCTAAAGAGGAGAGCCTAAGAGGAAAGTTTGATGACATGAGAATGTCTGAAGGTGAGAATATATAGTAGTATGGTCAAAGGATAAAAGAGATAGTTGGTGAAATAAAAAGTGAAGGAGGGAAAGTGGAAGATGCCACATTGATCAGTAAGCTACTGAGAACCCTACTACCAGACTATGCTATCTGACTTGTAGCTATTCAGGAGCTGAAGTCCATTGACAAAACTAAGGTAACACTTGACTCTATCATTGGCAAACTTACTGCTTTTGAATTAAACAATTATGATGGTAGTGTACAGAAATAAAAATCTGCATTCAGAGCTTCTGTCTCTAACACATTTGTGAGAAAAAGTAGAGATACTTGTCATGGTTATGAATCTAGATCCAACAGAGATGTTGATGATGAAGACAGTCTAGTGGAGCTTGAAGCATTGTTGGCAAAATGACTGCCTAGAGGTACTGGTAAATATAGAGGTAAACTACCTTTAAAGTGTTTTGGATGGAACAAGATTGGTCATATAGTAGCTAATTGTTGTAATGGTGAAAATGAATACAAGAGAGACAAATTCAAGAAGTATAAGGGTAAAGGCAAGAGAGATTGTCTTATTGCTATTGATAGTGGTATCACTGATGAAGAATCTGATGATGATGCTAGTGAGGATATTGTGTTTGTAGCTATTAAGGAAGATATATCAGATCAAAAGGCACTGGTATCTAGGATGGATAACTCTGATGATTGGATCATTGATAGTGGTTGTTCACATCATATGACCAGTGATCGGAGGAAATTTCTTTCCTTGAAGGAATTTGATGGTGGTGTTGTCAGATTTGGCAATGACTCACCCTATATGGTTAAAGGTAAGGGAGTTATTTATCTTAATGGGAAGAGCAGTGCTGATGATGTCTATTGGGCTGAAGGTATAAAGAACAATCTTCTGAGTGTGGTACAACTTAATGACAAAGGCTACCCACTGGAGTTAAGAAATGGTATGTGCAAAATCTTTGACAATAAAGGTGAATTGATTGCAACCGGGAAACAAACCAGAGGTAATCTATTTCATCTTAATCCTAAAGTTAGCAACTGTTTGATTGCAAAGATAGATGATAGCTGGCTTTAGCATAAGAGATTTTGTCATATAAACTTTGATAACATTGTTAGAGTGAGCAAGTCCAAGATAGTAAGAGGTTACCTCAGCTAGACAAATTAGTTAATGCTCTTTGCAAAGAATGTCAGTTAAGAAAGATGACTTCTTCAACTTTCAAGAGCAAGTTCTTCTCAGCAGAGCACTTGTTAGATTTGGTTCATACAGATCTATGTGGACCGATAAGAACAAGAAGCATTCAAGGTGATAGATATTTCATGATCTTCACTGATGATTGTTCAAGGATGTTGTGGGTCACATTTTTGAAGGTTAAGAATGAAGATTTTGGTAATTTTAAGGCATTTAGAGCCTTAGCTGAGAAAGAGAGTGGTAAAAAGATAATATGTCTGAGAACAAATCAAGGTGGTGAATTTACTTCAGAGGAATTCACTAAGTATTGTGATGAGAATGGTATCAAATGACAAATTTCTGCACCAAGGACACTACAGAAGAATGGTATTGTAAAGAGGGACAACTGGTCAATGGTTGAAGTTGCTAGGATAATATTGATACAAGGAGGTGTAGCGAAATTGTTTTTGGAAAGAAGTTGTAAGTAAAACTGTCTACACAATGAATTGAGTTCTAGTGAAAAGAGGTAAAGAAAAGACCCCTTATGAATATTGGTATGGAAGATCACGTGATGTTAGCTATTTTAAGATAATTTGGTAGCAATTTTTTTATTAAAAGAGGTGATTACATTAGCAAGTTTGAAGCTAAGAGTGATGAAGGCATATTTCTTAGCTATTCCACTGAGAGCAAGGCCTATAAATTCTTCAACAACCAGCCATAGAGAATTGTTGAAAGTGTTGATGTTCAAGTAGTTGAATGTGCTAAAGTCTCAGAAAGAACTAGTTCAAAGAAAATAGATGAAGGTCCTTACATTTTTCTTTTGGAACATGAAATTGTTAAATCATAAATTGATTAATAAAATTTTGATGCACCTGTTCAATCGAAACAAATAAATTTAGAAGAAGATGATAATAAAGAAGCTGAACCTGAAGAGAATGATCAAGTTATTCCTAGGTATGTGAGATTGAACCACAGTCCTGAATAGATTATTAGGGATAAGGATGCTGGAGTACTAACTAGAAGAAGAATAAGAGATAACTCTTGCATGATCTCCACCATTGAACCTAGAAGTGCTAAGGAGACATTTGGTGATGATTATTGGGTTAAAGCTATGGAGGAGGAATTGGATCAAATTGAGAAGAATGTTATATGTACTAAATGGGTATTCAGAAACAAGTTAAATGAAGATGGTGTTGTAGTTCACAACAAGGCAAGATTAGTTTGCAAGGGTTATGCTCAAGAAGAAGGAGAAGATTATGGAAAAACTTTGGCACCAGTAGAAAGACTGGAAGGTGTCAGAACTTTACTTACATTTGTAGCCCATAAGAAGTTCAAGGTATACAAGATAGATGTTAAGTCTACATTTTTGAATGGGATATTGGAAGAAGAGGTATACATAGAGAAACCAAATGGTTATTCATTGACAAATGAGAAAGACATGGTATGCAGATTGCATAAAGCTTTGTATAGATTAAAGAAGGCACCAAGAGAATGGTATGAATGGATTCATACACATCTGATGAAGATAGGCTTTGCAAGAACTATTGATGATAGTAATATTTATCTCAAGTCTGAAGGAGATAAAATACTGGTTAGTGAAGTATTTGTTGATGATATTATTTTTGGAGGTAATGATGTCATGAGAAATAGTTTTATAGATGAAATGAAAAATGAGTTCGAAATGTCTTTAGTAGGGGAAAAAAAAATTTGCATAGGCTTGTAGGTACAAAAAATGAAGAATGGTATTTTCATTACACAATCTAAGTATGTGAAAGAGGTTTTGAAGACTTTTGACATGAGTGACTGTAAAATAGTTGGAACACCAATGGTTACAGGTTGTAAGTTGTCCCTCTTCATGAAGCTAGTTGAGCATGATACTGATTGCATCAGTCCCTGAATTACTTGCAAAATCTTAGAAGAATTCATGAAGAAGTGGATGTAATCCATAGGGGGAGCATCAAGTTGAAGTATGTTGTTGATGCACAGTGAAAATTTGCAATTACATGTTTTACTTTCAATTTGGCATTGCTGTCAAGGGGGAAGAAATATTATGTGATTTTCAAAAGGAAACCACCGACAGGCTAAAGAGAGATAGAGAATGGTGAATATTTGGTAAAGTAAACCAGAATTCCTATTCACCATTCATAGCAACAATCAGAGGCATTGATATTTTTATTGCCATCAATGCCAAAGAGGGAGATTGTTGGCATGCGCATGAAGATTGCATTAATGATATGTTATGTTGTCATTGATGTCAATTGAACCAGTAATGGTATTTATGATATTGCTGATATTGTTGTTGTTATTGATATTGTCTTGTAATCGGTAGGAAGAACTTTGAGGATGATGTTGTAAAACAGTATGTAAGTTTTTGAGTTGAATCGGTAACTAGTATATAATGTTAAACCCTTTCTATGTTATGTAACCGGTAAACCCTACAAGTTGTTTTTGTTAAACCCTAACTGATTAAGTTCACTAAAATGGTTATGTTGGTTTATTATCTGTTGAGCGGTAATGATGGAGACACATGTGATCATTGTAAGAAGATAAGTTTACATTATTTTGCAAGTTTGTTTGATTGTCTAAGGAATGAACAAACTGGATTGCATCTAATGCAAAGCGTGTGATGAGTTACAAGTCCTATGAAGTGGTGATCATGGAGCAGTTGGAATTTTCTTGAAGAATGTGTATAGATTGCTATGTAAATCCAATGGTCACACTTGAACTGATTTGTTTGTAGTCTTTATGAGAGAATTAGGTTTTTTATGTTACTGGCGTAATTGATTTGTATTTGAGGTCAATAAAGTTGTTTTGTTTAGTGTTAGCAAAGTGTTGGCTGAAATCGGTTGAGTGTGTGGCTGCCTAACCGGAGAATGATCTGCAGTTTGAGTAAAGGCATATTGAAGCTTAAAAGAATTTGATCAAGCAAATGTAGTGCTATTTAGATAGATCAAGAAAAACCCGTTGTCTTCTAACAATTACAACATAATTGAAATCCCCTAACCAAGTAAGCTCTAACAAGCTTGGTTACTTCCTAAAGCCTCTAACAAGCTGATCCATTAGCTTGTATTCTCAAATCCTCTACCGAGGTTACTCCTAGTAGGGTATTTGCTTTTTATCAAGGCATTTTGTAAATCCCTTAACTAGGTGATTCCTAACAGGATAAGTTCTTAATAGGATTTATTTTAAAAGCTTTAATAGGCTTGGCTCCTAACAAGGCAAAATTCAGAAGAGTTCAGATAGCTATCTTGTGAGTCTCATCTCACCATGGTTTTTACCTATTTGGGTTTTCCACGTATAAACATTTGTGTCATGTGGTGAATGTTTTTTAGGTTATGATCTTATTTGTTGATTTGATTAACTTCTGATAAGGCATGATAACTAGAAGCATTGAGAGATGGAGTGTGTTGATATATGATTAAGCATTTGGAAGTTTACAAGTTGAATGTTGTTTACTATTAATTTGTTATAACAGTTAACCAGATGATGTTGAGTATTCTTACGAGTATTGATCTTGATAGTGATATTCTATTGATAAGTTTACTTTGTGAGTTTGAGTTTGAAATTGGGAAGTTTGTATTAGTTTTTCAGTTTATTGATCCACCCCCCTCTCAGTAATCTACCAGATACTTATTCTTTCATCATACTGTCAATGTGTGCTCATTTATATGTGTTTTTCATGTGTGTTTCATTCATACTAATCATATCTTATGATGATGACCATGATTATGCTTTTTGATTGTGAGTGTCTTCTACTGCATAATTTATGATAAGGGACGATGCCATACCAGTCATTCGTGAGCATGATATGACGTTACGATTTCCTTTCACTTGTCAATTTATTTCAATGATATTTTATTATATATGTTATGGTATATGTGTTGGTGATGACAAGTTTGCAGGTACCAGACATCGAATCCACCTAGATCCACAGGTCTGAGTGTGTCTTATCCCATTGGCAAGTTGATTAGAGATGACATGAGAACCCACCCTATACTCTAGGTTTAAGTTGATCACCCTTTTTAATTTAGTGTCTTGGTGTGAGTTGTTGTCTGGTGTCTAGTGATTCCTTGGGTTATTCTATGTTGGATTGCTTTTGTAGTGTTGTGTTATTGATTGGTTTAATTATTAATTAATTGATTAAATTGATTCATATAGTTTAATAATATTAAATTAAATTAATTGATTAATATAGTTTATAATAATAAAATAAATAATTAGTTGATATAAATATTTAAATATTAGTGTGAGATAATTATTATTGTTATTGTTATTTTTCTTAGTTTGTCAAAGATTATTTATTGATATTAAGGATTAATTTTATTTAATTGATTATTTTGGGGTTATTTATTTATATACCTTTGATTATTTATTTATTGGTCTTTATTTAATTTGTGGATTTTGATTTATCATTAGCCCTTGATTTATTTGATTGGGATTCATTTATTATTATTTCATTCGGTTTTAAATTAATTACTTATGTTTCTTGTTTCATGGGTAAATGGAAATAATATATATATTACTTACCTACCCTATTTTATCATTGGTTGTGAGCATGGTAGGTTGGATAAATATTATTTTATATTATATTTGCCTTGTGATATGGTATGGTTGGTAGAAAATATATTATTTTATAATATTTTGATTGACTGACATTTGCATTGGTTTTGGGTTGATTTTCTATTAGTTTCCTGTACGTTCACTCAGGTTGGCTTCTGGGTAGAATTTTCTACACATTTGGATTGGCTTTGGATTTTGGTTGCTTGAGGATTGTTTGGGTTGCTCTTCATCATATTCTTGGCCATAACTTCTATATTTTAGGTTGGAGGAATTTCTCCTTATGTATTTTATTTTTAGAAAAAGATTGTTTACTTTGCGTTTTCTCAGAAAGACTGTTCTCAGGCAGATTGGGGAAAATAAATTTATTATATAGTTTTTTTTGGAATTATTTCATATGTATTTTAAATCTTAAGCTTGAAATTTATAGCTGGGGAAAAATATTTGGGTTTTGGCTATACACAACCATGAATGCATCATGTCTATGTATTCTCAAATCTTTTTTGTATGGTGATTGATTAGTTTAGTTTGGGAATTTGTATCCCTAAGCCTTTATTTTCATCTGTGATTGTTTTGGGAATCTTATTGAGCCTTCTATTATATTTTGTGGTTCTATCTTTGCCTAGTTGAGCTAGATACCATGTTGACATGTTTTGTATTATCCTTGGTTATAGTTTGTGGATTAATATTTGGGTTGTTTTATTTATTTTCTAAGGCCACGGCATATCCATTGAGCCCATTTTTGGAACTTAATATTTTCTATTTGATTTTATTTTCTTGTCGTAAGTTTAACTATTTTGTGTTTGAGTTTTAATAAATGCACAAAAATTGTATATGTGTTAATCCTTTTATCAAATGCGCTATTTTTTGTGTTATATGCGCTATACTGCGTTATATTTGTATTGTTTAGTGTTATATATGTGTTGTTTCATGTTATAAATACGTGACTTCATGTTATATGCACTATTGTGTTATATGATTACTATGTTATATGCGATATTCCATCATTTTTGTATTTTTGATGATTTCTGATATTTGTGTTTCAGATTTTTGAATACACAGAGGCTATTTTTGAAACCTGAGATTTTCTAGGTCTATTATATTATTTGATTGTTTTTTATTTTGACTATTTGGCTTGTGTATGATTTTATCTTGTAGTCGGGCTCATTTGTTATATTCTTATATGAAAGTTACCATGCTGCATGGTATGTTATTTTTTGATTTGATATCTTGGTTGTCAGGTGTTGTATTTTTGTGAGCCCATGGTTATGTTGAGATATTTTATGCATTGACTTGTTGTTACCCTAAGGTCTAGGTGCATGTTATGGAGAGTGGGCTTCCAAATGAGTGACTAAGATTGCAAGGGGGTAGACAACCAAGTTACTCGGGGTCTAGATCGCCAGTTATCTCATTGGGAGTTTGATTTTGTAATCAAGTGATAACATTATAATTCTTAGGTTTTCATCTTAATAAGATAAGAAATGGATGGTGGCCCCGCTACCTTTCCCAGTGGCAGTGAACTAGTATAGGATTGGAAAGGCCTTGGTAACCTTGGTAAGCTAATCTTCCTTACCCTATTATGGTTGAGATAAATACACATGTGCATCTAGGATGGCTAGGACGGGCGCCCAGGTTCCCATTTTTCGTATGTGATGACACTCTTTTCCCTACATGTAGGTCCTAGTACCTTGAGTCATGTTTGATGAGTTGCCTCTAAATAATTTATAATTTAGGGATTTTGAGCTTTTCATCCTTGTGTTAGTATTGTGTTATCCTTGGTTGTTAGGTGTCAGCATAGATCTAGAGTGTGTGTGGGATCTTGTATAATCTCCTACCATGGGGGGAGGTTCCTTATGGTTCCACATGGCTGGGTGGTTTGATTCCTTCTTCCATGGGATGATATTCATTTGATTCTTTTGTGTGGTTGTGGATCTCTTGTCTTCTTAGCCATGGATGTATGGTTATAGCAAATTGATGTATATGACTATATGACATTGTATGTATTAACTCATGATGTAATTATAATGTAATGAGAACTCTGTACCTTATTGGGAGGAGATATTATATTCATGTAAAAGGTAGTTAGCATTATAGGAGAATAAAATATGTAGTATGTGATATTAGTTTATTAATTGAAATAGATATATAGTTATGCAAATAAACTCTTGTGATGTTGTTAATGTGGTAGTTATCTTGAGAATAGTTGTCAATAGATGACAGAAATTAATATGAGATGGGCATTAGGAACATTTGTTATTGGTGCCTAAAAATGAACTTATAAGGGATTGGTTAATGCTTGCATAGTAGATGAATGTATTCATATTAAGAATAATAGATGATCATATATGCATAGGAACTATTAATAATGTTAGAATTAATGTGAATTAGTTAATTGGTAGTAAATGTGTTATAATTATTATGAAGCTATGTTATTGCTTTGGTTAGGTTTAGGTAATGACCTTGACATGCCCCTCAGTCATGCTTAGATGTATCATTGTATTGATGTTCATGTTTATTTCCACTTGCATTATTTGTTATTGCAATTATGTTAAGATAATTAAATGTTAGTGGATGAATATTGCACTTTGAATAATTAGTTATATGTTGTTGCATTTAGCAGATGATTAAATTTTTTTTTATCTCTATGTGCATGTTAGATTAGTTTATTTCTCTAGGGTATTTTTCCGGGCATTACAAAAGTAGTATAGAAATCATTTCTTCTACTAGTGAGGGTTCATCTGATGATGAGGATCATGCTAGTAGAAATCAAGAAGGAATACTAAGAGGGGGGGGGGGAGTGAATCAGTCTTCACCAAAATATAAAACTTAAAGTACAATAAGACATCTACCAAACTACAACAATAGACAAATAAGAAAATTAACAACACAACATACAACACCAAGATTTTTGATGTGGAAAACTTGGTTAAGGGAAAACCCATGGTCAGATGTTACCTACAATAAGATGATACTCTACAGTAGTATGTGAAAATATTACAATGGGGAATGCACATGCATTCAGGAACACTGCCTAGAGCTCACTGTGTTGATTCTCCAAAAAGGGGTTTACACTGCAAGAGGAAGAAACCAAGTTGATTCTTCTGATTATCTGATGCAGTCAAGGTAGGGAGATCCAATGAAGGACTTCCCTGCCTTGCAGCCTAAAACACAAAACACCATGCAAGATAAAGGCAACTAGTATATACAATGCAAGAGATAATCAGTAGAAGTAACACATAATATAATTGGTAAACAAATAAATCAATCATTATAACCATTTAATGAGTTACATATGCCTTAAGATGCTACACATGATGGACCACAACCCAAGACTACAAAATAATTCTTACAACACAAAACTATGATTCGTAGATCATCTGCTCAGCAAGTCGACCTTTGGCACCAGTTTGCACTGTTCTATACTAATATAGACCTGACTCCTTTTGAAATTTAGTCCCCCTAGACTAGAATCTCTCCACAAACTACATCTACTCTAGATATTTTCTTCCTCAAACCTCCATCCTTCAAAATGAATCTCCAAACTTTCTATTTATACCATCTGCAAGTAACACAACTCAATCAAGTCGACCAAAAGACCAACCAGTTCAAGATGAAACGTGCAAATAATAATAGGTCAACCCAAATCACCAAGAACATCTCTCAAATGCATAAAAATTCATGCGGACCTCTAAGAAAATCAGTCAAGACCCAAAACAACATCTCCCAATGATCCACAAGTTATGGAAACCATCTGCAACCTAATTCAGCTTCACTTTACTCACTGTGAGACCAACCAGTAAGAACATACCAACACCAGGCCAATACCAGAATTGATATCTCATTGGAATAAAACCCAAATTCCATGAATCTCAAACATGATTAAGACAACAATCTCAAGGTGATAAACCCAAATCCATAATGTTGAATTCTCAAACATGTAGAAATATAATGATCTCCAAGAAACTCCACTGCTAACTACTCCAACCAATTTGAACTACTTCAATGCTCCTTCTCCAACCAAATAAACTACTTTGGTGCTCCTAGATCAAACTTTCGGGGCTAAATGAAAAGTGAGTCCCATCACTTGATCTATCTCAGCGATCTTTCAGTAGATACTTGCAACTATGTTAGGGGTTCAATGGTCTAACTATAGGTTTAAATTGCCTCTCCTCGACAAATCTACTGGTCCACCCTACAACCTATCTCAATTGATGATCTATTCAAGTCTCAATCCACTAATTGCCTCAAGCTGAAGCCCTTAGGTTTGGTGGTCTGCTTGCAAGCCTTGTACTGTCTCAATGTTCAACAATCTAAATAAGTCCATAAGCTACCTCAAGTTCTTTTCAACCAACTAGTTTAGAACCAACACTTCCTCCAACCAAAGGTTCATAATCAACTCATCCTTCTATGTGAGATCTCCTTTGCTCTAGTGAACTGCCTCAACTTGGCGATATGAGTATCACTTCCGATTGACTCACATTCAGAAATCTATCAAACATGCATGCATCCTACCTGCAATCAATGATCTGTCCACTCAAAGGAACTCCTCCAGGTTTGCAACCAGCTTGGGATGTCCTTCATTGGATCTCCCTACCTTGATTTCATCATTACCTATGGAGAAGCCAACTCCAACTATCAATGTCTTTAAGAACTTGGATCAACTATGACCAGGATTTCGCTAATCCTTCTACACTTTGGGCTCTGCAAGACTTGAGAGGGTGATCCCTTGGTCAATCTATAATCTCTACACCATACTCACAAATTACACTAAAACGAAGAAGCTAATATCATATAAGGGCTCAACAAAGAGGGATAATGCTCAAGAATGACAAGTTCTTTTGTGATTTGCAACTTTTTTGAGCATGAGATGGATAAAACATGAAATAAAATATATAATATTGAAAAGTATTATGATAATCAACAATTTTCAACAAATACAGATCAACAAAGCATAAAAATTGACTATAAAAAACTTAAGATAATCTAGGATCAGTGCCTTCCTCCATTTGGTGCTTGAATTCACAAGACATAAAATGAATTATAACATAATTTTATCTAATAGCATTCAGATCTAAGATAATATTGCCTTACAATATTTGTTATCTACAATCCCAATCCACACTACTTATCAAATCCTTAAAAAATCCTTATCACTTTGCAATTTTATTTTAGCATTTAATTGATCCCTTAGATCAAAGAATAAACAAAAACTACATACATCACAACAATGCACTGAATTAAAGAAATCCTTGATTATATTTCATTTAAAAGATGATAGAAATTATACAATGGAGAGAATTAGATTAGAATTATATTTCTATTGAATAAATTTACTATTTCTATCATAAAACAATTTACATATAACTCCTTCAAGAACCTTCAAAAAACTAGAGACAAGACTCTTATCTATTTCTCTACAAAATCTTTACAATTTGCTCATTTTCACCTAAAACCTGCTACAGGAACCTATGACTCTGAATTTTAGAAAAACTAAGTACAAAGATCAATTTTAGAACTCTATCTCTTGGCCTTGAATTCCCTTTTATAGAAAATAAGGGAGAAAACAAGCTATCGGCCAGAGGAGACACCTGTCACTAAAAAATGACCAGATACCCATAATTCTGTTACAAAATATTCCCCTTATAATTAATGTCACAACCAAGACAAAAGTCTCTAATTTATTCTAAAAGACATTCCAAGTACTTTATCCCTTTTGTTGTTGCTGATAAAAATAAGATATAGGCCCACCTTGCTATTTCTGATGTTCAAAAAGGTAACTAATGCAAGAAGACAAAACTGTCTGCCAGACTATTACATCAAACAGTTAACCAACTAACTATTTGCAGTCCTTATTCCTCCTTTAAGTAAGTATTACTCCATTCACCATATTCTTCATCTGATGGCCATTTAAAATTTATAATCTCATCATATTTTGCTATGTATGGAGTATACTTAACTGCCACTCAATTTGTCTCTCTTTCAAAATATTCAAAGAATATTCTTGTACATATTATCATGTCCATGTTGTCCTCCAGCATGCTAGTATCTATCTCCTCACAAATCAAGTCCACTTGAGTGTTGATGACTCTTTTTGTCTCTTCCTTCCAAAATTGTGAGGGCTTAATTGCCCCACTCTAATCTTCAATACCTGGTAGAAGTGTTTCATTCAGCTCACTGAAGCTTCTCATCAACTCCCTTATCTTTCTTTCTATATTTTGTAGTAGCATCTGAGATTCCTACATTGACTTTGCCAACAAATAGGTTGGTTGAACTGTAGGTGGCCTCTTAGCATGGTATTTAGATGCCATTAATATTATTCCGAGTTCATTTCCCCTTTGTAACCATTTTGTAAACAAAGGGATAGTCACTTCCTTATCTCTACCAAAAATTTGAATAGCATTAAACAATAAAGAATATAAAAAATGAATGCTATTTAATCTACTATCCACCTTCTCATTCAAATGAGTTAGCACTGAGATAACTATCTCTCGCTTCTTACAGGAAGACTGGTCCTCCAACTCCTTTAGCTTATTTTTCAACTCATTGACTGTCTCCAAAATTTGGGCTCTTTTTGGGTCAGTTGGTCTAGTGGGTTCAGGCTCTTCATCAACATATGGCACTAATGGTGTGCTTGGAAAATCAGTCTCACTATCAAATTGAACTGTTGCATCTACATGTGAGATAGGTGGAGACCTAGACATTTATGGGACTGGTGCAATTCTAGGAGTTGAAGAAGATGCTCCTATCTGTCTCTGCTCAAGAAGTTGAACCTTAGTTTGCATCTCCACACACCTTTGTTGAACTGTAATATAATCATTGGAAATGTTTTCAAACTTCTTCATTAGCTCCTCTATTTCTTTATCCTCCCTCTTTGAAGTTTCATGGGCCAATTTGGCCACATCAATAGCTAACTTTGATGCCTCATCATTTGATGTATCAGAGGTTCTTTTTATAATGATACTTCCCCTCAAGTTTGGATTTATATTAGTGATATTAGGCCTCATAGGCCCTTGTTCTAGTGCCCATATTTCCAAGGTTGAATCAAAAGCCACTACATCCACTATATCCCACTCTGGAAAAATTAATATTTCAACTTGATTTATAATCATCTTGCCTTCATCTGCAATAATTCCTTTAAATTCTTTCATCATTTAATTTTTACCTCCTCCCAATTTTCCTGATCAGATATATCTAGCCTTTCTCTCAGCACTTCTCCTCTTGTATTATTCTATCTTCATTTTCCATATAAATTCCAGGAAGGTCGGGCTTCTTATAAATGATTCATCTTCAATAAACCTATCACATGCCTCCTTCATGGCATCTCTAAAGGCTCTACCCTGAATATCCAAAGGAGTGAGGGTCAATTCTAAAGTGGGTGACGTAGGAAGAATACCAATTTGTATCTTCCTTCTATTGTTCTTCCATGTGATACTCCTCTCTATCTTCTTCAACCTGCCCTCGAGGTGAAAGAGGCACATGTGATGTGGTGAAGGACTTTTGTCTAATTCTTCAAGATAAATGATCTTGACCCCTTTATAAAGTTGAACTTGTGTTTTTTGGGGTGGTTCTATCTTCATTATTTTCTTTCCTTTTCTTCTTACCAACCTTCCACTATCACTGCTACTCTCCTATTCAATACTTGTTTCTTCTTTTATCCTTTTTATTATAACACCACCCTTTGGAGGAGGCACATAGCTAGGTCTAACTTCTACTAGCTCATCTATTCTATGAGGTGGAGGAGGAGGTGAACCCGATTGTTTCATTCTCATCTGATGAATCAGGGTTGCTTCTTCCAGTGTGATGGGTGTAGGTCATTGCACACTTCTTCTCTCAACTTGCCATCCATGAACCTCCTCAAGTATGGTTCTCTTTTCCTTTAATGCAAGAATTAGTTCATCAAAATTGTTGATGACAAAATCTACTTGGCACAAAATTGACAAAAGTTTTTTATTTGATAATAACTAGGATCCATTTTCTGTACTATAGCCCATAGCTTCCTAAAATCTATCCATTTCTCCTTCCTCCAATCCTGAGTCATGAAATCAAATTCATTTCTTATTATATCCTCAAGGAAATTATGGTCATGGGGCAATGGGCTTCATTTTATTCTTTCCCTAAAAACATTGTAAAACCCCCCTAGGTCACTATGTCTGATTGTGCTAACCATTAAATGATTGTTGGAAAATGCACACTCCAATAAGAAATTGTAGGTGATTGAAGGTATTGTCATTAATGGCAACATTACAATCATGTGATACTGGTAGGCGGACACAGGCACCGACACTGACAGACTCTACACTGACACACAAAACACTGACACTGAAAAGGAAGAATACCAGCACCTTGGTTGACAACATTTTTGTATTAATGTATTTTGTAATTAAATGTAAAAAATATTTTGTAAGCTGACATGGTGGATTTTAATATGACTCATATATGTATGAGATCATTGTAGATCATTTTTTAGAAGAAAGGTATGATGCAAAATATGAAGAGAAGGTAGCAGACCTAATATGTGAATTATAGGTTAAGGGTTTATGTATGTAGCAGAGCTTAAACTAGTACTAAAACTAGCATAGCAGATGCTAATCTGAAGCAGTTAAAGACATTGGATTAGTATAACCCATTTTTGTAAGTCAGTGTGACTTCCTTTGTAATTGAGCAGTGAGCTCTAGGCAGTTGGCCTTCCTACATGTGCATGCCCCTATTGTAAGAGTAATATTCCCTTATTGGGCAGTAAGCGAATATTGTGGGTCACAAATCCCACTGAGGTTTTTCCCACACCAAGTTTCCTTATTAAAATACTATGTTATGGTGTGCTTTTTATGTTGTAGTTATTGTTCTGATTTGCTGCACTATTTTTGGTTTACCGGTACACTGTTTTAATATATTTTTCATGTTATAAGTTAAGAAAATTAAGCCACCAGTTAGATACTGATTCACCCCCCCCCTCAGTATCTTTGGGAATCCTAACAATTGGTATTAGAGCCTGGTCCTCTATTTTCAAAAGCCTAACAACTTGAGGAAGATCTTGACACTGGTAGAGATGGAAAACTTGAGAAAGCAATTGGAAACAACTCTTTCAGACTATGATGCAGAAAAGGTGAAGAATGTCAAACTTGAAAATGATTTGAAGGCTGCTCAGGATATCATTCAAGCACTTCAAGAGAACTTTACTTTTGCAAGAAACAAGAGGAGAGAACTTTGTGAAAAGATGCAGAATGAGGAAGATGAAAGGGAAACTCTTAATGATTTGGTAAACAAGCTAAGACAAGAAATCAATACAACAAAGAATGAGATGCAGGATATGACAATGAGGTTTTGTAAAGAAATTGAAGATAGATAGAAGAATGAATAAGAATTGGTTAGAAGACTAAATTATACTGGAAATGAAAACAAAAGACTCAGTAATGAAAATGATATGTTAAAGATAGATCCGGTGTATACACAAAATGACATAACTGAACTCATGAGACAGAAAGGAATCTTGGAGAATGAATTGACTACTCCAAATCAACATAACGAGAAATTCAAAAAAAGTTCAGAAGAACTTGTTGACATGCTGAAGAATCAAAAACCTAATGGTGATACAAATGGCCTTGGCTTTGAAGTTGGTGAAAGCTCTGGTACTGCAAACAATCATGATCATAGCAAATCAACAAGACAACCTACTGCTTACAAATTTAATGGGAAATGCTTTAATTGTTGTTAGTGAACAGATTTGTCCTTCAACAAATAATACACATACTAACTCCAAATGCCCGGGATAAAGGACAAAGAGCACCAACAGTTGGATAGATTATCATTGAATTGATAATCTTCCTCTGAATTGAGAGGTACAACTCCCTCTTTACAATATTTACAATGAATTTTGACCAAATTTAATCATATAATTCACTTTTAACCAGAAAGCAAAGAAAGGGTTTAACATTCACTTGTCAACACAAAATGAACGCCTCACAATGATTATCGGAACATATAACAAAACATTAAACTTCAAATAACGATTAACCTATATAAAGTGATCAAAATATTTGAACTCTGATTGATACTCGCTCATGCCTCACAGGACAAGGGGAATCAAAATATTCAAATGCTTTCAGCTAATTTCATTCATCAGATTGATTCACAGACTTGATATTAGATAAAAATCAGAGAAATGAATCCAATACATGAACATATAAATATCCCAACAGAAATCTTTTATATATTCAAATGCACAGGTTTCAAAAGCTGTATCAGACATTCCATTCCATTCAAAGATGGAGTATTTCATTGAAATTAACAAGTAAAATAGTCTGTTATCATTCAAACTTTTCAATTGTTTCCAAAATCATAGTTTCAGAACCTCCACTCTTTTCTTTCATTACATATATATAGCTAAGAATATCTGTAATCAATAACTGATTCTTGAAAATATTATTAATTAATCTTTTTCTTTATCCTCTTCTTCCGACAACTTTTTTTATTTTGCTTCAAATCTTTTATCTCAAAATTTTTGATAGACCCGTACTTAGAGATAAATATCTTTTTAACTTGACCATATTTTTCAAATTTCTTCGGTGACAATTTAGAAAACTAGGTTTTCTAAAACATATTATAATTTCAGCACGATCCAATGGTTCAATTGAAAGTTATGCCCCCCGCACCGAGCCTCCATTTTTCCATCTCAGAAAATCTGTGGTTCCAAATTACTTTGAAAATTACAAACATTAGCCATACTAATGTTATTAGATTTTTGAACTTTTTTATAAATCTATAACTCACACACTTTGAACCTGCATCTGATGAATCTTTGAATTCTGAATTTGAACTTTTGAAATTGAACTTTGAACCTTGAACCTATGGGCTTGAACCTGCGGGCTTGAACGAAAGAAGGCTCAAAGTTCAAGTTCAAAGACCAAAAATTATAATGAACCCAAAATTTGAACTTTGAAGTTTTTGAACTTTTTGAACTGCTTGAACCTTGAACCTACGAGGTTCAAGCAAATGGTTCAAAAACACAAACTGCACCCACAATATAATGCATTGATTTTTCTCTTTCCATTTTCCTGTGCGTTGAACGTTGAACCTGAACCAAAAAGGTTCAATGGTTCAAGTTCAATGAACAAAAATTACAAAGGTTAAATTCAAACTTTGAACTTGAACCCAAACTTTGAACTTTGAAAAGGTTCAAGGTTGAAGTTCAATGACAGTTGTTCTTTTGGGCTGCCATAGAAAAACTTGCATAACTTTTTACTGAGAGCTCATTTTTTTATGAAATTTTAAGTATAGAATAAATGGGCCAAGTAGAGCATAACCCAGGAATAATTTTTGCATATGACACATAAAAAGTGAGATTTAATTGTTTGGGCATATGGGTAAGCTAAAAATAAAATAATTAAAATCTCTCAACTGACATGGACTTTGGCCACAAAAACTTCAGCATTAAAATATTAACAATAACTGATTTTAGCTAAATATGAAACTTTAGGAATGAGCAAAAATATGGGGGTAACAACTGTAACAAGTATGGTCATAGAGAAAATCAGTGTAGATCTAGAAATTATAAGAACACTAATACACCCACTGGTCAATGTTCTAAATGCAACAAAGTTGGTCACAATTTAGAAAAGTGCAGAATGAATGTAAGATGTTATGTTTGTGGAAGATTTGGACACCTATCTAATCAATGCAGAACACATACCAACATAGGCTATGGGAAAGCTATTAAGAAAAACAATGTGACCTATTATGCTTATAACAAGATTGGACATATTGTAAAATTCTGTAGAAGCAAGTCCCCACCAGCAAATAACAAAGGTCCTAGTTTGAAAGGTAAAGAAAAGGTTGAAGAGGTAAAGCAAGAATTCTCAAAACAATGGATCAGAAAGTCAGATCAGAATGTTGATGGGAATACTCCTCCACCAGCGGAACAGAGTAACACTCCACTGACATGAGACTCTTCATCTAATTGAAGAAAAATCCTTGAGGCTTTAGCAACATAATAAAAAAATATGCTATTATTTCCTCGGTTGATGGTCAGAAGTTGAAATTACTTCTATACCAGCAGATGACTTAAGTTGTGACTTAATCGGTGAGCAATAAATGTGGTAGTTGAAGACAATAACATTATAAAACAAGTGTTTTGGCTCCTTTTTCATTCACCGAGCATTCAAATCTTTGAGAGCATGAAAATTCCTGAGTGAAGGCATTCTTAGTGAAGAAGTGAAGCAATTCATCAAAGCATTCATCCTTAAGGAAAATTGAGGTATTTATAGCTATGGCATCTTCATCTACTCCTAAATTTATTGCAAAACCTACTATTGTTGAAGTAATTAAGTGCCCTAGACCCATATTACAACTGGTTCCTGAAATTGCGAAGAAAGATGATAAAATAGGTGCATTTTCTCAAATTCCTAAGGGAGTAATATATGATGAAGACCCTAGGATGTATATACATTGTCATATAGAGGAATTAGGTGATGATGAGATCAAAAATATGTATATGACTGTGATTTCTAATGAGTCTGGAAATATCAAGTCAGAACATAAGATAGTGGAAACCCTAGGTTTTACTGAAATCCTTAGTGTCTTGGATTTTCCCCAAGATATTATAAGGATTGTGTTAAGTAGAGTTCATGGTGAATTCTTCTGGTTGGATTCAATCCATAAAATCACAAATGAAGCCATTAAGGCAGTAACAGGGTTACCTTCCACCAGTAGCAAACCTGACAAAACAAAGAAGGTCTCAAATGACATAGTGATAAACCTAACCAATGCAACATTCGACAAAAGGTATCTAAGGGTAAACGATGTAAAAGACATAAAAGACATCAATGTCAGATTTATCAGTATGATCTTAGGTTATAAAGCTACACATGCAAATAGGTTGAACTCAGTTTCTAGTCTATGTATCAAAAGTGCCTATGATATGGTTAATGATAATGCTAGAATAGATGTATGTGAATGGCTCAAAGATGAATTGATAGACAATCTGGGGAAGATTAAAAGACATAAGAAAGGAACATTCAGATTTGGAAATTTGCTTGTTTGTGGGCATGTGCACAAAGATGGTGGTCAGAAAAGTGGACACCACCCAAAAAAAACTTGGAAAAATAGGCAGTGCGTACACAGTTTTAAAGTTTCAAATTCCCGTGTATGCACTTAGGTTTGTTCTTCCGGAGCCTAGAAAAGGTAGTGCGTATGCGCTAAGTTTAGGAAACTGAGCACGTATGCGCTACGACCAGGAAAATTAGTGCATACGCACTGCTTATAGGAAAATGAGCACATACATGCTAATAATCCTAGTAAAACCACATACGCGGTGCCTGATAAAATAAGTTTTTTAAAAAAACTGGGTCCTCATTTACCCGAAAAGTGCATTTTCTAGTTTGTTTTTTTCCCATTTTCTAACCTAAATCACGAACAGGGTGCTAAATTTGTCCTCTAGGCTATGGATCAAGGTTAGTTTTTGTTTATTTTTCTCTTTCTTTCTGGTTTATGCAATTTGTTTTACATTTTGAATTTAATTTCATTAATTTTGATTAGGTTTTTTCATTTTTTGTTTCAAAAACTAGATTCTTCTAATCCAGAACAAGAACAACCAAATGCACCTCCTGAAAATCCACAAGAATAACCAAATGCACCTCCAAAAAACACACAAGAACAACCCCCAATTCCTCCTTTTGACCGCACAGCCGAAACACAGGAAGAATTAATTAATCAGTTAGGGCAAAATACATCCAAAATCAATAGACTGATTGTAAAATTGAAAACTTCTGAGCTTGACCATCATCAATCCCTCACCACTAGACTAGAAACATTAGCTAGTGGTGCCATAGCTGTTTCCATAGAAATTACCAAATGGTGAAGCTTTAGGGATAGGCGTTATCAATTCTATGGCAATGGGCTATCATACGATGGAGTTAAAAACAAAAATATTTCTAAACAACAAATATGTGCCCTTTTTGTTGACCCCAAAACTGGTCAGTCATTACCTCCTAATGCAAAGAGGTTTCCCATACATTGGTGTACCAATGTGCAGATGAAGAATCTTTTTTGGCAGAGGTGGTGGATGGTCTTTGATGATCCACCTTGTAATAATTATGAGGTGCCATTATATTTTTTCAAAAAAATATATTGTGAGTTTGTGCTCAATGTGCGCCCAAATTATTTTGACATGAGAGAGTTTCATGGTAGAGGTGGTGGCTTTGCCCAAGATAGACTTGGAGCTCGTAGGCGACTAGCCGCGGAGAGTCGCTGCCCCCTAGCACCCAAACCCAAGGTGCATCAGGCTATCCCATTAGAGCTGAAAGAGTCGATGGAGCTACAGACTCTTCAGGCGACCATAGCATTGACTGGTGCCATCATCCAGCATGGGACATCATTAGCACACCCTATTGTATTGGATGATGAGTAATCAGAGGGCGACAGAGAGCCCATCAAGCATGTGTGTCATTTGCTTGAGGATATGCTCAGCGATAGATGATGCAGCCGGTGTAGATGGATACTCATATCATCTATGCATTATTTGTAGTTGTAGATGTCAGGCTCACATGGTTGAGGATGTCATGCTGATAGATGAGTTGATGGACATGGTGTTTGCCCATGAGCCATAGACACAGGTGTGTTGATTTGAATTCATAACATTTTATTTATTAGTCACTTTAATTTTGTAATTACATAAATGAATTTTCATTTATACATCAATTTAAATTAAGACAAATAATATGCATTTTAGGATGCAATAGCAGTATCCCATACACTTCCTCCAGTTACCACAGCTGCAACTTCGATGCCAGAGGTATAAATTTTGTAACATATTAAAATAGAATAGTATACTTTGGATTCAAAAAAATACAAGATATACTAACTATCTTTAATGCTTGGTCCAATTTCTGGTTTGTAGGTGTTGACAAGGGATGAAATATCCTAGATTGATGACATCACGCTCTCCATGGTCGATTTTGGCTTACAAGGTTATACGGTATGATATTTTGTACAACTCTTTTTATGTATTGTTTTGATGGAATATGCAAGTCATTTCATTTTAGATTTTTAAAATTATGTTTAATTTATTATCTGTACTAATATCTCATGTTAATTTTGTGTCTAGGGCTCGTCCTAAGAAAAAGAATTCCTCGAAGATGCCAAAATGTGTGAAGAAGGTAATTGAACACATTTTTAGTTGTACAATTGTTTAAAAATGTTGAAATCAACTATTAGTTGGGGTTTGTAGATTGATTAGTGTTTTTTGTCTATTTTACATGTATAGCAACCATTGAGCTTCTTGGATATGTTGAATGCACCTGATTTTCCTGTGGATCAAGAGAGGGCAGAGGTATGTATCTTTACTTTATTTTCTTGATTTCATGATTATATTCACGCGTACATGTGAACTTGTGATATATTATAATCTTATAATTTTTTCATATAGGAAATATCCATACCTATTTCGTCAATGGAGAACCCTCCTCCTTGCACTGGAGAAGCATCTTAGGATCCGGTACAATTTTGTTTGATATATAAAATTAATTGTTTTCAACCTTCAATACTTATCATTATATTAATTGTATTTAATATTTGTACATTTTTTGTATAGGTAATAGTGTCAGTTTCTACATCGATGGTGAGCCATCCTCAGTCCATTGGAGAAGCATCTCAGGAATAGGTACGTCATTGTTCTCTATATTATAGCTTTTAAGTTTTTTTGATATATTTATGTTAGTACATTGTATTAATTGTACATTTAATCTATAATAGACTCCTTCGCGGTATGGCCATAACGTGGATCAATTTAAGTATGTCTTCAAGAAGACTCCTAAGAGTGACAAGGAGAGGAGAGCGAAGACATTAGCTCCTGGATCAGCTAATGAGGTAATCTACATTTCAATTGCAAAGGAATTAAAGTTAAATGCATAGTTATGATGTTAATTGTGAACTATTTTCTACAAAATAATTCTAACTTGGCTTTTGAATTATGGTTTTGTAGCCATTAACAAAGCCACGTACTGCACTAAAGAGGCTTGATTTTGATGATCCACCAAAAGTTTAGGATCATATAGTGTTAGTTTTGGTCATAGAATGACCAATACTTGTAGATATATTCTACATTTTTATTGTATATCGATTTGGACATGGCATATGCCACATTTTTGTAATACTTGTATTGACTTGGCAGACATGCCTTTTTTTATATTTATAAATATTGATATTTGATCCAAAAAATATGTAATGAGTTCATTATTTTGTATTCGTTGTATTTTGTGGTTGTCCTTTTATAAATTTAAATGAATATTTGCATATGTAATCAACAATATGAGTATAAACAACAAAAATATATGATATAAAGCATTGCAATCATGGGATATGATTTGATAAAATTTCTAAAATGTTGAATTAACCCTACAAAACCCCTTGTATTCAATTCATTATTGTGTATTCGCTATATTTGGTGGCTTTCCTTTTATAAATTTAAATGAATATTTGCATATGTAATTAAAAATATGAATATAAACAACAAAAATCGACAATATGAATTTAAACAACAATGTGTTTGGTGCGAGAGCACCCTCATGCTCGCAATGGTCAAACTTTGTTCCTTGTGTGCACACACCAATGTCGCAAGCGCATCTGGGTGGGCATGTTTATGCTAGGAATGCCCTTGGTGTGCATCCCAAAGCACCAGAACATCGAGAGTCATACCCTACCGGTGCGATCTCTCAAGTGCCCTGAGTCCAAAAAATTGTCAAAATTTGACGGACTGTTTCTTCCAATCGACAACACATACGGTCAATCTATTTCATCTCATGGGGTCATGCAAGGATCCTCTACAATGGCCTATCTTATTTTTTGATGACTCGGAGCCATTTTCAATTAGTAGCATTTTTTTGCTTGCTCAAAAAACCGTCAGTTGCTTGCACCGAAAAGTTGCAAGATTGGCTAGAATTGATTCTGTTCCTTGTGTGCACAAACCAACATCATGAGTGCATTCAAGTGGGAATGTTTATTCTAGGCATGCCCCTATCATGTATCCCAAAGCACCAGAACGTCGAGAGTCATACCCTACCGGTGCGACCTCTCAAGTGCCCTGAGTCCAAACACTTGTCAAAATTTGACGGACTGTTTCTTTGAATCCACGACACATACGGTCAATCTATTTGATCTTGTGGGGTCATGTGAGGCTTCTCTATAATGCCCTATCTCTATTTTCAATGACTCAGAGCCATTTTCAATTAGTAGCATTTTATCGCTTGCTCAAAAAACTGTTAGTTGCTTGCAAGGAAAAGTTGCAAGATTGGCTAGAATTGATTATGTTCCTTATGTGCACAAAAATATGTCACGAGAATGTTTGGGTGGGCATATATATGCTAGGCATGCCCCTATCATGCATCCCAAAGCACCAGAACATCGAGAGTCATACCCTACCGGTGAGATCTCTCAAGTGCCCCGAGTCCAAAAAATTGTCAAAATTTGATGGATTGTTTCTTCCAATCCATGATACATATGGTCAATATGTTTGATCTTGTGGGGTCATGTGAGGCTCCTCTACAATGGCCTATCTCAGTTTTTGATGACTCATAGCCATTTTCAATTAGTAGCATTTTTTCGCCTACTCAAAAATCTGTCAGTTGCTTGCAAGGAAAAGTTGCAAGATTGGCTAGAACTGATTTTGTTCCTCGTGTGCACAAATAGACATCATGAGCACATATATGTGGGAATTTTTATGCTAGGCATGCCCCTATCATGCATCCCAAAGAACCAAAACATAGAGAGTCATACCCTACTGGTGAGATCTCTCAAGTGCCTTGAGTCCAAAAAATTGTCAAAATTTGACAGACTATTTCTTCCAATCCACAACACATACGGTCAATCTATTTGATCCCATGGGGTTGCATGAGGCTCCTCTACAATGGCTTATCTCAATTTTTGATGACTTGTAACCATTTTCAATTAGTAGCATTTTTCGCCTACTCAAAAACCCATCAATTGCTTGCAAGGAAAAGTTGCAAGATTGGCTAGAATTGATTCTATTCCTCATGTGCACAAAAAGATGTCATGAGAACATCCAGGTGGGCATGTTTATGCTAGGAATTCCCCTATCATACATCCCAAAGAACCAGAATGTCGAGAGTCATACCCTACTGGTGAGATCTCTCAAGTGCCCTGAGTCCAAAAAATTGTCAAAATTTGACAGACTATTTCTTCCAATCCATGCCACATACGGTCAATCTGTTTGATGCCATGGGGTTGCGTGATGCTCCTCTACAATGGCCTATCTTAGTTTTCAACGAATTGAAGCCATTTTCAATTAGTAGTATTTTTTCGCCTGCTCAAAAAACCGTCAGTTGCTTGCAAGGAAAAGTTGCAAGATTGGCTAGAATTGTTTCTGTTCCTCGTGTGCACAAACTGACATCATGAGTGCATCCAGGTGGGCATGTTTATGCTAGGCATGCCCCTGTCATGCATCCCAAAGTACCATAACGTCGAGAGTCATACCCTACCGACGCAATGTAGAAGTTGCTTGACAACTTTTTCGACAATTTTTTTGACAACAATGACAATTTTTGCTCAAATTGTGTCTAGTCTCAATCTATCACCCCTATGACCCGATAATGAGTCAAATAATTATCCATGATTATACAATAATCAAGAATTCTCATGATTGACCAGGGACACATCACATATACTCAAAAGATAGTCACAAAACATTGACACACAAAATAGTCACAAAACATTGTCACATATTATTCAAAAATTTGCCTCTAAATATGGTCAAATCAGCTCTTGGCTATTTGATTATAAAAAAAATTGTCTTACAAATAGTCTCATGGGATTTTATACAAAATTTGGCATTATAATATATGCGATTTAGCTCATCGCCATTTTAATATACAAATCATCTCATGGGCTTTTATACAAAATTTGGCATTACAATATGCGCGATTTAGCTCATCGCCATTTTAATATACAAAATTTGGCATGTACATATGTACAAATCAGCTCATTGCCACTTAAATATACAAAATTATGCCCCTAAACATGTAAAAATCGGCTCATGGGCATTTATATATACAAAAAATGAATATAGAACAATTTGTTGATGATTTATACAAAATTCTCAAAATCATTCTACTCTGAACCATAGAATCAATCAAGTGAGCCTTCAGGATCGGCTCTAACCCATATTGTGTCAAGTATTTCCTCGTCGTCAAATTCATGAACTTTCCATAAAATCTTGTTATGAGGTCTACCACGATACTTCATCAAATGAATATTTGTTGAAACAACAAGGCTAGAGAAATGAAGAATATGTCTGTGTGTTTCAAAGTCCTCGAACAACCAAACATCAAAATTCTTGATAGGGTATCTTCGAAGCCATGTTCTTGTCATGACAATAGACCCTATTGGGTACTCGATACCCTCTCTGTCAATGATTGTGGTTGTCAATTTTCTTTTAGGCTCAACACAATGACACAAATAGTAATTTGTTCCTTCTTCATTGTTCTCTTATGCAACAACTGCATACACATGACCTGCATTTTATAAAGTGTTAATTAATACCAAAAATAAAGTATGATGTACAAAAAAATGAACCAAAAAGAATAATAGCAAAAAAATTAACTCAAAAAATCACCTAAATCCACTAGGTTAGATACATGGTCAAAATCCATTGATGTCTCCATCTGGCTCAATTATAGTGCTTTGGGAATTTGATATGAATCAATGGGAACCAATGGTCTACAAGACCATTTGTCAACCCACTCTTCAGATTCACATTCTTCCCACAAACAATACATGCATGAAGAGCAAAAACATACCATGTGTCTCGTATAAATTACCAGTGAACTTGAATTTGAACTCATAAATGAGTGCATGTCACTCGATCCTACAACTATACAATAATCTAGATAGTTTTCAATGTTAGATTCAGTAACCAGCCAAAAATATCTATGAACCAATGACATACCTGGATTACCTAGACCCATCATAGACTTACACCATCGCACAATTGTTTCTGCCTCTACCAACTCAACACCACCTTCATACTTCATTTCTTCCCTGGCTAGGGCTCTTTTCACACATGCTCATGCACCATCGTGCTCTCCCTTACAATGTCTAGCCTCAATGAAATTCCAAAAATGTTGTACACTGCTTGTCACATGCATCCTTGCATTCTTGAATTGTGCGGTGCAATTATCTAACCATATTAAGTGTCAGTTGTATCATATGTTCCTTTCCCTTAAACTATCATAGAAAACTTTAAAGCATCCTTGTACAAACTCTGATGAATGAGTACGATCATCACTTATGTAGAAGTGATACTCTCTTACAACCTTTCTATCCTCCTTTGTGCTATCATCTGCATGCATGAATGCTATGTGTACAAAAATAGAAACTTGTGTAGAGTGATAATACATGGATTGCACTTCATTTTGAGGTTGTAGTGTATAATTTTCAGAGAAATCAATGATAGAGACAATGGTGCCAAGAGGAAATGTGTCCTTACGCAACTTGAATTGCTCATCTAGCCATCTAGCTCTATGTGTATGCATTATGTACTCATAAACTAGTTTCTCTTGAAACATTTTTATAAATTGAGCTACACATAAATCATTTTTCACTAGCTCACATCTCTTCAAATCTTTTCCATCTTTAACTCCACATGTGACTGTCTTGTATTTTCCAAAAGAAACTATTTTCGTACCAATTTCATGTGTTCTCTCCAAATGTATGCATCTTGGTAAACATTGCAAACCACCACATATAGCACAAGAACCTTCCAAACAAGGCATCTTATAATAAAAAAACCATCATGCCTATTACATAACACACTTGAAATAAATTCTTTGCCGACTTAGGAGGTGCTTGTATATTACATTCCTGCAAAACATCGTTAGTGTGCAAAGTAGAACAAATATGACAAAAAATATCATAATGCATGGAAAATTCAATATGCATCCTGCAACAACATGTGGTGTGTGCATGATTAATCTTAATATAAAACGGTTTTCCCATTTCAAAAAATATTTGAGAAATTTTTATTTGAGGAAACTTTTGAAGGAATCTTTCATAAAATTTAGTTTGAGTCATATCCAAATAGTGTTTCACATGTGGCTCATGATTTTTAGACCCAATTCTCCTTCTAACAACATCTCTTTGGTTGGGCGATACTCTTGTGTTGTCATGCCAAAAATTTTCAATTAATATTTTTAGTGCATCTACATCAACATTGTCTTTGCGTAGTAGTCTACCCAAGAATGCCCAAAGAGAATTATTGTTAGGTTCCTCTATTTGTTCTCACCTCTTTAATGCTTTACTTAATGTTGTTCTACTAACGTTCAATGACTTACTTGTTTTTCTTATCAAATGATATTTTTTTATTTTCTTGGTCATTATGGTTGATGTAATGACACGTTGAGTAGCATTAGAATCTTTACTACATGATTTTGAACCAATAGATTGATATGCATCAAATAGATTTCTGACAATAGTTCTTTCACTATTACTTTCAGATGATCTTAGGCCTAGAATTTTCATTGTCTCTCTAAAATTCAAATTTTTAATCATTTGAACAATTAATTGACATCTTGCAGTTTGATTTAAGTTTTTAAAATAGTTTTGCCATATTCTTTTAACCATTCTCCTACAAGTTCGTTCATTCATTTTATTGGGCATTGAATTCAATATATTCTCATCGATGTCAATTAGATACTTTGGTTTCCTACGAATGATTCTAGGAGGTGTTAACATCGATGCATTATGTATATTCAATTCATCAAGTAGAGAAGGTGTAATATGTTCATCATTTAAATGATTATTCAATGCGGTATCTTCTTCAATTGCATTAGGTACATTATATTCGTTTGGTAAATCAAATTGAGATGTTGAGGTTGACATACCTTCTTCTCCCATTGATCTTATGTCACGCAATTTCTTCATACGTTGCCTTTGTCTTTCCTTTTGAGCCTCTCATTGTTCCATCATTCCTCGCTTGTTCTTTCCCATGGTTGAGATCAGTTGACCTAAATAGAATCATATTACATATATATGTAAAGAAAAGTTCAAAGATAAATAAATAACCATAAGTATGCATATTATCACTATTTTTTGGAATAAAACTATTAAACAATCATAATTTAATCATTTGAAACCATGCAAAAACAAAAAACTAATAAAAACAACAATTCAATCATTTGAAATCATGCAAAAAACAAAAAATTCACTTACTTTTATGTATACAACAATGATAGAAGTGCAGACATAGTTCAAGTGGGGCCTTCAATGACCTCAAAAACTTCTTTTGAGGCCGTTAAGGCTCTTGGAAAACTAAAACTATGTCTCTAAGCCGCGTACATGCTATATTAATAACCGCATACGTGCTGCTAGGCCATAAAATGTTGGCAAACCCAACGATATTCTCAGCTGATAAGTAGTGCGTATGCACTAGTAAGCCTAAAAATGTTATCCCAGGGTATCGAATAATGCGAATAGTATTGGTTATGAGTAATAAGTACCGCGTACGCACTACTAAGCATTAAAAAAGTTATGGAAGGGGTATGGAGGAAGGGAGAGGGAGAGAGGGAGACAAGAGGGGGGGAAGGGAGAGAGAGAGGGAGAGGAGAGGGGAGAGGGAGAGAGAGGGAGAGAGGGAGAGGAGAGGGGAGAGTGAGAGAGGGAGAGGAGAGGGGAGAGGGAGAGAGAGGGAGAGAACATGGGGGGAAGGGAGAGGTAGAGGGAGGGAGAGAGGGAGAGAAGAGGGGAGAGGGAAGGGAGAGAGAGAGAGAGAGAGAGAGAGAGAGAGAGAGAGAGAGAAGAGGGGACTAGCAGAGGGAGAGAGAGGGAGAGGAGAAGAGAGAGAGAGAGAGAGAGACAGAGAGAGAGAGACAGAGAGAGAGAGGGAGGGAGCAAGAGGGAGATGGAGAGAGAGGGAGAGAGAGGGGAGTGGCAAGGAGAGAGAGAGGGAGAGAGAGAGAGAGAGAGAGAGAGAGAGAGAGAGAGAGAGAGAGAGAGAGAGAGAGAGAGGGGGGGAGGGAGAGGAGAAGGGAGAGGGAGGGAGAGAGGGAGAGAGAGAGAGAGAGAGAGAGAGAGAGAGAGAGAGAGAGAGAGAGGGAGAGAGAGGGAGAGAGGGAGAGAACATGGGGGGAAGGGAGAGGTAGAGGGAGGGAGAGATGGAGAGAAGAGGGGGAGGGAAGGTAGAGAGAGAGAGAGAGAGAGAGAGAGAGAGAGGGAGGAGGGGGGTGGGAGAGGGAGAGAGAGGGAGGGGAGAGGGGAGAGGGAGAGAGAGGGAGAAAGGGAGAGGAGAGGGGAGAGGGAGAGAGGGAGAGGAGAGGGGAGAGAGAGAGGGAGAGAGGGAGAGAACATGGGGGGAAGGGAGAGGTAGAGGGAGGGAGTGTACATGATAAAAATCAAAGAGGAAGTTGCAGATAAGAAATAAATTCACTTTCTTCTATAGAAGGGCAGACACAGTTGCACTGGGGTATGGAGGGAGAGAAGAAGAGAAAGAGGGATGGGGTATGGAGGAAGGGAGAAGGGGAGAGAGAGAGAGAGAGAGAGAGAGAGAGAGAGAGAGAGAGAGAGAGAGAGAGAGAGAGAGAGAGAGAGACCTTGTATGTGTTTGAGAGGGAGAGACAATACACTTACATTTGTATATATATGTTTAATATATTATATGTATATAAACATAATATATATACAATGTCATATTATACACATATTATATATTACATATATTATATGAATATACACATATTATACAATAGCGCATACGCGCTGTTTAATGGGAAACATGTGCGTATGCACTTCTTACACTATAAATACCCCGTACGTGCTTTTTAAACCATAAGTACCCCGTACACACTTTTGACTTTTTAGGCTTGGAAATAGGCTTGGATGACAAAGCTACGGATTGAAAGTTTGATTTCCCTCCATTTCTCTCATTTTTGACTTGTTTTATTTTATCAACTTTGTCATCATCAGGTTTACACTTCATAAAGTGGGTATTTCTAAAATTGCCACCATATTTTCACCCATCTTCTGAGCTTTCTAACCATATAATTTTTTTTCAATTTGAACAACAATAACATATTATTATTGAATTTCTTTTACTAGTGTCTCCATAGTTCTCACAAACATAGGTGCACCATTTTTTGAATAACTTTTGATATATATATCCAAATTTAAAAAACTCTATATATTATTGTAGTGCACTTGATTCTTTACAACTTAAAAAAAATAAAATTGTATTTTTGATTTGTTTAGTGCAACTTATGCTTCACGCATGAACTGGTACCTAATTTTCAAGATGTGCTCGATTGGAAAAATCATAGAAAAATAAATACTCAACAAAAAATTACAAAACAATACACATATTCTAGTGCTCACTCTTAACTATCTTTCTACCAAAGGATTTTTCAAAATAATAAATCTAACTATGACGTTTTTGATGTGCACGTCAGACACTATGTTATGTTTTCAAAAAAAAATAGGAACAATTTTTTGTGGGTGAAGGATTTGACCCCCTCAATCTTATCCAATTTTGAAAAAGTTTAGTAGTTTGGAGACTAGATTTAGAGTACTACAATATGTGTTGTTTTATTATCTTCATGTCTTGAGTGGATGACTTTCAAATTTTGCCTCTAAGTTTAGGTTCACCTGATTTCAGAAAAAAAGTGTCCACTTATACCCCCCTTTTTGACCACCATCTTTGTGCACTTACCCTTGTCTAATGTTGTACATAACTAAACAAGTACCCGATATTGGTGCAAGAGATTTTGGTTTTGACATTGCAGTAGGAAAACAACTATTGGATCTATTGAGAAATATGGGAGATAACCGAGAGAAAAACTTAAATGAATATTTTCAAGCACTAAAGGCTCAAATGAAAACTAGAGTAAGACTGTCACAGGCTATTATGGACAAATATCAAAACAAAATCTATTTTGTAATCAAGAAAGATGAAATTTGGATGGAGGCAGTTGTCCCTAGAACTATCTGGGTAACTCAAATGGGCTATGAGATAGATGAGAATAATATTGAAACTTATGCAAAAGCCCTCCTTGAACCACCCAAGGAACCCAATGAGGAAGTTTTTGGAAATGCTGAAACAATAGAAAGTAGAATTCAGTCTAGAAAAAGGGTTAAGAAAGTTGAAGCAACCATAAGAAAAGGAACCCCATAGGCTAAAGCAATTAAGGAAGATGTTTTGAAACAAACTAGTATAATTAAAATTGAGTTGGAAACACTTCAACCGGAAACTCATCTTTCACCGGTTGGAACTTCTTCTGAGAGTGAAATACCGACAGTATTTAAAAGGGTAGAAAGGAAAAGAAAACCCATATCAGTACCCTCACCTACATGAAAAAGAACCAAACAAAAACAACAGGCAATAAGGCCTCCAGTAAAGAAAATGACTCCTAAGAAAAAGAAGATGAAACAAAATATCGCTGCAATAGACAAACTTCTTAGTGAAATTACAAAGGATGGCAAGCTGAAGAACATCAGCAAAATATACAACACACTATCTGCAGATGACAAGGAAAGCATAGAGAATAGTGTAATTTTACACTTAGATATATATAAGAATTTTTTTATGGAATTTGTTGATGAAATACCAAATGATCTATATAGGAGATTAGAAGCTAGAAGGTTAGCCATCGTTGAGCTGGACAAGAAAATTAATATTAAAAAATTAATTACAGTACATCCAGTCAACTCAACTGATGAAATAGATAAACTTATCAGTGAAGCAAACTGGACAGTATTCTCCATTGCTCACCGACATGTAGCATTGATGGTAGGAAGAATAAAAGAAGTCTCCGAGGAAACATCAAATGCATGGGATATATTATTTGTGGAAAAAGAAAAATAGGAAGAATTACTTAGACCAAAGACTATTAAAGTATATCAAAAGGATAGGGATAAAGAGAAAGGTAAGGTAGGTGGACCTCCAAGCCTTAAAATAAATGATAATGTGCCCCCACCTCCTTTAGATACTCCACTGGTAGATACTACTGACAGTCAACCGAAAACAAAAAGTATGGAGACTCCACTAGAGGATACTAATCCCGAGTCTGATGTTTTGTACACTATAAACATTGATACTCAAGAAGTAAATGTTATGGTTAATAGAAAAACCATTGAGGATAAGAGGATAGATGTGACTACTGAGTCACCAGCTATAGAGGTTGAGATAAGAATAGAAAAACCTACACAGACAGAGCAATTGACAGAGGATACCACTGAGAAACCAGTAGATAGAACTGAAACTACATCTGAGAAAGTGATAGTTGAAAGCTCAGAGAAACCTTTTGAGACACAAATAGAGAAACTGGAATAGGTACAAGTTGAGGCACAGGTTCAGACTGAGACAGTGCCGCCGACACAAGCTGAAAAGCCTAAACCTTTGTTAGTTGAAATGCAAACACAGACTAACCTACCAGAGGTCTAATAAAGCAAAGTGATTACTACAATAGGTAGCATGGCTATTATTAAGTCAGTTGAACAAACATCTGGTACTTCTATGGCAAAATTCAAACCTACAAATGTAACAGAGGTTTTATTGGATTCAATAAAGAAGATCATAGAATGTAATGCACAATCCTATAAGGCTATTGATGATACAATACCCATTCTTAAATTGATAGCACCAAAGTGCATTGTTGATAATAAATATTCTTTAGGTCAACTAGACACATTGTCTAAGTTCATCATCGACAACATATTGAATATTGATCAAATAAATGAGGATACATTTAAGGAGATAATGATTAAGGAAAAAGAGAAATTCTTTAATGAATTTGTGAAGAAGAGTAAAGAGAAAATGGATACCCTGTTACCAGAACTTGGAGAGATAATTTTTAACTTCAAGAAATTGTATAGAGACACCTATAAAACAAACATTTTAACAGAGGATCTAGACAAGGAAATCAACAAAGCATAAGATAAGATTAACAATATTGCTAACAATTTGATAGGAACATTGGATTCATTTTTGGAGATAGAAAAGGAAATCATAGAGCAAGAAGAGAAAATCAAGCAGTTAGAAAAGGACAAAGAATGGATAAAGGATAAAGAAAAGGATTTGAAATGTAGACTTAGTCTAAAACTAGATTACCTCATTTCTTTGAGAAAAGAAATATTCTAGGCTCTGGTTCTTGGACTGAAGACATCGGAACAGAAAATGCACATACTCACCAGTGCAGTGTAGAGAACACAAGTGGAAATAAAAGACAACAAAACATTCAGTAATGGTATAAACCTAATTTTGTCAGATATTTTTTAGATTGTAACCCACTAGTTACAAGAATCTAGGTAGGACTCCACTGATAGCGAATGAAAACCTTTGTCATTGATGTCAAAGGGGGAGTAGTGTGATGAGAAAAATGAACACAAGGAAGTGGAGATTATCTACTCAGGGGGAGCATACATTTTTGGACATACAGTTTTTGGCAAAGATTTTTGGACTTCAGTTTTTGGATACATTCTTGAATTTTTCTCATGAGTGTTACCATCAATGCCAAAGGGGGAGATTGCTGGCAAATGCACACTCCAATGAGAAATTGTAGCTGATTGAAGGTATTGTCATTGATGGCAACCTTACAATCATGTGATACCGACAGGCAGACACAGGCACCGACAGACTCTACACCGACACACAGAACATCGACACTGAAAAGGAAGAATACTGGCACCCTGGCCGACAATATTTTTGTATTAATGTATTTTATAATTAAATGTAAAAAATTTATTTTAAGCCGACATGGAGGATTGAAATATGAATCATATATGTATGAGATCATTGTAGATAATTTTTTAGAAGAAAGGTATGATGCAAAATATGAAGAGAAGGTAGCAAACCTAATATGCGAATTATAGGTTAAGGGTTTGTGTATGTAGTAGAGCTTAAACCGGTACTAAATTTGGCATAGCAAATGCTAATTTGAAGCAGTAGAAGACATTGGATTAGTATAATCCATTTTTGTAAGTCAGTGTGACTTCCTTTGTAATTAAGCAGTGAGCTCTAGGCACTTGGTCTTCCTGCATGTGCAGGCCCCTATTGTAAGAGTAATATTCCCTTATTGGCCAGTAAGCGAATATTGTGGGTCACAAATCCCACCGAGGTTTTTCCCACAATGGGTTTCCTCATTAAAAGACTATGTTATGGTGTTCTTTTTATGTTGTGGTTATTGTTCTTATTTGTTGCACTATTTTTGGTTTACCGGTACGTTGTTTTAATATGTTTTTCATGTTATAAGTTAATAAAATTAACCCACCAGTTAGATACCGATTCACCCCCCCCTCTCAGTATCTTTGGGAATCCTAACAATGATATGGTGCAAAAATCTTGTCAAAATGCACATATCCCCCTCTTATAATCATAGAGTATGGGATGATAGTATAATAAGGGAAAATAGTCCCTTTGCATGTACCCTTCAACTCCTTATGATCTATACAACCTATTTGCCACAATACTTCGACAAAATAAAATCTCAAAGGAACATTAAAAGTTAATACATGTGGTTGGCTAGGGAAACCATGTAAAATATGATAACTGTACTAACAAGATAAGGGTTAATCTCCCCATGATTGTGCTCAATTTTCAAAAGTGGTAGCCTTTCCTTTGGTCTTACAAAATCATGCAGCTACATGGGAACCCTTGATGGATTCACTATTAATCTCTGCCTTAGTCTAGAAGTAAAAGTATTATCAAACCTAAGAAAACTTGTTTCCTGTCTGTCCCAAGACATGTCCATATTCCAAAGTTGTACCAATACCTTAATATTATCAACTGTTCTCTTGAGATTCATGGTACCCTCAAAATAATCTGCATTTCTATATAAGAACATGTGCATTAACAATGAATACCAATAGAAATGACTGCTAAACACACCATTTTCAATAACTCGCAACCCTTCATGAATCTTCTCTTCTAGGTAGGGGGCAAAGTCAAAAACCATTGTAAAATTGGGATGTTGAATTTGTATAGCCATATACATAAAATTGGGTGGCATGATTGTAATAGGGTTGAACCCTAAAATATTGTATAGAGAAAACAAACTAGCCTACAAATATTTGGCCAAAGCACCAATAGGAAAGGGCTATTATGAACTAGGGCTAATATGATATGTTGTATCTCCTACTATTACCAAAAGAGCTAGAAGGAGGCTAGCTCTAATAAAACCCTTCATTTTGTAATATTCTGCCTTTAGTTCATTCTAATATATCTGAACCAAGGTAGAAAAAGGTTCATACAAATAAAAAATCTCTTGAAATTCCTCCCTCGTGATTGTCAAAAAAAATTCTCCCTCATTTCCCCTTATAACTCTAGAAATGGGGTCATATTTGTCTGCACCAGTTTTGAGGAGGTCAACATCCATGAATACATTGGGCACCACTAACTTGCTGAAGTCATATTGCTAGACACTTGAAAACAGGGATTGCAAATTTCTCTATCCATACAACTTTAACAATTTCACACCAGTCATTGACACCCTAGCATCTACGATGTTATATGCCTTGTCAGTTAATCCTTCTCCTAGGGTTTTACCTTGTACAAGTCTATGCCTCTAATATTTATCATTTATCAAGGGCTTCAATTGGTCAAGAAAATCATCAAATAGACTTCTCTTTAGATAATCTATCTGTCCTGAGTGGTTTTGCAGGGGAGCAATCCTATTTGACTAGGGCTTATTAAAATTAATCACAAAAGGAAAATAGAAACTAGGCCTTAACATGACACTACCAATTTAGACATAGAAGAGTGCGAATTCTCATCCCCTTTTACAAAATTTCAAAAACAGTAGAGTAATTGACAACCTTTTCACTATAATTTCACATAATTCGCACTTCCAACAACTCTGAAAACACAGAAGAAGGATTTAACAACTTACAAAATTATACACACTAGATGAAACCCAATTTTGCACTGTGAGGACTCACACCAATCTTTTTGTGCTCAAGAATCACCTTTTGATCACTTTTGAATAACTTTGTGAGTGAAAAATGGCTCTAAAAGTGCTTTTATTACCGTTCTAGAGCGAACCATCACTGTTTCATCCTCCATTACTACTCGTGCAAGTGAAGAAACAACTTGAAACAACATTTGAATTAAGTTTGAATCTCCACCATTGATTAATTCCTTGCTAAAAAATCGCATGAACAATAGTGGTCCATTTGACATCGACCATCACATGTGGCAAGCGGGCCCATCAAAGGTTTGACGTGGCATATCCAACTCACCTTCCACATCACCTCAGTCAGCAACCCCCCACCTGACGGTTTACATTGTCCCACCTTAGACATGTGGCATCATATCATGATGTCGTGATGCATAACCTCTTAGCATCTTCGACCGTGGGGTTGTGAGAACCATTAGATCAGTTCGATTTTTATCTCCTCACTATGGTGTCCACCTTCTTTAGCCAATTAATGACCAAGCATTTTCTTGACCAAGATTAAAAGATCTTAGTCCATCAAAACATGTGCAAATAGTAGGAACTTTTAGTAACTTGATGGTTAAACAAAGAGATAGGCAGAAATATTAATGTTGGACACTATGAAAATTCATGCGCCCGATGAAAAATTAAAAGGGGATCCACCTAGGGAAAATTAAAACACAGACTTAGGAAAATAGAAGGGACCGCCAAACAAATTAATGCATAGGAAATAAAATGGCCCCACCAACATTACTACAACCCTCATACTTAAGTGAAAAAAGGTAATGAATAACTAGAATAGATTTAGGGGTTTTAATAAATACTTAATAAAAAATACATAAAACCCTAAACCCTAAGCATGAGGGAGAGAATAGAGAACATTAAACATTCAAAATGACCCAAATTTTGACTAAGACATGAAAATTTTGCACTGTCATTTTGAGGACTATCACACCACTCAAAATATATTTTCCTAGAATGCTACAACCCTCAAGAAAGTCTCACTGACTTACAATATGATTCAAACTACAATTTGGAAGAAATGAACTGCAATGATAGCATCTATAAAGACCTGATGATAGTTTCATTCAAGCACAACTATCTTCTCTACAACACCAACCTCACCTCAACACTTCATTGAATTATAAATCTCCTATTTGCACATTAACCTCTCTCTGATAATACAAACACAATATTGATACTCAAATTATATGAATATCTCACCTATATATACAAATCATCAACCTTGATAAAAAGGTCGGCTAAACCCTTCACCCTCAACTCCCAGTTACAAAATTACATTACACAATACAAAGATCAATCAATAGAACAATATAATGATTAAAATTATAAATCATAGCCCTAATTTAAATTCCCAAATGATCACATCCGCCAGAAATCACGCTAAGATCAACCGCAACATGCTACACCACCAAAAATACCGCATAACACAAAAATCGCCACTGGTTCATAGAAATCACCAAAAAAATCACACAATGATCAAGGTGGATCACCAAAACAAATAGGAAATTACTAGGAAACACCAACAAACATGTTAGAATCATCTTGAATAGTTGCACCAATGCCATTTTTCAAATCTTCATCTATCAACATCTAGAAGCTCAAGAACACAACCAATCAGCAACATCCATGAAGAAAGATAACTTGCGAGGAACTAAATCATAAACCATTTGAAATGAAGATACACAAGATCATACGTAAAAATATCCCAAAGTATCAGTAGAAGATATGATCACACTAGAATATACCAGAGGAAATACCAGATTCTACAAAACAGTGATTAGCAAAACCAAACTACAAAACTAGATCAGAAAATCTTCCCAATCTCACCAGAATAAATCAAAGGAATATGTTGAGATCAATGACAAAAACATATCCTAGAAGCAGCAATGAATAACCCTATCCAACAATCTCCCCCTTTGGCATTGATGGCAACATATGAATGTGAAAAACAGTCAATGCAAAGAAAGAAGATATCGCCAACAAACTCTGCCTAAGATCAAGATAGATAATGCATTTTTTCACATGATCTTTGTCCCCCTTTGACAGAAATACTAAAGATCTACAAAGAAAAAAACCAAACTCTCTCCCCCTAAAACACATAACCAAAAATCTCAGAAATCTCTTCCAAAACATGGAGTACTCCGGTAGAGGACAAACACCAACTCATTAATCTGGAAAAAAGAATAAGGCTCTGAAATCCACCAAATGTATGAAACTCAATGTATCTAGTTCTCATCAGGAGGGGTGGATACCCCTAACTTGTCTCTCAAGTAAATAAATGTATCTACAGGCAAAGGATTAGTGAAAATATCAACAATTTGTTCCTTTGTAGATACATATTCTGACTTCACCTTACCTTCACTAGCTTTCTCTCAAGTAATTATACCTGATTGATATATGCTTAGTCTTTGAATGTTGCACCGGATTCGTTGACATTTTTATAGCACTAGAATTATCACAATATATAATAGTAGGCTCATCATGAATAACTTTGATATCTTTTAATATTTTCTTCATCTAAACTATTTGAGTGCAATTACTAGAAACAACAATGTACTCAACTTTAGCAGTAGATAAAGACACTAAATCTTGTTTCTTGATTTCCCATGAAACCAACTTCTTACCCAAAAAGAATACTCCACTGGTAGTACTCTTTTGGTCATCAATATCACCAACGCAATCTGCACTAGTATAGGCACACAACATGAATTCATCATTCTTCAGATACTATAAACCATATTCCACAGTTCCCTTTAGATATTTCGATATGCTCTTAACAACAATGACATGACTATCCTTCATATCAGCTTGATATCTAGCAGCCATACACACAACATGCATAATGTCAGGCCTAGTCTGAGTAAGATATAGAAATCCACCAACCATAGATCTGTACAAACTCTGATTACCTTTAGGAGATTTATCAGTTTTAGATAGTTTACAACTAGACACCATAGGAGTTCCAACCGGTTTGGAATCATCTAATCCAAACTTCTTCAAAAGTTCCTTCACATACATAGTATGAGATATAAATATGCCTTTTCCTATCTATGCAATCAGTAAACCTAAGAAAAACTTCATCTCACCAATCTTAGACATCTCAAATTCTTTCTGCATATCACCGACAAACTTCATACTCATATCATCATCGCCAAAAACAATAATATCATCAACAAAGAATTCAACAATTAGGATGTTATCATTTTCATTCTTAAAGTACAAATAACTTTCAATAGCACCTTTAGTAAATCACAATTTCAATAAGTATTTGTCTAATCTAGCATTCCATGAAGTTCTTTCTTCAACTTACATACCATGTCTCCATCGTCCGATAGTGAAAATCCATCAAGGTACTCAATGTAAACTTCTTCTTCTTGATCACCATTCAAAAATGCAGATTTGACATCCATCTAATATACCTTGAAATCTTTATAAGAAGCATAAGCAAGTAACAGTCTAACGGCTTCAATTCTAGCAATCAGAGAAAAACTTTCTTTATAATAAATTCCTTCTTGCTGTGAATATCCTTTGTAGACCAGTCTAGCTTTATTTCTAACTACTTCACTAACTTCATTCAATTTGTTCCTAAAAAACACACTTAGTACCAATAACATTTTTATCCTTATGTCTAGGCACAAGTTCCCAAGTATTATTCTTTTCAATCTGATCTAACTATTCTTCTATGGCTCTTATCCAGTTACCATCTTTACAGGCTTAAACAACATCTTTAGGTTCAACTTTAGATATCAAACATACTTCTATAGTAGCCAACCTTCTTCTAGTCATCACACCTTTATTCTTATCACCAATAATTTGATTTTTAGAATGATTCAATCTTACATACCTTGGAGTCTTCTGATTGTTCAGATCCTCAGGTTTCTTCACATCATCATTAGCAACAACAACATCTAGATTAACAGTCTCTACTAGATCATTCTTCTTAGGCTCTTCAGGATGAATATTCACTAAAACAACATTTTGACCATCATCATCAGTTCTGATCTCCTTCCCAAGGTTCTCATCAACCTTCACATTTGCACTTTCAACTATCTTTCTGAGTCTCTTATTATAGCACTGATAGGCTTTTCTCTTTGTAGAATATCCCAAAAAGATACCTTTATCACTTCTACAATCAAACTTTCCAATATCCTCATCTCTCTTGATATAATATTTTCTACCAAAAACTTTCAAATATTTCATAGTAGGAACATGATTAGACCAAAGCTCATAAGGGGTCTCACCGGTATCACCTTTGATATGAACTTTGCTAAATGTGTAAATACCAGTGCTAATAGCTTCTCTGCAGTAGATCTTGGGAACATTTCCTTCAATCAACATAGTTCTTACAGCATCCAAAACAGTTTCGTTCTTCCTCTCAACAACTCCATTATGCTCTAGGGCTCTAGGAGAAAATAGTTGTCTTATGATTCCATGCATCTCACAGAATGTTGGAACATAATTCTCCACCTCTATCAGATATTAGACACTTCAGCTTCAATCTGGACTCAGTTTCAAATTTAGCTTTGACTATCTTGAATTTGTCAAATGCTTCTAATTTTTCCTTCAAAAAGACAACCCACATCGTCCTGGAATAATAATCAATTAGCAACATAAAGTAGCTATCACCCTATAGAAGATATTAGAATATATAGAAGATAACTGAACTCTGAACTAGAAAGTCTATATGAAGAAACCCTAGGCAAATTTGCCTAAAATAGCATGCAAAACACACGTGAAACTCTATCAAAAATAGCTCCTGCAACTAAAAATAACTCTCCAACTCAAACTACCAAAAATAGTTCCCCAAAAAGTAATAATCCCTCTGAAAAACCTTCATGTTGATCATGTAGTGACTGAGAAAAAATAAAGCAACCCCTCTATTAAAGAGCTGCATGTATCCCTGTGCTAAAAATAACTACTAAAGCCAAAAATATCCTCCCTATGTAATTTTGCATGGTCAAGTAATGCCAAATATAGCTAAAGACAAAAATAGCTCTCCCCTTTCTCTGATGTATAAGTGTACTATTTTTATCTTCTATCTTTATAAATAATTAGGTATTGTAACACTTATTTAATTTGTTTTATTAAGTGTTAAAATAGAATATTTATTTCTTCTTATCATTCTTTTTTATATTTTAGTATAATTCTACTAGGATTTTTTATATAATTATATTAATTATAAATATTAAATAGTGTTTTATAACTTAATTTTTTTTTTTAAGATTTCATAATAAATTATAATAAAAATATATTAATTATAAATCATGCAGAGTAAATAAAATAAAAGAGCTCGAAGCTCTCGGCCCTTTATCTTAGGGCTCATTACATGGCTTAAATCTTTAAAAAATACTTAACGGAGGACTTGTTAAATGCAGTTTGTTTTCTTTAAACAAAAAAAGAAAAGAGAAAAGGTCCATTTTATTGGGTTAGGGAATGCATATCAAAACACACTCGAACCCTAAAAAATAAAACACTTCACTTTTCTTTTTTCATCTTTGGGAGAACCCCTTTTGTGCCACCATGCATTCTTGTAGTTTGCTCAAATTGGATTTGAGTTGGGGTTTTGCAAGGATTTTCAAGCCTCGGACTGGGCTTTCCTACATGATTATCATTAGCATGCTATGCTTCTTTCTCCCTATTCGTGCGGATTTTTCGGGAAAGTTTTATTTGTGCTTTTGATTTGTAAATATCTTAGGGTTCTTGAAACCCTAACTTTATCTCTTTGTCCTTGCTAAGAAAGATGTTTTTCATGATCTACACTTTGTATCATTCCTATCTCCATTGATTTCAAGATTTGTAGATTGTTATCTGGGTTTTTGATAGTTGCTGCAATTTAATATGACATTGGAATGTCATTCAAGTGACCTCCTTTATGTACTTTAACATATGTGTCCTGCTTGAAGGCATGTTTAATTTGAGATGATTGTCTACCATTTGATGATCAATGTAATGGACTGTATTCTCATTCTATATGATTGGTATATGTTGTCTTTATGAATATATATTTTTTTTTATCTGTGACTGTATACTCACTGTATCCTCAGAAGGCTATGACTAAGTCTCCTTAAATGAAACTATTTATCATTGATATTGTTCTTTGTGATTAATGTGCTTTGTCATTTGATACTAATACTCTTTAGATTATGAAAATGCTCCTATATGTCTATGCTTTGGGTAGCTTTGACATGTGTTGGGTTGATCAATATGATCGCAAACTATATGAGATTCCATCTTATATGTCACTATTCATCAAAGGTAGATTTCCCCAAGCAATCACTGTTTATAAAGCTTTGAAGGGTTATCATTATCTTTATTTGTCTATTTGGTGAGGTTCGCAACTATTGATCTTTCCATCATGTTTTTTTTTTTTTAAAGCTCTTCAACACCCTGCTTGATAGGGAAAATTGTCACTGATATAAGTTATATATTATTGATCTCTATCTTTGATGTTTGACTGCCCATTGTCACACCTTTTTCCTCCTTTGTGCGTGCTGGTAGTACTGTATTTCTACCATCTCATTTATGATTTTTTAGTGTCAATGACTGTTTTTTATCACTGTGACAAATAATGGTCCTTATTTGACTGCAAATACTATTGTTCTTTTGATAATATTTCTGCACTATGAAAGGTTTTAACCTTTACATTATTTAAATCTTGAAACTCTTAATGACTATTCCAAAGTTATGACCGAGATTAAAACATTCATTTCCAGATTGTAATCATTTGATTATATGCTAATGCTATCTTAGAGTGCTTATAACTACTGCGTTAGTGGTTTGAATCTCCAAGAACTGTATCACTATGACTGGGAGTGTATAGATAGCTTTGAGTTTTATGTATATGACAGTGAAATATATATGCATTGTCTATTGTGAAGGAATATATCTGGACATTGAATGTTTCCTCACCGTAAAAGGTGATTTAGTTGCTCAGCATTCTTTACTGTGGTATCTGCTCCAAATGCTTTATTGTGATTGATTATTATCCCTCTTTCCTGCTTTGGTTCAAATCTCTTATTCATTGCTTACCTGTTGTATGGTGTGCGATCAATGCACTATTGATATGGGTGCATCTCAGTGTATAAACCTTTTATACATTTATCATACTCACTGTCATAAATACGAAGTAAAAATTGATCATCAATATCTTTATGATTGCAAGCTATTCTATATATATACACAGTCAATTTGAATGCTTGGCTGTCTTGAAAATACTCCTTATTTGCACCCTTTTGGAGTGGTGAAGGATTCTCTAAACACACGAACTGGGTTTTCACGATGTTTTCTTAGTCTTTTCAGTTATTCCTTTTCTAATTTCTGTGAAAACGTTAGAAAAATTGTGATCTGGGTTTTTTAGAAACAACTAAAACTCTATGAATATATCATGGCTGACTGTATGAATCCTCCAAGGTAATTGTATTACTCTCTGTGTCATATATTTTACTTAATCATTAATTTTTTTGAAATGAATTGCTTGAAAGAGGATCTATGGCTGCATTATTACCATGCTTAATATTCTGGGTCTCAGACATTGATATAATACTCTTATACTATAGATGTGATTGATTACACCTTTTGGTAATTACCTCTTTCCATCTTGTCACTGTATATTTTGATATGCTTATGAGCTCACTATGGCTGTGAAGTACTCTCGAACTGTTATAGTTGTTGATTGACCATTCACTGCCACATTGCATGACAATGAACTTCCAAGTTCTTTGACTATTTTTATGACAGTGTTTTGTCATTGACTGCTTATGAATTCAATCCATAACATACTCTTCCCTAAGTATAACATTCAGTGTGATAAGGCTCCCCAACACCTGTGTCTGCATTAGGATTATGGTATACCTCTTTGCATATCACTATTACTAGCATATGTATCTTTGACTGTCTTATAATAGTGGTATACTTATGACTACATCTTTGTAATGTTTACGAATCTTCATATTATTGTTGCATGTATGTCCTCTGTCACCATATTCACTATTCTTACCTGTTCATGTTGGGATTATTAATGAGATGATCTTATTGATATTCGAGGGAAGCATTATGATAGTGAACTTGTGATTTTAATATGATCTGCTTCCTTTTGTAGTAGCATTGTCAAACACTCTTGACTCGGTACTTTGATCGTAGTTATGAGAAATTGGCTCACAAGCTCTACATCCATGTCTACCATGAGATCTTGTGAATGTTGTAGTATATAGACTGCCCATTGTATTTCTCTAGAAAATCATTGTTAAACTTTGTGTTATCAATGTATCTTGGACTGTTTAACTATGAAAGGCTTTCTCTGAGACTTCATTTACTACTCATTTGATGTACTTTAATGTATGTGACTTATGTATAAATATATGTTGTTATGACAACTGATTGTCTTCCATGTGCACTGTGTATAGTATCTTTTGTATATGAATGGGAAGGTGTTTCAATTCTCTGTACTAGCATTCATTGTTTATGCTCATGAATCATTGATCTCTTATTGGTGACTGCTGACTCAGTAAGTACATAAGAGTCTTTGCTACTATAACCTTATTGTGTGCTACACTATTGTTTATTTGATAATCAACTCCTTTGAGTTCCTTTGATTTAGGAGATGTAATTTTATCTACTAGTACACTCACTTTCATTTGATGATTTGACTATATTATGTGTCAGTGTGTGTGTTAATAGGTCCGAGTAGAACTCTTTTTAGGGCTCATGTAATGATTGACATCTTGTATCTGAATGATCTAGCACCACTACTCCTTAATTCTTAGCTCAACCACTTTGGGAGCCAATTTTAACCCACATAATTGATATTTATTAAATGAAAACCTATATCTGGACATGGAACAAACAAGTTAGATAAAACATGATACTTACTATTTACTCATGGCGCTTTCTCTATATTAATTTCTTATCTCTGATTCTTCCATTCTCATAGCTGCAGACATATATTTTGATATTCTTATGAAGATAGGCTATGCATTCTGATGAGTTTGAGTGTGACAGTATAGTTCTCCTCGTTGGTCTAACATATTTTTCTATTCTTGTGTAGGTAGTGATGAAATAAGATAGGAAGAAGTTGAAGATGGATGAGTAGATGAAGACTCAACCACTTCATCAAGCTTAGACTCATCATTATAGGCAATGACGAGTCACCCTACTGTCATTCTCATTATTTTATTTGTTCATATTATAGCTTAGCTAAATAATTGTATTATAATATATGCCTATAGCTATGTCAGTTATTTGCAAGGCTTGTGCGGGACACCTTACATAGTTTCTCGCAATAAAAAACTCTTTTTATGCAATCTTTTGTTATCATTTGTTCTGAAATATTCGCATAAATGAAATGAATTTATACTTTAAATCATAACATGCAAAATGAAGAACTTTGTAAAAAAAATTTGTGTACCTTCAATTGCACTATGTAAAGTCTGTAATAGGCCACCAAAATTTAGTTGGTGCAAAATTTTGGTAACATTTTCAGTGACCTCTCAGGGGTATTTTTCTAATAAACAAAACATAGACCAGTAGCCTAGCATATCCATTGGGCATATAGTCAAATCTACCCTTCCAATTCTAAAAACTTCTTGAAATTTGTAAACCCTCTTCTGTTGCTCAAAATTTCATAGCAAAACAACAACAAATTAAACTGAAAAACAAATCTTCATAACTTTATTTATGACAGAGTCAGAGAACATCTGCATCCTGTGCACTTATGGAAAACTGATCTGAAACTATAAATGAAGTTGTGGTGTGCTTGAAAGAACTTTATTCAAATGAAACTACTACAACTCTTCTTATAGTTGGGCCTAACAAACTGCTAAAATGAGAAACTAAAATGGAAAACTACTCTAACCTACCCTAAAGAAGGGTGAACCTTGATTATACAAAGCCATTCACTTGTTTTGAGAAATAGCATCCTTTTCTTCCCAACTTAGGAAGTTTCAGAAGCGTATGAGAAGCTGAAAATAAAAGTAGTATGAAGAGGTGCTTCACATAATCCTGTAAGAGTGTTATAAGTTTGAAAATTACGCAACCTACCTTTTTTGCTTCCTCATATATACTACTATCTATGAGGTTATGGGTAAGATGATAAGCTCCTGTTGAAGCTTCATTTTTAGGCACAAGCTCATCTTGTATTGTCTCTTTTGCCTCCAATCTAGAAAGATATCTTACAGAACAACCCCTTGTGTGAATGGAGCTTGGGCTCTCCTTACTAGTTTCTACTCTATCAATTGTCTCTTGAACCATAAATACTTCCTCCACCTGAGTATGCTGATCAATTTTTTTTCTTTCCAAAGGTATCAAGTTATCAAAAAGATTAGAACAAAAATCTTCAATGATTCTTGAGAAAATACTCACCTCTTGGTCAATTTTACTATGCTAAGTATTGTTTACTGCACTTTGTTGATTGTTTTGAAGGCTTATACCATTAAAATTCATTTCTTACTTATTTTCTTTCTCTACTTGAACCAAATTTGCATCTAGATCAACCTCTTGAACCTGCTCAACAACGTTGCCCTCTGTTTCATGCTCATGAATCAGTGCTTTGTGATTGTCATGTGCATGCTCTTGCTGATCACAACCCTTTCATTCCAATCGAATGTCTTCATAAAAAGACCCCTTATTATCTAAATATGAAACAAAAACCTCTAGATCATCCCAAAATGAGTCCTCTTCATCATTATTTTCATTTTTCTCTTAGACGGGACTATCTTCTACCTTGTTCTAGCTCTCTTATGTGATCAAAATAACAATGTTTTCAACCTCTTCTTGTTATGGTGAAGTTGGTATGACCGTAATCTGAAGTTCATTCTCCTCATCTTCCACAAAAAGGGGTAGCTCATCAAACAAATCAGTTAGAATTTGAAAATTATTAGCTTTTTCTAAATTTTGAACCTGCAGTTCTCCACTTATAACCTCTTCTTTTTGTTGTAACTAATCTAACCTATCATCTTGAATATCATAAGCATGCATCTCAATAGGTGAGAGGTCTGGTTTATTTTCACTAAGTACCTCTTTTTCTTGACATTGAACTTGAATATCTTGAGGAACCAAGATATCAATGGGTTCTTTAGGAATGATTTGTTGAGGCTCTTGAAATAAAAGAGGTTGTTTAATTTTTAAGAATGCAAATATGCAAGGCTCTTCTTTAATGGACTAATTTAGGATGGGTTCTTCTTCAATGATCTCTTTATAAGAATTCACTTGTTCAATAATAGGTTCTTGAAATGATTGAGGACTCCTAAAACTTGGAATTTCAAATTTGGGACATTTAGAAGAGTCACCTTGATTAAAGCTTGGTATTTTGATCTCAAAAGATTTTTCCTTCTCCTTTGTAGATATCTATTGCTTAAGATTTTCCTCAAACTATCTTTTTTGCATTTCATGTTGCTGATCTTGATCTTGGTAAGCCAACTTTGCCAACTCTTGCTTTTCACCTTTCCTTTTTGGAGGATATATAATTTGTCAGAACCGGTATTCCTCAATAGTTAAATGCAATGGATTTACATTTGTGGGCTGACCTGAGATGCAAGAATCTAATTGGGGCGTTAACTCTTGTACCTTGGAAAACAACATGCTCATATTCTTTTCTCTCATAACAATTCTTCCTTGATAACAACATTAGCATTATTTACCTTGTCAACAAATCCCTCAAACACCAAGGTCACCTCTTCTTCTTGCATTTTCATTTCCTCATCTCTAGCAGCAAGTTGTTCCTCTTTAGCAGTGAGTTATTCCTCTTTAGCAACAAACGTGTTTGTAAAATTTTCTTCATAATATATATTTTGTGCCTTTGGCTCTTGTTCATAATGATAAGTTTGGTCAGTCAATGCTTTTTTCTGCAACTCATGTTGCTTTTGTACCATGCCTTTTATGTATCTAAGCTCTAAACTATATTGGTTTGCATCAATATAACCTTCTTGAGGCTGATTGTAAGCTGGTTTAGCCTACCATGCAGACTGAGTTGTGGTGGGTAGGTGGTAAGAAGGATAAATGTACTGGTCATTAGCCATAATATGGTTATTTGGATTAAAACCAACACTATGGCTATTTGGGTATGGTTGATAAGAAGGTGCAGGAGCACTACCTTCATAATACGGGGGTGGGCAATGGCATTGTCCCTGAAAAAAAGACATATTTTCTCATTTAAATAACTTGAATTCAGAATATAAAAGGTTTTTGAAACATACCAGCACTCAAACTACTAAAACTAGTAAACTTATAACTCAGAGTCACAAGGTGTGGGTAGATTTCTCCTCCAAAGGCTGAATTTTTTTATTTTCACACCCTAAATCAAAATTTCATGGAAAATCTTTTGAAGATGTCCCACTAGGCATGCCAAAAACTGTTGTCACGGAGGATTGCACCCGTGAAGCTAAGTGTGAAACTGAGCAATCCTATGAAACATGGAAACACCTTCGAGCCTATGGGTTGCTCAAAGTGAAGGTGAATCTCTGAAGATTAGGTTGGCTTCCTATTTGATGAATCTCCTACAAATACTTTTGATATGAAAAGGGATAAAATGACTGCATGTTACTGAAAATGTATCCTAATGGGGTGATGAACAAAAGAATTTTTTATCTGCAATCTGTAACCATGAAACTCACAAAAAACCTTCCAACAAATAACCTTGAATCTCATAACTCAATTAAACATGTAGATGGATAAACATTTCCTATAAAGGGATGAATTTAATGCATGCATGAAGGAAAACAATAGGTTTTCACAATTTCAAGCTATTAAAATCAACTAACACAAACTAGAACTCACAACTAACATGTATCTCCTTGCACCACAAATTGATTGAATGAGATAAATTAGAGGATAAAAATCATAGGAAATCATCAAATCATTCATTCACCAGATAATACAAGTACCAAGAAGGAAATTTACTGCTATATTACTAAAAAACAAGGAATTTGTTGTTACAAAACTCAAATATTGTTGAGTTACAATACCATTCTTTAGCATGAAAGGGCCTAAAATCAGTCCACAATCATGCTGAGGAAAGGAAAAGAAGTAGACCCATAATGAAGAAGATATAAGAAGATATAGAAGATAATTGAACTCTAAACTGAAAGTTTGCATGAAGAAATGCTAGGAGAATTTCTGTAAATTAGCATGCAAAACTCGTGAAATTCTATCAAAAATAGCTCCTGCAGCTAAAAATAGATCTCCAACTCAAACTGCACAAAAGTGATACTCAAACTGCCAAAAATAGTTCCCCAAAACAAACCAATCCCTTTGGAAAAACCTAGATGTTGATCATGCCAAATATACTGAGTGAGAAAAAATAAAGCACCCCCTCTACTGAAGATTTTCATGTATCCCTATGCTAAAAATAGCTACTAAAGCTAAAAATATCCTCCCTCTGTAGTTTTACATGCTCAAGTAATGCCAAATATAGCTAAAGACAAAAATAACTCTCCCCTTTCTCTGATGTATAAGTGTTGTATTTTTATCTTCTATCTTTATAAATAATCCTATTCTAACACTTATTTAATTTATTTTAATAAGTGTTAAAATAGAATATTTATTTCTTCTTATTATTCCTTTTTTATAATTTAATATAATTCTACTAGGATTTTTTTTTAAATAAAATAAATCATAATAGAATTATATTATTTATACATATTAAATTTTGTTTTATAACAATATGTTTATTAAGATTTCATAATAAAGCCTAATAAAAATATATTAATTATAAATCATTGAGAGTAAATAAAATAAAAGATCTTAGAGCTCTCGACCCTTTATCTTAGGGCTGATCACATGGCTTAAATCTTTAAAAAGGACTTAAAGGAGGACTTGTTTAATGCAGTTTGTTTTCTCTAAACAAAAAAAGAAAAGAGAAAAGGTTCACTTTATCGGGTTAGAGCATGCATATCAAAGCGTGCTCGAACCTGAAAAAGAAAACACTTCACTTTTCTTTTTTCATCTTCTGGAAGGAATGCTTTTGTTCCGCCATGCATTCTTGTAGTTTTCTCAAATTGGACTTGAGTTGGGATTTTGCGAGGATTTTAAAGCCTTGGACAGGGCTTCCTTGCATGATTATCATCAGCATGGTATGCTTCTTTCTCCCTATTCATGCAGATTTTTTGGGAGAGTTTTATCTGTGCTTTGGATCTATAAATGTATTAGGGTTCTTGAAACCCTAACTTTATCTCTCTGTCCTTGCTAAGAAAGATATTTTTCATGATGTACAATTTATATCATTGTTATCTCCTCTTATTTCAATATTTGTTGATTGTTATTTGGGTTTTTGATTGTCTAGCATTTGATGATCTCTATAATGGCCTATATTCTCATCATACATGATTGGTATTTGTTGTCTTTATGAATATTTTTTTTTTACATCTATGACTGTATCCTCACTATATCCTCACAAGGTTGTGTCTAAGTCTCCTTAAAGGGTACTATTTATCATTGATATTGTTCTTTGTGATCACTGTGATTTGTCATTTGATACTAATACTCTTTAGATTCTAAAAATGCTCCTATATGTCTATAATTTGGATAGCTTTGACATGTGTTGGGCTGATGAACATGACTGCAAACTATATGAGATTTCATCTTATATATCTATTCATCAAAGGTAGATTTCCCCAAGAAATCATTATTTATAAATCTTTGAAGGGTTATCAATATATTTATTTATCTACTTGGTGAGGGTTGCAACTATTGATCTTTCCATCATGTGTTTTTTTTTTGAAGTTCTTCAACACCCTACGTGATAGGGAAAATTGTCACTAATACAAGTTATATATTATTGATCTCTATATTTTATGTTTGAATGCCCATTATGATACATTTGTTCTCCTTTGTGTGTGCTTGTAGCACTCTATTTCCACCATCTCATTTATGCTTTTTAAGTGTCAATGACTGCTATTTCTCACTGTGACAAATAATGATCCTTAATTGACTACAAATACTATTGTTCATTTGATCAACATTTCTACACTAAGAAAGGTTTTACCCTTTACATTTTTGAAATCTTGAAACTCTTAATGATTGTTCCAAAGTTATGACTAAGATTAAAACATTCCTTTGTAGATTGTAATCATTTGATTATATGTTGATCCCATCTTAGAGTGCTTATAACTACTGCATCAGTGGCTTGAATCTCCAAGAACTGTATCACTATGACTCAGAGTATATAGATAGCTCTGAGTTTTATGTATATGATAGTGAAAAGACATGCACTATCCATTGTGAATGAATATAACAGAACATTGAATGTTTCCTCATTGCAAATGGTGATTTAGTTGCTCAGTATTCTTTACTCTAGTATCTGCTCTAAATACTTTATTGTAACTGATTATTATCCCTCTTTTGCTACTTTAGTTCAAATTTCTTATTCATTGTTTACCTGTTGTATGGTGTGAGGTCATTGCACTATTGATATGGGTTCATCTCACTATATAGACCTTTTATACATTTATCATGCTCACTATCATAAATCTGAAGAAAAAATTAATCATCAATATTTTATAATTGCAAGATTTTTTATATATATACAATGTCAATTTGAATCTTTGGCTGTCTTGAAAATACTCCTTATTTGAACCCTTTCAGAATGGTGAAAGGTTCTCTAAATTTGTGCACTAGATTTCCATGATATTTTCTGGCTTTTTTAATTTCTTCCTTTTCTAATTTATGTGAGAAATTTAGAAAAATTGTGATCTGCATTTTTTAAAAACAACTATAACACTATGACTGTATAATGGCTGACTGTATGAACCCTCCACGGTGACTGTATTACTTTCTGTATCATGTATTTTACTTCAATAACTAATTCTTTTGAAATGAATTTCTCAAGAAAGAGGATCTATGACTGCATTATTACCATGCTTAATGTTCTGGGTCTCAAACATTGATATAATCCTCTTATACTTTAGATGTGATTGATTACACCTTTTGGTAATTGCCTCTTTCCAGGTTGTCACTATATATTTTGATATGCTTATGAGCTCACTATGGCTGTGAAGTACTCTCAAACTATTATAACCTTTGTTTGACCATTCACTACCACAATACATGACAATGAACTTCAAAGTTCTGTGACTATTTTTATGACAGTGTTTTGTCATTGAATGCATATGAATTCAATCCATAACATACTCTTCCCTAAGTATAACATTCAGTGCGACAAGGTTCCCAAACACCCATGTCTACATTAGGATTATGGTATACCTCCTTGTAGATCACTGTTATTGGCATATGTAACTTTGACTATCTTATAGCAATGGTATACTTATGACTACATCTTTGTACTATCGATGAACCTTCATATTATTGTTGTTGGACACAATGGATCACTGAGAGGGGGGTGAATTAGTGATTTAAACTATTTTCCTTCAACAAGGAGATACCGATAATATATAAAACAAACTAAGTGCTAACCAACAACTTAAACGGTGCAAGCAGGATGTGTGAAAGGACTTGCTAAAATATTAACATAACACATGCACAAGAATACATCACACAACACCATATATTTATGAAGAAAACCGAATGTGGGAAAAACCTCTGTGAGAAAAGTTATTGGAGATCTTTTGCTCCAATCCATCCTCATAATGAATCTCTAATTATAATATTTAGGGAACCAACCCAAGGAGCACCAACCCCTGCACAATTTATAGGCTACAACCTAAAGGAGCTACAACCCCTGCACTAAGCTACAACTTAGTGAAAGCAATATAAAGTTCAGATATACAAATAAAATCACTATTGCAAATGAAGTTTTGCAACCTTACAATATTCTCCTCTGCCAATTTTAGATTTACCGGTTTGTATTCTCTCCACCCACTCTACAACTTGACTTTTTTGATCACTTTTCTAAGTCCACTCTCACAATGTCTTAACTCCTTAGCTCACAGTTGATCACTTTTCTAAGTCCACTCTCACAATGTCTCAACTCCTCAGCTCACACTTGATCACTCTTTATCAGGTACCACTTTTTCTGGCTTGTCACCTCTGTGTTGTATGCTTACTCCACAGGTTTGTTCCTTACATGGGTTTGTCTTGCTTCTCCTTAATTCTCTAGTCTTCACTCATAAAACAATTCAAGTGTTTATCTCTTCAATTGATGGTGACTTCACACTTTCCTTCACTCTACAGTAGCAACAATCATATTCTCAAATCATCATATTTAAACTTAAGCTTTCCTGCCAAGAAACAATTCAAACTGAGGGTAGTTAGGGTTTCCTTCTCCTGACCAAATATACATAAGATCTAATCCAATATACCTTGGATCAATCATCTATACTTGAGGAACGCATCTATACACATTTTCCAACATCCAATGCATATTTTCCAAACATAACAATCTCGTCCATGATTTTCTGCCTTGAAATTTGTCGACCCATTTACAGTCCAGTTGTTTCCTTCTCAAGGTTGTCTTGCAGTTTGATTTCTTTTCTTCAATCCAGGTGCCAACTACTCATTGATCTTTCTCTGTCATTCTTTCTTCCTAGAGCCGTATTAATCTGTTATCATCTTGTGATTTGTGGTTGTTTCATTAATCTCAACTAGTTGTTTCAACAACCATGTCGATAGAACTTCACCGACCTCTACATGCTTGCCACCTTAGCTCCACATGGCATTACAATAGTCATACATTCATATCACTAACACAAGGTTGGTTTCCACTTGAGCAATCACCAAGCTCATACCGGTACACATCCTTACCGGTGAGTCCTATTGCTCCTACTAACCGGTGGTGCACACTACATTGGTAGCACATCTTCACCTCTGGTGGTTTGTGATCACTTTAACATTCTGCCTCTTCATTATAAATAGGTAGCCAACCTATAGACTGGTTTATTCTCTATCATTTATCGCTAAACATGTTAACACACACATGCATCTCACTTCATACCGGTGAAGTCATTGATAGTCTCAATAACTACTTGTCTTCCACCATACCAGTTGACAAGCCTTCATGTTAATCTTCTCAATACCTTATTTGTCTTTCACCATACCGACGGTTCACTCTTCTTTATACTGGTGACATACTTGTACCAATATCTTGCCTATACTACCAGTTGACATCAATGACAAATCAATGCCAACAATTTTCCCCTTTGGAATTGATGTCAACATTGTCTTATTTTCTAGTTTCTCTCCCCCTTTGAAAACAATCGCAAAGGGAACCTTAGTCTAACATCAATAATCTCTCCTTTGACTTTAACCGAGTAGGAAACAATTTCCCATTATGTCCATGCATTATGATTCAAGAGTCATATGATAGTAACAATGTTGACTCCCCTTAAATCGTGCAATCTCCTATACAGTTAGGTGCTCCTAGGTGGTGGGACAATGTCCATCTTTTGTCTCAAATAATCAAATGGACCCAAAGGAAGTGGCTTGGTAAATATGTCAACAATCTCCTCTCCTATTGGAACATATTCTACTATGACCTCCTTGTCTTCTAGCTTCTCCCTCAAGAAGTGATACTTGATTGCAATGTGTTTTGTTCTTGAGTGCATTACTGGATTCTTGGAGATGTTGATTGCACTTGAGTTATCACACCTGATTGGAATATGTTCTAGTATCTCCACTTGTATGTCTTTCAATGTTTGCTTTATCCATAAAACCAATGAACAACATGTAGTAGCTACTATGTACTCTGCCTCAATAGTAAATAGTGACACTAAATCTTGCTTCTTATTGTGCCATGATACTAACCAGTCTCCTAAGTAGAAAGCACATCCACTTGTACTTTTCTGGTCATCAATACTTCTTGCCCAATCTGCATTAGTATAAGCCTATAAAGAGAAGTCTTCCTTCTTTGGATACCATAGACCATAGCTGAAAGTTCCTTGTAGATACCTAAAGATTCTTCTCACTGCATTTAAGTGAGACTGTTTCAGAGCATCTTGGAATCTTTCTACCATGAAAATAGCTTTTACAATATCCAATCTAGATGATGTTAAATATAATAGACTACCAATCATAGACCTATACAGTGTTTTCTCAACTTTCGGTGATTCATATAAATTTCTCAACTTACAATCGATAACCATTGGAGTATTTACTGGTTTGTTTTCCTCCATTTGAAATTTCTTCATCATGTCTTTCGCATACTTGGTTTGGGAGATGAAAACTCCTTTCTCCTTCTATGAGATCTGCAAACCAAGAAAATAGCGCAACTCACCTAGCATGGATATCTCAAATTTTGTCATCTGATCTACAAATTCTTTGCGCATGATGTCCTTGTCTCCACCAAAGATAATATCATCCACATACAAAACAACTATAATCATGTGATCTCTAGTTACCTTGACATACAAGTTGTTGTTTGCATTCCCTTTCCATAATCCTTTCTCCTTCAAGTATTTGTCTAACTGGGAATACCATTCTCTAGGAGCCTTCTTCAAACCATATAGGGCTTTCTTTGGCCAGAATACAAAAATTTCATCTTCATGCAACAAGTAGCCTCCAGGTTGTTCCATATACACCTCTTCTTCAAGATTACCATTGAGAAAAATATATTTTACATCCATTTGATACACTTCATATCCCTTATAGGCTGAGAAGGCTAAAAAAATTCTTATTGCCTCTATCCTAGCAACTGCTGCAAAGGTTTCTTCAAAACCAATACCTTCCACTTGAGCATACCCTTTGCACACTAAAGTTGCTTTATGTCAGACTATCTTACCTTCTTCATTCATCTTGTTCGAGTAGACCCATTTAATACCTATGACATTCTTGTTTGCTGGTCTAGGAACCAGTTCCCAAGTGTGATTTTTCTCAATTTGTCTCAATTCTTCATCCATGGCATCTACCCAATTCTCACTTTTTCTAGCATCATCAAAAATTTTGGGCTCTACTTCAGTCATGAGACATAAATTTACCTACTCACTTTCCCTGGCTAATCTCCTTATGGTATGCACACCTTCATTTCTATCTCATATGATCTATTCTTCTGGATGATTCTTTTGAACATACCAATTGGGGATCTTGTTTGGTGCATTTTCTACCAATCCATTTTCAGGTTGTTCTTCATATTCAATATCTGATTCATCAATATAAGGTGCTAGTGCATAGTTTCCTCTATGTGAGTCTTCATATATTCTCACATTGACACTCTCAACTACCCTTCCTAATCTCTTGTTGTAGCATTTGTAGACTTTACTATTGGTTGAGTATCCCAAGAAGATTCCTTCACTCCAAGAATAAAAAATTCCTAATCCATCAACATCTCTTTTGATGAAACACTTCCAAACACTCTAAAGTGCTTGAGTGAGGGTTTCATTTCATACCACAACTCATAAGGAGTCATTCTACTATTCACTCTTAACTGTACCCTGTTTAATGTGCAGACTGTAGTGTGAAATTCTTCCTTTCAGTATATATCTGGTATGTTGGCCTCATTCAACATATTCCTAGCTATCTCCTTCAGTGTTCTATTTTTCCTCTCTACCACTGCATTTTGTAGAGGTTTCCTTGCAGCTAAATTAAGTCTTTGGATTCCATATTTCTCATAGTAGTCAACAAACTCATTGGAAGAAAATTCTCCACCCTGGTCTGATCTTAAGCATTTTACCCAGTATCTACTTTCATTTTCTACCATCTTCTTAAAAATCTTGAATCTCTGAAATGCTTGTGACTTATCATGCAAAAAGGTTACCCAAGTCATTCTTGAGTAATCATCTATGAACAACATGAAATACGTTTCTCTGGGCAATGCTCTTGTCCTTGTTGGCCCACATAAGTCTGTATGTATCAACTCCAAAGGTCTTGAGATGTTATATTCTTTTATTTTAAAGTTGGCCTTTGCTTTCTTACCTCTGACACATTCATCATAGAATGTGCTTGTCGGTCTTATGATCTAAGGTATGTTTCTCACATACCGGTTCTTTCTTATCTTAACCAAATTGTCAAAATTCACATGGCCTAGTCTCCGGTACCACAACCAGCTTTCATCAATGTGTCCTATCATGCATTGAGACTCATAGCATTCCTTCTGATTGTAGACATTACCCTCTATTCTCTTTTCTTCTTCTACCACCTGACCGATACTCTGCTTTCTTATCTGACAATCGGTAGATTCAAATGAAAAATTGTACCCTTTGTCACACATTTTAATTACACTCATCAGGTTATGATTCAGTCCTTCCACATAGTACACAACATGAGCCTTGATCTTTCCATCAATATTGAGTGTACCCCAACCTTTGATCTTGATGGAGGAGTTGTCACCAAATCGGACTGAACCACCATTCCAATCATCAAGCTTGATGAACTTTTTCTTGTCTCCAGTTATGTGATTTGAGCAACCACTATCAACTACTCATAAATTTATCCTTTTAGCATGTAGAGTAGTTGCACAATTAGGCTAGACTCAGTTTTGTTTTTCTCCTTCTCTACTCAAACCGGTTTCTCTTCTTTACTTCCCTCTTCTATCACCTTGTGTTCTGGTTCTGTTTCTAACTTCTCATCTGGTACTAATTTATTTTTCTTGTTGGTCCTCAACTTACAATACCTTGCTATGTGACAAAATTTTGACACTTAGAACATTTCACATTAGCACTGTAATATGTATTCAATGCATTCTTGTAGGACATTTACATATTAATCCTACATTCATAACTCTTGTGACCAAACTTATTGCAATAATAATATGTGATATTTGTACTTTGTAATGCAAAAAATGAGTTTCTACTCTCAAAACTAGGGTTGACATTCATTTTCCTACAATCTGCTATTCTATGACTAAACTTATTAAATCAGTGACAATAACCATGAAAACTTGGAATGTATTGGTTAGGTTGTCTTGAACCTGCAAATGGTTGCCTCACCGGGGGTCTTATTTTCATGCTGCTAACTCTTGTGAATCCTTCATGATCAATACTTGCATTTCTCCTTGGATCTGCATGTCGGTGCATTTAGTATTGTTTCTAGTTCATTGATTGAGTATACCTATTTATGTGGTGGTATCTAGCAGCATCTGCATATGTCTTCTTGCCGGTATCCTTGCTTACCATAAATGTCTTCTTCTCTTCACCTTTATTTGAAGAAATGAATTGTATCTCCTTATCAGACGTGTCTTTGATGTTTGAACTTTGACCTTGAAAAACTAAGCCACAAGTATCTTTAGATTTCTTTTTTTTTCTCAGCATCTTGTCCAGGGCTTCAGTGATGCCTTCATATTTTCTTCTCACTTATATTTCTTTCTGACTTTTCTCTAAGTCCTTCTAGAGTTTCACTATTTTTGCTTCCATATTTTGATGTTCCTTTTCCTTTTCACCCAGACTGGTACTAGTGACTTCACACATCCTCTTGGCCTCTTCCAGCTAGAGGTTTAGATCTGCAATATTTTTCTTGGACTCTTGAAGAGATTGCTCCAACAACTCTTGTTCTTCAGTTGCAACCCTTTTTACCTTGTTTAAGTCTCTTCTTGTTTTCTTTAGCTCATCTAAGGTACTAATGAGCTTTGCTTCAAGATCTACTTCTCCTTCTTGCTCTAACTTCATCTCCACTATAGTAGTCATTTGAGGCACTTTCCTCATCGGTGGTATCATTTTCATGTGTGTAAAGACTACTCTATTTCTGATAGCCTCTTTTACCATGTCGATAGACATTCTTCTTTATATCCTTACTATATGATCTGCTACTACTTGATTGATCATCTTCATTCTTATCACGATAAGGACATTTATCAATGAAATTTCCAATCTTTGCACATTTGAAACATTTCAAAGGCAGCTTGCCTTTGTATGTGCCTAAACCTGTCTTTAGTTTTCTCACAAAGTTTGCTATGATTTTATCAAAGTCTTCACTAGATGCATCATGAGTAGATTCTTCTTTTCCTTTTCTTGATGTCTTGAATGCAGCTTCTTTCTTCATAGCATCAGTACCAGTAGTCCGCATCTTATCAGTAGTTATGGAGGCATACAACTCATCCATTGTAAATAATTTCATATCTTTTGCTTCTTCTATTGCTGAGACCTTTGTATCATACCTAGATGTAAGAGATATAAGTACTTTCTTCACTACCACCTCATCTTTTATTTCTTCTCCAATCCCTTTAATGGTGTTTGTTGTTTCATCAACCCTTTGGAGATAGTCAAAAATCTTCTCTTCATCTCTCATCTTCAAACCCTCAAGTTGTGCTCTCAATGTCTACAACTTGGCTTCCTCGACTTTAGCAGCGCCTTCAAATATATTTTGCAACTTATCCCAAGTCTCCTTGGCAGAGGAGCATTGCATGACTTTAACAAACTCATTATCAGACAACCCACTAAAAATGGCATTCTTTGCTTTAGCATTGTTCTCATATTCCCTCTTAGCATCTGGATCAATAGAGGGATTATGAGGGATTGCATACCTGTTTACAACCAAGATCCATACATCACAGCCTCGAGAGGACAAATAGGTTTCCATTCTTCTACTCCAAAATGAATAGTTGACACCATCAAACATAGGAGATTTTGAGGAGGTAGATTCATTTCTTGTCATTGTGAACACTTGACAGGATCAACCCAAGCTAGAGAACGCTTTTGACAAAACAAGGTACCTTGGATCTAATACCAAATTTTGGATACAATGGATCACTAAGAGGTGGTGAATCAATGATTTAAACTCTTTTCCTTCAACAAGGAGATACCGGTAACATATAAAACAAACTGAGTGATAACCGGTAACTTAAACAGTCCAAGCAGGGTGTGTGAAAGGACTTGCTAAAACATTAACATAACACATGCATAAGAATACATCACACAACAATAGATATATACAAGGAAAACTCAATATGAGAAAAACCTTGGTGAGAAAAGCTTCTTGAGATCTTCTGCTCCAATCAACCTCACAATGAAACTTTGATTACAATATTTAGGGCACCAACCCTTGATTTATGAGCACCAACTCAAAGGAGCACCAACCCCTACATAAATTATAGGCTACAACCTAAAGGAGCTACAAACTCTGACACTAAGCTACAACTTAGTAAAAACAATATAAAACTCAGATATTCAAATGAAATCACTATTGCAAATGAAGTTTTGTAACCTTACAATATTATCCTCTCTTAGTTTCAACCTTACCAGTCTATATTCTCGCCACCCACTCTGCAATTTGACTTTTCTCATCACTTTTGTAAGTCCCCTCTAACAATGTCTTAACTCCTCAGCTCACACTTGATCACTCTTTATTGAGTACCACTTTTACTGGCTTGTCACCTCTTTTTTCTAGTCTTACTCTACCGATTTGTTCCTTACACTGGTTTGTGCTTCTCCTTCTCGATCTGGTCTTCACTCATTAAACACTTCAAGAGTTTATCTCTTCATATTTCAGATAACAATTTCACACTTACCTTCACTCTGCAGTAGTAGCAATCACAGTCTCAAGTCATCATATTTAAACTTGAGCTTTCCCGCCAAGAAACAATCTGAGCTTAGGGCGATTACGGTTTCCTTCTCCCAACCAGATCTACATAAGATCCAATCCAATTTTCCTTGGATCAATCACCTATACTCGAGGAATGCATATGTACATGTTTTCCAACATCATCCAATGCATATTTGCTAAACATAGCAATCTCATCCATTATTTTATGCCTTGAAATCTATCAACCCATTTACAGTCTAGTTGTTTCCTTCTCAAGGTCATCTTGTAGTCTAATTTTTTTTCTTTGATCAAGGTACAAACTACTCCCTACTCTTTTTTTGTCATTCTTTCTTCCTCGAATTGCATTAATCTGTTATCATCCCGTTATTTGTGGATGTTTCATTAATATCGACTCTATTTCAATAACCATGTCAATAGAACTTCACTGACCTATACATGATTGTCATCTCAGCTCCACATGGCATCACAATGGTCATACATTCAGCCGACTGATACAAAGTCAGTTTATACTAAAACAATCACCAAACTCATCCCGGTACAAGCCCTTACTAGTGAGTCCTATTGCTCCTGCTAATCAGTGGTGCACACTACACCGGTAGCACGTCTTCACCTCTGGTGGTTTGTGATCACTTTAACATTCTACCTCTTCATGATAAGTAGGTAGTCAACCTCTACATCAGTTTATGCTCTACCGGTTATCACTCAACATGCTAACACACACATGCATCTCACTTCATACTGGTGAAGTCACTGATAGTCTCAATAACTACTTTTCTTCCACCATACTAGATGAAAAAACTTCATGTTAATCTTCTCAATACCTTATTTGTCTTTCACCATACCAGCGGTTCACTCTTCTTTATACCGTATGACATACCTCTACTTGTAGCCTGCGTGCACTATTGGTAGTCTACATGCACTACTATTGTTGCATGTCTGCCCTCTGTGACCATATTCACTATGCATACCTATTGATGTTTTCACCTCATTATTTATGACAATGAATACACCTTTTACTGGTGAATGTTATATCTTTTGGTATTATTACTGAGATGATCTTATTGATATTCGATGGAAACATTATGATAGTGAACTTGTGATTTTAATATGGATTTCTTCCTTTTGTAGTAGTATTGTCAAACACTCTTGACTCGGTACTTTGATCGTAGTAATGATAAATTGTCTCACAACCTCTACATCCATATCTACTATGAGATCTTGTGAATGTTGTAGTATATGGACTGCCCATTGTATTTTTGTAGAAAATCTTTGTTAAACTCTATGTTATCAATGTATCTTGGACTATCTAACTATGAAAGGCATTCTCTAAAACTTATTTTAGTGCTCATTTGATGTACTTCAATGTATGTGAGTTGTGTATAAATATGTGTTGTTATGAGTAATGATTATCTTCCATGTGCACTGTGTATAGTATCTTTTATATATGAATGGGAAAGTATTTCAATTCTTTGTACTAGCATTCATTGTTTATGTTCATGAATCATTGATCTCTTATTGGTGACTGCTGACTCAGTGAGTACATAAGAGTCTCTGCTACTATAACCTCATTGTGTGTTGCACTATTCTTTATTTGATAATCAACTCCTTTGAGTGCCTTTGATTTAGGAGATATAATTTTATCTACTTGTACACTCACTTTCATTCGATGATTTGATTCTATTATGTGCTAGTTTCTGTGCTAATAGGTTTGGGTACAACTCCTTTTAGGGCTTATGTATTTACTGACATCTTGTATATGAGTGTTCTAGCACCACTACTCAATATGTTGAGCTCAACCACTTGGGGTGCCCATTTTAACCCACATACTTGATATTTTATAAATGAAAACTTATATCCGCACATGGAAAAAACAAGTTAGATAAAACGTGATACTTGTTGTTTACTCATGGCACTTTCTCTGTATTGATTCCTTGTCTCTGATTCTTCCATTGTAATAGTTGTAGACATATATTTTGATATTCTTGTGTAGATAGGCTATGTATTCTGATGAATTTCAGTGTAAAAGTATAGTTATCCTCATTGCTCTAATGTATTTTTCCAATTCTCTTGCAAGTAGTGATGAAATGAGATTGAAAGTTGCTAAAGATGGAAGAGTACATAAATAATCAACCACTTTATCAAGATCAGACTCATCATTTGAGGCAATGCCGGGTCACCCTACTATCATTCTCATTCTTCCATTTGTTCATATTATAGCTTAGCTGAATAATTGTATTATAATATATACCTATAGCTATGTTAGCTATTCCCATGGATTGTGTGGGACACGTTACACATTTTCTCGTAATAAAATCTATTTCGATGCAATCTTTTTTTATCATTTGTTTTAAAATATTTGCATATGTAAAATTAATTTTGGCCTTTAAATCATAACATGCAAAATAAAGAACTTTGTGAAAAAAATTTGCATACCTTCTCCAATTGCACTATGTAAAGCTTGTAACAAGCCACCAAAATTTGTGTACCTTCCTCCAATTACACCTTCATCTACAACATAATAACAATTCTTCTGGTTCCTAAACTTCTAGTTATACTTATAAAGCTTATCATACTTTTCATGCTTCTTATATCTATCATTCCTATCATGCTTATCAAATTATCATGCATGCCATACTTAGCCATTATCTTTGGGTATCTAGAAGCAAAATATCATATCTTATTACAAGAAAAACATTTCAAGGGAAACTTTCCATCATACTTATGAGAACCTTTAGGCAATCTCTTGGTAATTAATGCGTCAAGCTCATCAATCTCTCCTTCTTGCTCTGCTATCTCTCTTCTTTCACTTTAATATATGGATATCCCACACTCATCAGGATCATATGTCTGCTTACTAGATATACTTGTTAATTCTCTAAATGTTGTCTCAGACTTTGCATGTGATTCTCTAAATTTGCTCAGCTCAATGCAACAAGTTATTGAACCAACACATCTCTTGTCACTATAGTCACACTCTGGATCTCATCAATTGCGGCAACCTTATGTTTATAAGAAGGAGGCAAAGATCTTAGAACCTTAGCAAAAATCTCATTTTCCTCGATCTTTTTACCAACACATCTGATACCAAGGATGAGTTCATTCACCTTTGCCATGTATGAATGTATGTTCTCATCTTCTCCCATCTTCAATGTCTCATACTTTCCTCTCAAACTCTAAAACTTAGACATTTTCACTTGATTATCACCTTCTTATAGGATCTCAAGCTTCTCCTAGATTTTATGTGCAGTTTGAAGTCCCATTACATTTGTCATATCAGAATCAGTCAGGGCACTAAGTAATGCTTCCTTCACTCTTATGTTATATTCAACTTCCTAACCTCATCAGGAGTAGACGGTCCATTGTGAGGAACAACATAGGCATTCTTAGTAATGTTCTAGTAATCCTCTCTAAGACATTTCAAATGCACCTCCATCCGGCTCTTCCATACAGTATAGTTATTTCCATAAAACCTTAGACTATTCTTCTTGAAAAGGATACCTTGAGTTGTCATCCTAGATCTCCTCAAACAATTGTGCTTCTACTAGATGATCTAGCTCTGATACCAAATGTTAGTAGCAATCAAGAAGGAAGACTAAGAGGAAGGGGTGAATCAGTCTTCAACATAATATAAAACTTTAAGAACAATAATAGATCTGCCAAACTGCAGCAATAGACAAATAAGAAAATTAACATCATAACGTACAACACTAAGATTTTTGACGTGGAAAACCTGGTTAAGGGAAAAACCAGGATGGGAACCTACCCACAGTAACATGATACTCTACAGTAGTATGTGATAATATTATAATGGAGAATGCACATTCTTTTAGGCACACTACCAAGAGGTCACTTCTCAAAAGATATTTACTCAAAAGGTTACAACCCTTAGGGAAGTCTCACTGACTTACAATATGATTCAGACTACAATCTAGAATAAATGAGCTACAATGATAGCATCTACAAATGCCTAGTGATAGTTCTGGTTAAGCACATCTGTCTACTCTGCAAAACCAATGTCATCTCAACACTTCACTAAATGATAAATCTCTTATTCACACATTCACCTCTCTCTGATAATGCAAACACAATACCAATACTCAAATTACATGAATATCTCACCTATATATACAAATCATCAACCTTAATAACAAGGTCAGCTAAACCCTCAACCCACAACTCATAATTATAAAATTACATTACATGATACAAAGATCTATCACCATACCAATATAATTATTTGCATTACATATCATGGACCTAATTGAAATTCCCAAATGATCACATCCACCACAAATCATGCCAAGATCAAGTGTAATATGCTACACCACCAGAAATACAACATAACACAAAAATCAACATTTCTTCATAGAAATCACTAAAAAATCACACAAGGATCAATGTGGATCACCAAAAAAAATAGGACACGACTAGGAAACACCATCAATCATGTTAGAATCATCTAGAATAGTTACACCGATGCCACTTTTCAAATCTTCATTTGTCAACATCTAGAAGCTCAAGAACACAACTAATAAATAATTGTCATGAAGAAAGATAACTTGCAGGGAACCAAATAATGAACCATTTGAAATGAAGATACACAAGATTATCCAGAACAATATCCCAAAGTCTTAGTATGAGATCTGATCACACCAAAATATACTAGAGGAAATACCAGATTCTGCAACATAGTGATTAGCAAAACCAAACTACAAAACTAGATCATAAAATCTTACCAATCTAATCAAAATAAATCACATGAATTTGTTGAAATCAATGACAACAACATATACTAGAGGTAGAAATGAACAATCATATCCAACATATTAGTCTTAAGAGCTTAACATGATTCTGGTCTCTTGGGTTAATTCATATCAACCAATAAATAGAGAATTAGAAGTTAGGGGTTTTGAGGTCGATTCTAGATAGTTGGCTTATAGCTATTTTATTTATGATCATCAATTTATTAAAGAATGAGAGTTTGAATCTTTTTTATATCAATTAAAAAGAAAAGCGGTGAGAGAAACTGTTGACAACATTACTGATAGTAATGAATGACTTCTTTTGGAGACCTTAAGAATGGACATAGAGTAAGAAATGAACACAATGTGTTGGTATATTGGCATAACTGTTGATGATATTGATGAACCGGTATAAGGACTATTATTGATTATTTAGTTGATGTTGATCATTTGGTGGAATTGATTATTTGTTGCATTGATGTTTTGTCATTGATGTCAACATTAGCTATTTGGATGCTCTACCGACACCCTTCTGGTCTGGTAGGTTGAGTGGTTTTTGGTTAACTTGGATCTGACATGATCTTGTTGACTTTGGTATAATCTGGTGATGGAATTTGCTTGTTCATGATACTCTTACTCTTATTTGGTCAGTTGGTTTTTGTCTGGTGATTGGATACTATTCTTCTTACTCAGAAGATTTGTTTTTGGTTCCGACGAGGGTTTCACCAATAGAGCTTTTGGTGGAGATCTTTGATGCATTGCATAATTGGTATTGGTGCAACATCTAATGGAATTTCAGGATGTTGTTGGTGATCATGTTCGAGACTTGGCATTTGCAGATCATTGCTAAAGCGTGTGGACCTATACTTGGTCCTGGTTGATCTAGGTTATGGACTTGTATTAATATAACATGTGGATAGGACCTATTGTTGTATTTTTGGGATGTCTTATGTGTTGGATATTATTTGTTTTTGGTCTAGAGATGACATGGTTTGTAATTATGTAATTGGTTTATTATTTGGTAGCCAACCTGATTGTTTATGATCAAGGGTTTGTAAAAATAAGATATAAGATCTCATTGTAGATCATCATGATTATTGTAAGAGGTCATGGTCAAGGAATGAAATGTGCAAATAATGTAATATTATTTAGGCAAAGGAGTTTGTCTATCATTAGAGATTGAATTGGGTTTATAGAAGAGGATTTAGTCCTTCAGTATTGAGGTTAACCAGAATCGTACTCAAGCATTGGAGATGCTATCTTTTGCAGTTCAACAGTTCTTTGGATTGTAGTCTGGATTTGTATGCAGTTAGTGAGACTCCTTTTGTAATGAGCAGCGTGCTCTAGGCTATTGGCTTTCCTGCAAGTGAAGGGCCCTTTATTGTAAATTCACATAATTACTGCAGAAGTATTATTTGACTGTGGGTATTCTTCCCACCATGGTTTTTCCCTTTACCGGGTTTTCCACTTAAAAATGTTGGTGTTGTGTGGATGTCTTTTATTCTATGATTATTGTTTAAGCTTAATTGGATTAACTGCTATTCTAGTATTATAGTTTTGGGTTTCGGTATTCTTGTTTTAAATTGCTAATGCTTTTGATAATCTATGACAACTGATTCACCCCTCCCCCCTTAGTTGTCTTTTGGTTATCTAAATTGTCTAACAATTGGTATCAGAGCTTTGGTCCTCTTTGCAAAAAGATTAACCGCTTGAGGAAGATCGCATGGCAACTAACCATTCAATTTCATCCAGTTCTTCTAGAGGTATCTTTTGAAGGGATATATTGAGGCTTGAAGGAAAAAATTATACAATAAAGAAGATTTGGATGGAGACTCATTTGAGATGTCTTGGCAAGTAGATCTAGGAGATCACATAGAATGTTGTCAGACCCTTTAATCTAGGATTTGGCAATCCTCCTCTGGAAAACCTGGACAAGGAGCTTGAGAAGGATTGTAGAGTAAGAGAAGCCCTCTTGTGTGCACTTTTTTATCAACAAATAATGAGACTAACTGACAAATCATCTGGAAAGACTATTTGGGATAAGTTACAGACTCTTAATGAAGGTGACCCTATAGTAAAGATTGCTAAACTTCATGGTTACTGGGTGAGATATGAAAACCTGAAGATGGAAGAAGATGAAAGGATTACAACATTTATGGAAAGGGTAAATGAGATTGTTATGGGAATTCAATGTTGTGGTGGAACTCTGAGCAAAGATGAGATTGTTTATAAAGTCCTGAGAGCCCTATCACTGGATTATAAAATAAAGGCTACTACTATTAATGAGTTGAGAACAATGGCTAGTACATCTGTCAATAGAGATACTTTGGTTGGGAAACTATCTTCTTTTGAGCTTGAGTAATTTTGACCTTCTAGATCTATGAAGACTGAACCTACTTTTCATGCATCTACATCTACAACTAGTAAGCAAGAATGAAGAACTTTATATGCAAAAGAATTAGAATACATGAAGAGAGAAGATGATGAGTTTGAGCAACTTGAAGCACTATTTTCTAGAAGATTACCTGAAGGACTAGAAGGAAGTAAGTATGAAGGAAATACACCTTTTAAATGTTTTGCATGTAATAAGATTGGTCATTTTGCATCTAGATGTCCTGAAAGGGGTTCAATATTTGAAGAAAGAGTTTAAAGATCATTTAAGCCTAACCCTAGATATCAAAACAAGTATAGATTCAAGAAAAACAGAGACAAGTCATGCTACATAGAGGATGAGGAAGGCATTACTGATTCAGATGATGAACCAGTAGAAGAATCTGGTAGTAGATCTGCCAATGGGAAGGAATGGGTATTGTTGGCTAGCAAGAAAGATGATCTGACACTAGAAGAGAATGTACCTGAGGAAAAGGCAGTTGTTGCTAAAATTGAGGATAAGGATGAATGGGTAAACTGATTGTGGTTGTTTACATCATATGCTTGGAGATAAAGGGAAGTTTCTGTCTTTGCAAGAAATTGTTGGTGGACTAGTTAGATTTGGAGATTACAAGGCATGTATGATCAAAGGAAAAGGAACTATATCATTGGATAGTAAGAACAATACTGACAATGTTTACTATGTTGAAGGTTTGAAGCATAATCTTTTGAGTGTAGGACAATTGGTAGATAAGGGATTTCAATTATAGTTCAAGGATGGAGAATGCAAAATTATTAATAGAGTTGGCTTGGAGATTGCAACTGGTACATAGACACAAGGTAACATATTTCATTTGAACTCTAGTGAGAAGACATGTTTGATTACAAATATTGAGGATATTTGGTTATGGCATAAAAGGTTGTGTCATGTGAATTTTGATTGCATTGTAAAGATCAGTTCAACTAAGGTTGTTAGAGATATACCTAAGATTATGAAGCCCTATAATCCAGTATGTGAAGAATGTCAAATGGGTAAACAAGTCAGAACCTCTTTTAGGAGTGTACAAGATAAATCAAATTATGTTCTTGATCTTATTCATACTGATTTGTGTGGCCCTGCTAGAGTTAAAAAATTTCATGGTGATAGATATTTTATGCTAATCATTGATGATTAGTCTAGAATGATGTGGGTTACTTTTTTGAAAGAAAAATCTGAAGCATTTTAAAAGTTTAAAATATTTAAGGCTAAAGTGGAAACTGAGTCAGGATTAAAGATTAAATGTTTGAGATCAAATCATGGTGGATAATTCACATCCGAGGATTTTAATAGCTTTTGTGACAAGCATGATATAAGAAGACAGTTTTCTGCTCCCTCGACACCTCAATATAATGTAGTTGTGGAAAGGAAAAATAAAACTATCTTGGATGCTGATAGAACAATGATGATGGAAGCTAATCTACCTCACATCTATTGGAGAGAAGTACTTAGTATAGTGGTTTACACATTCAATAGAGTACATATCAAAGGAGAAACCAGTAAGACACCTTATGAATTATGGTTTGGTAATACACCTACAGTTAAGTATTTCAGATTTTTTTAGTAGTAAATGTTATATCAGAAGAGTTGATATTATTGGTAAATTTGATCCTATAAGTAAATAATAGATATGGTATAACAAGAGAATTGTAGAAAATAGTGTAGAGTGCTAATGTTATAACAAGAGATTATATCTGAACCGGTAGCACCTTTACTAGAATAGAGAGTTGAACTAGTTACTCTAAGAACATTAGAGAATTCTACAATAACAAAAGAACAAGGAAGAGGAACAAAGAGTCAGAAGACTCCTAGGTATGCAAGATTGAATCATTTTGAAGATCAAATCATTAGGGGTAAAAACAATGGAGTGATGACAAGAAGAAGACTGGCAACTAATGAGGTATGTTTAATTTCACAAGCTAAACCAGTATCAGTAATTGAGGCATGTAAAGATGAATTTTGGCTAAAATAAATGGAGAAAGAATTAGATCGGATTGAGAAGAGTAATACATGGACTTTGGTTCCCCGGCCTAAAAATAAAAATGTTATTGGGACTAAATGGGCTTTTAGAAATAAATTGAATGAGGATGGACAAGTAATAAGGAATAAGGCTAGATTGGTTTGTAAAGAATATTCTCAGAAGGAAGGAATTGATTATGACAAAACTTTTGCACCTGTAACTAGGATTGAAGCTATAAGATTATTTCTTGCCTATGCTTCTTATAAAAAATACAAGGTCTATCAAATGGATGTTAAATGTGTATTCTTGAATGGGGATATTGATGAGGATGTTTATATTGAGCAACCTGATGTTTTTTCTCTATCAGATGATATTGATATGGTTTGCAGGTTAAGGAAATCTTTATATGGATTGAAACAAGCACCTAGAGCTATGTGTGCAAGGTTGGATAAATATCTTTTGAAGCTTGGTTTTACTAAGGGTAGTGCTGACAGTAATTTATATTATAAAATCACTTATGATGATATACTTATTGTTGAAGTATTTGTTGATGACATTATTTTTGGAGATGAAGATAAATTATGCATAGAATTTTCTAGGAACATGGAGAAAGAATTTGAGATGTCTATGATTGGTGAGTTAAATTTTTTCTTAGGTTTGCAGATTACTTAAACTGACAAAGGTATTTTTATCTATCAAACTAAATATGCTAAGGAATTTTTGAAGAAATTTGGTATGGGAGATTCTAAACTGGTAAGTACACCTATGGTTAGAAGTGAGAAATTGATAAGGAAAGATGTTTCTGCAGTGATAAATCCTATAAGATACAAATCTATGATTGGAGGTCTACTTTATTTGACTCAGACTAGGCCTGACATTATGAATGTTGTTTGTATTATTTCAAGATTTCAAAGTGATCCTAGAGAAAATCGTGAGATGGCAGTGAAAAGGATCTTTAGACACTTGCAAGGTACATCAAAATATGGTTTATGGTAGCCCAAGAATGATAAATTTACATTATGTGCATATAGAGATGGTGATTGGGCTAGAGATGTTGATGACCAGAAAAGTAGTTCCAGTGGAGCTTTCTTTCTTGGAAAGAAGCTGGTTTCATGGGTCACCAAGAAACATTCATGTACTTCTTTATCTACTGCTAAAGTTGAGTATGTTGCTGCTGCTACTAATTGTACACAAGTTTAATGGATGAAGAAAATGGTGAAGGATATAAAGGTGGATTGTGATGCACTAGTAGGTATTCACTGTGATAACTATGTTGCTATTGATATATCAAAGAATCTAGTATTTCATTCTAAGATAAAGCACATATCTATCAAGTATAATTTTTTTAAGGAGAAGGTGGAAGAAAATGAAGTTAAACTAGTTTATATGAACACTAAAGAACAAATTATAGATATGTCCACTAAACCTTTATCCAAGGAATAATTTGAGTACCTAAGAAATAGATTTGGGGTTTATGCCCCTTCAGTAGAGACTTCATTGATAATGTTTGGCATCAGTCCGATATGAATTATTAGAGATACTATTCATTTCGGCACTGATGTGGGATGCTACTACTCAGGGGGAGTAGTCTTCTTTGAGATTTAGAGGCTTATGTTTTTTCTTTGATATTTTTGTTAGATTTCTAGCATTGATGTCAAAGGGGGAGAGATAGTGATTTGAAAAAGAAATTTAGAGCTTGTACAGATATATTATTCAAAGAGGGAGATACATTGATATTCAGAGATATATGAAGGACATTGTTGGTTGTCTTGAATAGGGGGAGACTTGTTTGGCCTTTCTTGGTACTTAGATGTTTTTCACAACTAGTGTTGCAATCAATGCAAAAGGGGGAGTTTATTGGCCATTTGGTGGAATTGATTATTTTGTGCATTGATTTTTTGTCATTGATGTCAATGCTAGCTATTTGGATGCTTTACCGAAACCCTTCTGGTCTCGGTAGGTTGAGTGGTTTTTGGTTAAATTCGATCCGACATGATCCAGTTGACTCTAGTATAATCTGGTGATGGAATTGGCTTGTTCATGATAATCATACTCTTATTTGGTCAGTTGGTTTTGGTCTGGTGATTGGATGCTATTATGCTTACTCAGAAGATTGGTTTCTAGTTCCAGTGAGGGTTTCACCAATAAAGATTTGGGTGGAGATCTTTGATGCATTGCATAAATGGTGTTGGTCGATCTTCTAATGTAGTTTTAGGATGTTATTGGTGGTCCTATTCAAGACTCGGCATTTGGAGATCATTGTTGAAGCGTGTGGACCTATACTTAGTCCCAATTGATCTAGGTTATGGACCAACAGTAATGTAATGTGTGGATAGAACCTATTGTTGTATTTCCAGGATGTCTTATGTGTTGGATATTATTTGTTTTTGGTCTAAATCCAACATGGTTTTTAATTATGTAATTGGTTTATTGTTTGGTGGCGGACTTAATTGTGTATGGTTGAGGGTTTGTATAAATAAGATATAAGATCTCATTGTAGATCATCATGGTTATTATAAAAGGTCATGGTCAAGGAATGCAATGTGCAAATAATGTAATATCATTTAGGTAGAGGATTTGGTGTGATGATCATTCAACGACTGTAATTGATTTGTAATTGATTGTAATGATCCATATGATGATCTTTAATGAGTTGTAAAGATTTGTGGCATTCTATGATGTAAATATTAGGGTTTTGTAACCAAATAAGTTGTAAAGTCTATTTAGGGTAAATCTGTGATGATTTACCATGTCGGTGATCAAACAAAGAGTGTGTGGCCAAACCAGTGTGTGTGTCTGCAAGAGAGAATAATACTAGAAAATAAAAGGATCTATACAAGAAAGAGTATTATTTTCATATCATACATCTTTTGTTCCCTAACACTTACAAAGGACTCAAAATCCCTTAATCGGGTAGGTCCTGACACGCCTGATTGTATAAATCCCTTAACCAGGTGACCCATTAGCTTGGGTTCTAAATCCTTTCACAAGGTTAGTTGTAATAGAGTAAATATCCTAATAGGTTTGAGGTAAATCCCTTAACTGGGAGACTCCTTAAAAGGTTTTCTCCTAACTGGGCTAGGCTCCTAACAGAGCACATTCTGAAAGAGTGCAAAAATCTTAAGGGTACCAATTCCCACCGTGGTTTTCCCATTTGGGTTTCCATGTGAAAATCCTAGTGTTCATGTGTTGCTTGATTTGTTATGTGTTGAGTTGATATCTTTCAATTGCATGGATGATATGGAACACTAAAATGAGCAGTTTGATAAATGTGATTAGCAGTATGATTTTAGCTGTTACCGGTACTGTTTATGAGTTGTTTTAAAGAAATGTAACATGGTGGCTATTAAATTTTTAAATTTTATTGTTATTACTGATTCACCCCCCCTCTCAATAATAACTAGTTCCTCACAAATAACACAATGATCCCTAAAAAGAGGGGGAAGCTCTTGGGAGATGCAAGTGTATTGATTTTTCCTAGATGGGATTTGAAATCTGCTTTGGTATTTGATAATTTTCTACACAATAATGGTGAAAAACACAAATTCAATCCAAAAGGGGTAAATCAAGTATTCATTAAATTAGGATAAAACATAGATGAGCATGCACTTTGTGTGTGGGCTCTGTTTCCATGACACAAGAAGCCTCTAATCATGGATACTGAGAATATTTTGGACATGTTATTAGTTTCAAGGCGGGAGAGGTGGATCCTATAGCTACTACTGATTTGGGAATTAACATAGCCAAGTTGAATAAGGATAAAACTCAACTTATTGTGAAGGAGAATGATTCTCTCAGGTCCTGGAATGAGAGGTTTGTTAGGGAAATTGAGCTATTGAAGAATTAGTTGAATACAACAGGAAAACACCCTTCTAAACCAAGGATTAAAACAATCAATTGAAAGAATAAAACCAACAGTTAAGAAGTCAATTGATTATTGCTAAATCAGATACATTATGTTAGTATTCACTCAAAAAGGTTCAAAGCTATGATGATATGGATAGACAAGTGCTAGAATACATGCTCAAAACTAATCTTTCTATCATAGAGAATGAAAGGTTGGATAACTGATTGAAAAAAGTGTTGGTATTTCAATAGAAAGAAGATTGTTGGCATTTCAATAAGGATATTGAGAAGGTTGTTGGAGATTATTGATATAACTAAAGAAGGATGATTACTGTCTCAATAATATTATTTTGTCATTGATGTCAAGAAATTGATTTTTTGATTCAGTATGATGTTGCCATATCTTGAGAAGTATGTTTTGATGAGTATTAAGAGGTCGATAAGTGACACAGAAAGAATGTGATAATGAAGGTGAGAAATAAGTAATTCAATGGGCAACTATCACCGAGTTAGACAATGATGAGATCACATTGTTTTGATTGTTTTGATATCCTACATATGTTGTTGATTATAAGTTTAATACTGTACTATGTCACCATGCAAAGAACCTAGTCGGTAAACCCTAAGGTTATCAATATCAGTTAAAGAAGGCAGAATGTCTACCGAGTGAAGTTTAGTATTAACCAAGTAACAACCGAGTTATAATAGATCACATTGGATGAATAAAAGCACTATTTAATGAAGGATGCTAATGAGGTGGAGATGAATAAATGATTGGTATGTCACGCAATAAGTTTGTTAAGAATCTACAAATATGGAATATCAAGAGGAAGATCTACAGCACAGATTGAACCGCAATAACCTAGCACAAGTTCCAAGGAAGGAATGCAAGTTCCAAGGTGAGGTAAAACATTTTTCTGATCGAAGGATACATTGAACCTAGTCAAGTATGATGATCTGATGGCTAAGTGTGATCATGGGAAATGTGATCAAGGAGATTAAGTGGTTAGAAATTGTTTATAAATAAGGAATTGTTGATGAACAATGCATGCGGGCAAATGTAAGCATAATGATGCTATAGTAATGTTTACCAAGCACAGAAGCTTGAAGATCTAATTGAGATGCCCAACAAGCCCAACAAGGGACAAGATAAGTCTTATGACAAGATTGTTTTGAGCAAATAGAATCTGGTTTAGCATTTCAGATGTGAAGTTGTAGATATATTTTATTACTATTATTTATCTTGTAAGTGACTGAAAATCTCTTAACTGATTGGACCTAACATTCTTATTTGTAAATCCTCTACCAAGGTAACATTCTAGTTAAGTGTTTGAAATCCTTTGACAAGGTCACTTCTAACAAAGTGCAAGATTCTAACAGATCTAAGGGAAATCGCTTAACCGGGTCACATCTAACAATGTGTTTGTAATCTTTAATAGGATTTGCTTTTAACCAAGCATACTCTAGAAGGGTATATTTCTTAGTGGGTCCAAAATCCCATAGTGGTTTTTCCCTATTTTGGTTTCCACGTTAAATCTGGTGTTATATGTGTTGTGATGTTATCTGTTCATGAGTTTGAATGTTTTACAGTTTTGGATATATATTCTGAAGTATAAGCTACTGAGGTTGAATCTATTGAATATATTGGAGATTAAGTTTGTATGATTCACCCCCCCTCTCTCATCTTATTAAATATTGGCATCAAAGCTTTACAATTGGTATTTGAGCTTTACAATTAGTATCAGAGCTTTGGACTTTGGAAGAAAAGTTTCGAGGTACTTGAGGCAAAGATCTGAAGATGTATAAAAGGGATGCACCAAAGGTGAACAAGTCAAGTTTCTCCACATGGCAGAAAAGGATGAAGTTGCACTTATTAGGAATTGGAGAATATGCAAAATATTATCTGGAGAATGATTACATTGCACCGAGCACCTACCCAATTACAATGGAAGAGATAAAGGCAAAGAAAGAATATATTCAAACTATGATTGAAATAACATCAGCATTGACCGACTCAGAGTTTAATGATCTAGAAGGCTATAATGATGCAAAGGCAATGTGGTCTAAGCTCATATTTGTGTATGGTGGTGATGAACATGTTCAAAGAGCAAAAGTAGATAGTCTAAGAGGACAACTTGAATCCATTCCAACTTGAATCCATGAGAATGAATGAAGGTGAGAACATAACACAATACAGTACAAGGTTAAAGGAAACTGTCAATCAAATTAAAGGAGCAGGAGGAACTATTGAAGAAAAGGATGTAACAAGTAAGTTGTTGAGAACCCTTCTACCTGCTTACGCCATTCGAGTCTCTACAATCAATGAATTAAGGTTTGTACCAAACATGCCAATCTCTTTAGATGGAACTATTGGTAAGCTACATGCCTTTGAGTTAAGTAGTTTTAATAATAGTGGGTCTTCAGTAAATAAAGTTGAATCTGCATTCAGTTCTTTTCATCTTGGTGAATCTAATGACTATAATGATAGAATGAATAAGTATTCTGAAGGAAATCATAGTGGGCTAAGTGAGAGATTTCGTAAAAACATGGAAGTAGTATGCAAACTATATGAGGAAATTAGAAAGCAAGAAGAGTTTGAAGGACTATTCGCCAGAAGGTTACTGAGAGGCAAAGGTAATTATAAAGGAAAGCTACCTTTGAAATGTTTCAATTGTGATAAAAATAGGACATATGGCTTCTAACTTCCCTATCAAAGAATCTAGTGAAAAGAAAGAATACCGAGAAGACAGATAGAAAGACAATCACTACAGAGGACACCGAGACTTCAAAACGAGAGATAGAAAGACATGCCTAGTAGTTGATGAGGAATCTAACGATGATAAATCTGATGAAATTGAAATAGAGGAAGTTGTTTATGTGGCTATTAAAGATGGATCAGATGAAGAAAGGTATGAAGAAAAATCCCTAATTTCTCACATAAATAATAATGATTCTTGGATCATAGACAATGGATGCTCTCATCACATGACAGGTGATAAACACAAGTTTCTTAAATTAGAAGATTATGATGGAGGTGATGTAAGATTTGGTAATGATGCACCATGTCTCGTGAAAGGTAAAGGTTCTATCATACTTCTTGACAATGCTAAATGTAATGATGTATATTGGGTTGAAGGTTTGAAATACAATTTGTTAAGTGTAGCACAACTAAACAATACAAGATACCGAATAGAATTTCAAAAGGGAATTGTCAAAGTTCATGACAAGCATGGAAAACTAGCTACTACTGCGACTCAAACAAGAGGTAATATATTTCATCTTGACTCAACTCGGAACAAATGTCTATATGCAAAAATAGAAGATACCTGGTTATGGTATAAAAGGTTTTGTCATGTAAATTTTGATAATCTGATCAAAATAAGTAAGAAGCACCAAGTAAGAGGTCTACTGAGCTTGGAAAAACCTGAGAATGCTATGTGTCAAGGATGCCAGATGGGTAAGATGACAAGATCAAGATTTACAAGTAAGTCCTACACTTCTAAAGGAATTTTAGATCTTGTACACATTGATCTTTGTGGTCCCATGAAAGTTCAAAGTTATTATGGTGATAAATATTTCATATTATTTATGGATGATTACTCAAGGATGATGTCAGTTATGTTTTTAAAAGAAAAATCAGAAGCTTTTCAAATGTTTAAATGGTACAAGGCAAGAGTTGAAAATGAAACAGGAAGAGAGCTAAAATGTCTTAGATTTGATAGGGGAGGAGAGTTCACTTCTGATGAATTTAACTTATTCTGCAATGATCATGGTATAAAAAGGCAAGTATTTGCACTAAGAACTCCACAACAAAATGGGATAGCTGAGAGAAGAAATAGATCTATTGTAGATTGTGCCAAAACCCTAATGATTGAAAAGAGGGTACCTCAAACATTTTGGAGAGAAGCAATAAGCACTGTAGTTTACACCCTAAACCGAGTACAACTGAAGAAAGGAACTATGAAGACACCATATGAAATTTGGTATGACAAGAAACCTACTATAAGTTATTTTAAAATCTTTGGAAGTAGATGCTATGTTCACAAAGATGACAGAAATGGAAAGTTTGATCAGAAAAGAAAGGAAGGAACATTTGATGGTTATTCTTCTAGAAGTAAAGCATTTAAATGTCTGATAAAATCATCTAACAAAATAGTCAAAAGTGCAAATGTGAAAATTTATAAATTTTTAGAAAGAAATGATGAAGGAAATTCCAAAGAACCAAAAAATTATGAAGAGTTTGTTTATTTTCAACCGAGCAGTTGTACCGAGAAAGTTGCTAAAGAAAATGAAGATAATATTTAGTTACCGAGTGATGAAGAAGATCATACAGAGCCTACCAAGCCTATATTAGCCAAATATGTCAGAAGAAATCATGCATCAAGTCAGATTATAGGAGATAAGGATGATCCAATGATGAGAAGGAACAAACTGAGACATAACACATGTCTGATATCTGAATTTGAATGGAGAATAGCAAAAGAGGCATTTAACAAAGAAGATTGGATAAATGCTATGATAGAAGAGATTGATCAAATCAAGAAGAATGAAACATGGACATTGGTCCCAAGACTGAAGGACAAAAATGTAATTGGTACAAAGTGGATTTTTAGAAACAAGATAAATGAAAAAGGTGAGGTCATTCAGAACAAAGCAAGACTAGTTTGCAAATGTTATGCTCAAGAAGAAGGAATAGATTATGGTGAGACTTTTGCACCTGTGGCTAGACTTGAGGGAGTAAGAACACTGTTGGCATATGCTGCTTTCAAAAATTTCAAGGTATATCATGTTACTACTTATCAAGTTGCCATTAGTTTTTATATTCAAAGTTGTACTATATACTCTAGTCGGTTAACACTACCAAATCATGCAGTTGGTATACACAGAGAAGTCAGTATGCACAGTCTAGTTGGTTATAAAGGAAAGCAGTCACAGAACGCAGTATACACCGAGTTGTCTACCGAGTATCTTTTTATGACTATCAAGCAGAAAAGATGACACACCGGGTTGATATACACCGAGTGAAACGTGTTACCAGATACATTGAACCTGGACTTGCATATGAAAACGTGTTACAAGATCGAGGCACATCTAACCGTTATCACATTGAAAATTGCATGAGAAGATTGTGTATGATTCTGAGATCAATCTAACCAATGAAATATTTTGTATAGTTATTCATTTGAGGAATCTTGTTTGTAAGATTGAAGCAATGAATTAGATCACCGTCTTAAGAGATCTATTTATACAACATGATTTAAAAGGAGAATGTATGTGTTTAAGAAGACTGTTACACAGACACAAAGGTCACCGAGAAGGTTTTTAGAGAACAGTCGAAGAACAAAGTAAATAGAAGGGTTTACCGAGTTACTATATGGGCTACCGAGGTATGCTATAAGCAAGGTAATCTATTCTGAGCACATAGAATCTGCTATAACATTTCAGATGTAAAGTTGCAGATATTTGTAATGATTTTATTGTAATATTGTGAAGTTGTAAGAGAAATCTTTAATAGGGTAAAAGACTCTAATCAAGTCTATAAATTTTAAAGCCTCTAACCAGGTGCAACATTCAGATTAAATGTTGTAAAATCCTTTAACAAGGTAGATCTAACAGATCTTGTTACTCCTAACAGGGTAAGCTATCAAAAATAGCTAATATGTAGCTCTAACCAAGCACTCTTTATTATTGCAGTAGTGAAGTTGTGGGTGCCATCCCCATCATAGTTTTTCTCTCTAACCAAGAGTTTCTATGTAACCAAAATATATGTGTTATGGAGTGAATCATGTATGATTGTTATCTATTTGTTTTAACTTTATTTTATGTTACTGCACTATTTTGTTTATGCATAACAGTAAAGTTATTATTCAAGAAAATTTTTGGAGTACTGATTCACCCCTCCCCTCTCAGTACATTAGCTTTCCATATTGGTCCTAACAATTGGTTTCAGAGCTTGAATCTTGGAAAAGGGTTTAACTACCTATTGGTAAATAGATTTGTCACTGCGGTCGTTTACCTGGAACTGACCCTATTTGCCCGATGAGCAGTGACAAACATTCCAACAGTTGGAGAGATCGTTCTATGAAACATGATCTTCCTCTACGTTTGAGAGGGGTAGCTCCCTCGTATGATAGGGGTTTTTAGGATTTTGTGTACTTTTAACCTGAAAGTACATAAAGGAGAAAACATAAAACTAAAGAGGAATAAAGATAGAAACCCCAACAATAGACATATGACCATCAACTGAGATTTTCCAACATTAGCAACAAGTTACAAGGGGAGTTTAGAAGGTAATATGCTTAGCCATGAGATGACGATAAAGAAGAATGACAAATCTCAACATACGGAGAGATAAGACACTTCAACACATTCAAACTGAGATACCAAAGGTTGCTTGCACATCATCACATCCATTGTAAAGATCACATATGCATAAAAAGACTACCAATTTGACATATGAGAAATCAGCAATGATAACACATGAATATATTTAGAACATATGAACTAAGACATATTCTTCATTATCCTTCTGGAAATATACAAGTCCAAAATCCTTTCTATACATGGTGTAAATCAAAATGTCATTACAAGTTTCTCTTGGAATTCCAACAGAGTTTTTCCCCATGTAAAAAGTCCCCCCCGTATGACGCAAAAGCCTCCTATATATAGGCTTTAGGATAACTACCTTATAACCAACTTGAATCCTGGGTTAATAACTAACTCTTTTCTGCGTAAATCTCAATAAGTTAATAACTTACACACTTATGCGCAAAAAAAGTCAACTTCCTAACCTTTAGTTACAATAAGTGAGTTAAATCACTTTTACAAAAGAACATCTTGAAACATAAAACTTTAGATAAAACTTTCAAGTTAGGATTTCAACAAGATTCTTATCCAACTTCATCTTATTCATTCACCAATTTTCTCACGACTCGAACCTTGACTCTTATACTAGATTCTGCACAAATGTTCAAGAGATGAACATAAGCCACATCATTTGAGTTGTTGCATATACTCTTAAACTCATATTTTTATGTGATATACGAGCACCAAGTAGACACATTCACCAATGTCTTTTCCCATTCTTACAAGGGTTTAAATGATGCCATCCTCTTTGGTATAAACATAAGTGCTTGTCAACAACTTTGAGTCATTTCTCAAGAGATGTAATTGGCAAGACTTTGATCCTTTTCATAACACAACAAAACCATCCTCATCTTTAGATAACTTTGAGCCATATGCATATCTAAAATAAGATATTGATACCCCACATGAATTTACTACAAAATTGGTTGAAGAGATCCATGGTTATTCTATCAAATGATGAAGGCCCACATGTTGGTTCAAAACTTTCAATTTGGCCCAAGGTGTTCTGAAACCTTCGCAATAGAACAATTTTGTGCACATCTAGATTTCCATGTGAGCTTATTTTAAGGAATTTTGTCTAACGTGTCACTTCTAAAGTCTCTGCAATCCTTTCCTATCATTCATTGGTACCGTTGATGCATTTATTCAAACAATTCATATGTCTCATTGATGCTTCCAAGGTTCACAACCATGTCTTCTGAACATTTCTAGTTAAATATTTGACAAAGCAAATACCTCTCATTATGCTATTTGAATGTCCATACTCTGTTCTAAAGCTACCATTTTAGCACAGGCAATGGTTGTGGAATTTGGTTTTACGTTTGCCAATTGTATTTGCTAAAGTTTCTAAAGCTTTTTCAAAAAGTTCATTTGGTACAACATGCAATATTTGCATCTGATCGGATGGCATTTCTTTGAGGCAATCTATCAAACAATTCAGGCCGTTGTCTTTGATCCCACAGGTTGCATGGTAATCTATTGATGCATTCTGTCAAATGTTTCACGTGGCTCCTCTATGCATCCACCTTTATGTACTCTCATGAAAGTTAATGCCTTTTCCACTAATTCATTTCACACATATCGTGCAATCATTGTGTTTTATGCGATGACATATCTTGGAGGTATTATGTCAAATGTTGTTGTGCAATATCCATGCTTCCACGTCTGTCATTCAACCCGAGAAAATTTCAGTTGCTTGAAAGTGACTGACAAAATTCCTCTATCCTTTAGCTCTATTGAATGTCATGATAGGTTTTGTGCATACCTTGCGATCACTGCAGTAAATGAAACCGTAGTCCTGCAAGGCATTCAGTCAAGCAATTCAGGCACATGGAATCATTGAGGAGCATTCTCTTATTTGCCATTGTGAATACATTGCAGGGCTGGAGATATAATAACTCGCATGTCCCGAGAGTATGTATTCGCTTTTTGGTTTGAACATTCCAGTTTATCATTGGCATGGAGGATGCTGGCAAAGGTTGTGAAGACCGTCCTTACTTGTTTCCATGCCATGAGACCACATTTCTTTGAGGGAATCTGACAAACAATTTACATGCTAAATTTGGCCAGCCAGTTTATGTGCTATATCCATGCTTCCAGCATTGTATACCCTTGCCATAAATGTGGCATTCATTGGAGCATTCTGCTAGCTAGTTCATGTGTGTTGCACGTGCTCTCCCTATGCCCACATGATATTCAACAATCATCGCATTTCATGAGTCCATATTTCTTCGAGGAAATTCTGTCATACTATTCACGTGCGTGCAATTCATGAGACCACATTTCTTTGAGGAATTCTGTCAAACAACTGAGATGCGTTGTCTATGTTTCCATAGTTCTCATGACTTGCAGCAACTGTCATAAACTAGCCCTGCTAGAAATGATGTTGATAACCATCCACATGCCTTGTCACCTTTCCTTGCCTTATGACCACATGATCATGAGGAATTCTACTAGTGGTGTGGTGTGTGATGTTTGCAGCCAATACCTAAGACTACGTGACTATGAGGAATATGACACCAAACAGTGCACTACTGAGACCACGGCCTTCTTTGGGGAATTTTGCCAAATAGTTAACGTGCATTATCAAACATTTAACATGAGTTGTTAAATAGTTAACATGCATTGTCAAATGCATTTCCTATGTTTCCAGTATGTATTCAGTATTGCCAAACCATTCTGCCAAATAGTTCATGTGCCACGTCAAGAATCCCATGATTTGCATTTGATGCGTTCCATATCTCCTTGAGGCGGTTTTCCCAAATAGTTAAATGCATGTGTGTGGCATTAATCCAAACACTTTGAGAGCTTCCTCGCAAACTCCATTCCATGCATATCCTGCATTCATCGCATTCCATGAGATCATGTTTTTTTGAAGGATTCTATCAAATGGTTCACATGCATTGTCTGTGCATCCATAACCTGCAACATACATGGTATTCTTGTCAAGAATCTTATGGATATTGTCTATTCTTCCTCATTCTACAATATTCAAACACATTACATATATTGGCTATCATAGTAGTCGCGACTACAACATCTGACACGATTCCCTCTCTTCTTCAATTCTTTGATGAATTCTCATAACCTTCTCTCTGAATCCTTCTTTTATTTATTGTTTTTCTTTAATATTTTCCCTTCCTTTGATAAAATCAATAAGAGGTTAAGAATGCTAAAAAATTGAACATTTCTAACCTTCTTGACAAAGTGGGGCCCGAAAGGTTAAGAAATGGGGTTAGGAATGCTCAATTTTTTAGCATTCTTAACCTTTTGGGAATAGGTTAGAAAAATGCATTACAAATGCTCAAAAAGTGAGCATTTCTAACCTTTTTGGCAAAGGTTAAGAAATGAGGTTAAGAATGTTAAAAAACTGAGCATGTCTAACCCTGAGCTTCACGAACTATCCTTTAGACCTTAGACACCATTGATCACAGAGAGGAAACAAGGAAGAGTGCAACTGATGCTTTTGAAAACTTTTTTTTGAACACAAAGATCAGCCATATTAAAATAATTTAAAATATTAAATTATTATTTGAGAAATAATTTAAATATTTCAAATATATTGCTTTGGTTGGAGAAAAATGGCATAACTTTCAAACGGTAGGGAGTTAGGTCCTGAAATTTGAAACACATATCAATGAAAGAGAAAAAGGTCCACACAATTATTTACATCTCATGATGAAGCCTAGCATGAGATATTTAATCATTTTGGGGGCAACAAACACAAAAAATGGAAAGTTTAAAATATGCCAAAGTATGAACTGGGCTCAAGTGAAAGTTGGCCACATGACATAAAATGATGTTTAGATCCTGACTATAACGTGATTTCCCTCAATTTATGGTAATTCTCAAAAATCTTCCATTTTTGGGTTTTGGCTAGTAAGGACCTTGGATTGCATGTTCACTGTTTATGCAATAACAACTATTGGATCTTTACTCGACACTGAGACCGATTTAAAGTTCAAATTTTATGTAGGCCAAATATGGGGGCAACACTACCTAAAGAGAAAGATCTTATCAATGGAAGGCTACAAACAATCTTGGAGGATTGTGCATCTGCAAGAAGAGTCAGATCATGCTAATCAAGTGATTGCAGACATGCAAAGGCAAATGCAAAAATCTCTGAAAGTAAGAAGAAGATTATCTGATGATTTATAGGACTCTCAAGAGTTAGTGGAACAAATTGAGACATCATCTGAGAATAGTATATCTGAAGAGACTGAAGAAATGATTGGAGTATTGAAAGAAAAGAACAAAGCACTGGCTGATCAACTAAAAGCAATGAAAAGAGAACATGAACATTTCAGCACACAAATGACTAAAAATCTAGATGCATTAAGGACAACTGAGGATAAAGCAATAGATCTAGAAAGAGAGAAACAAAAACTTGAAGTCTTAGTATCTAACAAAAATGATGAAATCATAAGGTTGACTGGGATTCAACAAAATATGACAGATCAACTAGGTTATGCACATCATGAAGCAATTATGAAGAATGATGAAAATCAAGCATTGAAACTTGAAGTATCAAGGTTGACCAATGAACTTGAAACAGAGAAGAAATCCAAAGAAACACTGAAGATGAGTTATGAAGCATCAAAGATGTTGGATGAGCAACTGAATACAAGAAGACCCAATAGAGATGCAGGACTCGGTTACAAAGGAAAAGACTCTACCGAGAAAGGAATTCATACTACCGAGAGAGGAGAATCATCAAAGCAAGCTGGAAATAGGAATAACATCAAAAGAAAGAAGCCTATTTTCTACTAATGTGGAAATCAAGGTCACACTGCAAACATGTGCCAAATCAGAAAAGGTAAGCAACTGAATATCACTAAGTCCAATGGTTATTGTTACAATTGTAATAAATATGGTCACACATCTAGTCAATGTAGGACAAAGTCTATTAACAACTATTAGAAGGAAAAATTCAAAGGGTTTTGTAGAAACTGCAATAGATATGGACATAGTACTGAGAAGTGCTGGCTTAAGCAAAAGAACTACATGTGGTTTGCACACCGAGCAAACACTAGAGGTTACCGAACTCACATAGATCCTTACCGACAATATGCAGCAGTACCATGGGATTACAATACAAGGATATGGTGTGAATTTTGTGGAAGATATGGACATATTAGTGCCAACTGTTTTATAAGGTTTGGAATGAACAACCAAAGATCATGGAGAAATCCTGATATGACATGTTTTCATTGTCACAAAGTTGGACATTTAGCTGGAGATTGCAGAGATCACCCTAAAGGAGACAGTGAAGAAATAAAAGAGGAATTAAAGATGAATTGGAAAAAGAAGGAAATTGTGTCAAATGAACAAAGCACCTTACCTACCGAGTTAGGTGCACCTATCCAAATTAATCAGCAAAGGTATGAAGGGATTGCATTCTCTAAAGGTTAAAATCATAAGAGTTCCTATTCTATTATGTACTAAATTCAAAATCTGCATACTTAAGATGGATTAGTAAGATTGAAATTCTATCAAAAGTACTTTACAGGAAACCTGTCAAGTCGGTGAATACAGGAAGCCTGTCAAGTTGGTAAATGAAGGAAATTTGGTTACTCGGTTAAAACAAAAAGGAAGAGTAAATCGGTTAAAGAGGAACCAAGTGCATTTAATGTTTTTGACCTAACCCACATGGAGCCCGATAAGGTATTGTGTGTATTTAAAGGTCTTTTTGTGGTCATTCACAATTACCAAGTTTTCAAAAGAGCAGAGCAGAGCGATTCCAAGGTGATCAAACCTCATTCAAAGTGAATTCAAGGTATTTACATCAAATCTCATCGCGTTATTAAGCTATCTTATCGATCTTATCAAATTGTTATTATTTGCTGAGTGTGAAACATCTTCCGTTTGTAAACCATCAAACCCTAAGGATAGTTTGCTAAGTTATTACCTGAAATATTCAATGGCGCCCAAGATCCAAGATCCCATAGTTGTCAAGAATGTAGAGAAGCCCTCACTGAAATACTCTTTGCCTCCTAAAGTTGCCTCTGAATCAGATGACAAAACTGCCTTCTCACTCATCCCAGATCGAGTCTTGTTAGTTGAAGATGTGAGATTCTTCACCAAATGCCGTGTTGAAGAACTCGGTCATGTTGAGATAAGAGACACCTATGATGAACTATGTATCGATGGTGTATTAAATAGCAAGTATGAACACATCAAAATCAAAGGATTGACTGAAGCCCTAACCTATCCTCGTGTGTTCAAGCCCAAATGGGTCAAGTTTGTTCTAAGCATAGTTCATGATGATTTCATGTGGCTAGAAGAGCAGCCATTCAAAATCACCAAGGAAATCATTCATGTGATCGCCAGTTATCCTATCTATGATCATGCATGAGCTCAAAAGATGATATCACAGAAGGAATTAATCAGTTTAACTGGAGTTGAAGCTGATTACAGAGGACTAAAATTTAACAATGTCATTGATGCACAACTTAAGTTTGCCATTAGAGTAATTGGTTATTGTTTCTTCCAATCTGCAAGGGAAAACAATGTACCTTGTGCTGCAGTTGACATAGCCTATAAAATTATGAAAAAGGGAATGAAAGTTGATTTATGTGAAGTGTTACTGAAGAACCTGTTTGAGAACTTGAACACAATAAGGAAGCCGAAGAAGAAAAAATTGGCAAATACACTAAAGTTTGGTTCACTTCTTGTATGCATGTTTTTCTACTTTGAAAAATTCTTTCCGTCAGTCGGTAAAGTAGCTTGGGAGCTACACAGACCAATCACCCATCAGATTAATGAATTTATCAAGATGCTAGGTGATAATTTCAATGATATAATGGATGATTATTTCAGCAAATTTCAAGAGAAGATGCACAACAGGTACCAAATTCCACCCCAGCTAGTGGAGAAATATAAAGATGATATATGCTTTGAGGTAGACACTGACTACTGTTGTGTGAATGCTGTGGAACCGAGGACTCAATATTTTCCACCTATGGGCTACAAGATTGACTTTGATATCACACAACAACAAATTGATGCATATCTTTCATTACTAAGGCATGCTACCAAGCTTAGCTATGGAACCTGTGAAGAGGTGAAGGGAAAAGTAAAAATGAGCATTGTAGTACCCAAAGCTACAAGAAAAGAAACAAAGATGATAAAGGTTTTAACAGAGAAATTCAAAGAAGATTCTTCCTCCACACCTATCAAAGGCACTCTTGCCATCACTGAAGAGGAATCAGAAGCTCAAGAGGCAACAATAACATTGAGCACCGAATTGCCTAAGGGTAAATTGTTAAAAAGAAAGAAACAAGAAACTTCAAAGGCCCTACCGACTCCTCCAACAAAGAGACCTAACACTAGAGCATTAGTTGCATCACTGAGTATGAAACAAAAGAGTGTTACTGCTCCCAAGGTAACCAAGACATACAAGAAATCTACCCGAAGACTCGTTCTGGAAAAAGAGTCTAGTGATACAAAATCTGAAGATGCAAATAAATTCCAGATTGTCAAGAGCAAGAAGGTAAATATACATAGTGTTGAAAACTTCTGTGCCAATCTGAAAGAATATGGTGGATTTGGTTCTTTTAGATATGTCAAGTATGAAACTAGAAATAATGATGAGAAGAGACAAATTAAAGAAGCTATCATTTGGACACTTCTAAAGTTTTGGCTAGCTCCATTGGAACTAGTAAAGTCACTTCCAAATGAACTTTACTTGCATATTGATAACAGGTGGAAGTATGCAATGGACTCAGAGAAACAAATCAGAGAAAGAAGTCTAGTCCATCTATTTCCTAATATGTCTATAGCAGAAATAAAGGAACATTTGACAACCTACAATTCAAAATTTCTTGTCAAACAAAGAGCCTTAAAACTGATGAATGGGCTATATATTGATGTAGAAAATGAGACAAAAGCAAAATGGCAGGAAATCTTCAAAATCAAAGATGCTGGTGAACAATCTATAGTTGAAATTGTTGATGTCACTGAGCACAATCCTAATGTCATCGAGCATGGTCCTGATGTTACCGAGAAAGACCCGACTGACACTATTCAAATTGATGAAGATGTCATGGATACAAAGGAACATGAGCAAGAAATGATAGAAGGCACTACATATGCAAAACTTGTATCTAGTGAATCCGTATTAGAAAAAGTTTAGCCTTATCCACCGATCACTCAACCTGTCTCTACCGAAGCTCCTCAGGATATAGCACAAGGCACCGAAGGTCACAAGTATGCAACAAGAGAAGATACTACTCAAGAGCATACCTCTCAAGCACCTTTGAGCACTGAAAATGTAGCAGCTGAGACACCCAGTAACTAGACACTGAAAGACACCACAACAGCTATAGGAACTGACCAAAGTGTTGTCTCTACCAAGCAACCTACCAAGGGTCAACAAGCCTCACAAGTTGTTGTCTTGGTCCAACCAACCAAAGGTAAAGAGAAGAAAGTGAAAAAGCATAGTTTCAAAGTTGATTTATCTAAACCAATAGTGTTGCCCAATGTGGATATATCAAAATTAAAGGGACAAGAACTCATTGATTTTGGTGAACTATGCAAAGCAAAGGCTGAAGAAGAAAAATAGATGGCCATACAAAAGAAGAAAAAAGTACTTCAGAAGGTGAAGACACTGCTATCCAATATGCTACCTACAAATACAGTGTCAACTAATGTAGCCATCCACATTCAACTGGATGAACTCCTTAATCAAATAGAAACATCTAGAGTTGATGCATCTGAGTATTTGAGCAAGCTAAAAGACAAAGAGCTTATTGGAAAAATGATAGAAGAGGTATAGAAAGCTCTAGCTATTGGCAAAGTCAAACTTGTCAAATTCATTGCTGAGTTGTCCCCTCAACTCAAGCATATTCTTTATTTATTTCAGAAACTCTATACATTTTCTATATTTATTAAAGATATCAAGAATAAAACTGATGCAATTGAGAAAGACATCACCGATCTCTCAAATAAGTTGACTCCAGAGCCCAATTTAGTTCAAAAATTTTATACCAAGCTTGAACAGCTCATGGCTCAATAATTGGAACTAAGAAATGAAGAACATAGGATCAGGATGGATATAATGACCCTCCAGACATTATTCCTTCCTCATCTTTCATCAGTTCAAGAATAGATTCACTGAGCCACAAGCCTATCTACTACACAAGAAAGAAGCACTCTTGATGGCTTAATATCACTATTGGCTGATATTCAAGCACAAAATTCTTTAATGGAAAGTGTAAAAAATGCACTCTCTGTCACTCTCACCGACGCCTGGAAAAAGTATAAATCTATTTTTGAACAGTTACCACCCCCAGATGGAAATTAAGTTTTTGATGTTTGTCAAAAAAGGGGGAGTGATACTATATATCTGGGGAGTGATATAGTTTTGGTGATATAGTTTTGATATAAGTATTCAAAGTATTGAATACAGGGGGAATATACCAAGCAGAGTATGTAGAGTATCCAAGGACAGTAAGCAGAGCACACAAGCATAGAACCGAGCATGCAAAATCAGAGTTATGTACAATATAATGATAAGGGGAGTATATCTGAATATACTATTTCATTGACTATTGTATATACTGTCAAGTATAGTCATTTTGTAAAGTATATAGATTTTTTAGTTATGACTTTAAAAGTAGTTTTTGTCAAACATCTCAACTAATGTCAAGAGGGGAGATTGTTACTACTTATCAAGTTGCCATTAGTTTTAATATTCAAAGTCATACTATATACTCTAGTCGGTTAACACTACCGAATCATGCAGTTGGTATACACAGAGAAGTCGGTATGCACAGTCTAGTCAGTTATAGAGGAAAGAAGTCACAGAACATAGTATACACCGAGCTGTCTACTGAGTATCTTTTTATGACTACCGAGCAACAAAGATGACACACTGAGTGAAACATGTTACTAGATACATTGAACCTAGACATGCATATGAAAATGTGTTACAGGATCGAGGCAGATCTAACTGTTATCATATTGGAAATTGCACCAGAAGATTGTGTATGATTCTGAGATCAATATAACCAATGAAATATTCTGTATAGTTATTCATTTGAGGAATCTTGTTTGTAAGATCGAAGCAATGAATTAGATCACCATCTTAAGAGATCTATTTATACAACATGAGTTAAAAGGTGTATGTATGTGTGTAAGAAGACTGTTGTAGACACACGGAGGTCACTGAGAAGGTTTTTCAGAGAACAATCGAAGAATAGAGTAAACAAAAGGGTTTACCGAATTACTATATGGGTTATCGAGGTATGCTATAAGCAAGGTAATCTATTCTGAGCACATAAAATCTGCTATAACATTTCAGATGTAAAGTTGCAAATATTTGTAATGATTTTATTGTAATATTGTGAAGCTGTAAGAGAAACCCTTAATAGGGTAAAAAACTATAATCAAGTCTATAAATTGTAAAGCCTCTAACTAGGTGCATCATTCAGATTAAATATTGTAAAATCCTTTAGCAAGGTAGATCTAACAGATCTTGTTACTCCTAAAAGGGTAAGCTATAACAAATAGCTAATATGTAGCTCTATCCAAGCACTCTTTATTATTGCAGTAGTGAAGTTGTGGGTGCCATCCCCATCACAGTTTTTTCCTCTAACCAAGAGTTTCTGCATAACCAAAATATATGTGTTATGGAGTGAATCATGTATGATTGTTATCTATTTATTTTAACTTTATTTTATGTTACTGCACTATTCTGTTTATGCATAACAGTAAAGTCATTATTCAAGAAAAGTTTTGGAGTACTAATTCACCCCTCCCCTCTCAATATATTAGCTTTCGATATTGGGCCTAACATATCAAATGGATGTTAAATCTACATTTTTGAATGGTATATACTAGAAGAAGTTTATATTAAACAACCCGAAGGATTTGTTGAAGACAAGAATAAAGATCAAGTATCTAAATTGAACAAAGCTTTATTTGGTCTAAAACAAGCACCTAGAGCATGGTATGAGACACTGCACTCTTACTTAATCAAGATTGGTTTTATAAGAATAAGTGAAAATAACAATATGTACATGAAGAATGATGAGGACAATGGAATACTAATCTCAACCATATTTGTTGATGATATTTTTTTTGTGGAAATTATTCTCTATGCAAGAACTTTGGAAATGAAATGTGCAAAGAATTTGAGATGTCATTAATTGGTGAGATAAAGTATTTTACAAGTTTACAAATACTACAAATGAAAGATGAGATTTTGATTACTCAATCCAAGTACATAAAGGAAATCTTGAAGAAATTTGGAATGGAGGATTCTAAACCTGTAAGTACTCCTATGACTACTAACTGTAAACTATCAAAGAATGATGAATCTGCATCTGCTGATGAGACACTTTACCAATCCAGGATTGGAAAGTTGCAATATGTTGTTCATAGTAGGCTGGATATAGCACATGCAGTAGGAATAGATGCAAGATTTTCTACAGATCCCAAAGAAACCCATATGACAACAATCAAGAGAATTTTTCAGATACCTGAGACGCATTGAAGATTATGGCTTAGTATATGAAAAGAGGAATGATTTTGATTTAAAAGTTTATACTGATGCTGATTGGGTAGGAAACATTGATGATAGGAGAAGAACAAGTGGTGGAGCTTTCTTCTTGGGAGAAAGACTAGTAAGTTGGCTTAGCAAGAAACAAGGATGCATTTCACAGTCAACAACCAAAGTTGAGTATGTTGTTGTAGCATTGAATTGTACCAATATAGCATGGATCAAGCGACTATTGGAAGGTATAAATGAAAATGTTACCAAGCCAGTAACTATATTATGTGATAATACTAGTGCCATTAACATTTCAAAGAATCCGGTAATGCACTCTAAGACAAAGCATATCTCTATAAAGTATCATTATCTCAGAGAAGAAAATCAAGAGAAGAAAGTTGTACTGGAATATATCAGCTCAAAGGAGCAAAAAGCAAACATCTTCACAAAGCCACTACCAAGGCACATTTTTGATTATCTGAGAAGCAAACTAAGGGTCCTACCCCTATCTTCTACTCACTGACAGAGTTCGGTGAAAGAATCAATTCAATGACTCTATAGAATATTATTTGTGGATTGATGTTGATATACACACTTTAGGAGGCTTTCTAAAGGTATGCGGGAAATAGTGAATAGAGACAAGTTTTTCTGACTGAGACTGAGATGATACATGTGTAACATAGCAAGGCAATCACTTCACAGGGGAAGAAACCATGAATTAGTTATTTTTCCTTTTGGCATTGTTCTCAAAGGGGGGGAAGACTAAATGGAGAAGATAGACTAAATGGAGAAGATAACAAAAGACTAATGATATGGGGAGAATGTTGGTATTTTGGTATGTTTTTTCATTGATGTCAACACCTACTAAAACACCAGCACTTTGGAGATCCAACATCATTCACTGGCAAGCAAGTAACTATTGCACAATTACTTGTATATGGTTCACCGACAGGATATAATGTTCACCGGTAGGATATAATGATCACTGGCACTTGGAATGATATGGAAGACACTTAGTAATGATGAAGACATCATGTGGACACTTTGTTTTGAAGAATTAATCATTGGTATATTTATATTTGCATATTTGTTGTTATCGGCAAATAGGTCCAAGGTTACCTAGGGTTACACTGGCAGGTTTATCTTTTCTAGATCGGCATGGCACACTATGGAGATGATTTATTATTGTTGTAAATGCATTAAGCCAACATGTTCAATCAGTTATTGCATCGGATATTATATTGTTTATAAAATGTTTTTATTTTAATATCTTGTAGAGCTGACCTGCTAAAATTGGTCTTAGGTTATGGTATAAATGTAAGATCTTATTTGTAAGATCGAATGTGGAATATGAAAAAGAACTAAGAGAAGGTATATGCGAGATTTAGCAAAGTTATACATGAAGACATCATTTGAAGGTGAAGCTAGGTTTTTGTAGAAGCATATCAGCATTACACCGGTACTGAATCCATCATATGAAGATGTTATTTTGTGCAGTACATCCTTATTGGATTGAATCATCCAACTGCAGTCAGTGTGACTCCCATTTTGTGATTGAGTAGTCAGCTCTAGGCTATTGGCCTTTCTACATGTGCAGACCCCATTTATGTACACATACTATCTATAGTAGTATCATCTGATTGTCGGTAAGATTTCCCACCGTGGTTTTTCTCATTACAGGGTTTCCATGTACAAATATTGGTGTTATGTGTTATGGATGACTTTATGTTTATGTTTCTATAGCGTCGTAATTTGTACGCACTTGCTAGGGTGGTACAATTTCACACCTAGTTTAGCACCCGCCTTGGCGCATTTTTGTATTTTGCATTGCATTTCCCCTTTAGCACTTAATTAATTAAATTAATTAGGTCTAAGGTCCTATTTTATCATTTCCTACATCATAAAGTTGGGCCCTTTCATTAAAGTGTGCCCCTTTCATTTTATTCCTCCTATACGTCATTTAATCAAAAACCCTAATTAGGTCCTATTTTGAACTTGGGGGCTTGATTTTGGGGGTCAAAACATCTCGAAATCAGCTGTAACTTTGGGATTCTCTCTAAAATCATCATATCCGACGGCCCTAAAAATTTGGTGAAAAGTTGTCGGGACCATGGCGCCCGGAGTGCAACATGGTCCCGGAGATTTTTCCCAAAATTTTAGGAGCGCGATCCAATCATAAAATAAAGCTTAACCCCAAGAAATTGGCAGGAGATTCAATCTCTAAGTCAGCCTAAAGTTGGAATTAAGACCTAGGGTTTCATATATAAGAGCTCTCTTTCTTCATTTGAAGGGATCCAATTTTTGTTTTCAGGACCTCATATGCAGCGAAAGAGCAGATCTTTGAAGACTTCAACAACATTCAACATCCTTCTATCAAGCATTTATCAATTTCATTCATCCATTTAGGGCTTTGAAGACATTGAAGAACAATAGGAGATTACCGACTGAAGATTGGCTTGTACTCCTCCCTTGAGGGTTGGGTATGATTTCATATTGTTTTCATGTCTTTGCATAAGCTTCAATATATCCTTTATTCATGCTTTAGATCACTTTGCATCTTGATTTAGAGAATTTACATTATCATTTACAAACAATTAGGGTTTACTTTCTAGGTTGCTCTAGTTTGATTTCTTGCATTTTAGGACCTTGCACACACACTAGGTCTGCACACACAATACATTTTACAATACAAATTGGCAATTCATGGAGGTGGAAATCACCGAAGTGGCGGTTTGACTAAGGCAAAACCCTATATAGCCACCCACAACACCTTTTCAGATATAAGTGCAGGTTTCAGGACTCGGACGATGCCGCAAGTTACAGATCCGGAAGAAGCAGACGGAGACTGAACTTCACACCAAATCTTAGAACAAAAGACCAGGATAGGGGTGTAGGGCACCCTGGTTCTGCCAGGATAGGGGCGCTGGGCACCATGGTCCCTGGGACAGGGGCGCTGGGCGCCCTGGTCCTCCTGACAGACAACATTTTCAGCATTTTTGACAGCTTTTCTAGAGTGCAAAATAGTAGTTTTCGGAGCAGTTTCAGGGGTAGAATCAGGACAGTGGCGCCCGCGCCCCTATCCCGAACATTTTCAGTCAGATTTTAACTTTGGGTACGCATTTACATTCTTGTCTTGTCCTTGTGTTTACAGCTTTCCGTCATTTAAGTTCAATTCTGTAATCTTGTTATTAGTTCGTACTTGCACTTTGGGGTTAGGGATTGAACTTGCATCATTTCATCTTTCAATTACAACAAAGGAATATAAATCCTAATAGGTAGCACGTGGCTCTCTCTTCCACAAGAAGAAGTAGCCAATTGTGTGATACCTCTAGGCTCTTTCGTATTCCACAAGTGTGTGGTTGAAAGTGAGATTAGGGCATGTTTGCTTAGTGTCACTTTTTCTCCCACACATTTTGGTGAACCCGACGTGAACTCCAATCTTCTCTAATTCTGATTTATGTTTTCAAATTTGAGTGTTTATGCTATTTACAAGTTTTAATTTCTTGCAAGATTCAAAATTTAGAGGAAATTTTTGCTAAAACCCTAATTTTGTTGAACTTGTGGATAGCTTAATTGGGATCAATAATTTCAAATCTGATTTAGGAACTCATTTGAATCATAAATTTCATTTTCTAAATCTACATTCTAAGTGCTTGCATTGCTTGAAATTAAACATTTTCTTCTATTTTTGCATGTGTTATCATTTGAAAGAGGAAAATTGTTGTCATGATGCATTCATTTCATAGATGTGATAATGGGTTGGCTTCCCTTGTTTCAATTTTTCCTTCTCCTAAAGAACTTCCCCCTATCTATAACAACATTTTAGTGCCTAAAAGAGTTTCTACCAATCCCTTTGAGACTCTCCCATGCTCTAAGGATGAAGTCTTTAAGAGTGATCTTGATAATTCTCCTAAAATGTGCCCTTCCTATTTAGCTATCCTAGAGGAAGAGAATGATATCATAAACACCTTTCTTAATGTTACTTCACCTTCCCTACATGATGCCTCTCTAAGTGAAAATGCATTGATGGACATTGACTTATTTTCTCCTAAAGTTGGTCCTTCCAATGGGGGCATGTTAGTGCAACAAGAAGTTATGAACACTTCTTTCAAAGATCTCCTTCCTAAGCATGAATCTTTGGAGAAGTCTGTTCATGTTCCTCCTAAAAAGCACTCCCTTCATGAGGATCCTTTTGTGCAAGAAGATGACATGATCCCTACATTTCCTAGTGATGGCATTTCCTTTTCCAACAAAATTCCCACTAGAGATGATGAATTAATGATAAATGCTTACCCTTCTCCTAAAGTTTGTCTTACCCATAAGCATCCCTTAGAGAAAGAAGATGAAATAATAAGCAATTTCCTTAATTCTCTCTCCCCTAAAGACCATATTGAACATATTTTGAGGAAAGAGGATGAGTTTAACACATCTATTGAGTTTAACACATCTATTGATGCTCTCCCTCCTAAGGATGAGGAATTAATAAACAATGTTATCTCCTCTCCTGAAATTGACAATACTTCAAACATTCCTTTCAAAAACTTCACTATTTGGGATGAACCATTAGAAGAAGGTGTAGATTATTCTCTCTCCCTTGATAGTTTCTCACCTTCCTTGAATATCAATTATTCTCCCTCTAAAAAAGCATCTCCCTCTCCTTAACTTGGTTCTACTCATAAGGATACCCTAGTTCAAAGCAAGATGGTTAACATTTCTTTCAAAGATCTCCCTCTCAAAAGTGAGACTTTAGAGAGTAGTGTTGATCCTTCTCCTACAGAGTTTATTCCCCATGTAGATCCTGTGATGATAAAGGATGATATGACCTTTCCTAGTATTACTCTTCCTACTAGAACATCAGTGCCTACCCCTTGTCTCTCTCCTAAAATTGATTTAATCTGTGATAAGATTTTAGTGCAAGAGAAGACTATCAATAATTCTTCCAACACTTTTGTTCATTCCTCTAAACCATCCTCAATCAATTTAATACATGTGAATGAAACGCCTAACAAACCTCTTTTCACTGTCCAAGGTGCTTGTCCTTCTCAAAATTCTCAACCTTTAAATAAGCCTATCTTAGTGGTTCAAGGTGGTTATGCTAATGATTCTTTTTGCACTCCTAAGAAACCTGTTATTACTGTGCAAGGAGGTTATTTCTCTAAGAGCCCTTATGAGTATGCTAAGAAACTAACTAGAGAGAGTTATCATGTGGTTGCCCATACTTATAATACTAGAAACAATAGGCAACCAAATCCTCCTCCAGTTATCCCAACTTCACTTCCTCCTTCCCAACCTATTCTTCCGCAAGCTCCACGTATTTCACAAGTTCTCGGTAAGGAATATGATCTCATAGAACAACTTAAAGCTACCCCTGCCAAGATATCCCTTTGGGATTTGATCCAAACTTCTTCCACTCATCATGGAATGTTACAAGATGCCTTGAAAGATTTGAATGTTCCTCCACCTAATACATCTAGTAATATAGCATCTTTAGTTAACTCTGTGATGAATCCTAAAGCTCAAATTGTGTTTACCCAAGATGAGTTGCCTACTAGTGAAATTCAACAACAATATGATCCCTTGATGATTGTGGTTATCATAAATGACACGGCTATAAGACGAACACTAGTAGATAATGGCTCTGGCCTTAATGTATGTAGCATTAATCTATTGCATAAGATGAATGTGGATACATCCCTTATTGAGCCTGACTCTCGTCCCATTCGAGGCTTTGATAATGTGGCTAAGTCTTCATTAGGTATTATCACCTTACCCGTCACAATGGGACCTGTTACTTTGCCTACTCCTATCCATGTTATGTCGGGAAATCTAACATACAACTTGTTATTAGGGAGACCTTGGATTCATAGTATGCAAGCTGTTCCCTCTACATTGCATAGACAAGTCAAATTTATTTATAACAATAAGACATATACCTTGATAGGTGATACTAATCTTCAGGCTTGTTTGCAAACATCTACTTCCAAAGGGAGTTCTTCTAAGCCTTCCTCTTCTAGTGATGACTCATTAAACAAGATACCTATGGATGAATCATCACCCTCTAATAATCAAAATTCTTTGGATGAGTCTAAAGCTCCTGAAGAAGATCCTTCTCGACTTGAGTCTACATATGAAAAGGCTTTTGATCCTGAGAAGGTTCTCGCAGAAGATGATTGGGGATCTCTTGACTTTAATCCCACCTTTGTAGGTGAGTATAGGGTTCCTCCTAGAGAGCTTAAAGTTAAAAAGAAGGAAGAAACTAGAGATCAATCTGTCTTACCTGAGCTTATGAACAATAATTTTGTGGCTGCTTCTCAAACTTCTTCTCCTCACACCTCTAATTCTGAAGAGTTTGATTCTTTGTCTTATGAAAAACCACCTTCTCTTCCTGAAATGGCTGATCGTTATGGTCGTGGTTTTCGCATTTTTGCTAAACATGGGTATCATGGAAATGGTTGTGGCGCTCAGGAACAAGGGATAAAAGTTCCTCTAGAGACTAATTTTCACAATTATGCCTTTGGACTCAGCTATAATCCCTGCAAATGTACCAAAGCATCTAAAAGACCACCTCTCAATGTGAATGCTATATTTAGTACTGATGATGATCTCACTTCAACTAAATCATCTTCTACTTCTATCAACTCTCATTCCCCTCATAAGGAAATCTTGGTGATGAACAAATCTCTTTATGACTCCCCTCAAATTTCTAAATCCACTTATGAATCTTTATCTCCTATTCATCATAAAGTCCTTTCCTCTAGGGATAAGGCTCTAATAAATTACACTCATCCCTCTTCTAAGATTTCTTGTGACTTTTCGTCTTCAATTTTTATCATTTTATACATGTTTTTGATCTCACTTATAGTTGAGCATTTAGCATGTCATATTCAAATACCTCATTCAATCTATCATGTCTTTAAATAACATTAATGGCTGTTATGTTGCTCATCATTATGTGACATTGGTAGCTCATATACTGGGGGCTCATTGTCATTCATGATGGTACAATTTCAAGTGCAATCATATTTTTGAAGCAACATAATAGCCTAATTTTCTATGTTATCTCTTGTTCCTATGGGGACAAGAGTGATTTGATACATCTCTTCTTTTGCTTATGTCCAAATCTCTCCCTAGAAGATTGTGTAAGTCCTTCTCATTGAGGCAATGATCTTTCCTTATTTTATCTAAGGATCCACTTTTTCCTATTTCGTGGATGGTGTGAACTTTATTACTTGATGTTATTCCTTGTATGCATTTGTTGTTGTTTGTTCAGGGATTCTCTCTTACAAGAGGTGTAAGTCCTTGACTACAACCTCTTTTGCACTTGGTAAAATACATCCATAATGAATTTACTCTCCCAATTGGGTTAAAAAGAGCGTCATCCTTCATTAAGAATCACTTTCACCTCGCAAAAGAAGGAAGTTTTGCATTCTTATTCTCTTCTTGGTCTTATTCTAGAAGATGTTATATTTGTCTAAGACAATTCTTCTCGAGGATAGGTGTCTTTTGTACAAAGATCTCTTCTCCTCTAAGGATCTCCTTTACACATACTACAAGATATCCATTTTTCAACTATCTTATCCTTGCTTAAAGAGTGCAAAACTCTCTTGCTTGGATCTATGACATTGTTGCATTTTTGGGGTATCTTCTTTTGTAGGTATCCTTGTTCTACTTTGCTTATGACATAAACATTACACTTTTTGAGCAATGGGTCATTCTCGGAACCAGAGCACAAACTCTTAGAGCGAGATGTCACGCTTTTGTATTATACATATACAGGTTGTAGCATACTTAGGCATAGACTCCTATGAGATGTTTCTAACCTCACTTACACACACATGCACGAGGTTGAGTGGAACTAGCAGCATAAGGCTAGACTTTCTCACTCTCCTCCCTTACATGGATCACCTAGACAGACTCTAGGGGCTAGTTTTCCATGTCCTTTTTCCCATGGATCACCTAGACAAGATCTAGGGGCGAGAAGTCCGTGTTTTCTCTCTCACTATTCCTCTCATGGATCACCAATGTGTGTATTCATGCTTTTTTTTTTTTTTCCTTTCTTTTCTTCTCTTTGCATTTTGTTTCCATTTACATCCTTCATCTCATGTTAGAGAACTCTCAAATCCTCACACTCTTTATTGTGTTGGAATTGAGATTTAGTCCTCTTTCTTACCAAATGATTCTCCATTAGTTTTTGATCTCATATCAAATCTTCTTGTGAGCATTTGTCATCAATTTTCTTTAACAATTCGAAGTGGTAAACATGATACCCTGTTTCAACTCACTAAAATTAGCAAGCCAAAACAGGGGGGGGCATATAGCTACCCTCGAATTTTCATCACCTTCCTTAGTAAGCATTAGGTGATTTTGTGATCTAACGTGTGTTTTGTAGGGTGTGGTTCCTAACTGTGTACTACAGATACCGCTGGGGGCTTCGTTCGACAGACTTATGGATATATCCTTTTTCAAATAATGTTTACTTTTCTGTATTTTAGCTTGCATATGCACGTAGTGATCATATGACCGCTAAAGTGGGGGCTAAATGTAGCATCGCAAATTGTACGCACTTGCTAGGGTGGTACAATTTCACACCTAGTTTAGCACCCGCCTTGGCGCATTTTGTATTTTGCATTGCATTTCCCCTTTAGCACTTAATTAATTAAATTAATTAGGTCTAAGGTCCTATTTTATCATTTCCTACATCATAAAGTTGGGCCCTTTCATTAAAGTGTGCCCCTTTCATTTTATTCCTCCTATACATCATTTAATCAAAAACCCTAATTAGGTCCTATTTTGAACTTTGGGGCTTGAGTTCGGGGGTCAAAACATCTCAAAATCAGCTGTAACTTTGGGATTCTCTCTAAAATCATCATATCCGACGGCCCTAAAAATTTGGTGAAAAGTTGTCGGGACCATGGCGCCCGGAGTGCAACATGGTCCCAGACATTTTTCCTGAAATTTTAGGAGCGCGATCCAATCATAAAATAAACCTTAACCCCAAGAAATTGGTGGGAGATTCAATCTCTAAGTTGGCCTAAAGTTGGAATTAAGACCTAGGGTTTCATATATAAGAGCTCTCTTTCTTCATTTGAAGGGATCCGATTTTTGTTTTCAGGACCTCATATGCAGCGAAAGAGCAGATCTTTGAAGACTTCAACAACATTCAACATCCTTCTATCAAGCATTTATCAATTTCATTCATCCATTTAGGGCTTTGAAGACATTGAAGAACAATAGGAGATTACCGACTGAAGATTGGCTTGTACTCCTCCCTTGAGGGTTGGGTATGATTTCATATTGTTTTCATGTCTTTGTATAAGCTTCAATATATCCTTTATTCATGCTTTAGATCACTTTGCATCTTGATTTAGAGCATTTACATTATCATTTACAAGCAATTAGGGTTTACTTTCTAGGTTGCTCTAGTTTGCTTTCTTGCATTTTAGGACCTTGCACACACACTAGGTCTGCACACACAATACATTTTACAATACAAATTGGCTATTCGTGGAGGTGGAAATCACCAAAGCGGGGGTTTGACTAAGGCAAAACCCTATATAGCTGCCCACAACACCTTTTCAGATATAAGTGCAGGTTTCAGGACTCGGACGACGCCGCAAGTTACAGATTCGGAAGAAGCAGACGGAGACCGAACTTCACACCAAATCTCAGAGCAAAAGACCAGGAAAGGGGCGTAGGGCACCCTGGTCCTGCAAGGACAGGGGCGCTGGGTGCCCTGGTCCCTGGGACAGGGGCGCTGGGCGCCGTGGTCCTCCTGACAGACAGCATTTTCAGCATTTTTGACAGCTTTTCCAGAGTGCAAAACAGCAGTTTTCGGAGCAGTTTCAGGGGCAGAATCAGGATAGTGGCGCCCGCGCCCTTGTACCGAACATTTTCAGTCAGATTTTAACTCCAGGTATGCATTTACATTCTTGTCTTGTCCTTGTGTTTACAACTTTCCATCATTTAAGTTCAATTCTGTAATCTTGTTATTAGTTCGTACTTGCACTTTGGGGTTAGGGATTGAACTTGCATCATTTCATCTTTCAATTACAACGAAGGAATAGAAATCCTAATAGGTAGCCCGTGGCTCTCTCTTCCACAAGAAGAAGTAGCCAATTGTGTGATACCTCTAGGCTCTTTCGTATTCCACAAGTGTGTGGTTGAAAGTGAGATTAGGGCATGTTTGCTTAGTGTCACTTTTTCTCCTACACAGTTTCATGCATTAATCTTTACCGGTATAGCAATTTACTGTTAACACTTTCTACCGACATACTTAACTAGGTTACCGGTAGTAAGCATTAAGTTGGTTAAGTATTTTTGGTTTGAATTTGCTTGACTACTGATTCACCCCCCCCTCTCAGTTGTCTCCGAGACCTAACAATTGGTATCAGAGCCTAGTCCTCTTTTTGCAGAAGTTTAACAACTTGAGTAGATCCAATGACTACTAATTATTTTAGGAAGGATAGTCCTAAACTTGATGGAACCAACTATGGGATATGGAAGATGAGAATGGAGACACATCTAAACTGCATTGGTAAAGACATCTGGGAAGTTACAAAGAATGGTTATACTGCTGCTATAGCTGGTCAGACTGCTCCAACTACCTTAGCTAAAGATGAGGTGAATGATTACAAAGCAAGAGAAGCACTTTTGAGCACTTTATCAGATCAACAAATCATGGGATTATCATATAGGTCTACTAATAAAGCTATTCGGGATCATTTGGAAACACTGAATGAAGGAGATTCCACAATCAGGATTGCAAAACTTGAAAGCTTCCGAGTCAGGAATGAACATCTGAAAATGGAAGAAGATGAAAGGATTTCTACTTTTATGGAAAGAGTAAATGAAATTGTTTTGGGTATTAAATGTTGTGGAGGAACTTTGAGTGAGGATGAAATTGTTTCAAAAATCTTAAGAGGATTGCCACCTGCATATAAAATGAAGGTTACTGCTATAAATGAGTTGAGAACAATGCCTAATACATCAGTAACTAGGGATACATTGATTGGAAAACTTTCAGCTTTTGAAATTGAGGAATTTGGTCCTGTTGCTACTGTAAAGACAGATTTGGCCTTTAAAGCATCAACATCATCTGCTCCATCATTTGACAAATCAAATTGGAAAACCTTTTATGCAAGAGAGCTTGAAGAAACTAGGAAGGAGAATGAAGAGCTTGAAGAACTTGAAGCACTATTTGCAAGGAAAATGCCAAAAAGTCCAGTTGGAATTAAGTATGAAGGTAAAGCACCCTTCAAATATTTTAACAGCAGTAAGATTGGTCATATGACTTTGAGATGCCCTGATAGAATGATAGACTAAGAGAAGAAGCTAGAAGAACATACAAGCCTAATCCTAAATATTAGAGATACATATTTAAGAAGAACAAAGACAAATCTTGTTACATTGCTGATGAAGGTGTAACTGATGATTCTGATGAGGATCCATTAGACAATAGATGGATTTTTGTTGCTATAACAGAAGATAAACCAGTACCTACTACTCAACCGGTAGAACAAGCCCTAGCAGCTAAAGTTGAAGTAAAGGATGAATGATTGACTTAGGATGCTCACATCATATGATAGGAGACAAAGGTAAATCCTTGAACTTTCAAGAATACAATGGAGGTTTAGTAAGATTTGGAGTTGACAAAGTCTGTTCAATCAAAGGTAAAGGCTCAATATCTCTTGATGGTAAGCATAACACTAACAATGTCTACTATGCTGAAGGATTAAAGCATAATATTTTAAGTTTTGGTCAATTGGTTGAGAAAGGATTTTAGTTATAATTTAAAAATGGAAAATGCAAAATCATGAATAGAACTGGTTTGGAGATTGCAACCGGTAATCGGACTAGAGGTAATATCTTTCTTTTGAATAATAGTGAAAAGGCATGCTTGATTGCACATATAGATGAAAGTTGGTCATGGCATAAGAGACTATGTCATGTAAACTTCGATTGCATGGTGAAGATCAGTACTTCTAAGGCAGTTAGAGATCTACCTAAAATTGTGAAACCTCAGAATACAATATGTAAGGAATGTCAATTTGGAAATCAAATTAGAGCTAGTTTCAAAAGTATTCTAGAAAAATCAAATAATGCTCTTGATTTGATTCATAGTGATTTATGTGGTCCAGCTAGAACTAAAAGTCTACAAGGTGATGGATATTTCATGCTAATTATTGATGATTATTCTAGAATGTGTTGGGTTACTTTTCTCACAAAAAAATCAGAAGCACTTGGAAAGTTCAAACTGTTCAAAGCAATGGTTGAAAATGAAACCGGTAAGAAAATCAAATGTTTAAGATCAAATCAAGGAGGAGAATTCACATCTAAGGACTTTAATACATTGTGTGAAGTGAATGGAATTAGAAGGCAACTATCAACACCTCAAACACCATAGCAGAATGGAGTTGTTGAAAGGAAAAGTAGAACTATCTTGGATGCAACAAGAAGTATGTTATCTGAAGCAAATTTACCACATGTGTATTGGAGAGAAGCAGTCAACACAACCGTCTATACATTCAACAAAGTTCACATCAAAGGTGAAATCGATAAGACCCCTCATGAACTATGGTTTGGTAATACTCCTACTCTTAAGTATTTCAAAATTTTTGGAAGTAAATGTTATATTAGAAGAGATGAGTATATTGGCAAATTTGATCCTAGAAGTGATGAAGTAATATTTCTTGGTTATTCATCTAAGAGCAAGACATATAGATGTTTTAATAAGAGATTGCAGAAAATTGTTGAGAGTACAAATGTAAAGATTGATGAACAATTTAGAGGAACTTCAAGGTATATAGACTCTAAACTGGCAATAGAAATTGTGAAAAATGAACCTGCACTAAATCCACTAGTACAGAATGAAAATATAGTTACCTCGGTACCATCAGAGGATTCCACAGTAATTGAAGAACAACAACAAACTAAGACACCCTGGAATGTAAGATTGAATTATTCTGAAGATCAGATAATTGGAAACAAATTTAAAGGAGTTATGACAAGAGGAAGATTGGCAAATAAAGAGGTATGTCTTATTTCTCAAATTGAACCATCATCTGTTAATGAGGAATGTGAAGATAAATTTTGGATTAAAGCTATGGAAGAAGAATTAGGAAAAATTGAGAAAAATAATACTTGGACATTAGTTCCCCGGCCTAAAGATAAAAATGTAATTGGAACCAAATGGGTATTTAGAAGCAAACTTAATGAAGATGGTAAGGTTGTCAGAAATAAAGCAAGACTAGTGTGTAAGGGATATTCTCAGAAAGAAGGAGTTGATTACAATGAAACCTTTGCACTGGTATCTAGAATTGAGGTAGTCAGATTATTCTTGGCCTTTGCAGCTCACAAGAACTACAAAGTTTATCAAATGGATATTAAATGTGCATTCTTGAATGGAGATCTTGAAGAGGAAGTCTATATTAAACAACCTGTTGGATTTTCTTTGACAGATGACAATGATATGGTTTGCAGGTTAAGAAAATATTTGTATGGATTGAAACAAGCCCCAAGAGCTTGGTATGAAAGGTTGGATAAGTATCTTTTAAAGATTGGTTTTACTAAAAGAAATGCAGACAACAATTTATATTACAAAATAACTAATGATGACATCTTGATTATAGAAGTATTCATTGATGATATAATCTTTGGAGGAGAAGATGGATTATGTAAAGAATTTTCTATTAAAATGCAGCAAGAATTTGAAATGTCTACGATTAGAGAAATAAAATTCTTTTTAGGATTGCAGATTTCATAGACTAACAAAGGTATATTTTTGAGTCAATCCAAGTACTTGAAAGAGTTACTAAAGAAACTTGGGATGGAGAACTCTAAACCGGTAAGCACACCTATGACTAAAAATGACAAATTATCTCAAAGGGATGAATCTACACCTGTTAATCCAACTAGATATAAATCTATGATAGGAGGTTTACCGTATTTCACACAAACCAGGCCTGATATTATGAATGTAATATGTATTGTTTCAAGATTTCAAAGTAATCCTAAGGAAAATCATGAATCAACAGTAAAAAGGATTTTTCGGTACTTAAAAGGCACTACAAATCTTGGATTATGGTATCCTAGAGATGAAAATTTTGATCTATGTGCATACACAGATGCAAATTGGGCAGGAGATGTGGATGGTAGAAAAAGCACCACCGGCGGAGCATTCTTTCTTGGAAAGAGATTAGTTTCTTGGTTGAGTAAGAAACAAAGTTGTACATCTTTATCAACACCAGAATCAAAATATGTTGCAGCAGCAACTAACTGTACACAGGTACTATGGCTTAAGCAAATGTTGAAAGACATAAAGATAAAATGCAAGGAACCTATTATTATATATTGTGATAACACTGCAACAATTGATATATCTAAGAATCCGGTATTACATTCTAAAACAAAACATGTTTCTGTCAAACTGAATTTTCTAAGGGAAAAAGTTGAAGAAAAACAGATAAAACTGGTTCATGTGAATACTAAAGAATAGCTTGCATCTTATTATCACAAAACCTTTGCCTAAGGAGAACTTTGAATATCTCAGAGATCGGCTTGGAGTCATACCACCACTAGTAGAGACTTAGATAGTTGATGATTGTCATCAACCGGTATAATTAAAAGACAAATTTTTTACTCCGGTCTTTGATGAGGAAGCTACTTCTCAGGGGGAGTAGTTGGTATATTGAATTGATTGGTATTTTGTATATGAACTTGATTTTTGTAACTTTGGCATTTGATGTCAAAGGGGGAGAGATATCTATGGAAAACTACATTATCTTTTAAGGAGAGATTGGTATTGAAAATCCTTGGATAAACACATGTTGCTCCTAGGGGGAGAGATTGTTGTTTAGGAGAGATTGTTGATTTTTGGTATTTGGCATTTCTGTTTTGGCACTTTGATGGTTTTTCCATCTTGTGTTGCCATCAATGCCAAAGGGGGAGATTGTTGGTATTTTGGAATGGTTTTGTCATTGATGTCAACACCTACTAAAACACTAGTACTTTGGAGATCCAGCAACATTCATCGGCAAGCAAGTAGCTATTGCACAGTTACTGGTATATGGTTCACCAATAAGATATAATGTTCACCGGCATGATATAATATTCACCAACAGGATATAATGATCATCGACACTTGGAATGATATGGAAGACACTTGGTAATGATAAAGATATCGTGTGGACACTTTTTTTTGAAGAATTAATCATTGGTATATTCATATTTGCATATTTGCTGTTACCGACAAATAGGTCCAGGGTTACCTAGGGTTACACCAGCAGGTTTATCTTTTCCAGATCAGCATGGCATGCTATGGAGATGATTTATTATTGTTGTAAATGCATTAAGCTGACATGTTCAATTGGTTATTTCATCAGATATTATATTGTTTATAAAATGGTTTTATTGTAATATCTTGTAGAGCCGACCTGCTAAAATTGGTCTTAGGTTATGGTATAAATGTAAGATCTTATTTGTAAGATCGAATGTGGAATATGAAAAAGAATTAAGAGAAGGTATATGCAAGATTTAGTAGAGTTATACACGAAGACATCATTTGAAGGTGAAGCTAGGTTTCTGTAGAAGCATATCAGCATTACACCGGTACTAAATCCAACATATGAAGATGCTATTTTGTGTAGTACATTCTTATTGGATTTAATCATCCAACTGTAGTCAGTGTGAATCCCATTTTGTGATTGAGAAGTGAGTTCTAGGCTATTGGCCTTTCTGCATGTGCAGACCCCATTTATGTACACTTACTATCTGCAGTAGTATCATCTGGTTGTGGGTAAGGTTTCCCACCGTGGTTTTTCCCCTTACAGGGTTTCCACATACAAATATTGGTGTTATGTTTTATGGATGACTTTATGTTTATGTTACATGCATTAATCTTTATCGGTATAGCAATTTACTATTAACATTGTCTACCGACATACTTAACTAGTTTACTAGTACTAAGCATTAAGTTGGTTAAGTGTTTTTGGTTTGAATTTACTTGACAACTGATTCACCACCCCCCCCTCTCAGTTGTCTCCAGGACCTAATAGAGAAGACTTCAGGAGAAGGTTTAAATAGCTCAAGGATAACAGGAGAAGTCTAAATAGCAATCTGAATCCGAATTAGTTGGAATAAATCAAGTTGGTATTGCCATCAATTCCAAAGGGCGAGATTGTTGGTATTTCAATAGAAAGGAGATTGTTGCCATTTCAATAAGGATATTGAGAAGGTTGTTGGAGATTATTGATATAACTGAAGAAGGATGATTACTGTCTCGATAATATTATTTTGTCATTGTTGTCAAGAAATTGATTTTCTGATTTAGTATGATGTTGCCATATCTTGAGAAGTATGTTTTGATGAGTATTAAGAGGTCAGTAAGTGACATAGAAAGAAAGTGATAATGAAGGGGAGAAATAAGTTATTCAATGGGAAACTATTACCGAGTTAGAAAATGATGAGATCATGTTGTTTTGATTATTTTGATATCCTACATATGTTGTTGACTATAAGTTTAATACTATACTATGTCACCGTGCAAAGAACCTAGTCGGTAAAACCTAAGGTACCTAGTCGGTAAACCCTAAGGTTATTGATATCGGTTAAAGAAGGAAGAATGTCTACTGAGTGAAGTTCAGTATTAACCGAGTAACAACCGAGTTATAATAGATCACATTGGATGAATAAAAGCACTATTTAATGAAGGATGCTAATGAGCTGGAGATGAATAAATGATTGGTATGTCACGCATGAAGTTTGTTAAGAATCTATGGCAATGGAATATCAAGAGGAAGATCTACAACACAGATTGAACTGCAATAACCTAGCACAAGTTCCAAGGTGAGGTAAAAAAATTTTCTGATCGAAGGATACATTGAACCTAGTCAAGTTCGATGATCTGATGGCTAAGATTGATCATGGGAAATGTGATCAAGGAGATTAATAGAAATTGTTTATAAATAAGGAATTGTTGATGAAAAATGCATGGGGGAAAATGTATGCACAATGATGCTACAGTAATGTTTACCAAGCATAGAAGCCTAAAGATATGATTGGAATAGATTGAGATGCCCAGTAAGCCCAACAAGGGACAAGATAAGTCTTATGACAAGTTTGTTTTGAGCAAATAGAATCTTCTTTAGCATTTCAGATGTGAAGTTGTAGATATATTTTATTACTGTTATTTATCCTGTAAGCGATAGAAAATTTCTTAACCGAGTAGACCTAACAATCTTATTTGTAAATCCTCTAGCAAGGTAACATTGTAGTTGAGTGTTTGAAATCCTTTGACAAGGTCACTTCTAACAAAGTGCAATATTCTAACAGATCTAAGAGAAATCCCTTAACCGGGTCACATCTAACAATGTGTTTGTAATCTTTAACGAGATTTTATTTTAACCGATCATACTCTAAAAGGGTATATTTCTTAGTGTGTCCAAAATCCCACAGTGGTTTTTCCCTATTTGGGTTTCCACATTAAATCTGGTGTTATATGTGTTGTGATGTTATATGTTCATGAGTTTGAATTTTTTACAGTTTTGGATATATATTTTGAAGTATAAGCTATCGAGGTTGAATCTGTTGAATATTTTGGAGATTAAGTTTGTATGATTCACCCCCCCCCGTCTCTCATCTTATTAACTATTGGTATCAGAGCTTTACATTTGGTATAAAAGCTTTACAAAAAGTACTTGATGTAGTCCAAGAAAGAAGTGACCTAAACCCAGTTGCCATCAAAGAAGTTGAGGAATTAATAGAAGCTCATGCCAGATTTGCAAAGCAACTCATGTGGGAATGAAAGTTTTTTACCTCAATTACAAGGCATGGGATACCCTCTCTTATAACTGACGATTAGAGATTGAAGGATAAAATAGTGTGGATTCAGGAGTGCTAGAAATATCTACGTGATTTAATTAAGGTGACTCAAAAGGAAAACTTGGATACAACCAACAATTGTGTAGAAGAGATGTTCATTGTAGAGAGCTTGATCAGAGGCGCCACTGAAGACTATGATACGTATTTTATCCAAGGATATGTTGATCACTTAACCAAAGTTTATTTATGTTTAATTAGAAATTAAAGGATTTTTTTACCATATGTTTAGTTCAATCTTAAAATACTCTTTGAAGGGACTTGACCCCTTGCTTTGCTATAAGTATGTAATATGTTCATTTTCAAAAATCAAGAGAAGATAATATTTTTACCGTATAAATTTTATTCCCAGTGAATGATCTAAGTACTTTAAATTTAAATGTGCTAAAGGAAATATTTAATTATAGATATCAGTTCTCTTGTGATTATTACTTCAAGCAAGTAATTTCTATCTTCAATCTCCTTACAAAAAAATATTCATTGTTGTAGCAGTTAGATAAACAAGATTCATTTGAGACCTTGTTATCCTTATGATTGTTGTATTATTGGTTCTTTCAAGTAAAGTTTAAACTCAGTTAGACTAATTATTGTAACAAGCAATAGTGGAGTAGTATTGGAGGTTGGAATAGTTGAATGATCCATTCTAGTAGTGGATTTAAAAATTGTCTCGTAGGGGTTATACATGAAATTTTAGGAATTAATGACTCTATAGCGCAAGAGGAGGGAAGGCACTGATCAGTCATCAAACTACAATTTAATTAATTCAAAAGATTTATATTTTCAGTTTCAGTTAGGAGATATAAGTAGGAGATAAAAATAGGAAGTAGTAATAAGTACAAGAAGCTAAAGAATAAATATTTTTCTCTCCAACAATTTTTACTTGGAGGTAAATATCAAAATCATATTATAGTGTAAAGTATAATCTACTATAAAAAGCATCAACTTGAAGAAGTCAATTGGTGCATAGGTATACCTGCCTAGGTCCTATAGAATCTGAAGTGTAGGGGAAGTTAACCATATTCTGGTTACTCCTGTTAGTTGGCTAAATCAATTTGGAGGTTTGAACTTTTCAATCTATTGATTTGGGAACCAATAGGGTATCCATCAGAAAGGTATTAAAAAAGGTGCCCCTAAAAAGGCTTTGAAGATGGACAAAAAGAAAGATCAAGAAAAACTAAAGCTAGTGGGTGAGATATTAGTGGAGTCTAGATCTATGAAGACCATTAAATCCAAATTCTCTCCATCTCAAATATGATTGTGCTTTCATAGAATGTAAGGGGGTTAAATAGAATCCCTAGACAAAAGGACTCAAAAATTATTCGAGACAATAAGTTATCAGTTGATAGTATGCTAAAAAAGGCTTCAAACATTTGGGCTCAAAGTCATTGTCAATACATTAGGGCTCAATGTATTTTAGGGGGAATGGATTTCTTGTGGGACCCACGTAGGCTTGTCTCACACTGGTGGATTTTTAATAGGTCTTCTATCTATTTAGTAGTTAAAACTTTTGAATTTGATGACATCCTTCTTTTTAGTAATGTTTATGCTCCAACTAATCTTATGGGAAAATCCTTACTTTGGTCACATATAAGACTATTTCATTCTCTTGCTCCTCTATTTCCTTGGATTTTGGTAGGAAATTTTAGTGCAATCTCAAGCCTTGAAGAGAATAGGGGAACTAGTAATTCCATGCTTGATCCTTTAGCGATGCTCTTGAGAAGCAATATTGAGTTACTAAGGGTAGTGGATGTCAAACCCACCAAATAGATTATATACTTGGAATAGAAGACGTAGCAGAGAAGAAATAATTGAGAGGTTAGATAGATTTCTAGTCTCCTATTATTGGATGCAAGATACCTAGATTACTAGCTTTGAAATTTTAGACTAGAGAGGATCTAACCACTAGTTGATCAAGTGTTTTGCTACAAAATTTTGTGTGTCAAAGAATCCCTCTTTCAAGTTTTAGCTTATGTGGCTTTGAGAACGATCTCTTAATGACCTTATCCTTGATTGGTGGGGTAAGGAGAAGACTTCTTATGGTACAACCATGTGTTCCTTTGTCAATCAACTGCAATTCATTAGGTATAAGTTAAAAGGTGGAATGGGACATACTTTGGAAATATTTTCTTGGTGAAAAGGAATTTTCTATTTCAAGTTGATACTATTTCTCACCAAATTAGGGATCAAGGTTTAAATGATGCTTGATATAAGGAGGAAGCTTTTGTGATGAAGGAGATAAAGGAATGGGAGCTCAAGGAGGAGATTTATTGGAAACAAAAAGCCTTGGTTTATTGGTTCTAGAAAGGTGGCAGAAGCATCATTTTTTTCACAGTATAGTGAAGGACAGAAGAAGTGGGAGCTCAATTACCTCTCTCAATTCATAAGAAGGGATACTTATATCCTCCCATAGGGAGATTCTTCTGGAAGCCACTAGATTCTTTGTGAATCTATTTGCAGAGGTTTTTGCACCTACTACTGTTTAGGAAGGGCTTATGCTTGATTGTATCCCTTCCATTGTCACTAATGAAATGAATAAGGATCTCATTAGGCCGATATAATTATTTGAGGTTCAAGCAATGTAATTTGGCATGAAAAAGGGTAAATATTTGGGGCTGACTGATTTCCCTATAGAATTTTATCAAGAATTTTAGGAAATAATTAAGCTTGATCTCTTTGAGATAGTGAAGGAATCTTTCAGGAAACAATTGTTGCTCAAGGCTTTGAATGATACATTTCTTTCACTCAATACAAAAATGGAAGGAGCTAACTATTTTGACTCCTTAAAACCTATAGCCTTGTGTAATGTGATTTATAAAATAATCACAATGATAATTGTAGAAAGGCTCAAGCCATGGCTCAATAAATTAATATCTGAAGAACAATCTAGGTTTGTTGCTGGAAGAATTTTTTTTGGTGTGATCATTACTACATATGAAGTTGTGCACTCTATGGTAGCCTCTAAGGATAAGGTAATGTTCATAAAATTAGACATGGCCAAAGCATATGATAGTGTCAAATGGAACTTCTTACTGAAAGTGCTCACTGTATTTGGTTTTAAAATTGAATGGTTGAGTTGGGTAATGATTTCAAGTACTTCCTCCTTCCTTCTTCTCATAATAGTGAGATCATAAAGATATTTGGTGGTTCTAGTGGTCTTCAATAGGGTGATCCCCTCTTCTCATACTTATTAGTTTTAATAAATGAGGGGTTGCGAATATTTATCAAGTCCAGTGTTAGACAATGATTGATTCAAGGATGAAATTGGAGTCATGGAATCCCCCCTTCTTCACATCTTCCATTTTTAGATGGCATTGCTTTAATGGGTGCAACCAGAATTAAAAAGCTTGCCAGCTTCAAAAAAGACTTGTTTGTTTATTTGAAATCCTCTCAACAAAATATTAATAAAGGGATAACTTATATCTTTTTATTCAACTCTCCTACTCTTATTCAAGCCAGGATTGCTAGCATTTTGAGGTTTCAAATTGGCACTCTCCTTTTTATGTATCATGGAATTCCTTTGTTGACATGTTGCTTGCCTAGGAAATCTTGGCAAGAAAGTTTGGATAAGGTTCAGCATAACGTTAGTCATTAGACCAATAGATGACTCTCAACTATTGATAGAGTAACTCTCTTGAAGTTTGTGATCCATGCTTTTCATATCTATAAATGTTTTGTGTAGATGAACCCTGCAAGATTTATTAAGAAATATGATGCCCTTTCTAGGGAATTCTTATGGAGAGTTACCTTTCTTTCTTCAAAGTGGAGTTTGGCTAAATGGGATATTGTTTTTTAGATCAAAGGAAGATAGTGGTCTTTGTTTGTGACATGGTGATATGAAAGGTCATGTTCTAGCTACTAAACTCTTTTGGATGAAAGAAAAAAGTTGTGTGGCACTTGAGTTCAACCAAATAGTTTCAGATCAAATCATTTGTTTCCAAATGGATTCAGTTGAAACTACTTGGCATCCAAGTGGCATGCAATGGCACATAGGTATCAGCTAAAACCATTTATTATAAAATTTCCTAATTTCTCATCCCCTATCATTTTTTATCTATGTTCTTAAGTGGTTTGGTTGACACTCTGACAATGCCAAGTCTCTAAAATTTGAGATAACTATAAACTTTTTCCCCCCTTTTGTTTTGGTTTTTTATTTTGGTTAAAAAATAAATATCTTTTGTTATGTATTTTTCTGTTTACAAATGTATATATATATTATGTATTTAAAAAAAAAAGATTGATACATTTTATGCATATTTTTTATTATACTTGGTTTATCTATCTTTTAAATCACTAGACTTAGCAAGAAAAATAAACTAGAATTTTTTTGAAAACGCGAAAAACTATAAGTTGTCTAGATTTTTAAACAATAGAGAGAAAATTCAAAATTTTACCAAATAAAGATCACTAGACTTAACAAGAAAAAGTATAACCCCATGATTACTAGAATTAATTTTCTTTTAATATACATAATAAAAAGAGAACCCCATGACATGAAAAATATGCATTTTCTTATTACCCTTACCATTAAACCATAAAAAATTAGAACCAATCACATACACACAATAAGCATACACATACACATACACATACACATACACATACACATACACATACACATACACATACACATAATCATACACATACACAGACACATACACATACACACACACACACACATACACATACACATACACATACACATACATATACACATATTTGTGTGTATGTTTATGTATATATTGTTGGGAAAATGGTGTCTCAACCTTGCATTTATGTGAGGTTACTATTTATAGTAATTTTCTGTTTGAGTACAAAATGGTGAAAAATTCTCCCCAAATCTTTGGATTGACTAGATAAGCTTGGCGGTAAATTTTCCTCAGAATATCAATAACTAGTTTCAAAGATATTTTAAAGTTTCTATTTTTGGGAGGAATTTAGACCCTTTAAAATTCCATAAAATGTGGGTGTAACCAATGTATCTAGATATGCGGTGATAGACCACTTCGTGATCTTTTTGGCACATCAAATGATTTGTCATTCAGACACTCAGTTCACAAGTTATGGACTTTAGAAGTTTGGGCTCCTAAAATAGAAATATTAATTGCTTGGACACATAAATGAGTTATAAAAGGGAGGTACACATCTTTATGTATGTTTTGACATGTCATAGGGCATCTAGAGTAGAGATAAGGTTGACTCTACTTTATTTGGTGGTTTTAGCCCATGGTTTTGTAATATTATTTAACAGTTTCATGTATTGTACCTCCTATATATGAGGTGTGTGAGATAGAATTTATGTGTAAGACTCTGATGGCTATTGAGTTACCTTTGAATCTCTAATTAGTGGTACTCATGTGAAGATATTTCTTTGTAAGTACATTGTAATCTGTTATTGATTGTTGAATAATATATTGAGCTACTTGTGGAGTGTAGGGTTTTTCCCATGCAAATCACTATGTTGCTATGTTATGGCATGATATTATGTTTATTTGTGTTAAGTTTTTGTAACTATTGTAACAATCTATAAAAATTTTGCATTACCCTTCTCTCAAGGTTAGTGTAGGAAGTTGTTCCACTACTTAACTTCCTTAGAAGTGGTATCAGAGCCTAATCACCTTTGGTTTCAGTTGTGGGCTGTTGGGATTTTTGAACTAATCCAAATTTGAGTGAGAGATTATCTAGATGATACTTTTTTATCTTGTTGTAGGAATTTTTAAATGGCAAGTTTGTCAAGGAGAATAGAGGTAGAGAAATTTTCTAGAAGTAATTTTTGGATGTGGAAGCTGAAGATGGAAGATTTACTTTAATAGATTGAGATATGCGGAATGTTGTTGATCTGAATTTCTCAAAACTCTTAGATCCTATTGTAGCTACTGAATATGATGTTATGGACCATAAAGACAAGGGTCTAATAATATTGTGCTTGATAGACTCTATTCTAATCAATGTCCATAAAGATAACACTACAAAGAAGCTATGGACTAGGCTTGGTGAAATGTATTAAGCAAAAACATTATTGAATTAGATTTTCTTGGGAAAGAAATTTTGTTCCTTTAGAATGGAAAAGGGTGGATAAATTACATTCCACGTAGAAGAATTTAATATGTTGGTGGCTCAATTGGTATTTTTTAGTGTTAACATGGATGAAGAGAAGAAATGTCAGATCTTTTTTTGTTCTTTGCTTGATTCATGGGATTCTCTTGTTATGGATATTGGTAGTACTTATGTTGTTATGAATTTCTATGATGTGGTGGTTTCTCTACTTAGTGAAGAGACATGGAGAAAAGTATCCATCGGTTTGAAAGAAGCCCTAACTATTCATGGAAGACCCAAAGAAATAGGAAAGAAAAATCAAAATGGCAATAAGTCCAAATCCAAAGGGTGATTGAAATCTCCTAGAAAGTCCAAAGTCATTTGATATAATTATGGTAATTCATTTGAAATCCATAAGTACTGTAAACAAGAAAAGAAGGAGAAAAATAATAACTTTCATTCTGATTCCTAGTATGGGAAGGAAGGGGTGAACTCACAATGATGGTTCCCACTTTTTGGTATAATCCTGATTTTTGTTGAAACCATATATTTTTTAGAAAAAATACAATGATTTAAGCTTTAAGAGGTCCCATTTGAAGTAATTAATTGAAGAGAGTCAGATCAAAGGCTCTTAGATCAAAATTTGTTGGATATAACCTCTCTACTTCTAAATCATACTTGTAATACAGCCTCCTTTGCATCTATTAAATGCTGATAAAAAACCAATTTTACATTAGCTTTTCTGGGGTCAAATGAATTCATTTAGAAGTTTTTTTTTTGAAGTGTTTAGTCCTTGTTATAAGTTTTTCAAATAGTATAATTTTTAATCTATTTAATTTCATAAATATATTTTTATTTTATTTCTTATGAATGTAGGTTTTTCATCGAACATGAACATTTTTTTTCAATGCATTGGGAAAAATAGTAAACTAATTAAAAAAAAATTGAAAAATATCTATGCACTAGGTATTGATGTCTTATTTCTAACAAAAAAAATAAAATTGAATTTTGATATATATAGAACAATTTATGTGTTCAAACGTACACCTATATCTAAATTATAATTAGTCAAACTTCAAAACTTAATAAAATGAAAAAATTTCAACATATCACTATCAAACCAACTACATACCTGTGTATTGATGTTACAAACCAAAATCTAAAATAATTAAGTTTTTTATCATTTATAGAAATAAATTTATACATTTTGGGATACACATCACTCTTAAAAAATGTTGTTTGTTGTTAAAAATTAATTTTTTAAGGAGATGGAAAAATCAATTAAATTTTAGTCAAAAAAAATTGAAAAAAAAATTTGGAATCTACAAACAAGATGTTACAAATCACTAGTTTACATCATCTTCAAATTCTTAATGGTTTAAAAGTTATAGGTGTTGGAAAGTGAAGCTTTTTTTCATAATGTTCATCTAAGTGTCAAAGTTGGTCAAAAGGTGGGAACTATTAATGTGAGTTCACCTAAAGATGGTGATCCATTCATTGCATCTTTGGATAATCATCCAAGTAATGATGCATGGTTAATTGACTCACGTGCATATTTTCATATGACCTCCAATAGAGATTGGTTTTTATAATATGAAAAATTCAATGAAGGTAAGGTGTACTTGGGCGATGATTCACATTTTGATATTGTTGGTCGTGGTAAAGTTAGGATAAGTTTTTTTGATGATAGAGTAAAATGGATTAGTGGTGTGTTGCATATCACTAGATTAAAATGAAATTTATTATCTATGCAAAAACTGATAGATGTGGGTGTGCATGATGTAAGATGATTAAGGGTGTTATTTTGATTGCTAGAGGGGTCAGGTTAAACTCTTTGTATAAGTTAGAGGCATGCATTGTTCAGTGTAATAGAACTCCTATAAAAATTAAATCTATGGATACTTCATCAGAAGATTTGAGGATTTAACCTTCTATGGATGGACATGACTTTTGGGTACCTAAGGGTGCTCTTTCTTCTGAAGAAAAGTTACATAGAAAGAATACTATGTTAGGGCACCACAGACTTGGCCACATTGGAGAAAAGGGTCTAAAGACTTTGAAAAATAAAAACCTTGTTGAAGGTTTGAATGATTGTAATCTTGATTTTGATTTTGATTTTTGTGAGTGTTGCATTTATGAAACATGAAACTGCATTTAGTTTTACTTGAGTTCTCATAAATATTCTAGTGTTTTCGATCTTATTCATTCTGATGTGTTTGGTCCTGTAGATGTTTCTTCCATTGAAAGATCTACATATTATGTTTTAATTATTGATGATTTTAGCAGAAGGACATGGGTATACTTTCTAAATAGTAAATCTAATTTTTTTCAATAATTTTAAATAATTTAAAGCAATGGTTGAGTTGCAGTCTGGAAATAAATTTAAATGTTTGAGAACTGATAATGGTTTTAAATTTTCTCTAATGATTTTGATACATTTTTTAAAGATTGGTCATTAAAAAAAATAAGACAACTCCATATTCTCCACATCAGAATGGAGTTTCAAAAAGAATAACGTGACACTAATGGATAAGGCTAAGAGTTTGTTGAGTGGTGCTAGTCTAGAACAATGGTTTTGGGCTGAAGTTGTTACCACTGTCTGCTACTTGATTAATACATCTCCTATATAAGCTATTGTTGATAAATACCTATGAAAGAATGGTTAGGTCACAAGCCTCCATTGAGACATGTTAGAGATTTTGGTTGTGAGGCATATGTACATGTGCCAAAGGAGAAGTGAACAAAGTTGGAGGAAAAGGTTGTCAAATGTATCTTCATTAGTTATAGTTATGATGTGAAAGGATAAAATCTTTGGGACCCTATTGCACAAAAGGTAATTCATAGTAGAAGTGTTATTTTTGGAGAAATTAAGTCTCCTTTTGTTACATTGCAGCCAGAGAAACTAAATAGGAAGAGAGATCATCTAGCTCTGAATCTTCAGAAGTGGAGGAAGAACCTCTAATTCATCTTGTTCAATGGTATACAAGACATAGAAAACCACTTGAAAGGTATTCACCTGATGATTGGAGATGCATTTTTTCTTTTGAATTCTAATGTGGATGAACCTAAAATTGTAGAAGAGCTGGACTAGGTATGAATGATTCAATATTATTAAAGATTGCTACGGAAGAAGAAATGACAAGATTGAAAAAGAATGATACATGGGGTCTTGTACCACTACCTAAATGATGAAGACTCATTGGTTGGAGATGGGTGTTCAAGAAAAATATTGGTTTAGATGGAGGCATTAAGAAGCATAAAGAAAGGTTGGTTGCAAAAGGATACTCTTAGGTTGAGGGTGTTTATTATGGTGAGATATTTTCTCCTATTGCAAAAATGGCATCGATTAGATTTTTTCTATCTATTACTACTTATTACAATTTAGAGGTTGAGAAAATGGATGCAAAAAATGCTTTCCTTCATGTTAATTTAGAGGAGGATATTTATATGACACAACCATAGCACTACATGTTAAAGGTAAAAGTAATTTGGTCTGTAATTTGAAGAAATCCTTGTATGGCCTCAAACAGGGTCCTAGGATGTGGCACCAAAAATTTGATACATATGTGTTGAGCTTAGGATTTGAGCATTCTAAATTAGATCACTGTATTTATTATAAATCTTATGGTGATTATTTCTTATACATGGCATTATATGTTGATGATGTTTTATTCATTGGTAAAGGGAAAGGTATGATTTCATATTTAAAGTCTCAGCTTGTTTTTGAATACAGGAAAAAAAGGTTTTGAAGGGATCCTGAAACCCTTTACAAAAGATCCTTAAAAGATAATAGCATTAAGAAACAAGAAAAGACATTCTGCCAAAAAACCAGCACAATTATGGGCAAAAATCAGCATGAAAGCCCAAAAAAACTAGCAACATCCAACCATGACAGAAAAAAGTAAAAGACAAATTGCTTAATGTTTTTCAGGGCAATAGCTAAATTATTTCTAATCCCTTGCAAATATTTAATATTATCCCTGAGCATAGGGATATCCTTGGAAAAGGCCAAAGTATCTACATGGTAAAGGTAAAAGTAATTTAGTTTGTAAATTGAAGAAATCCTTGTATGGCCTCAAACAGGGTCCTAGGATGTGGCACCAAAAATTTGATACATATGTGTTGAGATTGGGATTTGAGCATTCTAAATTAGATCATTGTATTTATTATAAATCTTATGGTGATTATTTCTTATACATTGTATTATATGCTGATGATGTTTTATTCATTGGTAAAGGGAAAGGTGTGATTTCATAATTAAAGTCTCAACTTATTTTCAAATACGGGAAAAAAAGGTTTAGAAGGGATCCCAAAACCCTTTACAAAAGATACTTAAAAGATAATAGCATTAAGAAACAAGAAAAGACATTCTGCCAAAAAACTAGTACAATTCTGGGCAAAAATCAGCATAAAAGCCCAACAAAACCAACAACATCCAACCATAACAGAAAAAAATAAAAGACAAATTACTTAATGTTTTTCAAGGCATTAGCCAAATTTCTACTAATCCCTTGCAAATATTTAATATTATTCCTGAGCATAGGGATATCCTTGGAAGAGGCCAAAGCATCTTTTTTCATGCTCGCCCTTGTTCTTTTTGCCACACCACCAGGAGCACTTTCCATTGTCCCTGTCTCAATAGCATCCTCATCAATATCAAGGTCCATAGCAGGTTTGGAGGTGCTGGAGCCATTAAGGAACTTGGTTATTCCTCTAAATTCTTAGTCACATAGGTAAGGATATCCGGAATTAAAGTCTCAGCTTGTTGCTAAATTTGAAATGAAAGATATTGGTGCAATAAAACACATTCTTGGGATGGAAATTAGAAGAGATAGAGTAAATAGAAATCTATGGATATGCTAGAGTATGTATATGAATTTAATTTTATGGAGGTTCAACATACAGGTGTTGGTATTGATTTGTCATTGATGTCAACCAATATTGGAGGCAGGCTACTGGTAGAGGTATGTCATCTGATATGAAGAAGAGTGTACTGGTATGGTGAAAGACAAATAGTGTATTGAGAAGATTAACATGAAGGCTTGTCAACCGCTATGATGGAAGACAAGTAGTTATTGAGACTATCAGTGACTTCATCGGTATGAGGTGAGATGCATGTGTGTGTTAGCATATTGAGTGATAACTGGTAGAGCATAAAAGGGTGTATGTTTATGATGAAGAGGTAAAATGTTAAAGTAATCACAAACCACTGGAGGTGAATATGTGATACCAATGTAGTCAAAACTACCGATTAGCAAGAGGAGAAGGTCTCACCAATAAAGGCTTGTAACAGTATAAGTTTGGTGAATGTTCAAGTGTAAACAGACCTTGTGTCAGTGAGATGAGTGTATGACCGTTATGATGCCATATGGAGCTGAGGTGGAAAACATGCAGAGGTCGGTGAAGCCCCCATCGACATGGTAGTTGAAATAACTAGTAGACATGAATGAAACAACCAAAAATCATGGGATGGTAACTGACTGATGCGGATCGAGGAAGAAACAATGACAGAGAAATATCAGGGAGTAGTTGGCATCTAGATCAAAGCAAAGAAATTAGACTGCAAGATGACCTCAAGAAGGAAACAATTGGACTATAAATGAGGACAAATTTCAAGGGAGAAAATCATGGATGAAAGTGTTATCTTTATAAAATATGCATTAGATAATGGAAAACATGTACAGATGCATTCCTCGAGTACAAGTGATCGACCCAAGGCAAACTGGATCAGATCTCATGCATATTTTGTCAGGTGAAGGAAACCCCAACCACCCCAAGTTTAAATTGATTCTTGGTGGGAAAGATCAAGTTTAAATATGATGACTTGAGACTATGATTGATGTAGCTGCAAAATAAAGACAAGTATGAAATTGTTGTCTGAGAGCCAAAGAGATAAATACTTCAAGTGTTTATGAGTGAATAATTTACTGATAAGGAGAAGCAGAGTAAACTAGTCTAAGGAACAACTGATGGAGTGTGCATTGAACATAGAGGTGACAAAATGGCATAAACTATTCTTGATTAAGAGTGATCAAGTGTGAGTTGAAAGAGGGAAGACATTGTGAGAGGGGATTTAGAAAATTTTCCAGCAAAGTCAAGTTGTAGAGTAGGTGGAGAGAATATAGACTGGTAAGGTTGAAACCAGTAGAGGAGAATATTGTAAGGTTGCAAAAATTCATTTGCAATAGTGATATCCTTTGTATAACTGAGTTTTATATTTTTTTTACTAAGTTTTATCTTAGTGCAAGGGTTGTAGCTCCTTTAGGTTGTAGTCTATAGATTGTGTAGGGGTTTGTGCTCATAAATCAGGGTTTGGTGCTCCTTGGGTTAGTGCCCTAAATATTGTAATCAAAGAGTTATTGTGAGGCTAGATTGGAGTAGAAGATCTCCTATAGCTATTCTCACTGAGGTTTTTCCCACATTGGGTTTTCCTCGTATATATCTGGTGTTGTGTGATGCATCCTTGTGTATGTGTTATGTTAATGTTTTAGCAAGACCATTCACACACCTTGTTTGCACTATTTGAGTTATCGGTTACCACTCAGTTTGTTTTATATATTATTGGTATCTCCTTGTTGAAAGAAAAGAATTTAAATCACTGATTCATCCCCCTCTCAGTGATCCATTGTGTCCAACAATTGGTATCATAGCCTAGGTACCCTATTTTTGTCAAAAGCATTCTCTATCTTGGGTTGATCCTATCAAGTGTTCACAATGGCAATAAATGAATTTTCCTCGTCAAAAGCTCCTATGTTTGATGGTGTCAACTATGCCTTTTGGAGTAGAAGAATGGAAACCCATTTGTCCTCTCTAGGTTGTAATGTATGGATGTCGGTTGTGAATGGGTATACAGTCCCTAATAATCCACCTACTGATCTAGATGCTAAGAGGCAATATGAGAACAATGCTAAAGCTAAGAATGCCATTCTTAGTGGGTTGTCTGATATTGATTTTGTTAAAGTCATGCACTGCTCCTCTACGAAGGAGACTTGGGATAAGTTTCATAAGATATTTCAAGGTGATACTAAAGTCAAGGAAGCCAAGTTGCCGACATTGAGAGAACAACTTGAGGTTTTGAAGATGAGAGATGAAAAGAATATTGCTAACTATCTCCAAAGGGTTGATGAAACAACAAAAAAAATTAGAGGGCTTGGAGAAGAAATAAAAGATGAGCTAGCAGTGAAGAAAGTACTTAGATCTATTACATCTAAGTATGATATAAAGGTCTCAATAGTAGAAGAAGCAAAATATCTGAAAGTCATTACAATGGATGAGTTGTATGGCTCCCTAACTGCTTATGAGATGAGGATTGTCAGCACTGATGTTGTGAAGAAAGAAGCTGCATTCAAGACATCAACAAAAGGAAAAGAAGAATTTTGTCATGATGCAACCGATGAAGACTCTGATGACATCATGGAAAACTTTGTTATAAGACTCAAGACTGGTTTAGGCAAATACAAAGGCAAGCTAGCTTTGAAATCCTTCAACTGTGGAAAGATTGGATATTTTGCTATTAAATATGCTTATGGTGATAAGAATGAATATGACCAATCAAGTGGTAGTAGATCATATATTAAGGATAGGAAGAAGAATGTCTACCGACATGGTGGAAGAGGCTATTGGAAGTAGAGTAGCCTATACACTCATAAAAATGATACCATAGATGAGGAAAGTGCCCCAGATGACTGTTGCAGTGGAGATGAAGTTAGAGCAAACCTTTTCATGGCTCAAGAGGTTTTGGTACTTGAAGAAGAAGAAGAAGAGGAAGGGAAAGAAGGAGAAGTAGATCTTGAATCAGAGCTCATTAGTGCCTTACATGAGCTAAAGAAAACAAGAAGAGACTTAAATAAGGTAAAAATGGTTGTAGCTGAAGAACAAGAATTATTTGAGCAATCTCTTGAAGAGTCCAAGAAAACTATTGCAGATCTAAAACTCCAGTTGGAGGAGGCCAAGAGGATATGTGAAGTCACTAGTACCAGTCTGAGTGAAAAAAAAGGAACATCAGAATCTAGAAGCAGAAATAGTGAAACTCCGTAAGGACTTAGAGAAAATCTTGGAAGAAATAAAAGTGAGAAGAAAATATGAAGATAGTACTGAAGCCCTAGACAAGATGTTGAGAAAATAGAAGCAATCTAAAGATACCGATGGCTTAGGTTTTTAAGAAGGTCAAAGTTCAAACAGTAAAGACACATCTGATAACGAGATACAAGTCACTTCTTCAAATGAGGGTGAAGAGAAGAAGACATTTACATTAAGAAAGGATACTGACAAGAAGACATGCATATTCTACTAGAAATCACCACACAAACCGGTATTACTCAGTCAATGAATCAAAGACCATACTAAATGCCTTGACATGCAGATCCAAGGAGAAATGAAAGTATTGATCATGAAGGATTCACAAGAGTTAGCAACATGAAAGGAAGACCCCCAGTGAGGTAGTCGTTTGCAGGTTCAAGACAACCTAACTGGTATGTTCCAAAGTTTCATGGTTATTGTCACCAATATAACAAGTTAGGTCATAGAATGGCACATTGTAGGAAAATGAATGTCAACCCTAGTTTTAAGAGTACAAGCTCATTTGCTGCATTACAAAGTACAAATGTCACATTTAATAGTTACAATGAGTTTGGTCACAAGAGTTATGAATGTAGGAGTAATATGCAAATGTCCTACAAGAATGCATTGAATACATCTTATAGTGCTAATGTGAAATATTATAAGTGTCAAAATTTTGGTCACATAGTAAGGTATTGTAAGCTGAGAACCAACATGCAAAATAAAATAGTTGGACTTGAATGTCGTATATTTATCTGTTGAGACCTTGAATTTGCTGAGCCAAGATAGCCATGTATATTTATTGTAATTCTTATCTTTGACCTAGGACAATGTATGAGACTCTACATGGAATGCACCCTAAAAAGAAGACTTAACCATATGATAGGATACTTATGATATGAGGCTCTAAATGAGGTACTGATGACCAATGGTGAACCTAGTCTGATAAAATGCAAGGATTCAAGGAATCTATAGGTTTGAAGGAAATTGTGATGAATGGTGTTACTAGTGCTATGATAGATATACACAAGGATAAGTGATCAAGAAATATTGTGCTATCTTGGAGATAATGAACTCCATGTAGACCACCCAACTCAAAGATGCTAAAATGTTCCTTAACTCAAGGATGATTTGCCTCAAGTGATACGGGAGGATTGACAGCCAATGTTTGTTTTGAGACTTTTTAAGAGTGACCTAGATGCAAGGATAAGATTCATTTGACCAATGAATCTGTACAAGGACTGAATGTACCATGAGATGAAGCAACCTAAAGGATGCAAAGAATAAAAGATATGATGCAAGGGCTGCATGTATGATTGAATAGGATGATCTAAATATTCAAGGACTAGGTATGACTAAGTGAGATATGCAAGGGTAAAAAGTGTGATTGAAGTAGACTATGCAAGGACCTGAAAGGTGTGGCAAGCTATAATGATGTGACTATGCAAAGACCCAAAAATATCAGAACAAGAAAATGGTATCCGAAGAGACCTAAAATGATTGTTTCAAGATAAGGAGTTCAATGTTCAATGTTTCTTTTTTAAAGTTTTAGTTTAAATTGTGGTGTTGGTTGTGAAATGTTCTTGTTTATTTTGCACACATTCATTAAACATGACAAAAACTATGTTTGTTTGATTTTGCAATGAAATAAAAGTACATTCAAGGACAATACTAGGGTTTGGCAAGGCCAATACTTGTTGAAGCCCCTTGCAATAGAATATGACATTTAATTGGATAGATAAAATCTTGTTAGCACTAGCACCCCTTTACACAATACTCACTTCTCGAGCATACCGAGCTTTGAATTTCTAAAGACTAAAATATCTTGAGAAATTTTCTCTCTCAAGTTGAAGGGTACATGAGATGTTTCTTCAGCATGTGCATATCACAAGGCTTGAGTCAACAAGTAGAAGGTAAGGCTACTAAAATAATGAGTTTCTACTAAGGGCATCTGTTTAGGTGGCCATAGATGCGACATTTCACTCAAATTAATGAGGCCTCCCAGCCCTTGTGGGTTTTTAGGCATTATGTGGATGCCAAGGGAGACATACGTTGGTATAACACATCGAAACTTATTGTCTACAAGTTTTCTCATAGACACATTTTTTTATAGTGGCTTGGATGGGTTTGGCCTTAGCCTTTTTACCACTTAGGTCGTTCCCTCTCATCCGACCTTAAGGGATTCTCAGGAGGTAAGCCCTCTTAAAGGTAAAACACATGGAGCCTATTTCTCAAAAACATAGAAGACACTAGTTAATTTGTTTGCACCAAAATTAAGTGATTTAATCTAAGAATCAAACAATCAGTTTCAAATCAGATCATTCCTTCGACATGCGTCCTACATCAAATAACATCAGTAGTTTTTCCTTCATGTCTTTGACACACAAGGGGGAGAAACCTACAGAAATTGAAAGTTCAAAGATCAGTACCAAGATCGAAACAAAATTAAAAATTACCACACCAAACAATAAAATAGAACTCACTAACAAGAACATGACTAACGAAGACTAACCAAAAGAAAAAAAAACACTAACTAGCTAAACAAAAACTAAGACACTCACAAATTAATTACAAAATTTACAAACTAACAACACTTGAAAATAATTGACAAATCTAATAACAAGTAAACAACAAAATATAATTAATAAACTCTAGATTGAAAAAAAAATCTAAATAACAAACAAAATTAAATAAAAAAATTCTAAACATAATTAACAAAAAAAAAATTCTAAATCTAATTAACAAAAAAAAATAAATCTAAATCTAAAAACCAAATTTTAAATCTAAATCTAAATTAAAACAACAAATTGAAAACTAAAATTAAAATTAAAACTAAATTAAATCTGAAATAAATAAATAAAAAGCTAATCTAAATTGTCACCCAAAAAAAAAAATGTAAATTAGAAACTAATTAAAAAAATCTAAACTAAAAACTAATTAACAAACTAAACTAAAAAACTAAAATCTAAACTAAAATTAAAACTAAACCAATAATAAAAAATTTAAACTAAAAATAAAGAATCTAGAGCCTGACGTAGGGAAAGGAAGGCTCTACATGGGCTGTTAAAAAGCCTCCTTTGTAAGATCTTTTAGCAGAAATAAATCTCCACGTAGGAGAAGAAAACAACATCCCCACTCCTTGCAGATTTTTAAAAACAAATAGCCTCAACGCATATACACCCAAAATGGATTCATGTAACAGTTTTTGCAGCCAGTGTTGAGAAGAGTTTTCTGGTTTTTTTTTAATTATTCATATATCTCAAATGTATTTGAAATATTTTAAACTATGTTAGGAGTTTTTTTCAGTAGACTTGTAAGATATTATCAAAGATCCTGCAGGCTCAACTATTTCTACTCGATTTTGAGGTGTTTTAGGCCATAGAGAACGCAATGTGAACTGTCAAAAGAAATGCCTCATAGAGAGATTAGAATTGGAAATGCTCTGGCAGAGAAGCATGCAAAACGTAAGTAAGAAATGCTCTCACAAACACGCATGCAAATTGTAAAAGCATAGAGAAGACATGTGAATGATTTTTATAGAATGTATGAGTTGTTTGTTTTGATACGTTACCTATAGGCATAAAGTAGGCATGAAAATTATTTTATTAATGCATAATGTGGAGTCAAAAGGAAGGAAAAAATGACCAGAAGAAAAATATGCCCAGAGTAAGCCCAAAGCATGGAATCAGACCAAAATGTGTACACCTAAAACATGATTGCAGGATATGCTTATGATTGCAAAGATGTTATCATTGTAGGATACATAAATGCCTGGATGCATAAACAATGAACTATTTTGACAGAAATGTGGGAGCTAAAATTAGAATCGTTGCATGCAAGATAACTTTTCAAACAAATTATTATTTTGTTTGAATCGATGCAAGATGTGGGTGCTACTGCCTGAAGAAGGACCTCAAAGAAATTTCATTGCATGGAATATCATGATTGTTGAATGTATACAAAATTGATTTGTTTAAAATATTTTATAAACTATGAACCAAATTCTGCAAACATGAACCAGGCACATTAAATATTAAATAAAATTCATAAACCCGGAAACATAGGCAAAACAAGTTAATTGTTTGATAGAAATTTTAAAGAAGCAATCTCATCAATGTTGTGATTTGCAAACATCTATTAAGAAAAAAATAAATCGAATGAAGGGATAAGGGCCATCCCACCAAGCGTGCCAATTGTAGATGGGGGAAATGGGAAACTAAATCATCTTCCAACAACTAACAATGAAGTTCCTGCCAAAACACACACATGCAAATCAAAATCTAAACTAGAAACACACATGCATGTCACACAACCTATAACAGAGCTCAAACCAAGCAAGACAATTCACAATGATATTCACTCAAAATAAATTAGGTGAAAAATATCTTAGAAACTATCAAACATTGCAAGCAAGCCAAAAAAAAATAATGATATTATGCCTAACCAAGCCATTCAAATGCCTAAGTTAAGCATTGAATGAGTGTTTTCCTATAGATTAAAATAGAAATCAGGGCAACAAAATGACAAAGGACTATCCTACCGGGCGTGCTGATTGTAGATGTGAAAATTTGATTTGAGATATTATGAAGAAGATTTAGATTGATTTAACATCAAACAATGAATTACCTAAGAGCAACATACATACGAACCAAAATATATAATAAAATACACACATAAATGCTATAAAACCTACTCCATTGTACTCCTTAAATGAACATCTTATGCAGATAATATGGCTCTCAAAAGCACATAGAAGAAGCTATAATTCAGGATGATAAATGTAGGAAGAGTAAAAGACAAATCAAAATGCGAGATAAGAAAAATGCAAAATGCAAATATAGACTAAATGCTTGATTCTTTAAAATGGGAGAGGGTCTGGATGAAATAGAAACTCTCTAGGTGGATCCATATTGTGGGATGAAGATGGGATAATAGGGGATTATTGATATAAGAAGAATGAATGGTACGTTGAGAAGATGAGTGGTATTGGAGAATGGTAAGTGGTAAGGAATGTTTATTCTTTATTTTAAATGCATGAGATAGATAAATAATGAAATATATATTTCTTTAATAGATTTAGTGAATTAATGATGTGAATATATTAATAAAAATAATGAAGAATAAATACATTATAATATAGTGAGTAATGGATAATGGAAATAAGGGAATATGGATATAAATATTAATATAATGAATAGTATAACTGAAAAATGAGAAATTAAAATTATAATGGATCCACCCTAATGATGATTAAGAAATTGACGTTTGATAAGAGGACTCTTTTAAATCAAAATTTTTGTGTCTACAAAAAGAAATACTTCTCCAATTTTGAGTTTTAGAATTAGATCAACATTAGAGAAATCAACAAATTGTACAACTGAAGTAATAGGCTGAATAATTAGAGGTGCAGAAAATAGTTTCTTCCAAGTATCTTTAGTAGTACCAAAACTAGTACTGACCACTAGCACTGACTCAAACACATTCACACTAGATTCCTTTACCAACTTATCGATCTTTGGTTCAGGTTAATTTGTTTTAGGCTCAATAGGGACTTGTTCATTTTGATCATTAGAACCTTCAATTTCATTCCCTTTACCAAATTCACAGTTAACCAGAGGAGAATTAGAAGTTTCAGGAATATCCATAACATTGTCCATGAAAGATGTATCATAAACTAGGTCATCAACATGATTTTCAATAGGGGCATAAATAGGCACATTTTTAGGCACACGAGTAGAAGCACTAGAATCAACAGAAGGGAACAAAGGAACATTTTTAACAACAATCATTAATGTTTGTAATGGGTTAGAAATTAGGGTTTTGACCATTAGATGTATGAAAACCACTAATTTTTCATTACATTCAAATGAGGGGGAACGCAATAGATTTAGACACAAATAAAAAATGATAAGAATTGAATACATATTGGATTTAGGGGACTGGGAATTTGTTCGCATTCTTTTGTGAGTTGAAATACTAAATTGAGATAAAGTCTTGAAAACATGGGATCTTCACTTAGTGGACATGGGTTATAGCACATGCATTCATGGAATACTAAATAATCCCCTATTTCAAAAAATATTGCTCTAAACTCCTTTTTTATCACTGTAGCATCGAAAAGTGTATGCACTTGCTAAAGTGGTACAATTTCACACTTCGTTTAGCTCCCACCTTGGCGCATCTTGCACTTTGCATCGCATTTTCCTTTAGCACTTAATTAATCAAATTAATTGGGTCTAAGGTCCTATTTCATCATCTTCCAGTTGGGCCCTTTCATTAAAGTGCACCCCTTTCATTTTATTCCTCCAATACATCATTTAATCAAATACCCTAATTAGGTCCTATTTTGAAATTGGAGGCTTGATTTCGGGGGTCAAAACATCTCGAAATCACCTGTAACTTTGGGATTCTCTCTAAAATTATCATATCCGACGACCCTGAAAATTTGGTGAAAAGTTGTCGGGACCATGACGCCCGGAGTGCACATGGTCTTCGACATTTTTCCCAAAATTTTAGGAGTGCAATCCAATCATAAAATAAAGCTTAACCCCAAGAAATTGGTGAGAGATTCAATCTCTAGGTCGGCCAAAAGTTGAAATTAAGACCTAGGGTTTCATATATAAGAGCTCTCTTTCTTCATTTGAAAGGATCCAAATTTTGCTTTAAGGGACCTTCTATGTAGCGAAAGGGCAGATCTTTGAAGACTTCAACAACATTCAACATCCACCCATTAAGCATTCATCAATTTCATTAATCCATTTAGGGCTTTGAAGACATTGAAGAGCAATAGGGGATCACCGACTGAAGATTGGCTTGTACCCCTCCCTTGGGGTTGGGTATGATTTCATGTTGTTTTCATGTCTTTGCATAAGCCTCATTATATCATTTGTATTCATGCTTTAGATCACTTTGCATCTTGATTTGGAGCATTTACATTATCATTTACAAGCAGTTAGGGTTTACTTTCTAGGTTGCTCTAGTTTACTTACTTGCATTTTAGGATCTTGCACACACACAAGGTCTGCACACACACTAATTTTACAATACAACTTGGCTATTCATGGAGGTGGAAATCACCAAAGAAGGGGTTTGACTAAGTCAAAACCCTATATAGCCACCCAACATACCTTTTCAGATATAAGTGCAGATTTCGGGATTCGGACGACGCCGCGAATTGCAGATCCGACAGAAGCAGACAGAAACTGAGCTACACACCAAATTTCAGGGAAAAAGACCAAGACAGAGGTGTGGGGCACTCTGGTCCTGATAGGACAAGGGCACTGGGCACCCTGGTCCCTCTGTTAGACAACAAGTTTCAGCATTTCTGATAGCTTTTCAGGTTGCAAAACAATAGTTTTAGGAGCAGAATCAGGACAGTGGCACCTGCGCCCCCGTGTAGAACATTTTCACTCAGATTTTAACTCCAGGTATGCATCTGCATTCTTGTCTTTTCCTTGTGTTTACAGCTTTCCATTGTTTAATTTCAATTCTGCAATCTTGTTATTAGTTCATACTTGCACTTTGGGGTTAGGAAATGAACTTGCATCATTCTATCTTTCAATTACAACAAAGGAATAGAAACCCTAATAGGTAGCCCGTGGCTCTCTCTTCAAAAAGAAGTAGCCAATTGTGTGATACCTCTAGGCTCTTTTGTATTCCACAATGTGTGTCAAAAGGTAGGATTAGGGCATGTTAGCCTAGTCTCGCTTTTTCTCCTACACATTTTGGTGAACTCGACGTGAATATTATTATTGCTTTCTCTTGCATTGCATTTGTTAGATCTAGATCTAAATTTAGTGTGTTTCATTTAAGTTTCATTTTCATTTTAAAAAAAAAAGAAAAAAAAAAAGAGGGAAAAGAAAGAGTGTGTTTCTTTGTTTCTTTGCATTGTGTTTTTAAGTTTTATGCAATTTTTATTCCAAAATGTCAGATTTTTATTTGCAAGATGTTCATATTTATGATGATGTATGCAATTATGTTGATTATGAGTATAGCCAAGATGAATTAGATGAAGCTTTAGATGAGTTTTTGAACCCTAAAGATACCGAACCTTCATTTTACCAAAAACTCATAAACATTGTTACTATGCCATTTCGTTGTGATGAGAAAGATAAGTCGAATGATTCCTCTCAAGGGTACATTCTTATCAACTCTTCCACTAAATCTAGTAACATGGTTGTTTTCAATGATCCCCTCTATGAAGAGATGTCTCCTTTTGAATCAAAAGATAAACCTTTTAATAGATATGATCATGCTTTGTTGGATGATGCTCTTGATGACTTTGTGGCTTTATCGAAATCTTTAAACAAGAACAAAACTTCTAAATTAGTTAACATGATAAACCTGAAAGAGCATAATAAGCATCTCTTTGAAGTCCAAGGTGCTTATCCTTCTCCCACCTTTCAAGTTCCTAAATCACCTCTCCTTACTGTCCAAGGAGGGTATGGTCATGATTCCTTTCTTACTCTGAATAAACCTATCATCACTGTGCAAGGAAGAAAACCTATAAGTCCTTATAGTTATGCCAAGCAATGAACTAGAGAGAGTTATAATGCGGTTGCCCATACTTATAATACTAGAAATAATAGGCAGCCTAATCCTCCTCCTGTTACTCTAGTTTCTCTTCCTAATCCTCAACCAATTCTTCCACAAGCTCCACGTATTTCACAAGTTCTTGGTAAGGAATATGATCTCATAGAACAACTTAAAGCTATCCCTGCTAAGATATCCCTTTGCGATTTGATCCAAACTTCTTCCTCTCATCATGGAATGTTACAAGATGCCTTGAAAGATTTGAATGTTCCTCCACCTAATACATCTAGTAATATAGTGTCTTTGGTTAACTCTTTGATGAATCCTAAAGCTCAAATTGTGTTTACTCAAGATGAATTGCCTACTAGTGAAATTCAACATCAATATGATCCCTTGATGATTGTGGTTATCATAAATGACGCTGCTATAAGACAAACACTGGTAGATAATGGCTCTGGCCTTAATGTGTGTAGCATTAATCTATTGCATAAGATGAATGTGGATACATCTCTTATTAAGCCCGACTCTCATCCCATTCGAGGCTTTGATAATGTGGCTAAGTCTTCATTAGGTATTATCACCTTACCCATCACAGTGGTTCCTGTTACTTTGCCTACTCCTATCCATGTTATGTCAGGAAATCTAACATACAACTTGTTATTACGGAGACCTTGGATTCACATTATGCAAGCTGTCCCCTCTACATTGCATAAACAAGTTAAATTTATTTATAACAATAAGACATATACCTTGATAGGTGATACTAATTTTCAAGCTTGTTTGCAAACATCTACTTCCAAAGGGAGTTCTTCTAAACCTTCCTCTTCTAGTGATGACTCTTTAAACAAGATACCTATGGAGGAATCATCATCCTTTGATAATCAAAATTCTTTGGATGAGCCTAAAGTTCCTGAAGAAGATTCTTCTCAACTTGAATCTACACATGAAAAGGCTTTTGATCTTGAGAAGGTTCTCGCAGAAGACGATTGGGGATCTCTTGATTTTAATCACACCTTTGCAGGTGAGTATAGGGTTCCTCCTAGAGAGCTTAAAGTTAAAAAGAAGGAAGAAACTAAAAATCAATCAATCTTACCTGAACCTATGAACAATAATTTTGTGGCCGCTTCTCAAACTTCTTCTCCTCACACCTCTAATTCTGAAGGATTTGATTCGTTGTCTTATGAAAAACCACCTTCTCTTTCTGAAATGGCTAATCGTTATGGTCATGGTTTTCATATTTTAGCTAAGTATGGGTATAATGGAAATGGTTGTGGCGCTCACGAACAAGGGATAAAGGTTCCTCTAGGGAATAATCTTTATGATGAGACCTTTGGACTTGGTTATAATCCCTACAAGCGCACTAAAGCTTCTAAGAGACCATGTATTAATGTTAATGTTATTTCTACGTCTCTACCAATGAGACGCCCTGAGTATATTGATGGGGATCCTTCGTGTGCCTATGCTTTGGATGTCTTTCCTACCGATGATGCTTTAGCTGAGTTTTTAGGAGCATATGATACTCTTCCTCGTTATCATCACAATAGGGGATTGCCTTATTGTTTTAACACTGAAGCTTATTTTGGAAGAGAGATTGATAATGATGAGATTGTGTAAGAATTCCCCTAGTTAAAGGATATTCCTCAACAAAGTAATCTTCTCATAAGTGACACCATTGATGTTAAGATGAATCCTTGCAATGAAGAAAAAGTTATTAAAATTGGAAAGTGTTTGGATGAAGAAGAACAAAAACAATATGCAGATCTATTGCATGAATTCAATGAGCAATGACCCTTGTCTCTCATGATTATATGCATAAGAGTTTAGAAGATTATGTTGATGATATTTTAGCCAAATCCATTCTCCATATAGATCATATTAAGATCCTTCGTCAAATCTTTGAAAGAATTCATAAATATCACATGTGCTTGAATCCCCGAAAATGTGTTTTTGGTGTGGATAGTGGAAAACTATTAGGATTCATAGTTTCACATTGTGGGATTGAGGTGGACACTAAGAAAATAGATGCTATTGTCAACATGCCACCTCCTAGAAATGTGTCTCAACTCAAAAGCTTACAATGAAAGATTCAAGCTATTTGTAGGTTCGTATCTCAACTTGCGGATCATACTTTTCCTTTTACTCAACTTCTCAAAAAGAATATCACTTTTTAATGGAACAAAGATTGTCAGCAAGCATTTGAAGATTTAAAAGTATATTTGGCTAATCCTCCTATCCTTCAACCTACCGAACCTTCTAAACCCTTTCTTCTTTATACAACTGCTTCCCCTCATGCTCTTGCAGCATTATTGGCACAACATGATGAGGATGGTAAGGAATGTCTGGTTTATTATATAAGTCATACCTTACTCAATTATGAGACCCGATATTCTGCGATAGAAAGACAATGCTTGGCCTTGGTGTTTGCGACTCAAAAATTGAGACATTATCTTTTAAATTCAGAAGTCCACGTCATCGTAAAGTTTGATCCTTTGAAGCATCTTTTCTCTAAAACTAATTTATCAGGATGCCTAGCTAAGTGGGTTATGATGTTAATTGAATTTGACCTTAAATTTGTTTCACAAAGAGCAGTTAAAGGGCAAGCGTTGACCGATCACTTAGTTGAGGCCCCTTCACCTTTCTCCTTCCCTAACCCTGAGTCTTTTCCCGATGACTTCATTCTTTGTATAGAGAAAGATGAAACTTGGGAGTTGTACTTTGATGGCTCTAAGTGTCGTACGGGATCGGGGGTAGGTGTTGTTCTAATTTCTCCTACAAAGAAATCCATTCCCTTATCTTATCGTCTCAATTTCCTATGTACCAATAACATTGCTGAGTACGAGGCTCTTATAGCAGGAATAAAGGTAGCCTTGGCTTTGAATGTAAAGCACATACATATTTATGGAGATTCTCGATTGATTATAAGACAAGTAATAGGACTATATCAAGCAAAAAAAGACAAATTATCACAATATAAAGACCTTGCTATCTCTTCGTTACAAAAATTTGATTCTTATAGCATGGACCCTATTCCTCGAAAAGATAATCGACATGTGGATGCAATGGCATGTGTGGCTTCTCTTGTATCTCTAGAGGACCCTATGGTTGATCTTAAATTTGTTATTCACAACCTTATTTCTCCAACTACTGTATATGATTCTAGCTTGGTGACATGTTGTGACTTTATAGAGTCAGATGAATGGTATTCGCATATTGTAAGATACTTGACCGATGGTACCTTTCCTGATTCTGCCAATAGGAACACTAGGGCTAGAATCCGCAAGCTGTCTGCTAGATATATCATTCTTTCTAATGTTCTTTACCGAAGGGGTTATAACGGTCTTCTCCTTCGCTGTCTTAACAAATCAGAAATCCCTATTGCTCTTGAAGAGGCACATTCAAGTGCCTATGGGGGGCATTTTGGAGGCAAATCCTTGGTTCAAAGATTGCTTCGTATGGGATACTATTGGCAAACTATGCAGAAGGATTCTTTTTCATTTGTTAAGAAATGTCATCAATGTCAACAACACAATAATCTGATTCATGCTCCTGCCCAAGAACTTCGTTCTCATGTAGCTTCTTGGCCTTTCTCTGCATGGGGGTTGGATCTCATCGGTAAAATCTCTCCTCCTTCATCTCAAGGACACACTTTCATTATAACCGCAACAGATTACTTTACAAAGTGGGTAGAAGTTGTTCCCCTTCGCTCTACTACTGCTGAAGTGATTTGTCAATTTCTTCTAGAAAACATTATTTCTTGATTCGGGATACCTTCCACTATAATCTCAGATAATCTGACATCATTTAAGAACAAGGACGTGAAAAAATTCCTTGAGAAATATTATATCAAACATCGATTTTCTACACCATACTATCCTCAATCAAATGGTCAAGCCGAATCATCCAATAAGATAATTGAACGAATTCTTCGCAAAACTGTGAATAAGCATTGTAAGGATTGGAGTACTCAGCTAATCTATGCTCTTTGGGCCTACCGAATGAGTGTACGAATTGCTATAGCAACTACCCCTTATAATCTTGTTTATGGTGTTGATGCTATTATGCCTTTAGAGTTAGAGATTCCATCACTTAGAGTTTCTCTCAAAGGTATAGTAGATGATGACTATTATAGAGAACAAAGACTTCAACAACTTGAGATTCTTGATGAATAGTGTATAAATGCTCTTGAGCATATTCAAGCGTATCACAAAACTCTACAACAAAACTATAATGATAAGGTTATTCAACGTTCCTTCTCAGTAGGTGACTTAGTTCTCTATGAGAATCAATGCAATGTGAATACCTTACCTGAAGAAAAGGGAAAGTTTAGTCCTAATTGGCTTGGACCATATATTGTTATTGAAGATTATGGATCAGGTGCTTACAAAATAGCGGATGTAGATGGTACAACTCTTAAAGAACCTATAAATGCTATGCACTTGCGTAGATACTATGCTTAATTCCTCATTCCTTATCTTTCATTTCATCTATCTTCTTTTCACTTCTTCAAAATTGGATAATATGTTAGCATATCTTTGTTAGAGCAAATAGAATTAAATGATATTTTGTTTAATCTATATTGCTTTGTTCTTGACAAGCGTGTTCCTTTACTCTATAGTTTGTCTTGAATTCATTTATGTAAATTTACATTTCCATTATGCTGGCATATTATACAATGTCTTTATGTGTTAAGTAGAATTGTATCATGTTGTGTTTAAGTTTAAATTAAATCACATTAGTTATATGATTCTTAGACTTAACACATATTTCTTCTCTATCATCAATGTAGTACTTGATTAAATATTTTATTTTAATTAAGTCACACATGTATCAATTTAATCATTGAGCATTGAGAAATCAATCACATGGAAATTAAATTCAGAACATACATGTACATCTACCAAATGTATTAACTTTAATCAAAATATACATTGTTTTAGGCATTAAAGATAACATGTTTGAGACAAAGAGAAGCATGTATATATATATGTGTGTGTGTGTGTTTGTGTGTGTGTGTGTGTGTGTGTGGATCATGTTTTCATATACAAAAGTAGGTCACTATACATCCAAAATGTGACCTATCCTACATCATGAGATCATCTCCCATCCGTAGGGCTAGTGGCTGGAGAGTGACGACTAGACGCTCCCTCCTGATCTAGCCGTGAAGGTGGACCCATAGGTGTATAGTGTGATATAGACCATGAATGACTCCGAGAGGAACTCCTACGATCCCTATCCATAAGGATCATGCGATACGAGGTAGTCTCGGCCTGAGCTGCTACTAGGTCATGCTGTGCCCGCTGAAGGTTCTTTGATAGAACTCTCTCTCTCTCCCTGCATATTTCCACCTGTACTCGAAATTGGGAAAATAAGTCCTCATGCCGACCCACGTTCCCCTGAGGCCTATAAGCAGCCTATGAGGAACTAGGGATCTGTGCCATCATGGAAACATTTGTCACTGCTTGCTGGATCAAGGAGCGCCACTCTTGCACATTAGCTGTAGCTGTAGAACAAATTTTGTATTAGTACCATTCTATAGCATCAAAACATTAATCAATCAATATAAACCTACTATACCTGGATCTCCCTCACACCAGTAGGGATTGTGATATGGTAGCATCTGTGAGTGGGAACTATTAGGCTCCCCACGCTCAAATGATCTGTGCACAATGGGTACAAGTCTCCATATCACCTCGTGTTCCCCCTTTTGCGGAATAAGAGGAGGATCCAAGGCTATGGTATCATCTCCTAAATGGTGGGGAGTTGCATCTGACTCCTCCTCATCATCTCTATCCTCCTCCTCCGCATCATCCTCATCCTCATCTGCATCCTCACCCACATCCTCATTCTCCTCATCATCATCTCTATCTGTGTCATCCTCCTCTCCTTCCTCCTCCTCCTCGGCACTAGGCTAATCTCCTATGGGTGGATCAGGATCTCCTGCCTCCTCATGACCCTCTCCCTCCTCTGGCTCCTTCGATCTGGATCCCTAATCCTCATCTCGGTCTCCATGTCTCCATGGACTTGGATGGCCTGTCAGGTAATCTGGTGGAAAGATAGGCCCTGGGTATGTCCTCACAAACCATGAGAGATACCTACGCTGTGCTTCGGGATCTACAGAGTAATCAGTGACCACATCCTGATCAGACCCTTCTATATCTATAATCTCGATATCATCTGTCATAGGTCTCACTACTGCTTTGGGTCTGGGAAGGACTTGTGGGTGTCGAGTATAGATAGGTACATCGGTTGGAACACACTGCTCTAGCCAAAACTGCCTCCATTCTCGGTCAAAGTAGAATGGGACTATGATATGTGAGTATCGTCCTCTCAGTAGGTGGTTCCTCTGTAAGCATGCTAGCTACCTCTCCATTCCATCCCATCTATGCATCTGCAGATATGGTCTCCATACTATCACCTCAGATGTCAATCTATCGAATGTCACTCTCCAATATAGTAGATCCCCAAATCTCCACTCGCCGGTAAGTGGATAGAAAACACCCTAGGTCACTCACTAGATGCACTCATCGGATAGCCAACAGGCTTGGTGCATGTAAAGTGCTCAAATATCCACACCTGCAGAAGTGTGCATGTCATCAAGCTAAAACACTATCCAAACGCATACTCCTCGAGGTCATGATAGAGATGTGCAAGCATACTCCGACCCCAAGCATATACTCTCCTATGCCTCTCCATAGCCCTGATACACCATGTGAGACCCCCATGCATGTGCGTACCTTACCCATTAGGGCAGATGGCTAGTGCAATGATGGTAATCATAAGAAATCTCACAAGGGGCACCTCTCTTGTAGCATGTAAGGGCCAACTGATCATGATGCGACCTCTCGTCTCACTCGATATGACTCTCCCTATGCAGTATATCTACTCCCTTTGATAGTCCTCCGCTAACCGATCGGTCGTGTATGTCACGGTGGCTCCTCTGATAGGTAGGCGAAGTATGCGGTACACATCCTCAAGTGTAACCGTCATCTCTCCTACTGGGAGATGGAATGTACATGCGTCTAGATCCCATTGCTCCATAAGTGCCATCAACATCATAGGATGGAATCGAATAGCTGGCATGAGGATCGCATACCATAAACCCACTATTGATAATGTATCCCTCTCTGCCTGAGTCAGCCGGGGAATCTGATCTCACAGACTATGAAGAATCTGCCCCTCAATGTGCACTCTCATGTATGGGAGACCCTGCAATGCAAAAACATCAGTGTAATCAGTACTCAATCATCAAAATCATCTACATGAAAAATGAAAACTGTCGAACATCGAAAGCTAACCCTGACACCCCTTGCCAAGTCCTGATTGGGACCATGGCGCTCTGTCAGGGACCATGGCACCCTGCGAGGACCATGGTGCCCTTCAGGGACCATGGCGCCCTGAGAGGACCATGGCACCCTTCAGGGACCATGGCGCCCCATAGGGACCATGGCACCCTGATAGGACCATGGCGCCCTAGGTGGGACCTAGGGTCAGATTCTAGGGCCCACATTCAATCACAGAAACTCAAAGTCAACACAAATGCAGAAAGTCAAAGTCAAAGTTCAGTCAACTCACCTCATCCAGTGGCTCATCACCGATCACGGCCTGTCGCATGATCTCCATCCTCGTGGGTCGCTTCGGTCATCGTGAAGGCATGATGATGGCTATGTGGGCTCCGCTGCAATGAACAATACTCAGAAATCAACAAAGTGACAAATGCAATAGTCACTTTCGAGGTATATATTTTCATTCCTTTACCTTTGATTTCAAAACCCTAATTTTCCTCTATCACTCATTTCATCATAACTTGAGTTTGGGAGACGCAATTTTCAAACCATTTGTTGTGTAGGAATCATATTTTCGTTCCCTTACTCCTTGGATGTTCCAAAACGTGCTCTGATGAAGCCTCTTTAGTGAACATCTCTCATCAATAATCTCTCACATAATTTGTCATAATTAAACATGCTATCCTGTTTCACCTCTCTAATAAGCAAGCCGAAACAGGAGGGGGCATATAGCTACTCACAAATTTCATCACTTTCCTTAGTAAGCATTAGGTGATTTTGTGATCTAACATGTGTTTTGTAGGGTGCGGTTCCTAATTGTGTATTGCAGATACCGTTGGGGGCTTCGTTCGACAGACTTATGGATATATCCTTTTTCAAATAATGTTTACTTTCCTATACTTTAGCTTGCATATGCACGTAGTACTCATATGACCGCTAAAGTGAGGGCTAAATGTAGCGTCAAAAATTTTACGCATTTGCTAAAGTGGTACAATTTCACACTTGGTTTAGCTCCCGCCTTGGCGCATCTTGCAATTTGCATCGCATTTTCCTTTAGCACTTAATTAATCAAATTAATTAGGTCTAAGGTCCTATTTCATCATCTTCCAGTTGGGCCCTTTCATTAAAGTGTGCCCCTTTCATTATATTCCTCCAATACATCATTTAATCAAAAACCCTAATTAGGTCCTATTTTGAACTTGGGGGCTTGATTTCGGGGGTCAAAACATCTCGAAATCACCTGTAACTTCGGGATTCCCTCTAAAATTATCATATCTGACGACCCTGAAAATTTGGTGAAAAGTTGTCAGGACCATGGCGCCCGAAGTGCACATGGTCCCTGACATTTTTCTCAAAATTTTAGGAGTGCAATCCAATCATAAAATAAAGCTTAACCCCAAGAAATTGGTAGGAGATTCAATCTCTAGGTCGGCCAAAAGTTGAAATTAAGACCTAGGGTTTCATATATAAGAGCTCTCTTTCTTCATTTGAAAGGATCTGAATTTTGGTTTAAGGGACCTTCTATGCAGTGAAAGGGCAGATCTTTGAAGACTTCAACAACATTCAACATCCACCCATCAAGCATTCATCAATTTCATTCATCCATTTAGGGATTTGAAGACATTGAAGAGAAATAGGGGATCATCGACTGAAGATTGGCTTGTACCCCTCCCTTGGGGTTGGGTATGATTTCATGTTGTTTTCATGTCTTTGCATAAGCCTCATTATATTATTTGTATTCATGCTTTAGATCACTTTGCATCTTGATTTGGAGCATTTACATTATCATTTACAAGCAGTTAGGGTTTACTTTCTAGGTTGCTCTAGTTTGCTTACTTGCATTTTAGGATCTTGCACACACACAAGGTCTGCACACACACTACTTTTACAATACAACTTGGCTATTCGTGGAGGTGGAAATCACCAAAGTGGGGGTTTGACTAAGGCAAAACCCTATATAGCCGTCCAATGTACCTTTTCAGATATAAGTGCAGATTTCGGGATTCGGATGACGCTGCAAATTGCAGATCTGGCAGAATTAGATAGAAACTGAGCTACACACCAAATTTCAGGGCAAAAGACCAAGACAGAGGTGTGGGGCACTTTGGTCCTGATAGGACAGGGGCGTTGGGTACCCTGATCCCTGGGACAGTGGCACTGGGTGCCCTGGTCCCTCTGTTAGACAACAAGTTTCAACATTTCCGACAGCTTTTCAGGTTGCAAAACAACAGTTTCTGGAGCAGAATCAGGACAGTGGTGTCTGCACCCCCGTCCAGAACATTTTCACTCAGATTTTAACTCCGAGTACGCATCTGCATTCTTGTCTTGTCCTTGTGTTTACAGCTTTCCATTGTTTAATTTCAATTCTGCAATCTTGTTATTAGTTCATACTTGCACTTTGGGGTTAGGAATTGAACTTGCATCATTCTATCTTTCAATTACAACAAAGGAATAGAAACCCTAATAGGTAGCCCGTGGCTCTCTCTTCAAAAAGAAGTAGCCAATTGTGTGATACCTCTAGGCTCTTTCATATTCCACAATGTGTGTCAAAAGTTAGGATTAAGGCATGTTAGCCTAGTCTCGGTTTTTCCCCGACACAATCACCACCTCTCAATACACAGCTTGAATTAAAAGCTCCCCTATTTTTGCCAAATATTGTATTCTTTCATAGCCCGAATTTAAAAAACCCCTATTTTCACTGATAGGAAATATACTGTACCCTCATTTTAGGATATGAAACACTCCAATATGAATGCACATGATATAGTATTGCCTAGCCATCACTTGTGGCTGAAAAATGAAGGTTAATATTTGGAAATAGTGATCTACAAATGCGAGACTAAGACAAGAGAGAGAATCTACGACACAAATGAAGCTAATCAAGAAATTCAAACACCTCCCAATATTTCTCATCATTGTTTTGGGTAGGTGGATGACATGCAAGAGTAGTAACTTCGAGCATAATAGATCAAGAGAGCTCTATCACAAGTTCCAAACAAGGACCATTCTCTAATGATGAATCATTTTATCTGTCACTTGGGGACAAGATTAATAGGTGAGTTCACAATAATGGTTCTCACTTTCATCCACGAATGGAAATAAGTGATGGGAGGAAAAAAAAATCGGAGGGGGTTCAAGAGAAGTGGGGGTGTTTGAGCGAACCCCCCACTTCGCTCGAATCCCCATTTTTGAGCAAACCATCTTTAATGCTTGTTTATGTAGTATTTTCATTATATTGGGGGGGTTTTCTTGAACACCCCTTCATTTGAACCCATTTTTTTACACTTCTCTGAAGCTTTCTACAAATTTTTGTAGAGTTTTGGCCTTCAAACCTCTAGTTGAAGGCTCAAATTGAATGATATTTTCAAACCAAAATGTACTATGGTAGTCCTCGAAGAAAGCTTTCTAATGACCATAATTTTATTACATATTGAGTTTATTATGATTTTTTTTTTAATTTTACCAAACATAGGTTTTTCACCAAACATGAATTTGTTTGTTCAACACACTGGGAAAAATAGTAAACTAATTAAAAAAAATTCTGAAAAAATATCTATGCCCTAGCTATTGATGTCTTTTTTCTAACCAAAAAAAATATAATTTAATTTTGATATATAGTGAACAAGTTATGTGTTAAAACATACACCTATGTCTAAAATATAATTAGTCGGACTTCAAAACTTAATAAAATTAAAAATATTAAACATATCACTATCAAACCAACTACGAGCCCTAGATATTAATGCCACAAACCAAAATTTGAAAGAATTGAGTTTTTATCATTTATATAAAAAAAGATGCATTTTGGGAGGCATATCACTCTTAAAAAATGTAGTTTGTTGTAAAAAACTACTTTTAGAGGGAGACGGAAAAATTAAAACAAAATTGAAAAAAAAATTGAAACAATATATATAGAATCTATAGACAAAATGCTAAAAATCACTAATTTATATCATCTCCAAATTATTAATAGTTTAAAAGTTATAGTTGTTGGAAGTTGAAGATTATTTTAAAAATGTTCATCTCCATGGCAAAAGTGGCAAAAAAGTGGGACCCATAATTGTGAGTTCACCCTAATGCTTTTGAGAATTATTTAGATAAATTATTTTCAACATAAATATATTCATATTCATCATCTAAAAATATTAGGATCAACATTTTCATCATGAACAACATTCTCACTTATTTCTTCATCAAGATTAACAAAAATAGGAGCTCTAATTGGATTAGAGCTTGAACCATTGTTTATCAATCATTTTTTGTCTTGGAGGATTAGGTTGAACCTCTTCATTAGAATAAGTTTGAACAACTAGTATTATATCAATATTTGGTGCCTTTGGGGAAGAAATATTTTGAGAAGCAAGTTCGCGAACCCTTGCACAATGTCTTCGTCGATGTTCTCTCGCACAATAGTTTCATTTATTTCTAGTTGAAGGTCAACTGAAGGTTTAGGTTCATCAGGCATAGGCTTTTTTTCTTCTTTGAAGGAAGGATACATAGAAGGGCTTTTAGGCTGGACAATAGGAGAGGCTGGTTGCTTCCCTTTGTAAGATGTAGGAGGAAGAACCTCACCATATAAAGGAGGAATAGAAGGTGTCGGAAGGATACCAAGTCCATCACGAGAAGGAGGAATAGGTCTATCCTTAGGAGGAATAATATGTTTATCATTAGAAGGAGAAATAGATTGACACTTAGGAGGAAGAGCTTTTGCATCCTTGGGAGGAAGAATCGACTCATCCTTAGGAGAAGGAATACATTTTTAGGAGAAATAATATTTCTATACTTAAGAGGAAGAATATACTTATTCATAAGCAGAGGAATATGATCATGAGTTGGAAGGAGACTAAGTGCTATATTTCTAGGTTTTCTCAAAGATAAGATCATCTCATTCTTCCATTTTTTATAAAATTGGAAAAGAGGATCACTTCTAGGTCTAATAGGTTGGAATTGTTCAGACCAAAAATAATAAAGAAAACCATCTCTTTGCTTGATCGTGGGTTCCAGTACATACTAGGATTAATGGTTATGATCTTGTCACCAAGACAAAATTTTAAACATTTATGAACACTAGAAGGGATCATTTTCATGGAAGGGAGCCAAGGATGTCCCAACTTCACATGAAATTGTTCTGATGTAGCAATTATAGCAAACTTAATATCTAAAGCTTTAGTACCAACCTCAACAAGAAGAGAAATAGAACCAATAGAATTACAAGAGAAACCATCAAATATTTTAATCACCACATCAAATTTCTCATATTTTACTTGATGCAATTGTAAGTATAAAGAAATTATTCAGTTATCACACTAGCCATACAAGTAAGATCAATAAGCACCCTTCGAGAGGTATGCCATTGATTCTCATAGTGATATAGAATGGGCCATCAGGTGCTTCAATAGTCTCACTAGGATCAAATGTGATGCATAAGTCCTTAGGGGGATATTTTTTATAAATAAGGTTCATCACATTATTAGACTCAAGGCCAAGATCATTGGGAGAGAAAACAAGACAACCAGTCTCAATCACACTAGTGGAATGGGAAGGTAAATGATCAATGAAAATTTGAAGATTTTTATTAGGAGGAGATATAGATTATTTCCTTTATCATTCACACTAGCCGCAAATATGGTATTTTTATCAATCAAATCTTGAATCTTACTTCTCAAGGAATAACACTTTTTAGTGTCATGACCAGGTTGATGATGATATTGGTAGAAAGCTTTGGAATCAAAGCCAAGTGACAAAGGCTTAGTTGTGTCAATTGGTTTACTAGGGGGAAGTTTCAACACATTCTTTTATGACAATTGCAACAAATACTATGAAAAGATTCATTAAGAGGAGTGAATTCCTTTCTAAACTATTTGGACAAAGGAGGCACACCTATTGTTGCTAATTATAGTTAAGTGTTGTTGTTTTCATTGAATTTGATGAATACCTTATTGGGTTTGTATTTCATAAAATATTATTGAGCACATTCACTTTTATCATTTAGAGCCATTGAAGATGATGATTCCAATTAACTCAAGGTAAGGTGATAATTGTGAGTTATTGCACATAACTATATAAAGGAAGTAAATTCATAAAAGAGAAGTTTATCCCTCATATCTTTTTTCAAACTAAAAATGAAAATTCTTTGGATATCTTGATCAGACACAGGGAAAGAAATTTGAGAATACAAATGCTTATATCTACCAATAAAATAAGTCACTTTTTATTTAACACCTTCCTTGCAATGTACCAAATCAATCAAAGTAGTCTTAGGACAAATATTATTGTAGAATTGTTGAATAAATTCATTAGCCAACTGTTAAAAAGAAGTAATAGAATAAGGAGGCAAAGAATAATATCATTGCAAATCTTTTTCCCTCAATTTTCTAGTAAACAATCTAGCCAACAGTCTTTGGTCATGAGCAAAGTCACTACACAAAGATTGAAATATTTTAGCATGAGTCTAGGGATCACTTTTCCCATTATAAACCTCCAATTGAGGGACTTAGACATGTTTAGGAGGGAAAAATTTAATAAAGTCATCAGATAATGGGATCACTACATCAAATATGGGCACATTATAGTTATATTGATTCATAGAAGTGATTTGTTGTTGCAAGGAAGACACTATTTGAGATAGGCTATTGATGGTAGCACTAGCTTCAGTACAAGGATTGAACTTGTACATGTTGGATTGAGAAGGAGGGGTAAAATTGTTGAAGGGAGGAGGAGCTTGAGAATAAAGGGATATTATTATATGAAGGTGAAGGTTTAGAATAAGGAGGTGGATCACTATGATAATTAGGTATTGGAGAAGATTGGGTGAGAAATGGAAGAGGAATTTTCCCCTTGACTAACCTTTGTAGGTATGACATTTTGTATAGAGGTAGCCATGATTTTTTATGTAAAGTAAGAAACACTAGCCATAGGAGTAGGGAAAGGAATATAATGATTAACTTGACTAGGAGTTTGTGTGTAACCAAGGAATTAAACACAACTCTTCATAAGCATTATATTAGTATCAACAATATGATCAATACCATGCAAGACATCAACACCAAGTTTATCACTTTGAAGCATTCTTTTTAATCCTTGAAACAATGGTAGTGTCTCACTTTCTGGGTATTGTTGACTCATCCATTATTGAAGATTTTCAAATTGATTATCATTCTTCACCAATTGGTCAATGGAAAACCTAGTTACTGATTCATCCACATCATGATTATTAAGGAAAGAAGTAGGATAAACAAGGTTATTTGTAGGATTGGAAGAACCACCAATATCCTCATGGAATAAGTTATCAAAAATAGGCTTGATCTCCTTGATAATTAAACCTTGGGAAGCCCTAATTCTATAAATTCTTCTCATGAGAATATTATAAGTTGGAATAATAGTAGTAAAAATCATGCACTAAAGGGGGGAAACTGAAAATTTGAAATATGAAATTTGAATAATGCAAAAATTTAGAAAAATGATAATCCAATCAGATAAGCAAATTGATTGAAAAGATAAAGAATAGTTGTGAAAAATAATGCAACCCGCAAGGTTAATTTAATTTTTAAAATTATGGTTTTCGAAATCAACCAAATAATTTTAAAATTGAAATTTTAAATTCGATCTAAGATTGCAAATTTGAATTTCAAGTAGCTCTAAAATGATAAATTCAAAATTTAAACAACCCACAAGGTCAATTCTTAAAATTTTAAAAATTAGGGTTTTTGAAATTAATAACTTAATTTTAAAATTTAAATTTGAAATTAAACTTGGAAGCAAATTTTTGAATTTTGAAATTGAAACACACTGAGATCTAAAATAACTAATCTAAATTAAGCAATTTACAAGCTCAATTCTGAATTTAACAATTAGTGTTTTTTGTGAAATTAACATTTATTTTTTTAAAGTTTGCAAGGAAATTGAACTTGTAAATGAAAAATTCAATCTTAAATTGCATAAACACTCAAATCTTACAAAATAAATAAGAATTAAAGGTGTAAAGAGTTAGGTTCATCAAAATGTAATTGGTGGAAAATTAGGGTTTCCACCATTAGATTTATCAAAACCACTAATTAGCCATTACATTCAAAAGAGTGGGAATCCAATAGATTCAGACACAAATCAGAAATGATAAGGAATGAATATTGATTGTATTTAGAGCAATGTGATTTTTTTTGCCTTCTTTTGTGAGTTGAAATGCTGAATTAAAATAAAGTGTTAAAAAAGGAAGGTAAATCTATAGAAACAGTGAGCTACATATACAACACTGAGACACACACTTGGATCTGAGTAGTATATGTAGAGTCAGATCTGATCCTTGGAAAAGATCTAAAAATATCAATACCTAAGCGCTCACTTCTTTGCTCCTCCCAACATTTTGTACATCAAAGAGGGTTCATTTGTCCCTATAAATAATGCCAAAATTGAGGATTGTAAATACATACCTATTTCCATCACATATAAAGAAAGGGAATTATGTTGGGAATAGGGGTTGCCTTAGGTCAAACATTAGTTTTGGAAGTAACCATGAAATTGAGATAAAGATAACTGAAATTATTATGATGGAAGATTCTCCTTTTGAGGTAGATGTTGAATAATTGCTAAAAATCAAATGGCATACCTCCTAGTGAAGTATTGTTTGTCCCCACATAGGATTAGGGCTTAGTGAAGTCTTTAACAAAATAGAATGAAAGATGTCTACTTAAATGCTTGAATCTTAACTTTATTGCTACTCCTAGGCTTGAAGGAAGATTGATTAATGCTCAATTTCTCTTGAATGCTTGATTGCTTGATTTAATGTGTGTATAATGATCGTTGGATTGATGTGATAGATGCTTGATAGATGATTGATAGATGTTAAATGAGAGGGAAAAACCTCCTTTTACACTTGCCAATCAAAAAATTGCTAATTTTTTGACCAGCTGACATGGAGAGAGGAATCCTGCCCAAATTTGAAATAGCGCAAACGGTTTAAAGGTTGCCTAAATTAGGGGGGACCCAAGCCCCTACTCCTATTTAGCACTAGGATACAATGCCCAAGTGCATATTAAAAGAAAAAAATGATGCAATTCATAAGGGGCATGAGCATAGTCAAGTCCCAATCAGGCCAAGGGGTGCAAACACTAAGATAAGAACCCAATGCAGTCAATATTTCACTTATAACTTTTTCGAGACTACCTAGACTCTTTTTGGTTCTCAATTTAGTTTTGTAGGCTTAACTAAGAGTATCCTGATTATCTTAGAAAAGTGTGGAACCAACTAATTCAAAGACTTGATCCTTAATAGATTGTTCCTCTTCAATAGAAATTTGTCTAATCCTAATCAATTCATCATACAGTTCTTTTGGAATATCATTCCTAAACTAATCAGTTGCAGCTTCAAATTTAGCACAATATAATAGAAAAGCTTTAATAATGCTATTTTGATCCTCAATATTTTCCTTAGTATAAATACCACCTACCTCCCTTGGGATTTTACCCTAAGGAAGAGATTCATTTAGGCTCTACACATCAAATGGCTTCTTGAATTTCTTCACTTTAGAATTTCACACATGTATCTGATATTGCTTTGCATCTTCCTCTTCTTCCAATTCAAGAATTATGGTCTTCCTTTTAGCTTTTGTTGGCTTCTTTGTGGAACTATAAGAGGGAAGCTCCTTCTGAATGACTTTAGATTCTCCAAATGCACTAGAAAGCCTTCTGGAACATCTTGTCTTAGTAATATCTTCCTTAGTTAGTTTAGCCTTTTCCATGGATTCCTAAATTACATTCTTCATAGTCTTCTCACAATCCTTTTTAGTGAGTTCCATGCAGACCTTCAAAGACTTTTCTTCTGGGGTGCCAAAACGTTCTTGAGATGCGTCAACTAGATTCTCCAATAGGACATGAGTTGCACCTTCATGCCTCTTATCGGTAGCTTCATATCCAAATGAAGGGATCCAAACCTTTCTCGGTACAACTACCTACATGTAATATTTTTCACTTCTAAGAACAAAAGTAATGTCATTCTTGTACTTTGTGACTACCCCCTTTGGGATCCTATCTCTTTTCTACATTGTCATTTGAAAGATGGGAAAGAAGGTTGCAAATGCATCTTCCCTTGTCTTGTCATTGATGAACACTTTTAACTTAACTGCAATTTTATATGACCTAAAGGGGTATCCAAAGACTAGAAAACCCTAACTCGACCAAGTAACTTTTGTAAGAAGTAAAATAAAATACATAAGGCCAAGGTTCCAAATTTTAAATAATGCTTCTTCTTCTTGCATTGCATAGGATTATCTAGGAATTTTCGTCGCAAGATCTCACAAAGATCAAAATCCTTGTTCAACTCTATCATTTCCTATGCCATATTTGTTGTCATGGTTGAAATGGACTTTTCCCTATCGGTGAAATAAATCTTCTTTCCTACCATCATTGAAAAATACTTAATAGTTGGATTCTAGATGAAGTCAATTTCCAATGAATGTTTTTCGAATGTCGCAATTTAGTCAATTCCATGACATCTTTGATCTTGGTAGATTTCAAACCTAGAATCTCTCTAGAATCACTCATACTGGAATGCATTACATCTTTAGTAATATGGTGCGCTTGACGTGCATAAACGACTAGATATCCTCTAGTAAAACCACACCAATGGGTATGTTTAAGAAAGCCCCAACCAGTTTAATTTCCATTGTCTTGTACAAAGTCTTCCCAAATTCATGTTAGTCCCAACTGGTGTTGAGAGGGGAGGGGTGAATCAACACTTGACCAGTTTTACAGAATTAAAACCTTTTAAATCAAGTTTGCACTAACTTAATATTCATCAATACAAATAGTTATTGCAGGAGAACATGCATGCATGAAAAGATACACAACAATACAAAGTTTTATGTCATGGAAACCCAAATGGGAGAAAACCACAGTGTGAGTAGAAACTCACAAAATCTGCTCTCTTCTGGAGTACGCCCGGTGAGGAGCCATCCCTGTTAGGTGCCACCTATTTAATGGATTTTATTTAAGGCATGTTAGTTCCTTTACCCTGTTAGAGGTAGCCTTGTTAAAGGACTTAAGATCATCAATTATGATGTCACTCGGTTAAGGGATTTTGAGTTGCAATGCTTAGAAAGCAACAGGAAGTTGATCTATTGGAATAGCTACTGATAGATTGATCATATTACAATGAATCTCATACTCTATCTACACCTATTGTGTTTGCTCTGCACTACATCGGTTCTCTACTCATACCCTCGGCTAGGCACTTTGTTGGTCCTCTTCTCATACCCTCGGCTCTGCACTTTGTTGGTCCTCTTCTCATACCCTCGGCTCTGCACTCTACCAGTCTACTTCACACACACTCTTCTCCGCTAAATCACTTATCAATTCCTCACTATTTACTCTACACTTTGGATCGACTCTCATAGGATTTTCCCTTTGCAAATTTTTTAATCAAAATGTTTTGCATGAACTCAAAACACTTTATACTCCCTTTATCGTCACCTTCAGGTGTTTCCTTAATCAATGCAATCATGAATCTCAGTAGATTTAAAATTCAAATCTTCCCACTCTTTCTCTGCATGCCCTACAACAATTCCACCAACTACTCATCCAAATCTTTCATCGCATCTCCCAAAAATAGTGACTTCTGGGTCGAGTTCAGTCTTTTAAATGCAAACTAGAAAATCTACAAGAAATCATGGCTTAACTGGATGATGACTAAGGTTGACTGCACCAACCTTTAGTTTGGCATTAACATAAACTAACTTTGTAACCGATCACCACTCCTGGATTTACGGTGACCACCTATCTTCCTTCTGCTTCACTGGCCTACCCATATACCACTGTGCTCTTCACTACCCATTCATCCTTTGCTATTGGTTTGCAGTACTTCTATCAAGCCTCTTTTCCTATTTTCCAATAAAGTTTTGGTTTGCATAGGACCTAAAGCCTTCTTACCCAAGTCACCTTCTATGACTACATCATCATCAGAATAACCAACTTGAAGATCTGACCTTAACACCAATCTTCTTAAATGATAGATCATTTGGCTTATTTTCTCTTCCCTTAAACTAATTGAACCTTGATCATCTATCTCTGATACTACTTCCATGTTGTTTCCAAGCCATCAACTTTTCTACTAGGATACACCACTCCACCGGTCAGTGTTAGTCATCAATGACAAATCTCAGCTAATATATTGGTTCACTGGATAAATTAGTTTTGTCAATATCAATAATGCCAACAATACAGGGTGGGGCTTGGATGCAATATCAACTATGATGGGGTTAGCCATGACCGCTAAATCATTAAATTGATAACCCTGATCAATTTAACCAAAGAAACCATAAACACTCTGATCGCCTTTGATTACCTTAAGTGAGCACAAAGATTTTTTAATTTTGAGTGAAGTGAAGTTTGTTGAAGTGTTTGTCCTTATATTCCTTCATGTATGCTTCATATTAAATCTATGTGACTTGTCTTCTACTTTTTTGAGTTTTGCAACAACATGTCAATTTTTGTGATGATTTATGACTTCAATAGCTGGACCTTTTCATACTCTGCCTTATCGGTATTGCAACCATACACTCTTTGGAATGGGACAAGGATATGACGTCTTTTTTATTGCTCCCCTTGGGCCAAAGCCTTAGACTCTTTAGTTTCTAGATGAAGTGCCTACACTGGAGTTAGGTGTTGATGCATCTATAGTATTTTTCTTTCTCTAGATCTTATTCATCTCAACTTTCACATCCACCACTTTGATCTTCTTTGTTAGTTTGACCAGATTTTGAATCTCATTTTTTTTGCATTCTTTTGCCATGCATCTAGATTTGTTGTAGTTGTAACACCTAATGTTCGCTCAATTTTGTCTTGACCAAAACTGGTTAGCTTTATGCCAAAAAATATTGCATGTATAATATCTTCCTCTAAATTGATTATATCAATTGTGATTCATAACTGAATTTTTACATTGATTAGCTTTATGACCATATTTATTGCATTTGTAATAGCTACCGAAGAATAGGTTAGAATTGTGATTCAAGCTACTTCTACATTTTGGTGCCTTATGACCTACTTTATTGAATTTATAACAAGATCCATTAAAGAAGGACATTTTCATACTTACCTGCTTCTTGACTAGAGACTTACCCTTTTCCTCCTTGGTAGCTACTACTTTTACTGGAGGCAAATCTTCTTTGTTATTTACTTCAAGTTGTGAATTCTCACCAAATTCATTCTTTGTGTATGTCATCTTGTTAGACTTACATGATTTAGATTTTCTCTCTTGTTTCTTCTTTTTTGTCTAAATCTACCTTTAGAGATGTTACTTCTTACTTTAGCTACTTGCATTCTTTTGATTTGCACTTCATCATTTTGTTCAAATAGTCCTTCGTCTTCTCATTCTCTTCACTTTTTACTATTAGATCTGCGATAGTGTTGTTTTCTTGCTTAAGCTCCTCACTAACTTCTTTTTGCCTTATTTTAAACTTTTGGATCTTCTCTCTCAGTATCTCAATGCACTCATTATCTAGTAGCACAATTTATTTCATATTTTTGTTTCCAACTTCTATTTCCTCAAGGTCCTCAAGATAATTTCTAATATCTTCACTTGAATCCATAAGTTCAACTTTCTAGATCTCCTTTGAGTGGTTAAACTCTTTCAAAGGACTTGATTCTAACACCAATTGTTGAATATCCGAAATAATGAGAGGGGAGGGGTGAATCAGTATTCACTTGAACTTATTAAAACTTCTAACTAGCCAATCACATAATATAATTTAAATATAGTAAATAAAATTAACACAAAACACAACACCGGATTTGTATGTGGAAAACTCAATATGGAAAAAACCATGGAGATAGTGTTCTCTCAAGTATAATATAATATGCAATCGGTTACACAGTATAATGGGTGGCTCACTGCCAGTTTGGGCTCACTACCTTAAGGGCTCACTTTCCAAATTCAAAAGGGTTCACTGTCAGATAATAGAATATACAAAATTTTAACTATTAGAGTTGCATCTAGTAGAGGAAAGAATTACAGTTCCTTTAAAGTGCACAAACTAAGTTACACAACCATTGTACATATATCACATAACAATATTTACATCCACATACTTGAAATCACTCAACTAGAAAGGGGTGAGAGTGGACTATCCACACACTACAGAAAATGAAACATCTTCACGTGGTGTCAGCTTCCAACTTGAATCATAAAATGCCTTGAGGAATATGCCTTTAACATATCCAGATAGGACTAGATTCAAAGACACCTCAAACAACATTCTCTCATCTCATCTAGATAGGAGTAGATTCAAAAACATCTTTGGGTAAGAGGAAATACCAACCTCAACCCTTCATGAAGTAATTTGATACATACATTGCATTAAAAAAAAAACATCATGTACAAAACCAAAATTTCAAAATGAATCATATACATACATGCCAGACCAAATCACATCCATGACATCAATGACAATATACCAACAAACATAATAGAGAATTAAAAAATAAACTTGTATACACAAAGAAAATAGTAGATAGTTAAAATAATAGAATAGATGTAAAAAGGTGTACCTATCATTTACCGAAAAGGGTCTTGTGCCAGACTAATGTGTTGGGAACTAGTTTAAAGTGTTGGTCATCAATCCCTTGAGGATGGCTATAAGTTAATCAATAATCAATAGTCATCATCATCCTTAAGGCTTCAATAATGTTGTAATAATGGTACGTGATAAATGTAGATGAAGATATCATATAATACACCAAAATTATATATAGCTTACAAGCTTAATTATTCATAAAATGTAAACACATAAAGATCAAATTTTGAGATACAAAGGTTGACATTTGAAATTAAATCTGTTTCAAATATTTCGAGAGAAATAAGGTGTTGGACACCTTGGTCCACCCAAATTGAGCTTCCTAAAATAAAAACATAAGAGTTAAGGCCTATGACATAGGATTTGGTCCTTATTTTTGGATTTGATGATGAATTAGGTGTGAGGTAAACTATGGAGATTTAGGGTATCATATGACACATTTTCTTGAGTTGGGTGTAAAGCCAATTTTATAAATGATCCTAAAATTATGTAATGGGATGGACAATAAAGAAAGTTCCAAAGAGTGAAATTATGCTTACATAATAAAGGATAATAATTTATGAAACTACATTTAGCTCCATATTAGTGGTCATATGTTACTTGTGGGAAGTTTGGGGAGATTTTTCGTAGAATGTTGCAAATATGTGCTTGGGAGATACTTGAGAGATGTGTTGTCATTGATGTTAACATATTTATATGTCATAGTGATGTAGTGAAGTTCAATGAGTTAGTTTGTTCTACATGTTGAAGATCAGAGTTTCCAAATTAAGGAGTTTTTAGAGGGATGTCTATAGTTGTTTTAGTTCAATTTTCAGAGGTCCACATGAAGATTTGAGTTACTTTTGGGTATCTGTGTTGAGGCCAGTGTTTTAGTTGTTTAATGATGATAGTGTTCCATATCTTGATCTGCATTTCTCTATATTGTAATATCTTCTTCTACAGATTCAGTGGTATGTTTTGGATGTTGGTGTGTATCCTCAATTCAACTAGTTTGTGGTTTGGAGGTCTCCAATTTATTTTTCCAGGTTAACAATTATTATAGTTAGTGTTCCCGTGGTTCGGTACATGATGATGCTGATGATTCTAGTAGTTTGTGACGGTGTAGATGTTGCTATGGTAATTCATGATACTTGTTGAAGCTTTTGGATCATATTAATTTTGTGTTGGTTATCCACATTGATCGTTGAGCTCGTAATTGATGATTTTCTTTAGTATGTTGGCTTTCTTCATGTTATTATCTGATAGAATGCTTGTAGTGTGTTGTGGATGTCTAAGGCATAATTCTTTGAGGTGTTTCATGTTCGAGGTGATGATTTAGGTCCATGCTATGTCTTAGCTAACATTTATTTGGTCTGCATATAATAATTTGTATTTGATCAACAACTATATCATTGTAGTTATTTTGTGTGTTGAGCTGACCTTGTTGATCTTTCCAAAGTTGATGGCATGTATAATAAATGTAATAATCTTCTGTGAGATTTTAAGAGTGGGTCAATGTGGGTGAATAATATATTGATCTTTCAAAAGTAGAAAAGAATTGTGAAGAACAAAATGAAAGTTTTTATGTGCTTAACTGGAACTATAACCAAGAATTAAGGATGTTATTTCTCAGTTCATGATCTCTGGAAGTAATACATGATTGTTTGTAAGGCAACAAGCCTTCCCTAGGTTGTATCCCTTTTTATTTTTTAGAAGTGAGCTCTAGGAAATGTGCCTGAATGCATGTGCATTTCCCATTGCAATATTTGTAACATATGTATACCTATTTTGTGAGTTCATCTCCGCAATTTTTTCTCCCCTAATAAGGTTTCCATGTCAAAATAATTGGTGTTATGTGTGTTTATGATATCTTGTTGATTTATTCTTTTATGTTTAATTATTAGAACTAAAAAAAAAGTTAAAGTTGTGTAAGTTTTTGGTACAATTGATTCACCTCCTATCCTCTTAGTTGTTTGCCCTATTTCATCAATTGGTATCAGAGCAAGTTCCTTTGAAGAAGCTTGAATAGTTGAGGTGATCTAGGATGGCAACCTACAAGAAGGATAGTTCGAGATTTGATGGCACTAACTACTCTCTTTTGAAGAATCACATGGAGCATGTCACTTGAGATGCATCAGTGATTCTTACTGGACAATTACCAAAGACAAGTATACCATTCTTGCAAGTGGACCTTCTACTTTAGACAAGATAAAGCAAGTTGAATACAAAGTTAGGGCTAAGGAAGCATTGTTGAGGTCTCTAACGGATTCTGAGATGACAAATGTTATGGAATTGAAGACTATGTTAGGTCCCAGAGACAACTGAGAGGGGCGGGGTGAATCAGTTGTCAAATAAATTCAAACCAAAAACAACTTACCCAACTTAATGCTTAATACTGGTAAACCAGTTAAGTATGCCGATAGACAGTGTTAATAGTTAGTTGATATACCAATAAAGGTTAATGCATGAAACATAAACACAAAGTCATCCACAACACATAACACCAATATTTGTACGTGGAAACCCTATAAGGGGAATAACCACGGTGGGAAACCTTACCCACAATCAGATGATACTACTGCAAATAGTAAGTGTACATAAATGGGGTCTACACATGCAAAAAGGCCAACAACCTAGAGCTCACTGCTCAATCACAAAAGGGGAGTCACACTGACTACAGTTGGATGGTTAAATCCAATAAGAATGTATTGCACAAAATAGCATCTTCATATGCTGGATTCAGTAAAGGTATAATGCAGATATGCTTTCACAAAAACCTAGCTTCACCTTTAAATGATGTCTTTGTGTATAGCTCTACTTAATCTCACATATACCTTCTCACAATTCTTTTTCACATTCCACATTCAATCTTCAAATAAGATCTTACATTTATACCATAACCTAAGACCAATTTTAGTAGGTCGGCTCTACAAGATATTACAATAAAAAGTTTTACAAACAATATAATATCTGATGCAATTACCTATTAAACATGTCAACTTAAAGTATTTACAACAATAATTAATCATCTCCATATCATGCCATGCTGATCTGGAAAAGATAAACCTGTCGGTGTAGCCCTAGGTAACCCTAGACCTATTTGCTGGTAAAAGCAAATATGCAAATATGAATATACCAATGATTAATTCTTCAAAATGAAGTGTCCACATGATGTCTTCAACTTTACCAGGTGTCCTCCATATCATTCTAAGTGCTGGTAATCATTATATCCTATCGGTGAACCATATACCAGTAACTGTCCAGTAGTTACTTACTTGCCAGTAAATGTTGCTGGATCTCCAAGGTGCTAGTGTTTTAGTAGGTGTTGACATCAATGACAAAACTTGACCAAAATACCAACAATCTCCCCCTTTGGCATTGATGGCAACACAAGATGGAAAAACCATCAAAGTGCCAAAATAGAAATGCCGAATACCAATCTCTCCTAAACAACAATCTCTCCCCCTGGGAGCAACATGTGTTATCCAAAGTTTTTCAATACCAATCTCTCCTTAAAAAGATAATGTGTTTCTCCATTGATATCTCTTCCCGTTTGACATCAAATGTCAAAGTTATAATAATAAAATCAAGTTCATATACAAAATACCAATCAATTCAATATACCAACTACTCCCCCTGAGAAGCAGCTTCCTCATCAAAGACCAGAGTAAAATATTTCTCTGTAAATTCTGTCGGTTGATGACAATCATCAACTATCTAAGTTTCTACTAGTGGTGGTATGACTCGAACCTGATCTCTGAGATATTCAAAAGTCTCCTTAGGCAAAGGTTTTGTGAAAATATCTGCCAACTGTTCTTTAGTATTCACATAAACCAATTTTATCTCTTTTTCTTCAACTTTTTCCCTTAGAAAATTCAGTTTGATAGAAACATGTTTTGTTTGAGAATGTAATACCAGATTCTTAGATATAAAAATTGCTGCAGTGTCATCACAATATATAGTAATAGGTTCCTTGCATTTTACCTTTATGTCTTTAAACATTTGCTTAAGCCATAGTACCTGTGTACAGTTAGTTGTTGCTGCAACATATTCTGATTCTATTGTTGATAAAGATGTACAACTCTGTTTCTTACTCAACCAGGAAACTAATCTCTTTCCAAGAAAGAATGCTCCACCCATCGTGCTTTTTCTATCATCCACATCTCCTACCCAATTTGCATCAGTGTATGCACATAGATCAAAATTTTCATCTCAAGATACCATAATCCAAGATTTACAGTGCCTTGTAAGTACCGGAAAATCCTATTTACTGCTGATTCATGATTTTCTCTAGGATTGCTTTGAAATCTAGAAACAATAAATACTGCATTCATAATATCAGGTTTGGTTTGTGTCAAATACAGTAAACCTCCTATCATAGATTTGTATCTAGTTGATTTAACAGGTGTAGATTCATCCCTTTGAGATAATTTGTCATTTGTAGTCATAGCTGTGCTTACCGGTTTTGAGTTTTCCATCCCAAATTTCTTTTTTAACTCTTTTAAGTACTTGGATTGACTCAAAAATATACCTTTGTCAGTCTGTGAAATCTGCAATCCTAAAAAGAATTGTATTTCTCCAATCATAGACATTTCAAATTCTTGCTGCATTTTAATAGAAATTTCTTTACATAATCCATCTTCTCCTCCAAAGATTATATCATCAACGAACACTTCTATAATCAAGATATCATCATTAGTTATTTTGTAATATAAATTGTTGTCTGCATTTCCTTTAGTAACGCCAATCTTTAAAAGATACTTATCCAATCTTGCATACCAAGCTCTTGGGGCTTATTTCAGTCCATACAAAGCTTTTCTTAACCTACAAACCATATCATTGTCATCTGTCAAAGAAAATCCATTAGGTTGTTCAATGTATACTTCCTCTTCCAGATCTCCATTCAAAAATGCACATTTAATATCCATTTGATAAACTTTGTAGTTCTTGTGTGCTGCAAAAGCCAAGAATAATCTTACTACCTCAATTCTAGCTACCGGTGCAAAGGTTTCATTGTAATCAACTCCTTCTTTTTGAGAATATCCCTTACACACTAGTCTTGCTTTATTTCTGACAACCTTACCATCTTCATTAAGTTTGTTTCTGAATACCCATTTTGTTCCAATTACATTTTTATCTTTAGGTCGGAGAACTAATGTCCAAGTATTGTTTTTCTCAATTTGTTCTAATTGTTCTTCCATAGCTTTAATCCAATGTTCACATGCCTCATTAACAGATGATGGTTCAATTTGAGAAATAAGACATACCTCTTCATTTGCCAATCTTCCTCTTTTCATAACTCCTTTAAATTTGTTTCCAATTATCTGATCTTCAGAATGATTCAATCTTACATATCCGGGTGTCTTAGTTTGTTGTTGTTCTTCAATTACTGTGGAGTCCTTTGATGGTACCAGGGTAACTGGATCTTCAATCTATACTGGTTGATTTAGTGTAGGTTCATTTGTCACAATTTCTGTTGCCAGTTCAGAGTCTATATACCTTGAAGTTCCTCTGAATTGTTCATCAATTTTTACATTTATACTCTCAACAATTTTATGCAATCTCTTGTTAAAACATCTATATGCCTTTCTTTTAGATGAATAACCAAGAAATATTCCTTCATCACTTCTAGGATCAAATTTTCCAATATACTCATCTCTTCTAATATAACATTTACTTCCAAAAATTTTGAAATACTTAAGAGGAGGAGTATTACCAAACCATAGTTCATGAGGGGTCTTACCGGTTTCACCTTTTATGTGAACTTTGTTGAATGTATAGACCATTGTGCTGACTGCTTCCCTGCAATACACATGTGGTAAATTTGCTTCAAATAACATACTTCTTGCTGCATCCAAGATAGTTCTATTTTTCCTTTCAACAACTCCATTCTGCCGTGGTGTCTGAGGTGCTGATAGCTATCTTCTGATTCCATTCACTTCACAAAATGTATTAAAGTCTTCAGATGTGAATTCTCCTCCTTGATCTCATCTTAAACATTTGATTTTCTTATCGGTTTCATTTTCAACCATTGCTTTGAATAGTTTGAAATTTCCAAGTGCTTCTGATTTTTCTCTAAGAAAAGTAACCCAACACATTCTAGAATAATCATCAATAATTAGAATGAAATATCTATCACCTTGTAAGCTTTTAGTTCTAGCTGGACCACATAAATTAGTGTGAATCAAATAAAGAGCATTATTGGATTTTTCTGGAATACTTTTGAAACTAGCTCTAACTTGTTTTCCAAATTGACATTCCTTACAAATTGTATTCTGAGGTTTGACAATTTTAGGTAAATCTCTAACTGCCTTAGAAGTACTGATCTTTACCATGCAATCAAAGTTTACATGACAGAGTCTCTTATGCCATAACCAACTTTCATCTATATGTGCAATCAAGCATGCATTTTCACTGTTATTCAAATGAAAGATATTACCTCTAGTTTGATTACCAATTGCAATTTCTAAACCAGTTCTATTCATGATTTTACATTTTCCATTCTTAAATTGTAACTGAAATCCTTTCTGAACCAATTGACCAACACTTAAAAGATTATGCTTTAATCCTTCAACATAGTAGACATTGTCAGTGTTATTCTTACCATCAAGAGATATTATACACTTACCTTTGATTGAACAGGCTTTGTCATCTCCAGATCTTACTAAAACTCCATTGTAGTCTTGAAAATTCAATAATTTATCTTTGTCTCCTATCATATGATGTGAGCATCCTGAGTCAATGATCCATTCATCCTTTACTTCAACTTTAGCTGCTAGGGCTTGTTCTACCAGTTGAGTAGTAGGTACCGGTTGATCTTCTGTTATAGCAACAAAAACCCATCCATTGTCTGATGGATCCTCATCAGAATCATCAGTCACACCTTCATCAACAATGTAACAAGATTTGCCTTTGCTCTTCTTAAATCTGTATCTCTGATATTTAGGATTAGGCTTGTATGTTCTTCTAGCTTCTTCTCTTAGTCTAGCATGTCTATCAGGGCATCTCGAAGCCGTATGACCAATCTTATTGCAGTTAAAACATTTAAAGGGTGCTTTACCTTCATACTTATTTCCAAGTAGACCTTTAGGTATTTTCCTTGCAAATAGTGCTTCAAGTTCTTCAAGTTATTCATTCTCCTTCCTAGTTTCTTCAAGCTCTCCTGCATAAAAGGCTTTCCAATCTGATTTATTGAATGATGGAGCAGATGATGTTGATGTTGTAAAGGCCAAATCTATCTTTATAGTAGCAACATGACCAAATTCCTCAATTTCAAAAGCTGAAAGTTTTCCAATCAATGTATCCCTAGTTAGTGATGTATTAGGCATTGTTCTCAACTCATTTATAGCAGTAACCTTCATTTTATATGCCGGTGGCAATTCGCTTAAAATTTTTGAAGCAATTTCATCCTCACTCAAGGTTCCTCCACAACATTTAATACCCAAAACAATTTCATTTACTCTTTCCATAAAAGTAGAAATCCTTTCATCTTCTTTCATTTTTAGATGTTCATACCTAACTTGGAAGCTTTCAATTTTTGCAATCTTGACTATGGAATCTCCATCATTCAGTGTTTCCAAATGATCCCAAATAGCTTTAGCAGTAGACCTATCTGATAATCCCATGATTTGTTGATCTAATAATGCACTCAAAAGTGCTTCTCTTTCTTTGCAATCATTCTCCTCATCTTTAGCTAAGGTAGTTGGACTGGGCTGACTAACTACAACAACAGTATAACCTTTCTTTGTAACTTCCCAGATGTCTTTACCAATGCAATTCAGATGTGTCTCCATTCTTATCTTCCATATCCCATAGTTGGTTCCATCAAGTTTAGGACTATCCTTCCTTAAATAATTAGTAGATATTGGATCTCCTCAAGTTGTTAAACTTTTGCAAAAAGAGGAATAAGCTCTGATACCAATTGGTAGGTCCCAGAGACAACTGAGAGGGGGGGGTGAATCAGTTGTCAAATAAATTCAAACCAAAAACAACTTACCCAACCTAATGCTTAATACCAGTAAACCAGTTAAGTATGTCAGTAGACATTGTTAACTGCTAATTGCTATACCAGTAAAGATTAATGCATGAAACATAAACACAAAGTCATCCACAACACATAACACCAATATTTGTACGTGGAAACCCTGTAAGGGGAAAAACCATGGTGGGAAACCCTACCCACAATCAGATGATACTACTACAGATAGTATGTGTACATAAATGGGGTTTGCACATGCAGAAAGGCCAGCAGCCTAGAGCTCACTGCTCAATCACAAAAAGGGAGTCGCACTGACTACAGTTGGATGGTTAAATCTAATAAGAATGTACTGCACAAAATAGCATCTTCACATGCTAGATTCAGTACTAGTGTAATGTTGATATGCTTTCACAAAAACCTAGCTTCACCTTCAAATGATGTCTTCATGTATAGCTCTACTTAATCTCGCATATACCTTCTCAAAATTCTTTTTTGCATTCCACATTCGATCTTCACATAAGATCTTACATTTATACCATAACCTAGGACCAATTTTAGTAGGTCAGCTCTACAAGATATTACAATAAAACATTTTACAAACAATATAATATCCGATGCAATAACTAATTAAACGTGTGGGCTTAAAGCATTTACAACAATAATTAATCATCTCCATAGCCTTCCATGTTGATCTGGAAAAGATAAACCTGCCCATGTAACCCTAGGTAACCCTGGACCTATTTGTCGGTAAAAGCAAATATGCAAATATGAATATACCAATGATTAATTCTTCAAAACAAAGTGTCCACATGATGTCTTCTACATTACCAGGTGTCCTCCATATCATTCTAAGTGTCGGTGATCATTATATCCTGTCGGTGAACCATATACCAGTAACTATGCAGTAGTTACTTGCTTGCCGGTAAATGTTGCTAGATCTCCAAAGTGCTAGTGTTTTAGTAGGTGTTGACATCAATGACAAAACCATACAAAAATACCAACAAACTGCTCATGATATTTGGAAGAAACTGGAAACTTTGTATGAAGCTGACAATGTTCAAGATGAGCAAGGATGAGAATATCCCTTCCGTCATGCAGAAGGTGAATGAACTTATGTGTAATATCAAGTGTGTTGGTGGAATGTTTGAAGAATCAAAGATTTTTGCTATAGTACTTAGATCCTTACCTGCATCATACAAACACAAAGTGGCTACTATTGACGAGATATGGACTATGACTAATGTGATTAGGGACATCTTAATTTGTAAGCTTTCAGCCTTTGAATTGAGTGAGTTTGGTGAATTCCTTCATAAGATAGAATCTACATTCCAGGCCAGTATTTTTGAATTGGGTAAGAAAATATATGATCTGAAAGAGAGTTCTTCAAGAAGGATATCTAGATATGAGAAGGATATGAAGGAAATTGAAGAACAGTGGGACCTTGAGGAGTTTAAAGCCCTTATTTCCAAGAGATTACTTGAAGGAGCTGGTAAGTATGAAGGAAAATTACCTCTTAAATTTTTTTATTGTAATAAGATAGGTCATTTTGCCTCCTAAGCCAAGACCTAACAAACCTAGATTTCAAAAGAGATTTTATAATGCCACTGATGAAGGTGTGAAAGATGATGAATATGATAAATCAGGTTCAAGTGATAATGAATGGATGTTTATTACTATCAAGTAAGATGATCCAAAGTCTACTAACTCTACTAGCTACATGAATGTGGAAAGAGATTTGGTTGCACAAGTTGAAGAGAAAGATGAATGGGTGATTGATAGTGGATTCTCTTTTTGGATATTGCAGAGAAGTTTGCTAGAATAATGTGTTGTCATTGATGTCAAAATATTATTCTCTGTATTCCAATGTTGCAATTATATTGGATTATTCAGTTTGGTCAAAGTGTTGTAAATGACTTGTTGTGGCTTAAATGTGTTTTGAGATAAAAATCTCTAGTTTATTCGGTAGGAATTTCAGTGGTTCTCATGGTGATTTTATTGAGTTGTGTGATCTAGTATTGAGGTTGGTTTTTTACTTGTTCATTTTATTTGGTATTTTAGATTTCTCTCCGCATTGCTCTGGAATTGCAATATACTGGTTTGCGGTTTTGGCAATGTTTGGGACATTCATATGTATCCTCAATTTAGATGGTTCGTGATTTGGAGGTTTGCAAGTGAATCTTTTAGTTTGACAGTTCATATAGCTGCTATTCTTGACACTAGTACATTTGGGTCTAATTTCTGATGGCTAATTGTCGGATTTGTGATGACCAAATGTCAGACTTTTGACAAAATTTACCGTCGAAAACTCATCATCGAGCTACCCGACGATGCCATTTGCGTCGGTCATCTGACTATGTAATAAACTCATATGATAGCGGCTATATTTCCACCCCTCACCACAAATATCATTGGATTTCCATCGGATTTCCAATGACCATTATGATTTCTCCTCAACGACCGTCCGACATGGAAGTGACGTCAAATATACAACATCCTTGTCAAACGTTTCATTAGTTATTGTCGAAAATCCGACGATGAGAGACGATGTGGGTCAAACGGTTTTGCCATCGATAAATGAAAGCATTGAACGAGTTCTATTTTTAAAAATTGCATTAAACATTTATTATTTATTTGATTCAGTGTTATTTGAAAAAAATGATTATCAATGATGTTTCCTTTCTCCAAGAATTGTCTAGGATCTTTCCATCAGATAATATGTAACATCGAATAAATAAATCTTTTCTTTACAAATGCTTATTTTATTTAATTATTATCTGAGTGTGAATTAAAATTTATATCTATACGGAAGAAGAACATACAAGCTTTAGAGTCATGTGCAAGCAAATTTCCTAAAAGAAAGCAAGCAGACATTATCTTGAATGACATGGAAACAAGCTCATCAATTGCCTAGAAGAGAGCAATTGGAGAAAAGCAGAGGAAAGTGTTAAAGGGTGATAAATAGATAGAGAGTATGAAATACAAACAAACAATGTTTGGAGTGTCTTATGTGGCGTCTCTAATTTATGTTTGGAGGGACTAACTAGTTTTGGAGTTCCAGTGAAACCTATTGGGCCACACTTTGGAGGAAATCAATGTGTTCATGCAAGGACAACCTTTTTTCTATTATGAGAGTGATGCTTTTTTACCAAAGGATAGTTGAAAGTCAATATCCAAAAATTTCTAGTGTGGAACTAGAGTTGGCGGACTTGAAGTAATTGTTAGCTTTCAGAAGAACAAGAGGGTATGTACACAATCTCCCAATAGAAGGATGATTTCAAGCATTACCTCTCCCCCCCATGAATATTTAGGAAGCACTTCCTCAAACAAAGGACTGTTGGCCTCCATGGGATCAAAGAAAAAAATTGAAGCATAGACTCTAGATGATGTGGTGGTGTCCTTCATGAAGAACTCTACACTATAATTGAAAATTCACTAGGGAAATTGCAAGATAGTGAAGAGAAATACAATCTTGAAAAGTGGGAAGAATGGATCTTAGTTTGGGTGGGGCCAAGTCAGGTGGCTCCTCTAGAGGTTGATGAGATAGAAATCATATTAGGATTTGAAAAAGATTACACTTGTGGAGCTTCATGTGCGAGTGATCGACTGCGGTGTTTGGATAATGCATTCCAAATAGATACAATTGCATTCCAAAAGGGTAATATCTTTATTGAAGACTTTTATCCTGATGCCATGCAACTATATCTATTTGGAATGCATTACCCAAACACCGCAATTGACCACTCGTACACAAAGTTCCGAAGGGTGTGATCTTTTTCAAATCCAAATATTATTTCTATCTCATCAACCTCTAGAGGAGCCACCTAACTTGGCCCCACCCAAACCAAGATCCATTCTTCCCACTTTTCAAGATTGTATTTCTCTTCACTATCTTGCAGTTTCCCTCATGAATTTTCAATTATAGTGCAGAGTTCTTCATGAAGGACACCACCACAACATCAAGAGTCTATGCTTCAATTTTTTTCTTTGATCCCATGGAGGCCAATAGTCCTTTGTCTAAGGGAGTGCTTCCTGAATAGTCGTGGGGGTGAGAAGTAATGGTTGAAATCACCCTTCTATTGGGAGATTGTGTACATATTCTCTTGGTCTTCTGAAAGCTGATAATTACTTCGAGTCCGCCAACTATGGTTCCAAACTATAGAAAATTTTGGATATTAACATCCAAATATCCCTTGGTGCAAAAGAATCATTCTCATAATAGAAAAAAGGTGCTCCTTGCATGAACACATTGATTTCCTCCAAGCATGGCCCAATAGGTTTCACAGGAACTCCAAAACTAGTTAGTCCCTCCAGACATAAATTAGAGATGTCACATCAGACACTCCAAACATTGTTTGTTTGTATTGCATACTCTCTATCTATTTATCACCCTTAAACACTTTCCTCTTCCATTCTCCAGTTGCTCTCTTCTAGGCAGCTGATGAGCTTGTTTCCATGTCATTCAAGATAATGCCTGCTTGCTTTCTTTTGGGAAATTTGCTTCCAAATCACTCTTCAGCTTCTATGTTCTGCTTCCATACAGTCATAAATTCTAATTCACGCTCATATAATAATTAAATAAAATAAGCATTTGTAATGAAAAGATTTAGTCATTCGATGTTACATATTATCTGACGGAAAGATCCTAAACAATTCTTAGAGAAAGGAAACATCATTGATAATCATTTTTTGCAAATAACATTGAATCAAATAAATTAAAAATGTTTCATGTAATTTTTAAAAGTAGAAGTCACTCAATACTTTCATGCACCGACGACAAAGCCGTCTCACCCACACCATTATGCATAATAGAACAAATCAATATAATAGGCTATTATAAAGAATATTTACAAAAATATGAAAGAACATTAAATTACCATTACAAACCCATAAACCATTAAATAGTGAAAATAGATATAAATTTGTAAATGTCTCCCTATAAACACCACAACCATAACCAAAACAAAAAAAATTCTGACATGCAAAAACTAAGTAGCTGGTGAGTTGCAAGTCTACAACATCTCTCAGATGATCAAACCGTTTCTTAATTTTGTTCTTCTGATTAGTCAATGGATTTAGTTGCATGTACAAGTTTTCTATTTCAAGCCTTTCATTTCCCTATATTTGAGACATAATAAAATTCTTGGGAGTAAGAAATTGATTCAAGAGTTATGTGTGAAGAATTTGGCAAAGTAAATGATGACAATCAAACTCAAATTTTTTCTATCTTGATTAAAGACTTTTATCCTGATGGAATTAAATTAAAGTTATTTCTCTATTTTCTGGTGATCTCTAGAGTAGGGATTGCTTTGCCTCGACCTGGGATTCTTTTAACTTGTGTTTTATCTACAAAAATATGTATCCTAGGATGATGCAATGCAACCTCTGTTCCACCAATACTAGATAGAAAACAAAGTACTTGAATTTAAAGCCATCGGGATAAAATTCTTTCAAGACATATATTAGATATAAAAGGAATCCTACCCTGTCATTTGAAGGGGTTTACCTACAATTCAAGTGATCTCTTAATTATAAAATTAATTCAATTCCAAGTGAACAGGAAATCAAGCATTCATCAAGAATTGAAGGAGAAATCAAGTTAATAAAGATATTTAATAGAGGAGATATTTAAAAAAGATATCATCTTTTAAATTAAGAAATGGGCAGCAGATTAAGAATACAAACCATCCATATTGCACACTTCAAGGTATATTAAAATCAGTTTAAACTGTATTCATTTTGGGACCTTTCATAAGATATTCTCAAGTTACATATCATAAAAGGATCTTAAAATATTCATTGAATATAATGCTAAGAATTTGGTTGTTCCATACACCTTCCTTTACTATTTTAAAAATATCATCGAACAAAATATTGTGCAGCAGTAGTATGGAGTGCATTTCATCTATTTTATGCCTAAATATTTCATCATACTACTTTCTTTTCAAAGGTGACTGTTCAATTGCAGTGTTTGGGTAATGCATTCCAAATAGATCCAATTGCTTACCATTTATCTATCTTGATTAAAGACTTTTATCCTAATGGCATTAAATTAAAGTTCTTTCTCTATTTTCTAGTGATCTCTGGAGTAGAGGATACTTTGCATCGACCTGGGATACATTTAACTTGTGTTGTATATGTGGAAATATGTATCCTAGGATGATGCAGTGCAACCTCTGCTCCACCAATACCAAATAGAAGAGAAGTACTTTAATTTAAAGCCATCGGGATAAAATTCTTTCAAGACATATATTAGGTATAAAAGGAAGCCTACCCTATCATTTGAAGGGGTTTACCTACAATTCAAGTGATCACTTAATTATAAAATCAATTAAATTCCAAGTGAACAAGCAATCAAGCATTCATCAAGAATTGAAGGAGAAATCAGGTTGATAAAGATATTTAATAGAGATATTTAATAAAGATATCATCTTTTAAATTAAGAAATGGGCAGAAGATTAAGAATAAAAACCTTCCATATTGCACACTTCAAGGTATATTAAAATCAATTTAAAGTGTATTCATTTAGGGACCTTTCATAAAATATTCTCAACTTACATATCATAAAAGGATCTTAAATATTCATTGTTTATAATGATAAGAATTTGGTTGTTCCATACACCTTCGTTTACTATTTTAAAAATATCATCAACCAAAATATTGTGCAATAGTAGTATGGAGAGCATTTCATCTATTTTATGCCTAAATATTTCATCATACCACTTTCTTTTCAAAGGTGACTGATCAATTGCGGTGTTTGGGTAATGCATTCCAAATAGATCCAGTTGCATACCATTTATCTGTCTTGATTAAAGACTTTTATCCTGATGGCATTAAATTAAACTTGTTTCTCTATTTTCTGGTGATCTCTGGAGTAGAGGTTGCTTTGCATCGACCTGAGATACATTTAACTTGTGTTGTATCTCTGGACATATGTATCCTAGGATGATGCAATGCAACCTCTGCTCCACCAATATGAGATAGAAGAGAAAGTACTTTAATTTAAAGCCATTAGGATAAAATGCTTTCAAGACATATATTAGGTATAAAAGGAAGCCTACCGTGTCATTTGAAGGGGTCTACCTACAATTCAAGTGATCTCTTAATTATAAAATCAATTCAATTCCAAGTGAACAGGCAATCAAGCATTGACCATTGAAGGAGAATTCAAGTTGGTGCAAGTGCATTTGGAAGACCAAAAGACTCAATGAAGCCATTAAAGACTTTTGAAGGTCTTAGGAGTGAAGATCCAATCAATTATGATGTCTTAAGGGGGCAGCCTTAAACAATACACACTAAGCTTTGATTGCTTAGTTGTGCTGTGGGCCTATGCCTTCCCTTGACATCCCTTCCCGTCTGTTTCTATTAAAAAGACAATCATCATTAGCATTTGAATTCAAACAACATTCCCACGTTTGACTACATAGAATAAATCAAATGGTATAAGAAACTCTCATCTACCTCGCAGCTATCATAGAATACCTCCCCGAGGAGATATTCTCATGTCCTTTCCTGCTTTATGTTGTCGATGAAATACATAAGCATCCTCACAATGTAGTCAATGCAACAAATAGATTTCCATTTCAACCAGTTTTGTTTGCCAACGTACTCTCTACCTATGCCAAAATGGGAGCTTTCGAAAAGAGTATGGGCTTCCATCAAAGCAGAAGGTAAGGGCAATTAATATCAGATGCTTACAGTTGGAAATGCTCTCTTTGACATATTTTGAAAATGTGGAAGTATAGACATGAAAGTGTATGAACTGTTTGGTGAGATGCATCAAAGAAACGTGATCGAATGGAATGCTATGATTGCAGGATATGCACAAAATGTGTTTGAAATTGCTTTAGAAACTTCCAACCAAATGTGATTAGTGAGTATAGATGTTGTAGTGCAACTGCCCAAGTACACATGCATGCAAAATGTGTAAGCTTAGATAAGGCACATGAATTGTTTGACATAATGCCTCAAAGATCACCCAATACCCAGTGATGGTTGGGAGAAAGAAAACATCAAATTTTTGAGAATCTTAAATATTTCTTTATTCATCACTATAAATCTATTATGAATTTAGTCTCAATATTGCAGACATTTATTCTATTATGAATGCAATATTTAGGGATGTAATCTTTATATTTTTTTTTTAATTAGGAAAAGGTCCTAATAGAATCCCCAACTAATTAATCTAGAGAAAGATACCACTAAAGAAAGAAATTCAATCCTCACCACTATGGTCTTGAAGGCTTTTAAGACACTTGGATTCCTATTTTGGCCCACTTTTTCCTTGACCCTATTTTAAGATATTAAACTAGTTTGACATAATCTATTGGGTGGGAAATTGTGTATGGTTGCAATTATTTTCATGCATGGAAAGTGATTTAAAGTTAGGAGCAATAGAGGATAAGTATTTCTTGAACCTTCGACGACATGTATAGAGCACCGCATGGATGTTTCTCCATTTTGTAACTCTTTGAATATGTAAGTAAATTATTTCTGGTTGATGACACAGTAAGTGTGGTATTTGTCTTTTCGATATGTTGTGGATAATATTAATCAAATATGGAATTTTTTTGATGCTATATACACTATGTTTTGGATTGAATTTAGGTAAGAAAAGAGGTAATGGAAGAATAAAAGAGGTACACAAAGGAAGAAGAGTGAAATAGGTGGTTTGGGATGGAGGTTACAAGTATATATGATAGCTCATCTAGATAATTTGTTGTATATAAAGAGGCAAATAAGCTATCACAACTTCAACATGAATGAATGCCTCATCTACAGAAGCAAAAGGTACCTCTAATAGCTTCAAAATTTGTCAAAATAGTTATGATATAACAAATAATCAAGTGGAATATCCTTTAGGTAACTAATATTATCTTCAAACTATTTATTTTGATTTTCATCATATATGGACCTAATTGCCCCACCTTTAGGAGATAACTATAGGAGAAAATTTATTACATTTAAAAGTTCATCATAAATAAATTGATTATACATGCTATGTGAATGTTTGCTATCACACATTGATTTTAATTCATATATCTACATGAATACACTCTTTATTTATTAGTTCTAGGAATGGAGCACTCACATGGGCAAACAAAATGCTAGGTTTGAGAAAAATAGTTAAGAGATTGCATATATTTTTTTATATTTTCCAAATGGCTTGAGTATAATGATAATATAATTTTTTAAATAGGTTTATATCACTTTCCTTTGACTTGGTCATGGAAGATCATCTAAACCCCGAATTCACCTTCATCTTTAAAAAAATGTAGTTTAAGGTCAATCATTCATATCTATCTTATCAAACTTTAGAAATAACCCTTTATCCTTTCCATGTGCATTTCCCTTGGTTTTAGTTCCATTTTTTCTTTATTTTATTCAAAACAAAATTTTTAGATGCCTCTACTTGTCTCACCATTCATTAATTGTTTGATATTTTCATTCCATTCACCAAGGTTGGCATCTATTCTAAGACTCTTTGTCATGGCCAATCTAAATGATTTGACTCTAGTTTCTCTCCAATCTAGTCACCTAGTAGCATGTGAAATGTATCTCTTCCTAATCATTATTCTCTCCATCTTGTTAATGACCATTTCATTGATGAATCCTTCCTCATAATTTTGGACAAGTGAGACAATGTTAGCTCAAGGAATCTTTTCAATCCTCTTTCAAGATTCTTTCCCAAGTAATAATCTTGCATATTGGAAAATAAGTTACACTTTTATTTTTCCAAGCTAATCTTCCTTATAATGTTTAGATTTACTCTAAAGTACTCATTGTGACTCATGTTTACTACTCTTCCTATTAGTCTCATTCCAATATCTCCTACAAAAATATGGAATGATTACATTTATATTTTATTTGTGTCTCCTAAATATCCACAAAATTTGGAACAATAACACAATTTTTTAATAATATTTAATTGTAAAAGAAAGGATTAAAATGGAACTAAACACTCTAAATAAATTAATCAAGGTTAAAGGGATAAACTAGGATCAATTCATGAAGGATAAACTAAGATCAATTCATAAACTAGGATCAGTAATTGAAGGAGAAATCACTATTCAACTTACCCCTGTCTCATATAACCCCATGTTGGCTAGTCCCCACAATAATTAGAAGATCCTAATTACTACTATCCTAAACCTTGCATTGACCATTACAATTTCACAATGAGTTCAGTTAATTAGTCCATTAGCGAGATTGGGAAAGAGTTTGGTATTGAGTTAGGTGTTGGTGGAAGGTTTAAGGAGGTACACTATCATCATAATTAATCTTAGAGAGTGTTGTGTGAAGAAGAATGACCATGAAAGGAGTGATTTTCCTAGCTTCTTGAGTCATAGAAGGCCTAGCTTGATAGCCCTATAGTCTCTCATACCTAAAATGAGAGACTTTGCCATAGCTGGTTACAAACTTCTCTCATGTCTCTTGTATCCTCCCATGTACGTCCTTTTCCATAAGAGACTTTGCCATAGCAACCCTAAAGTAATGTGGATTGGCCATGTGTATGAAAACTAAAATTTTGGGCTTTCCAGCCCATAATGAAATAATTGACAAGTAACTTGTCTTCAATGTAATATACAAACTACAAGAACTTGAAAAACTAACTCTCATGTTGAGCCACTATGAAACCTTATTATGTAAATTCTGAAACTCATCTATGCATCTCTGTCAAAAACATTTTGAAATAGAACACACTTTGAAGCACTCCAAAATGGTATCTGGAGAGGGTTTCCAATGTAAGTGTGTGCATTTTATCCTCCCAGTACAACAAGGTTGAATCAAGTCCTCACAAAAATTGCATTGAAAATTATGCCTTTATGTTGCTCACATATAGATGCAACCCAGAGCATAAGTCCAAGCTAAGTAACCAAGACTTAACCTCAACCCCATTTGTGGATCTTAAAAATTTAGAGGATTGGACATGAAGCAACTCTCGAATATGATCCTTTGGCTCATGATATATGCTTGCTATAGTCTATACCTCTTGTATTTATGCATAATGAGGCTAGGTAATGTGTATTGATCAATATTCTATCTCCTTTATGTGTATTTCCCAAATTCAAGGAGAACTCCTAATAAGCTCCCAAGATGCAAGTATATGTTCCTCTACTACAAGTGGATCCTCATGGCTTGTAAGATTTGAGGTCCATACTTGGGCTACTCATCTTGGTGAAAAATCTCAAAGTGATATGACCCTTCCTTCCATTTCCTACACCCTATTTTCTAACCCACACCTCATAACCTTTACCTCATTTCCTATGATTATTACCTTCCATCTACCTTTCATATCCCCTACCTTAACCTCCTCCACTTTCCTACATCCTATCCTAAACCTTAACCTCATATACACTTACTTTTACTTCACCTACCTAACCCCATTCCATCCTTCACATCCTTAATTTATCTCCTACCATTCACTTTCCTACCTTCCAAACCCCTAACATATCCTAACTTACTCTTTCACCATTACATCCTTCATCACTTACCTCCCTATCTTATCATCTTTCACCTTTTTATACTACCTTCCTAATGGTACACTTATGCTCCCTTCCAAAACACCAACAAAAAATAGCACTCGATCACTACACAGTGCTCTGATGGTTCTGCAGTAGGGATATCACCTCAATTTGAGTAGTAGCAGATATCGGAGCATAGAGTAGTGAAGGACAACTATAGTAGTAGTTGCCCCCAAGATCACAAGATGGATCTATCACCGAGGTTGCTTTCTTTGTTGCATCTGTCAAACGAAAGGAAGTAGTGAGGAACAACTAACACCTCGCCTTGTAGGGGTTCCCCGTTCCAGGTGGAGGCTCAACTTTAGTGCTTCTGATTCTGAGATAACCTTCATTCAATGTGCAGTGTCACCCAAAAAAACTATTGTTATATATGAAAAATATATCCCTGTCCAACATTCTCGAAGATGAAATGTATGTTGGCTTCTCTGCAGCTATGGGAGTCATTTATGAAGAGAATTACATCTTGGCATGGAGCTTTACTACAAATGGAACCACCCCATCACTGAATACATCGAATCTTCCATCCTTTATTCACATAAAATCCAAGAGCTCAAACACCAGACTTATAGCTGGCATAAGCACAGCTTGCGTCATCCTCATTCTCCTCGTAGTGGTAGGAGCATTGCTTGGCCAGTTGAAGAGAAACCAGTATAGAAATATCATCGAAGAATGGGAAGAGGAGTATTGGCCTCACAGGTTTAAGTATAAAGAACTACATATTGCAACTGAGGGCTTCGGAGACGAAGAAGTTTTGGGATCCGGAGGCTTCAGCCAAGTCTACAGAGGAGTTCTTCCCATAAACAAAATCTCGATAGTGGTGAAATGTATTCCAAGAGAAACAAATGATGGGATTAATGAATTCATAGCAGAGATCTCCAAACTTGGTTGCCTTCAACTTCAAAATCTTCTGCAGGTCAGAGGGTTGGTCACTTCTACAGTCATGTCTATGAGAACAATGATAAATGGAGAGAGGGGTTATGACGGGGCCCATACTATTGTATGCCCCTACTATTCTATGGTGGAAGAAGATCTATTCCATCTGATTTTTTTCTAGTCAGAGGATCAATCCACAGTTGTTATGCTCCATCCCGAGGAAGAGGGATTGAAACCGGTCCAAAGGATGGAGGTAGTTCACCCCTGGTTGAGCAAGTTAGGTTCTGGATAGTTCATTTGAAGGGAGGGAGGCTCTTAGGGAACCCTAACAAAACACAAAAACAAATAAAAAACATAACAAAATTCCTACCATAATGAAGTTGCAGGAAAGTTTCTCGTTGCCTGGTATCCTGGTATAGCTACTCCTCTAGCGCTTCATTTCATGGCTGGTTCCCTGCAGAGGTGGGAGGAAGAGGTAGGATGAAGTAATGGCTGAGGTCGACGAACGAAGACGTGGGATTTATGAAATGACTTGGTCTTTTTTTTTTTTTTTGAAGTAATGCACGCGGTTGTCGAATTTTCGATGAATGCAAGAACTTTTTCTAAAAAAACCAAAATGTCATTGCCAATTCCTTCTCCGTTGAAACCAAATGTTGCATTGTCATCGGAATTCTGATGAAATCGGGCTTTTTTTCAAAAAAAATCAAATTTGATCACAATATACCTTCTCCGCTGAAAACCTCCATCAGAATTTTAGGCCAAATGTATTAGTGTGAGGTTCAGTATAACGATGACGGTGATTCTAGTAACTGGTGATGTTGTGGTTGTTGCTATGGTGAATTACATTTCTTGTGGATTCTTCTAGATCATGTTCTATCTGTGTTGATGGTTTTCATTGATCATTGTGTGCATTACTGATCATTTTCTTGATCTCATGGTGTTCTTCATGTTATGTGACATTCGTGATGATTGTAGCTTGTTGCGGATGTTGGAGGTATAATTCTTGGACATGTTTCTTACATGCAGTGTTGGTTTAGGTCTATACTATGTCTTAGCAAACATTTTTTTGGCCTACATGTATTATTGGAGCATGTGAGGTTATTGTTTTATAAAAAAATTTTAGGGTTGAGCCAACCTACAAATATGGTTTAATGATTTGTATAAATAAATATAATATTCATGTGAGAGATGTATCTGTGTGTACAAATAATAATCTAATCTTTCAATGGCAAAGGAGAAGTGTGAATAAGCATGTAAAAGTGTGAAAGACAAAATTTTTCTTATGTGCTTAACTAGAACTATAACCAGGCATGAGGGGATGCTATTTTATTAGTTAATGATTCTTCGGATGTAATCCAAATGTTTTTGTAACACAATGAGCCTTCCCAAGGGTTGTAGTGTTAGAGATTGTTGGACATTGTTTGAAATGATGTCATTGATGTCAACATATGGAAGATTGACATTTGGGGAGAATTGTTGGATAGAGGAATATGTTGAATATGTTCTCTTTGTATTCTAGTGTTGTAGTCGGATTAAATGAGTTGGTTTATCCTATGTGTTGTAGGTGAGCTGATGTAGATTAATGGGTTTTGAGATACTTATCTCTATTTTACTTAGCAAAAAGATTTTACTGATCTACATGATGATTTGATTAGTTTTTGAGGTCTAGTATTGTGGTTGATATTTAGTTGTTCATGTTATTCGATATTCTGGTTTGGTCTCTACATTGCTCCAGAATTGTAATATCTTTAGTTACAGATGTGTGTAATGTATTATAGATGTTGATATGTGTCCTCAATTCAATTCACTCATGATTTGGAAATCCACATGAGATTTTTTTAGGTTGATAATTAGTTAAGTTGGTGTTCTTGAGCTCCAATAGAGAGATGATGATGATTCTAATAATCTGATTTGTTGCAATTATTGTGGTGAAATTCACATTGTCTGTGAATGTTTCTAGACCGTGTTCTATGTGAATTGATGGTCTGGATTGATTATTTTGTGTGTTATTGAATATTTTCCTTGTCTGGTGATGTTCTTCGTGTTATGCAACATTCATCATGTGGTAGCATGTTGCAGATGACCGAGGTATAACTCTTGGAGGTGTTTTATATTTGTGATGATTGTTTAGGTCCAGACTATGTATTAGCTGACATTGTTTTGGTTCGCATGCATTGTTATAGCATGTGTAATTATAATTTTTTACTATGTATCATGTGATGAGATGACTTCTATTGCATGGGTTGATGACTTGTACAAATGAATGTAATAATAATTAAGAGGTATTACGCTATGTGTGAATATTGTATCAATCATTTAGTGGAAGTGAATTTGTCCGAAGTTGTGCAAGGGAGTATGTTCAAGAGAAGATTTGATAGTGATATTAATCAGAACTATACTTAAGCATGTGGAGATATTGTTTCATCAGTTCATGATTCTCCAAATATAATCTGAATGCTTTTGTAAGTCAATAAGACTTCCTCTAAGATAGTGAGCCTTCCCTAAGGGTTGTAGCCCTTCTATATTTCTTATTTGAGCAATGAGCTCTAGGCAGTGTGCCTAAATGCATATGCATTCCCCATTGTAATATTTTACGTACTCCTAACAGGGTATTATCTCATTGTGGGTAGGTTCCCACCATGGTTTTTCCCTTAATCGGGTTTTCCATGTCAAAAGTTAGAGAATGAAGAGAAAGGTGCAAATGCTAGTGTAGAAGAAAGAGTTCAAGAGCTTGAAATTTAATAAAATCCTAAACATCCCATGCATGTGAGGTTTAATCATTCACAAAATCAGATTATTGGTAATAAGAATAAAGGTGTGATGACTAGGAGAGAATTGTTGAAAAAATTTGTTTGATTTGTAAGATTGAACCTAAAAATATTAATGTAGCATGTAAAGGTGAAAATTTGATTAAAGCTATGGAAGAAAAATTGAATCAGATTGAGAAAAATGATACATGGATTCTTGTTCCTAGACTTAAGGATAAAAATGTAATTGGAACTAAATGGGTATTCTTGAATAAGTTGAATGAACAAGGTGAAGTTGTTTGAAATAAAGCTAGACTTGTTTGTAAGGGTTATTCACAAATGTCTAAGGAAATGATTATGAGGAGACTTTCTCTCTGATAGCTATAATTAAAGTTGTTAGATTATTTCATGCCTGTGCTACTCATGATAATTTCAAATTTTATCAAATGGATGTCAAATCAGACATTCTTAATAGTCAGTTAGAAGAAGTCTACTTTGAGCAACCAAATGGCTTTCAGCTGACAGATAAAAAGGACATGGTTTTCTAGTGGAAGAAAGTGTTGTATGAATTGAAGCAAGCCCCTAGAGCCTAGTATTCTAGATTGGATTAGTATTTGATGAAGCTTGGATTCAATAAAGGTACTATTGACAGTAATTTTTATTTCAAAATTGTCCAGAATAACATTTTGATTGTAGAATTTTTTTTTGATGACATTATATCTTTGGAGGAAATGATTGCCTATGTAATAAATTTGCTGAAGAGATGTAGAATTAGTTTGAGATGTCTATGATTGGTGGAATGAAATTATTTTTGGGATTGCAAATTACTCAATTGGGTAAAGGCATTTTCATATCTCAGTCCAAGTATGTGAAGGAATTGTTGAATAAATTTGGTTTTGAGGACTCTAAACCAATTGGTAAACCTATGGTGAGTGGATGCAAGTTAACAAAGATTGATGACTCTCTGAAAGCTAATCAAACTAGACTTGATATAATGAATGTTGTGTGTCATGTTGCTAGATTTCAAGTTGATCCTAAGGAATCTCATACTACTTCTATAAAAATGATATTTAGATATTTGAAAGGGACAATTGATTTTGGTCTGGGGTATCATAAGAATGATGAATTTACCTTGAGTTATTTTATAGATGCTAATTGGGCAGGTGATGTTGATGACTAGAAGAGTACTATTGGTGGTGCATTAATTTTGGATAAGAATTTGATCTCTTGGGTAAGTAAGAAGCAGAATGATATTTTTTTATCTACTACAGACACTGAATACATTGTTGTTGCTAGAAAATATACTTAGGTAACCTAGATGAAATAAATATTGAAGGATATAGGAGTTAGTTATGATGAGCCTATTGCTATATACTATGATAATTTAATTACTATCAATATTTTAAAGAATCTGGTGTTACATTCCAACAAAAGAATATATCAATGAAGTTTCATTTCTTGAGAGAGAAGGTGAATGAGAAAGAAGTCGCATTGTAGTATGTATCTACAAAGGAACATATTGCTCACATATTTACAAATTTTTTGCCTAAAGATACTTTTGAGTATCTCGGAGAGAAGCTAGGGCTGATTGCCCCTCCTAATCAGAACTAAGATGCATGGATTTGCATTAGTCCAATGAACTTCACAGAGATATTTTGTGATCTGGATTGATGAGTTAGGCTGCTACTCAGGGGGAGTAGTTAGTGTTGGTGTTCAGTGGTTCAGATGTTTAGATTTGTGAACCTAACTCAAAGGGGGATAGAATCATGATTCTTGAGCCTTTGTTATTGATGTCAAAGGGGGAGAGGAAAGCATGTGAAAAAACTTGAAGCATTTTGGGTAGGAAATAAGAGATTTGTGATTTGAGATTGTTTGTCAAAGTTAGAGCTGATCCTTGCGATCTTTAAGGAGATTGTTGTGACTTGATTTCTTTCTTTTCATTGGTTGTTTTTTGATTTCATATGTTGCCATCAATGCTAAAGGGGGCGATTGTTAGAAATTTTTGGACATGGGTTGATATGTTGTTATTGATGTCAGCATATGGGAGATGTACATTAAGAGAGAATTGTTAGTTAGAGGAATATGTTGAATATGTTATCTTTGTGTTTCAGTGTTGCAATTAGATTAACTAGGTTGGTTTCACATGTGTGTTGCAGATGAGCTGATGCCTATTAATGAGTTTTGAGATACTTATCTCTAGTTGATTCAACAAAAGTTTTAGTGATCTGCATGATGATTTGATCGATTTATGAGGTGCAATATTGTGGTTGATATTCACTTGTTCATGTTATTTGGTATTCTAATTTGTGCTCTAAATTATTCTACAATTGTCATGTCTTTTGTTGTGGATGTGTGTGATAGACTCTAGATGTTGATGTATGTCCTTAGTTTCATTGGTTCATGATTTGGAATTCGACAAGTGAATTTTTTAGGTGGAAAATCAATTATGTTTGTGTTCTTGAGCTTCGGTAGAGAGATGATGATGATTCTAGTAATCCGTTTAATTGTGGTTAATGTGGTGCAATTCACATTGGTTGTGAATCCTCTTAGATCATGTTCTATGCGTATTGATGGTCCACATTGATTATTGTGCATGTTATTGAAGATTTTCCTTGTCCAGTGATGTTCTTCATGTTATGCAACATTCATGATGTGGTAGAGTGTTGTGGATGATCGAGGAATAATTCTTAGAGGCATTTTATATTTGTGGTGGTTGTTTGGTTCTAGACTATGTCTTAGCCAACATTGTTTTGGTCTGCATGAAATATTGTTATACTGTGTGTAATTATATTTTTGTAATATGTAGCATGTGTTGAGCTGACCTCTATTGCATGGGTTGATGACTTGTTTAAATGAATGTAATAATCATTAAGAGGTAGCATTCTATGTGCAAATATTGTATCAATCATTCAATAGCAGAGAAGTGAAAAAAAGTGTGTTGGAGAGAAGATTTGATAGTGAGCTTAACTTGAACTATACTCAGGCATGTGGAGATGTTATTTCGTCAGATCATGATTCTTTAAATATAATCAGAATGCTTTTGTAAGTCAGTGAGACTTCCTATAAAATAGTTCGCCTTCCCTAAGGGTTGTAGCCCTTTTGGTTTTCTTATTTGAGAAGTGAGCTCTAGGAAGTGTGTTTGAATGCATGTGCATTCCCCATTGTAATATTTCACTTACTTCTAACAGGGTATTATCTCATTGTGGGTAGCTTCCCACCGTGGTTTTTCCCTTAACTGGGTTTTCCACATCAAAAATATTGGTGTTATGTGTGTTATTGATGTGGTGATATTTCATGCTTTAAACTATCAATTATCAGATCTGATTTGTGGTTTAAGTTGCAGTAAGCTTTTGAGAAAATTGATTCACCCCCCCTTTCAGTTTGTTGCATTGTTTCCAACATATAAGCCTTCTTGTTTTGTGATTTGAGCAGCGAGCTCTAGGTAGTGTTCCTAAATGTATGTGCATTCTCCATTGTAATATTTACACATATTATTACATAGTATCATATTATTGTGTGTAGGTTCCCACTGTGGTTTTTCCCTTAACCGATTTTTCCATGTCAAAAATCCATGTGCTATGTGTGTTGTTGACGTGGTGTTTATCTTTTATATTGTTGTTCATGATTAGATCTAAAATGAAGGATAATTTGGTTTGGTTTAGTGAAAACCTATTCACCTCCCCCTCTTAGTTTTCTTGCATTGTTGCTACCCTGCTACCAACAATTGGTATTAGAGATAGATCCTCTGGAAGGAGCTCAATCTCTTAAGGAGATCTAGGATGGTAGCTGTTATTTTCAACATGGAGAGTTTGAAGTTTGATGGAATTAACTGTTCTATATGGAAGCACCAGATGGAAGTTCACCTAAATTGTCTTGGAGAAGATTATTGGAAGATCACAAAGAATACATGTACATTATTCCTCTGAATGGTCCTATTACTATAGCTGATATCAATAATGTTGAAAGTAATATCAGAGTTAAAGAAGCATTATTGATTACCCTAACTAGTGCAGAGATGACTAATGTGATGGGATTGTAGATTGCACATGAGATTTGGGTGAAGCTGGAAATCCTAAATGAAGGAGATAAACATGTGAAAGTTGTTAAATTGCAAAGCTTGAAAGGGAAGTATGAGTTGCTAAGAATGGGAGAAGATGAGAATATTACATCCTTTATGGCTAAAGTAAATGATCTTATGATGAACATCAGATGTGCTGGTGGAGTCCTTGAAGAAGATGAGATTGTGGCTAAAGTGTTGGGATATTTTCCTCCTACTTACAAGCATAAAGTTTTTGCTATTGATGAGACTTGGACTGTGACAATGGTGGTAAGAGATATGTTGGTTGGAAATCTTGTTGGTTTTCAATGGAGCAAACTTGGTGAATCACATTGAAAGATTGAGACTGCATTTAAAGGTACTGTATCTAGGAAACAGAAGTAGGATCTGGGAGAAAGTTCAACTAGGGTGTCTAGATATGAAAGAGAAATGAGAGAGATGGAGGAACAAGAAAAAGAGATAGAACTTGAAGTAGTTATTGCTAGAAGATTTCCTAAGGTAACCAGTAATTATAACGAGAAGTTACCTTTGAAATGTTTTTCTTACAATAAGATTGGTCATTTTTTTTCTAGATGTCCAGAGAGAGTAGTAAAAGTGTCAAAGTATGATAAGCCTCACAAGCCTAACGAAAACTATAGATATCAGAAGAAGTGTTATTATGCTACTCATGAAGGTGTAACAACTGAAGAATCTGTGAAAGGGAATTTTGAAGATAAATTTGTGTTCATTTCTATCAAGGAAGATGATATGGTATCTACAGATTCTACAAGTTGTACTATTGAAGAGAAAGCTTTGGCTCCTAAGATTGAAGAGAAAGATGAATGGGTGATTGACAGTGATTGTTCACATCATATGACAAGAGGTAAAGGTAAATTTGTGAATATGGAGAAGTATGATGACAATTTTGTGAGATTTGGAGACAATAAAGCTTGTGTAATCCATGGTAGAGGTTCTATTTCTCTTGATGGTAAACATAATACTAATGATATTTTGTTTGTTGAAGGTTTGAAGAATAATCATGTTTGAGTGTTGGACAGATGGTTGATAAGGGATATGATTTACAATTCAAGAATGAGAAATGGAAGATCTTGAATAGCTTTGGTATAGAGATTGCATCGGGTACTAGGACTAAAGGTAATATCTTTCATCTGAATACTGTTGAGAATAGTTTTTTTTATTTCTCATATTGATGAGAGTTGGTTGTGGCATAAGAGAACGTGTCATGTTAATTGTTAGGAAAATTAATGTTTACATTATATTTGTGGTGTTAGTAATTATGTAAATGTAGAAAAGTAATTACTATTGTAATAGTGATGTTGTTAATAAACAACTCACGAATATTGGTTTGGATGGTTAGTTGTATATATTGTTGAAATAACAATATACCACAATAGTTAGTTATTGGTTAATGTGTTATACCCATGAATGGTATTCCAGAATATTTGTTATAACATCTCCCTATTAAATAGGAGGTAGGAGGTTGTTTGGCTATGTAAGTGGCTATATATAAGCCATGTATTGAGTGTTGAAATATAGAGCACGTATGTTTGATTTAGCTTCTTCTCATTTCTTACCATATATTATATTATGGTATAAAACCGAGCATGATTAAAGGGATTATAAATCACTATTACTGAGTTGCCTGTAAATGGTGAGGAGACTTGTAGTATAATTTCCTGCATGTTCTTTTATTCAATGGACTGATCAGCCTTGGTAAATGCTTTGATAGTTATTACTAGTTGATTTCCTATGATATTTATTATCTTCAACAATGATTTGACTAAGACTTGTGCTTATATGTTCTTGTGACGTGATCTGCTCATGTTTTCTCCATGCTCTGCAGCTTTCAAATCGGGCTTTGTAATTTGGCCAGTAGTGTTTTATTGATTGGCTCACATTGTCTTTAGTCACTGTGGCATTCACAGTTGGCTCCAGCTACTCATGAGACCCAGTGTAGGACGATCCTTGCACTGGTGTTGAGGATAGATCTATGATCTGATCTCTACAAACCCTCATGGATTTTTATCGTGTAATCCATGGGATGTCATTCAAAGAAAAGGCATGATTATTGCGTAATATTCTAAAATTGCTACCGTGTGATGGGCGTGCTGAAAGTAATCTATATGGACGTCTTTTTGTTCATGGACCTATTCTGCAAATCATATATGGTGAAGATACTTTTCTGACTGCAAGTTTGGGGCCATCATAAGCTACACCAACAAGATTTATCTTTAGGAAAATCTCAGCATTCGCGGTTTGTTGAAACACAATTTTCTTCCTCTAATGTGCCTTTATCAATGCATGAAGCAAGAGTTGGTAATGTTGGGATGTTCATCTCTTCTAGCAAGGTGTACATATAAAATTTCAGGCATCTTTAAAGTAGTTAGTAGGAACTATATCGATAGCATGTGTCATGATAAGTGGAATAGGATAAGAGATCCCATGGTCGAGTCTACTATTTTAAATCACTAGTTTTATATTATTTAGTTTAGGCTTTGAAAGTCTTCATCTATAGATTAAGTATTTATTGATATATTTAAAATAGAAGTTAGATTGTTATTATTTATTAGTTATGTCAATTTAGTATCTACAAATGTGAAGTATAAGTTTTTCATAGTCTAAAAGTCAAATAAAATCTTGTATGTTGTCAAAGAAAGTCAAACTCAATTTGTATTTCTTTGGAATTGGGTCCATCAATTATCTTTGTGTCAGCGTTATAGTCAAGGTGCATTATTAGTTGAGTCTAACACCTTTGATTACAAGAGTAATCATGGACAAATTAACTTTTATTGAGAAATTTGAAGGAAGAGACTTTCATACTTGGTATATACAGATGCAGATACATTTGATTGAAAAAGATCTATGGGATGTCATCAAACCGAACTCAGTAACACCAATTGATGCAGGTGAACTTGCTAAGTAGAATATAAAAAATCAGAAAGATTTGCAAACTATTGGTCTTGGCCTATCAAAGGCACATTTACACCTTGTGGATTTTGCGAAGTTAGCAAAAGAGATTTGGGAGTCATTAAACAAGCTATTTGGATCTGAAGTAGAAAGTGCCAACACAACATTGAAGCACAAATTGTATGGACTGGAGATGGAGAAAGGTACAAAAATTGTAGATCATATCAACAAGTTTCACTCTCTTCTCAATCAGCTAGCTGGGATTGATGAAAAGGTAAAAGATGGTGATGCTAAAGAAATACTTTTGAATAGTTTGCCTAAACAGATTTTTGGAATGGTGTTCACATTAAGAAAGGTAACTATGAGTCTTGAAGGAGTAATATTTGCTCTACTTGATCATAATGAAGACTTGGAATCTGAAGAGGTCTTATTTATATTAAATCAAGTAAGAAAACGAAAGTACAAATCTAAAACTATTCCTTCAAAAGGAAAAATTAAATGTTTCTATTATAATGAAATGGGACAAGTAGTCTTGAATTGAAGAAATTGATTGGGAAAACCATGCAAAGGATGAATAGCTATCATGTCCTAGAGATGAAGATTATGTGCTTTAGATAACATCAAAATTGGAAGTTGGAGGCATAGGAGGCTAGAGGAATTTTAGCGACTTCTCATCAATCACCAATAATGGGGTTGCTTATCAACTTTGGTGGCACTTTATTTTCTAATATGTAGGATGATATGTTTTGTTTTTTAGTGTTTTGGTTGTGTGAATAAGTGGAATTTCATATTGGGGGGGGGGGGATATAATCAATGTTCCATTCCCATTTGTGATATGTATGGTGATTTCTATGTAACCTCCCTAATGTGTAATTGTAGAAGTGAACAAAAGACTAGAGTAAGTCAATTCATGGATCTTGAAAGGGTTCATGGGAGGATCCAGAAAAACACATGAGGTGAATAGATGAGTGGAGGTTCTTGTTCATGCAAAGGTTTGTAGTAAGTATGTTTAAAACCATGGGAGGAGAGAGCCTTTCTTTTGGATGAAGGTCATGAGTCACATAATTGGACATGCCACAAGGGTGAGCATACCACAAAATAGTGTGTGAATGTTTTTTACCATGTAAACATTAAGGGGGGAATGTTAGGAAAATTAATGTCTACACTATATTTGTGGTGTTAGTAATTATGTAAATTTAGGAAAGTAATTACTATAGTAATAGTGATGTTGTTAATAAAAAACTCACTAATATTGGTTTGGAACGCTATATATTGTCTAAATAACAATATATCACAATAGTTAGTTGCTAATGTGTTATACATGTGAATCGTATTATGGGATATTTTTTATAACACCTCCGTATTGAATAGGAGGTTGTTTGGCTATGTAAGTGGTTATATATTAGCCATGTATTGACTATTGAAATATAGAGCACCGTATGTTTGATTTAATTATTTTATCTTCTTCTCATTTCATACCATATATTCTATTATTAACTTTGATTGCATGATTAAGACTAGTTGTTCTCAAGCTATTAGAGATCTTCCTAAGATAGTGAAGCCTACTAATCGGATATGTAAAGAATATCAATTGGGAAAGCAAAGAAGAATTTCATTCAAGAGAAAATTGTATACATGTAATGGATTATTAGATCTTGTGCATACTGATTTATGTGGACCATCTAGAGTGAAAATCTTGTAGGGGGAGATATTTTATGTTGCTAATTGATTACTATTCTAGGATGACGTGGGTCACTTTTCTAAGGGAGAAATATAAAGCACTGGAGAAGTTTAAAATATTCAAAGCTAGAGTGGACATAGAGACAAGATTAAAGCTAAAGTTCCTAAGGTCTAACAAAGGTTGAGAATTCAACTCCAGTGAGTTTAATTCCTTTTCTAAAGAGCATGGAAACCAGAGACAGTTATCTGCTCTTATAACCCCTCAACAAAATGGATTTGTTGAAAGGAAGAACAAAATAGTTTTGATTGCTACTAGAACCATGATGATTGAAGAAAATGTTTTGTATATCTATTGGCAATAATTTTTTTACACTATTGTATACACATTCAACCAGGTGCATATAAGAGGTGATTCCGATAGGACCCCTTATGAGCTATGGTTTGGTCATGTTCTTGCAGTTAGATATTTTAGAATCTTTGAAAGTAAATATTATATCAAAAGAGATGAGGATATAGGAAAAATTTTGGGATATTGTACTAAGAGAAAAGCCTAGCACTATGACAATAAGAGATTGAGAAAGATAATGGAGAGTGTGAATGTGAAGGTAGATGAGAATCATGGGAAATAAATCAGAGCATGCAGATATGAGTTTGATTATTAGGATGTTATTGCAAAGCAAGTGCAGACTGAGAGCATGAAGCAAAGTGATCAAGTAGAGGTAGAGATAGTGAATGTTTATGTTGCTACTGGTAAAGAAGTTCAAGAGCCTAAAAATAAGGATAATTAGAAGACCCCAAGGTATGTAAGACTAAATCATTCAAAAAATTAGATTATTGGTGATAAGAATAAAGGTGTGATGACTAGGAGAAGAATTGTTTCTGAACTAAAATGTTTGATTTCTAAAATTGAGCCTAAAGATGTTGTTGAAGCTTGTAAAGATTATAATTGGGTAAAATCTATGGAAGAAGAGCTAGATCGGATTAAGAAGAACAAAACATGGGAACTTGTTCCAAGACCTAAGGATAAGAATGCAAATGGTACTAATTGGTTATTCTATAATAAGTTGAATGAAGTTGTAGAAGCTGTTAGAAACAAAGCTAGACTGGTATGTAAGGAATATTCACAAATGGAAGGTATTGATTTTGAGGAGACTTTTACTCTGGTAGCTAGAATTGAAGTTGTTAGACTATTTCTTGCATATGTTGCTCATAAGAAATTCAAGGTATATGAGACAGATGTGAAGTCAACCTTTTTGAATGGTGAGTTTGAAGAGGAAGTATACATTGAGAAAGTGGATTTATTTACATTGACAGATGAAGAAGACATGGTTTTTAGATTGAAGAAAGCACTGTATGGACTCAAACAAGCCCCAAGAGCCTAGTATGCTAGATTGGACAGGTATTTGATGAAGTTGGCATTCTATAAAGGTACTGCTAATAGTAATTTGTACTTCACGATTGATAATAAAAATATTTTGATTGTTGAAGTCTTTGTTGATGATATTAGTTTTGGAGGTGATGATGATTTGAGTAAGAAGTTTGTTGATGATATGCAAAAAGAATTTGAGATATCTAACATAGGTGAGATGAAATTCTTTCTGGGATTGCAAATTTCACAAACCGATAAAGGCATTTTCATATCTCAATCTAACACTAGTACATTTGGGCCTAATTTCTGAGGGCTAATTGTCAGATTTGCGATGACCACACATCTTACTTCTGACCAACTTTACCATCAAAAACTCATCGTCGAGTTTCCTGATGATGCCATTTGCATCAGTTGTCTGATGTTGTAATGAACTCATCCAACGATGGCTATATTTGCACCCCACACCACAAATATCAGTGGATTTTCATTGGATTTTCGACAGATGTTATGATTGCTCCTTGACAACCGTCCAACATGGAAGTGACATTGGATATACAACATCCTTGTTAGACGTTTTATTAGTTGTTGTTAGAATTCTAACGGTGAGAGATGATGTGGGTCAAACGGCTTTGCCATCTGTGAATGAAAGCATTGAACAAGTTCTATTTTTTAAAATTAAATTAAACATTTATTATTTATTTGATTTAGTGTTATTTACAAAAAATGATTATCAATGATGTTTCCTTTCTCCAAGAATTGTCTAGGATCTTGCCATCAGATAATATGTAACATCGAATGACTAAATCTTTTCTTTACAAATACTTATTTTATTTAATTATTATCTGAGCATGAATTAAAATTTATATCTGTACGAAAGAAAAACATACAAGCTTTAGAGTCATGTGCAAGCAAATTTCCTAAAAGAAAGCAAGTAGACATTATCTTGACTGACATGGAAACAAGCTCATCAGCTGCCTAGAAGAGAGCAGTTGGAGAAAAACAGAGGAAACTGTTAAAGGGTGATAAATGGATAGAGAATATGCAATACAAACAAACAATGTTTGGAGTGTCTGATGTGTTGTCTCTAATTTATGTTCGAAGGGAGTAACTGGTTTTGGAGCTCCTGTGAAACCTATGGGCCATGCTTTGGAGGAAATCAATGTGTTCATGCAAGGAGCACCTTTTTTCTATTATGATAATGATGCTTTTGCACCGAAGGATATTTGGAAGTCAATATCCAAACATTTCTATAGTGTGGAACCAGAGTTGGTGGACTCGAAGAAATTTTCAGCTTTCAAAAGAGCAAGAGGTTATGTACACAATCTCCCAATAGAAGGGCCATTTCAAGCATTACCTCTCCCCCCCATGACTATTCAAGAAGCACTTCCTCAAACAAAAGACTATTGGCCTCCATGGGATCAAATAAAAAAATTGAAGCATAGACTCTAGATGATGTGGTGGTGTCCTTCGTGAAGAACTTTGCACTATAATTGAAAATTCATGAGGGAAACTACAAGATAGTGAAGATAAATGCATTCCAAATGAGTAATGTCTTGATTAAAGACTTTTATCTTGATGGCATGCAACTGTATCTATTTGGAATGCATTACCCAAACACTGCAATCGATCACTCGCACATGAAGCTCCACGAGTGTAATCTTTTTCAAATCCTAATATGATTTCTATCCCATCAACCTCTAGAGGAGCCACCTGACTTGGCCCAACCCAAACTGAGATCCATTCTTCCCAATTTTCAAGATTGTATATCTCTTCACTATCTTGCAGTTTCCCTCATGAATTTTCAATTATAGTGCAGAGTTCTTCACGAAGGACACCACCACATCATCTAGAGTCTATGCTTCAATTTTTTTCTTTGATCCCATGGAGGCAAATAGTCCTTTGTTTGAGGAAGTGCTTCCTAAATAGTCATGGGGGGGAGAGGTAATGCTTGAAATCACCCTTCTATTGGGAGATCATGTACATAACCTCTTGGTCTTTTGAAAGCTGAAAATTACTTCGAGTCTGCCAACTATGGTTCCACACTATAGAAACTTTTAGATATTGACTTCAAGATACCCCTCGGTACAAAAGAATCATTCTCATAATAGAAAAAAGGTCCTCCTTGCATGAACACATTGATTTCGTCAAGGCGTGGCCCAATAGGTTTCACAAGAACTCCAAAACCAACTTTAGGCCCTCTGGAAATAAATTAGAGACATCACATCACACACTCCAGAAATTATTTGTTTGTATTGCATACTCTCTATCTATTTATCACCCTTAAACACTTTCCTCTGCCATTCTCCAATTGCTCTCTTCTAGGTAGCTAATGATCTTGTTTCCATGTCATTCAAGATAATGTCTACTTGCTTTCTTATAGGAAATTTGCTTGCACATGACTCTTCAGCTTGTATGTTATGCTTCCATACAGAAATAAATTTTAATTTATGCTCAGATAATAATTAAATAAAATAAGCATTTGTAATGAAAAGATTTAGTCATTCAATGTTACATATTATTTGATAGAAAGATACTAGACAATTCTTGGAGAAAGGAAACATCATTGATAATCATTTTTTGTAAATAACACTTAATCAAATAAATTAAAAATGTTTCATGTAATTTTTAAAAGTAGAACTTGTTCAATGCTTTCATGCACCGACGGCAAAGTCGTCTGACCCACACCATTATCCATAATAGAACAAATCAATATAATAGCCTATTATAAAGAATATATGCAAAAATATGAAAGAACGTTAAATTACCATTACAAACCCATAAACCATTAAATATTGAAAATAGATATAAACTTGTAAATGTCTCCTTATAAAAACCACAACCATAACCAAAACAAAAAAAATTATTACCTGTAAAAACTAAGTAGCTGGTGAGTTGCAAGTCTACGACATCTCTTAGATAATTAAACTGTTTCTTAATTTTGTTCTTCTAATTAGTCAATGGATTTAGTTGCATGTACAAGTTTTCTATTTGAGACTTAATAAAATTCTTGTGAGTAGGAAATTGATTCAGGAGTTACGTGTGAAGAATTTGGCAAAGTAAATGAGGACAATTAAACTCAATTTTTATCTGTCGTGAAAGCCTTTTATCCAGATGACATTAAATTAAAGTTCTTTCTTTATTTTCTAGTGATCTCTGGAGTAGAGGTTTCCTTGCCTCGATGTGGGATACATTTAACTTGTGTTGTATCTGCAGAAATATGTATCCTAGGATGATGCAATGCAACTGTAAAGCGGAAAATCGCGATCGAACCCTAGTTGCTCTCCCCTCTTCCAACTCCAAGGAGAGAGAAGGGAGGTTGCTAAGGTTGATGGTTTTCACTTGGGAGACTTTACATTCAAAAGAGGGGTTGAAACCCACAAGATCCAATCCCACGCAATGCAAGATTGGATGCTAAATGAGCTTCAAGGGTTATGACAGCAGGCTACCGTCTTTTGTAAAGAATGTACATAGAAGAATTAAGCTAGGAATGCATAGAAAGTGACAAAGATTCGCATATAAACTGAGATAGGGATATAGGATGAAGCTGCGGACCTGGAATTAGTAGTAAAATGTCGATACGGCACTGTCCTGCAAATTTGAGCAAAAGTTGTCGGGACGATGGCACCCGACGTGCACACGGTCCTCCAAAAAATCCGCGAAACGAAGGGGGATCTATTCATCTCTGCACAAGGATTCCAGATCTTCAATTTCAGCCGCGTACCTGTAGCCTACACACAAAAAAGTGAAGATGATTGGGGGGTTAGGGATTAGGGGTTTGCCTTTAGGTCAAACCCCGGTTTTGGAATTAACCAAGAAATGAGCAATGTTGTAAATGTAAATGTCTGTAATGTAAAACAAGTACTAATACCTTGTTGTAAGGATGTTTGTATCCTTATCTGCGAAGGTATAGATGTTGTATGTTGTATGTTGTAGTAGTATGTTGTATGTTGTAGTAGTATGTTGTAAGTGATCTCCTCTTCAATGGTTGAATCCTTGTCTTGAATGCAACACTTAGCCTTCAATGGAGACTTGAAATGATCAATTGCTTGAAGGAATGCTTGAATGCTTGAATGCTTGAGTATAGTTTCCACGCTTGTACACATATGACCCTCTTCTTTTTTTTCTACCCAAATGGGAGAGGAAAATGTAGTTTATATACTTGCCAATTAGGGTTAAAAGACTGATTTTTCCAACCTTAGGCCGACCAAGAAATATTATTTCCAATTTGCAAACAAAAAGACCCGAAGTCCCATAGGAGACCGGGCCCAAAATAGGGCCAGGGACCAGGGCGCTGGGCGCCATGGTCCTGGGGGACCAGGGCGCTGGGTGCCCTAGTCCTGAAGGACCAGGGCGCTAGGCGCTCTGGTCCCACCTCCCGGGACAGCAGGGTGCAAAGGAGGTTCAGGCCAGGGTGCTTGAAAATGCAGTTTTTGGTGTCGTGGACAAGTTTCGGGGTCTCCATTCAGGTTCCATGTTGCGTCGCCATCATGAAGACCGAAATGCAGTCGAAATTGCAAGTGTTGCAATTTTAGGACGCTACATTTAGCCCCCACTTTAGCGGGAGTATGTATGCTCGTACTTCTGGTAAAGTACAAGGAACAATCATTGAAAAACTTTCACCACGTCAAGGAGGCAAGACACACCAAGCCCCCAGTGGACTAAGGATCTTACGACTTCGATTGACAAAGTAAAAGGGAAGATCACGAGGGAGAACCATGACTGTCAGTAGTAAGGTTCCCTCACTATGAGTCATGCAAGAGAAATACCAAAAATTTTCAAGGCAAAGCTGAGTTCTCAAAGAAATTTTCATGTATCCTGAAGGGATAGACAGGGTGTATGCCCCCCTACATTAAAGCGATCGCACACACCTCAACTGGGGTGATTGTTTTAACGTAGTGATACACATAAGAAATGAGAAAGGAAAGGAGCACGTTATCACAAGGATTTAGCCCCCAAGTGTGAGATAAACCCAAGGATAATAGACACAAAACACAAAGCACGAGGTGACTTCACTTTCCTCAGGGTCAGTATGCTGTATGATAATTCATGTATATATGTCATATGTATGTATGCATAATTGTTCTTCATTCCCCAATCAAGGAAGGTCACCTAGAAGAAGGGAACACATGTGTCTTTTGAGTCAACATGAGAGAGACCAAAAGAGATCTCAATGCTTTGCATCGTCCTCAAGTAGACAACACCAAGGACAACAAATAGAAGAATGAGAATAACGTATAGAAGAAGTAACACAAGAGAGGAGGAGAGAATCTACTATGCTAATGTAACTAGTCTAGCACATCATCTACCCCCCGATCTTGCTGATCAATGTTTCGGGAAGGTAGGGAACACGCTAGAGGAGGAACATCCAACATAGCAAATGGAGCTATCACAAGATCCAAACAAGGGCTATGTTCGTGTTCCAAGCCACGTTGTTCTTGTCTAGGAGCTAGGATAAGTGCTTTAGAAAATTCATTAGATAAATGGTTATCAATATCAACAAGTTCATATTCACTATCAGAAGCAAGAGAAGTAACATTTTCATCATGAATAACATTTTCATCTATAGCATCATCAAGATTTATAAAAATAGGGTCTTTAATTCGCACAGGATCAAGACCATCATGCATCTTATGTTTAGGAGATTTTGGAGAAAATGGAATAATGCTTGTTGAAGGTGTTTTTGGAGATTGCAAAGTTTGAGAAGCAGCTGCTTGAGCTCTAAGATGATGCTTTCATCGGCGTTCACATGCAGAACGATTTCGTCTAGTCTTAGTAGGAAGTGAAGAAGATTGAGGAGGAGGAATGTTCTCATCCTTATCACTTGGGTGTTTAGGTTGTGGTCTCTTAGGCTGGATAATAGGAGAAGAAGAAGGTCTCTTCTCTCTATAAAAAGAAGGAGGAGGAACTGCTCCATATAAGGGAGGAATATTTGGTTTAGGAAGGAGACCAAGTCCATCATGACGAGGAGGGATAGGTCTACTTTTAGGAAGTTTATTAGATATAGACATAGTCACATCCATAGGGATGGGTTGGGAATCTTCTTGAGGAAAGACATTAGTTTTATCTTTCAAAGGAAGAACTTCCTTCTCAAGAATGATAGGAATGTCAAGTTTGGGTGTTCTAGGTTCACTTAGAGATAGGATCATATCTGTTTTCCACTTTTGATAAGATTTGAAAAGATGATCACTTCGCGGAGGAAGAGATTGGAATTGTTTAGGCCAAAAGTAATCAATAGGAATGCTAGAAGTTCTTTCAGCTGGTTTAAAGAGACTATGATTGACAGTAACAACTTCACCATTATGGGGAAATTTCAAACACTTATGAATAGGAGAAGCAATAGCTTTCATAGAAGATAGCCAAGGATAGCCAAGCTTCACACGAAATTGTTTGGAAGATGGAATAATAGCAAAGTTCACAGCAAGGGATTTGTTATGGACCTCAATATGCAATGTAATACAAGCAATTGCAGGAGAAGAAAATGCATCAAATAGTTTCACAACCACATCTGTTTTGTCATAGATTACTTGATTCAATTGCAAAGTAAAAAGAAATTCTTTAGTAATGATATTAACCATACAAGAAGGATCAATAAGCACTCCATGGCAAGGTGTATTCTTGACTTTTGCAACTATATATAAAGGACCATCAGGTGCCCTGATAGTTTCACTAGAATCAAATGTAATGGAAGGTTCTTTAGGGATTTTCTGTTGCTCCACAAAGTTAATCACATTCGGAGTCATAGACACAAGATCATCAAGTGAGACAGAGGAATCAGTAGTATCAATCGCATTAGAGGTATGAGAAGGTAATGGATCAGTGAAAATCTGAAGATTTTGGTTAGGAGGAGCTACAGATGTATTGCCTTTATCATTCACTCGAGAAACAGAGATAGTATTATTATCAATCAAATCTTGAATTTTCCCCTTTAAAGCAAAATATTTTTCAGTATCATGCCCAGGTTGACGATGAAATTGACAAAAAGATTTGTTATCAAAATAAGGTGAAGTAATCTTTGCAGGATCAATTTGCCTTATAGGAGGAAGAGTAAGCACATTTTGTTCCAATAACTTATTCATAATACTATGCAATGATTCATTCAAAGGAGTATACTTTCTTTCTTTCTTGAAAAATTTAGAAATAGGAGGCACACCTGATGCTGCATTCACATTGTTGTTGATGATGTTTTCATTGAATTTGATGGAATCTTTGTTCGGTTTAAACTTCCCAAATGGTTGTTGACTGCTATCACCCTTATCACTCGGAGCCATAGGATGTGATTGTTCCATTTGACTCATAGTCAGTTGATAATTGTGAAGAGTTGCACAGAACTATTGGAAAGAAGTAAACTCAGAAAATAGAAGTTTGTCTCGAATATCTTTTTGTAAATTAGAAATAAAGATTCTTTGAATATCATTGTTAGGCACTGGAAAAGAAATTTGAGCATACAAATGCCTATATCTACCAATGAAATCAGTCACTTTTTCTTTAACACCTTGTTTACAATGCATTAAATCAATCAAAGTAACTTTAGGACTTATATTGTTTTGAAATTGTTGAATGAAAGCATTTGCAAGTTGTTTGAAAGAAGTAATAGAATAGGAAGACAACGAGCAATACCATTGTAGGGCTTTGTCTCTTAATGTTCTAGTGAACAGTTTTGCAAGCAACCTTTGGTCATAAGCAAAATTAGTACATATTGTTTGAAAAGTCTTAACATGTGTTAGAGGATCACCTTTACCATTATAAAGCTCCAAATGCGGGATTTCAACATGTTTAGGAGGGATAGCTCGAACAATGTCAAGAGAAAGTGGGCTCGCAACATCAAATGTGGGCACACTAAACTTTGATTGATTCATAGAGGCAATTTGTTGCTGTAAACAAGAGACAGTTTGCGCAAGATTGTTAATGGTCGCTTCAGTCGAAGAGTTCATATTAGATGTGTTAGATTGAGATGGAGGTGTCATGTTATTGAAAGAAGGTAAAGAGTAAGGTGGTGGGACCCTATGATAATTAGTCATAGGAGATGATTGGACAGGAGGAACACTACAAGGAGGAATGGAATGATTGAATGAATTGCCCCCTTGCGTCATGTTCATTTGTGGAGATATAATAGGGACACTCATTGAAGGAGTGAATGAAGAAATCGGATTGAATGAAGGAAGAGGGTTAATTGAAAAGGAAGGATTGCCCCCCTGACTGGTGATCACAGGAGGAATGTCTTGTGTAGAAGTAGCCATTATGTTTGATGTAAAGGTAGGTATGCTAGCAATAGAAGTCATCAAAGGAATAAAATGATTGACTTGAGTAGGAGGTTGTGTATAACCCAAATTTTCAGCACAACTCTTCATAGGCATCACATTCGAATCCACAATGTGTGCAATACCACGCAAAATATCAATTCCATTCTTATCACTTTGAAGCATATGTTTTAGACCCTCAATTAAAGGAAGAGCTTGACTATCGGGGTATTCTTGAGACATCCATTGTCGAAAATCGTCAAATTGGTTATCCAATTTCAAAATTTGTTCTTCAGAAACCTCATGGAGAGCTTCTTCATCATTAGGAGGATTAGAGGAATTACCCATGTCCTCGTTAAAAAGGCTATTCAAATTAGGTTCCATCTCCTCGGTAATTAAACCTCGGAAAGACTTAATTCTACGGCTTCGTCTAACGGGAATAGTGTAAGTAGGGCTTATTGTTGTAAATCTCATGCACTAGAGAGGGAGAGAAATTTTTTTTTTTAGAGGTAACAATTTTCAGTAAAATCAGCCAGTCTTCTGGATTTAAGCTGTTAAATACAATCAGGACAATCTCCCGAAATTTCAGAAAAAATGTCAAGGACTGTGGCGCTTCGGAGTGCACACGGTCCCGGCAACTTTTTTCGAAATTTGCAGGGATGAAAGTTATGATGATTTTAGAGCTAATCTGAAAAAATTGAGTGGTTTTACGATCTGTAGATAGGCCAAATTAAAGTTGCAATCTCGAAATTGAACCCTACCAAGATTGTCAAAAAATGCAAAATTTGAATTTTGAAAAAGAGAGGGAAACTGAAATTTTGAATTTTATGATTTTAGAGGGAATGTCAAGAGCAATGCAAATTTTGAAATTTAAAAATTGACTCAATTTCACGCAAAATTCAATTTTGAAAGCGGAAATTAAAGTTGTTGTAATTAAGCACTTAATTTCAAAAGTCACAAAATGTAAGAATTTGAATAAAGCACTGAAATTTCAAATGAATGCAAACACACTTTTCAGATTTAGGACAGTAAGAACACAATTTTGACACAAAATTTCAATTTCAATGATTTTTGAATGTTTAGAAGCCTTAATCCAAGCAATCACAAGACCAACTTTGACTGTAATTTTGAAAGTGTTAGATTTGATAAAATCAGCCAAAATTCTGGACTTTAGTAGGAAAATACAGTAAGATCTAGCTCCCGAAATTTCGGAAAAAATGTCGGGGACGATGGCGCTCGGAGTGCACACGGTCCTCGCAACTTTTTTCCAAATTTTCAGGGATGAAAGATATTGTGATTTTATTGCGAAATCCAAAGTTACAGCTAATTTGGAGATGTTTTGATCAGTGAAATTGTCGGACAAAGGTTGAATCAAGAGGGTTTTAAATATTAGGGTTTTGACACTTAACCACTTAATTTTCAAAATTAAAGCATAGATATGAATTGATAATTTGTAATAGAAGGGCAGATCTGAAACAAGCATTAACATTTAGACATTTCACAAGTTCAATTACTAAAAAGAAAATTTAGGGTTTTTATGCAATCAACCTCTAAAATTTACAAAAGATCAAACATGGAAATGTAATCAAGGAATCCAATTTTAAGATCTAACCATGAATAATCAGAAGGTTGCGTGTTCGATTCACGTCGGGTTCACCAAAATGTAAAACGGAAAATCGCGATCGAACCCTAGTTGCTCTCCCCTCTTCCAACTCCAAGGAGAGAGAAGGGAGGTTGCTAAGGTTGATGGTTTTCACTTGGGAGACTTTACATTCAAAAGAGGGGTTGAAACCCACAAGATCCAATCCCACGCAATGTAAGATTGGATGCTAAATAAGTTTCAAGGGTTATGACAGCAAGGCTACCCTCTTTTGTAAAGAATGTGCATAGAAGAATTAAGCTAGGAATGCATAGAAAGTGACAAAGATTCGCTTATAAACTGAGATAGGGATATAGGATGAAGCTGCGGACCTAGAATTAGCAGTAAAATGTCGATACGGCGCTGTCCTGCAAATTTGAGCAAAAGTTGTCAGGACAATGGCGCCCGGCGTGCACACGGTCCTCCGAAAAATCCGCGAAACGAAGGGGGATCTATTCATCTCTGCACAAGGATTCCAGATCTTCAATTTCAGCCGCGTACCTGCAGCCTACACACAGAAAAGCGAAGATGATTGGGGGGTTAGGGATTAGGGGTTTGCCTTTAGGTCAAACCCTGGTTTTGGAATTAACCAAGAAATGAGCAATGCTGTAAATGTAAATGTCTATAATGTAAAACAAGTACTAATACCTTGTTGTAAGGATGTTTGTATCCTTATGTGCGAAGGTATAGATGTTGTATGTTGTATGTTGTAGTAGTATGTTTTAAGTGATCTCCTCTTTAATGGTTGAATCCTTGTCTTGAATGCAACACTTAGCCTTCAATGGAGACTTGAAATGATCAATTGCTTGAAGGAATGCTTGAATGCTTGAATGCTTGAGTATAGTTTCCACGCTTGTACACATATGACCCTCTTCTTTTTTTTCTACCCAAATGGGAGAGGAAAATGCAGTTTATATACTTGCCAATTAGGGTTAAAAGACTGATTTTTCCGACCTTAGGCCGACCAGGAAATATTATTTCCAATTTGCAAACAAAAAGACCCGAAGTCCCATAGGAGACCGGGCCCAAAATAGGGCCAGGGACAAGGGCGCTGGGCGCCATGGTCCTGAAGGACCAGGGCGCTGGGCGCTCTGGTCCCACCTCCCGGGACAGCAGGGTGCAAAGGAGGTTCAGGCCAGGGTGCTTGAAAATGTAGTTTTTGGTGTCGTGGACAAGTTTCGGGGTCTCCATTCAGGTTCTGTGTTGCATCGCCATCATGAAGACCAAAATGCAGTCGAAATTGCAAATGTCACAATTTTAGGACGCTACAGCAACCTCTGCTCCACCAATACCAGATAGAAGTGAAAGTATTTTAATTTAAACCCATCAGGATAAAATGCTTTCAAGACATATATTAGGTATAAAAGGGAGCCTACCCTGTCATTTGAAGGGGTCTACCTACAATTCAAGTGATCGCTTAAGTATAAAATCAATTCAATTCCAAGTGAACAGACAATCAAGAATTCATCAAGAATTGAAGGAGAAATCAAGTTAATAAAGACATTTAATAGAGGAGATATTGAATAAAGATGTCATCTTTTAAATTAAGAAATGGGCAAGAGATTAAGAATACAAACCTTCCATATTGCACACTTCAAGGTATATTAAAATCAGTTTAAAGTGTATTCATTTAGGGACCTTTCATAAAATATTCTCAAGTTACATCATAAAAGGATCTTATAATATTCATTGTTTATAATGATAAGAATTTGGTTGTTCCATACACCTTCGTTTACTATTTTAAAAATATCATCGACCAAAATATTGTGCAGTAGTTGTATGGAGTGCATTTCATCTATTTTATGCCTAAATATTTCATCATACCACTTTCATTTCAAAGGTGACTGATTGATTGTGGTGTTTGGGTAATGCATTCTAAATAGATCTAGTTGCATACCATTTATCTATTTTGATTAAAGACTTTTATCCTAATGTCATTAAATTAAAGTTCTTTCTCTATTTTCTGGTGATCTCTAGATCAGAGGTTGCTTTGCATCAACCTAGGATACATTTAACTTGTGTTGTATCTATGGAAATATGTATCCTAGGATGATGCAATGCAACCTCTGCTCCACCAATACTAGATAGAAGAGAATGTACTTTAATTTAAAACCATTGAGATAAAATGCTTTCAAGACATATATTACGTATAAAAGGAAGCCTACCCTGTCATTTGAAGGGGTCTACCTACAATTCAAGTGATCTCTTAATTATAAAATCAATTCAATTCCAAGTGAACAAGCAATTAGGCATTGAAGGAGAATTCAAGTTGGTGCAGGTGCATTTGGAAGACCAAAGGACTCAATGAAGCCATTAAAGACTTTTGAAGGTCTTAGCAGTGAAGATCCAATCAATTATGATCTCTTAAGGGGGCATCCTTAAACAACACACACTAAGCTTTGATTGCTTAGGTGTGTTGTGGGTGCATTCCTTCCCTTGACATCCCTTCCTGTCCGTTTTCGTTAAAAAGACAAGCACCGTTAGTAGTTGAATTCAAACAACATTCCCACGTTTGACTACACAAAACAAAGCAAATGGCATAAGAAACTCTCATCTACCTCGCAACTATCATAGAATACCTCCCCAAGGAGATATTCTCATATCCTCTCCTGCTTTATGTTGTCGATACAATACATAAGCGTCCTCATAATGCAGTCAATGCAACAATAGATTTCCATTTCTATCAATTTTATTTGCCAACGTACTCTCTACCTGTGCCAAAATGGAAGCTTTGGAACATATTATGGGCTTCCATCAAAGGAGAAGGTAAGGGCAATTAATATCATATGCTTATGGTTGGAAATGCTTTGTTTGACATGTTTTGAAAATGTGGAAGTATAGACATGAAAGCGCATGAACTGTTTGGTGAGATGCATCAAAGAAATGTGATCTAATGGAATGTTATGATTGCAGGATATGCACAAAATGCGTTTGAAATGGATTTACAAACTTCCAACCAAATGTGATTAGTGAGTATAGATGTTGTAGTGCAACTGCCCAAGTATACATGCATGCAAAATGTGTAAGCTTAGATAAGGCACATGAACTGTTTGACATAATGCCTCCAAGATCACCCAATATCCAATGACAGTTGGTAGAAAGAAAACATCAAATTTTTGAGTATCTTAAATATTTCTTTATTCATCACTATAGATTTATTATGAATTTAGTCTCAATAATATAGAAATTTATTCTATTATGAATTCAATATTTAGGGATGTAATCTTTATATATTTTTTTAACTAGGAAAAGGTCCTAATAGAATCCCCAACTAATTAATCTAGAGAAAGATACCACTAAAGAAAGAAATTCAATCCTCACCTCTATGGTCGTGAAGGCTTTTAAGACACTTGGATTCCTATTTTGGCCCGCTTTTCCTTGACCCTATGTTAAGATAGTAAACTAGTTTGATAGAACCTATTGGGTGGGAAATTGTGTATGGTTGCAATTATTTTCATGCATGGAAAGTGATTTAAAGTTTGGACCAATAGAGGATAAGTATTTCTTGAACCTTCGAGGACATGTGTAGAGAACCGCATGGATGTTTCTCCATTATTGAAATCTTTGAATATGTAAGTAAATTATTTTTGGTTGATGACACAGTAAGTGTGGTATTTGTCTTTTTGATATGTTGTGGATAATATTAATCAAATATGGAATTTTTTTGATGCTATATACACTATATTTTGGATTGAATTTAGGTAAGCAAATAGGTAATGGAAGAATAAAAGTGGTGCACGAAGGAAGAAGAGTGAAATAGGTGGTTTGGGATGGAGGTTACAAGTATGTATGATAATTCGTATGGATAATTTGTTGTCTATAAAGAGGCAAATAAGCTATCACAACTTTAACATGAATGAATGCCTCATCTAAAGAAGCAAAAGGTGCCTCTAATGGTTTCAAAATTTGTCAAAATAGTTATGATATAACAAATAATCAAGTGGAATATCCTTTAGGTAGCTAATATTATCTTCAAACTATTTATTTTGATTTTCATCATATATGGACCTAATTGCCCCACCTTTCAGAGAAAACTATACCAGATAATTTATTACATTTAAAAGCCCATCATAAATAAGTTAATTATACATGCTATGTTAATGTTTACTATCACAAATTGATTTTAATTCATTTATCTACATGAATACACTCTTTTTTTATTAGTTCTAGGAATGGAGCACTCACATGGGCAAACAAAATGCTAGGTTTGAGAAAAATAGTTAAGAGATTGGATATATTTTTTTATATTTTCCAAATGGCTTGAGTATAATGATAATATAATTTTTAAAATAGGTTTATATCACTTTCCTTTGACTTAGTCATGGAAAATCATCTAAACCCCAAATGCACCTTCATCTTTAAAAACATGTAGTTGAAGGTCAATCATTCATATCTATCTTATCATACATTATAGGAGTGAGCTTCTAAAAGTAAGAAGTACCAAGATGCATGGTCGAGTAAAAATTTTGTTGTCCTAAATATCCATAAAATTTGGAACAATAATACAATTTTTAATAATATTTAATTGTAAAAGAAAGGATTAAAATGTAACTAAACACTCTGAATAAATTAATCAGGGTTAAAGGGATAAACTAGGATCAATTCATGAAGGCAAGATCTATTATCTCAAAATTAATAGATTCATGCAAGAAAAGAAATATTAAATCTAGAGATAAAATTCTTGAAAAAATTAGCTAGCTAAAAGTGAAAGAATGCTGTCAAGCTCTCATTTTCGCACAGACTGGAAGAATGCTGGCAAATTTTGTAGAGGGTAAAGGTTGTTGGCCATTGTAGGGTCTGACTTTATACCCACCGATCAGATTTTTCTGGAAGTTTGTAAATCCATTTCAAAAAACATTGTTTGTGCATATCTTGCAATCATAGCATTTCATTAGACCACATTTCTTTGATGCATCTCACCAAATAGTTCATTTCTTATTTATAAAATCAATTCAATTCCAAGTGAACAAGCAATGAAACATTCATCAAGAATTGAAGGAGAAATCACTATTGAACTTACCTGTCTCATATAACCCTATCTTGGCTAGGCCCCACAATAATTAGAAGATCCTAATTACTATTGTCCTAAACCTTGCATTGATCATCACAATTTCACAGTGAGTTGAGTTAATTAGTCCATTAACGAGATTGGGAAAGAGTTTGGTATTGAATTAGGTGTTGGTGCAAGTTTTAAGGAGGTACACTATTATCATAATTAATGTTAGAGAGTGTTGTGTGAAGAAGATGTTCGCAATATAGCTTTATAACAGACAATGAAAGATTGTTGGCATTTCAATAAGGATATTGAGAAGGTTGTTGATGATTATGGATATAACTGATTAAGGATGTTTACTATTTTGAGATTATTATTTTGTCATTGATGTCAAGAAATTGATTTTCTAATTCAGTATGATATTGCCATATCTTGAGAAGTATGATATGAAGATTATAAAGATGTCAGTAAAAGACACAGGAAAGAATATGATGAATAAGGGGATGAATAAGGTATTCAATGGGCAACTAGTACCGAGTCAGACAATGATGAGATCATGATGTTTTAGATTGTTTTAAACATCATACATATGTTGTAAAATGTAAAGGTTAATACTATAGTATGTTATCAAGCAAAGAACCTAGTTGGTAAACCCTAAGGAACCCAGTCGGTAAACCCTAAGGTTATTGCTATCGGTTAATGAAGATAGAATGTCTACCGAGTGAAGTTTAGTATTCACCGAGTTGTTACCAAGTTGTAACTGAGCTATAACAGAATGCATTAAATGTTTACATGCGGTATTTAATGAAGGAAGTTTGATGAGCTGGAACTGATTAAATGATTAGTGAGCCGCGGAAGAAGTTTGTTGACGAATCTAAGGTAATGAAAAGTCGGCATGAAGAACTAGAGCTCATATTGAACCGCAATACCCTTGCACAAGTTCCAAGACTAATATGCAAGTTGCAAGGCAGGGTAAAATGTTTTCAGATCGACGGATGCATTGAACCTGGACAAGATTGAAGATCTGATTGCTATGATTGATCATGGGAAATCTGATCAGGGAGATTAAGCAGTTACCTAATTGTTTATAAATAGGAAACTATTGATAAACAATGTATGTGGGCACGTGTATGCATAGGGATGCTACATAGTGATTACCGAGCACTAAAGCTTGATGACCTATTAGAATAACAAAGTGTAGAAGCCCAGTAGATAGACAGGATTAGTTCTATGTCTAGATTGTATTGAACAAATAGGAATCTGCTTTAGCATTTTAGATGTGAAGTTGCAAATAGATTTTATTACTGTTATTTTGTGAAAGTGATAGAAAATCTCTTAACCGAGTGGACTTAACAGTCTTATTTGTAAAACCCTCTAGCAAGGTGACATTCGGATTGAGTGTTTGAAATCCTTTAACAAGGTCACTTCTAACAAAGTGAAGATCCTAACAGATCTGAGGGAAATCCCTTAACCGGGTCACATCTAGCAATGTGTTTGTAATCTTTAACAAGATTTTCTTTTAACCGAGCATACTCTAGGAGAGTATATTTCTTAGTGGGTTTGAAATCCCACAATGGTTTTTCCCTATTTAGGTTTCCACGTTAAATTTGGTGTTATGAGGTTTATGATGTTTATATGCTTTTGAGTTTGCATGTTTAATAGTATTGGTTTTATTACTGAATTATATGTTACCGAGGTTGAATCTGATGTTTTTATGGAAGATTAAGTTTGTATGATTCACCCCCCCTTCTCATCTTGTTGGCTATTGGATCTATACTTATATTAAGTATCAGAACTATCAATTGGTATGAGAACTTTGGACTCTGGAAGGAAAGTTTAAAGGCACTTGAGTTAAAGATCCAAAGATGTATAAGAGGGATGCACCGAAGCTTAACAAGTCAAGTTTCTCTACATGGTAGAAAAGGATGAAGCTACATCTATCAGGAGTTGGAGAATATGCTGTATACTATCTGGAGAATGATTTTGTTACACCGAGCACCTATCCATTGACTATGGAAGAGATAAAGGCAAAGCAATAACATATTCAAGCAATTATTGAAATAACATCTACATTGACCGATTAAGAGTTTAATGATCTAGAAGGCTGCAATGATGCAAAGGCAATGTGGGATAAGCTCATATCAGTATATGGAGGAGATGAACATGTTCAAAGAGAAAAAGTAGATAGTCTAAGAGGCCAACTTGAATCTATGAGGATGAATGAAGGTGAGAACATAACTCGGTATAGTACAAGACTAAAGGAGTTTGTCAATCAAATCAAAGGAGCAGGTGGAACTATTGAAGAAAAGGATATAACAAGTAAGTTGTTAAGAACCCTTCTACCAGCTTATGCAATCCGAGTCTCTGCAATCAATGAATTGAGGTCTGTACCTAATATGCTAGTTTCTTTAGATGCTACTATTGGTAAGCTACATGCATTTGAGTTAAGTAATTTTGATAACAGTGGATCTTCGGTAAATAAAGTTCAATTTTCATTTAGTTCTTTTCATCTTGATGAATCTAATGATTTGAATGAAAGAAAGTATAAGTACTCTAAAGGAGATCACAGTGGAGCAAGTGAAACATTTCGGAAGAACATGGAGGTAGTACACAAACTATATGAGGAAATCAGAAAGCAAGAAGAGTTTGAAGCACTATTAGCCAAAAGGTTACCGAGAGGCAAAGGTAAGTATAAAGGAAAAATACCTTTGAAATGTTTCAATTGTGATAAAATAGGACATATGGCTTCTAACTATCCTGACAAAAATTCTACTGAAAAGAGAGATTACCGAGATGACAGACAGAAAGATAACTATCACAGAGGACATTGAGACTTCAGAAGAAGAGATAGAAAGACATGCCTAATAGCTGATGAGGAATCCAATGATGATAAATTAGATGATACAGATATAGAGGAAGTAGTTTATTTGGCTATCAAAGATGGATTAGATGAAGAAAGGTATGAAGAAAAAGCCCTAATATCTCACATAAACACTAATGATTCTTGGATTATAGACAGTGGATGCTCACATCATATGAGAGGAGATAAACACAAGTTTGTTATGCTAGAAGATTATGATGGAGGCTATGTTAGATTTGGTAATGATGCACCATGTCTGGTGAGAGGTAAAGGATCTATAACACTTCTTGATAATGCAAGATGCAATGATGTTTATTGGGTTGAAGGTTTGAAATACAATTTGTTGAGTGTAGCACAGCTAAACAACACAGGTTACCGAATAGAATTTCAGAAAGGAATTGTCAAAGTTCATGACAAAAATTGAAAGTTAGCTGCTACCGGGACACAAACAAAAGGTAACACATTTCACCTTGACTCAACTCAAGCTAAGTGTTTGTATGCAAAGATTGATGATACCTAGTTATGGCATAAAAGGTTTTGTCATGTCAATTTTGATAATCTGATCAAAATAAGTAAGAAGCACCGAGTAAGAGGTCTACCGAGTCTTGAAAAACCTAGGAATGCTATGTGGCGAGGATGCCAGATGGGTAAGATGACAAGATCAAGCTTTACAAGTAAGTCCTACACTTCTAAGGGAATTTTAGATCTAGTGCACACTGATCTTTGTGGTCCTATGAAAGTTCAAAGTTATTATGGTGACAAATATTTCATATTATTTGTGGATGACTATTCAAGGATGATGTCAGTAATGTTTTTAAAAGAAAAATTAGAAGCTTTTAAAATGTTTAAATCGTACAAGGCAAGAGTTGAAAATGAAACAAGAAGACAACTGAAATGTCTTAGACTAGATAGAGGAGGAGAGTTCACATCTAATGAGTTCAACTTATTTTGCAATGATCATGGTATTAAAAGACAAGTCTCTGCACTGAGAACTCCATAGTAGAATTGAATAATTGAGAGAAGAAACAGATCTATTGTGGATTGTACTAGAACACTGATGATTGAAAAGGAGGTGCCACAAACATTTTGGAGAGAAGCAATAAGCACAACAGTTTATACCTTGAACTAATTTCAATTGAAGAAAGGTACTTTGAAGACACCATATGAAATCTAGTATGATAAGAAACCTAATGTAAGTTATTTTAAAATCTTTGGAAGTAGATGCTATGTTCATAAAGATGATAGAAATGGCAAATTTGATCAGAAAAGTGAAGAAGGAATGTTTCTAGGTTATTCTTCTAGAAGCAAAGCATTTAAATGTCTGATCAAATCATCTAAAAAAATAGTAGAAAGTGAAAATTTGAAAATTGATGAATTTGCAGAAAGAAATGATGAAGGAAATTCCAAGAAACCAGAAGACTATGATGAATTTATCTATGTTCAATCGAGAAGTCTTACCAAGAAAACTGTTGAAGAAAATGAAGAGAATATCTAGTTACCGGGTGATGAAGAAGAACATACAGAGTCTACCGAGCCTGTATTAGCCAAGTATGTCAGGAGACATCATGCACCAAGTCAGATTATAGGAGATAAGGATGATCTAGTGATGACAAGGAACAAACTGAGACAGAACACATGTTTGATATCTAAATTTGAACCGAGAAAAGTGAAAGAGGCATTTAACAATGAAGATTGGATAAATGCTATGACAGAAGAGATTGATCAAATCAAGAAGAATGATACATGGACACTAATCCCAAGACCGAAGGACAAAAATGTAATCGGTACAAAGTGGATTTTCAAAAACAAGCTAAATGAAAATGGAGAGGTCATTCAGAACAAAGTAAGACTAGTTTGCAAAGGTTTTTCTCAAGAAGAAGAAATTGATTATGATGAAACGTTTACACCTGTTGCTAGACTTGAAGGAGTAAGAACATTGTTGGCCTATGCTGCTTTCAAAAATTTCAAGGTATATCAAATGGATGTCAAATCTGCATTTCTGAATGGAATATTAGAAGAAGAAGTTTTTATTGAACAACCTGAAGGATTTGTTGAAGACAATAATAAATATTAGGTATGTAAATTGAACAAAGCTTTATATGGTTTGAAACAAGCACCAAGAGCATGGTATGAAAGATTGTACTCTTATTTGATTAAGATTGGTTTTATAAGGACAAGTGAGAACAACAACATGTACATGAATAATGATGAAAATGGAATACTGATCTCAACCATATTTGTTGATGATATTATATTTTGTGGAAATGACTCTTTATGCAAGAACTTTGGAAATGAAATGAGCAAAGAATTTGAGATGTCATTAATCGGTGAGATAAAGTATTTTATAGGTTTACAGATACTGCAAATGAAAAATGATATTTTCATTATACAATCCAAGTACATAAAGGAAATCTTGAAGAAATTTGGAATGGAGGATTCAAAACTAGTAAGTACTCCTATGACTACCAACTATAAATTATCAAAGAATGATGAATCTACATCTGTTGATGAGACACTTTACCGATCCATGATTGGAAAGCTACATTATGTTGTTCACAACAGACCAGACATAGCACATGTAGTAGGTATAGTTGCAAGATTCTCTGCAGATCCTAAGAAAACACACATGACAGCAATCAAAAGAACTTTTAGATACTTGAAAGGCATAGAGGATTATGGCTTAGTATATCAGAAAGGAAATGATTTTGATTTAAAATTTTATACTAATGCTGATTGGGAAGGCAACATTGATGACAAAAAAAGTGCAAGTGGAGGAGCTTTCTTTTTAGGCGAAAGACTAGTGAGTTGGCTCAGCAAGAAACAAGGATGTGTTTCATAGTCAACAACAGAAGTTGAATACATTGTTGCAGCATTGAATTGTACCAACATTGCATGGATCAAACAACTATTGGAAGGTATAAATGAGAAAGTTACCAAGCTAGTAACTATATTCTGTGACAATACTAGTGCCATTAATATTTCAAAGAATCCTGTTATGCACTCTAAGACAAAGAACATCTCTATCAAATATCATTATCTTAGAGAAGAAGCTCAAGAGAAGAAAGTGGTGTTGGAGTATGTTAGCACAAAGGAACAAATAGCAGATATCTTCACCAAGCCACTACCAAGGGACACTTTTGAATATCTAAGAAGTAAGTTAGGGGTCCCACCCCTATCTTCTACTCACTGACCAAGTTCGGTGAAAGCATCAATCCGATGACTCTATCAAATATCTTTTGGGAGTTGATGCTGATTTATACACTTTAGGATGTTTTCTAAAGGTGTACAAGAAATAATACAGGAAATATAACAGGGAATAGGAATTGAAGACAAATGCTCTGACCGAGACTCAGTTGATACACAATAGCAGGAAATCACTTCTTACAGAAAGTAATTTTGTTTTAGTTCTTTACTTTTTGGCATTGTTGTCAAAGGGGGAGAAGACTACTATAAAGGGGAGAAGACTAATATAGAAGAAGAAGACCTATCAGGGGAGAAGACTAAAAGAAAACTGAGAAAACTACAGATTGGAAAGAAGATTGAAAATGGGAGAAGTCTAATGTATGGGGGAGAGCATTTTAACATTTCAGAATCACAGCAATCTGAATCTTTTAAGGTCAAAGCAATTGGTTTTGCCATCAATGCCAAAAGGGGAGATTGTTGGCAATATAGCTTTATAACAGACAATGAAAGATTGTTGGCATTTCAATAAGGATATTGAGAAGGTTGTTGATGATTATGGATATAACTGATTAAGGATGTTTACTATCTTGATATTATTATTTTGTCATTGATGTCAAGAAATTGATTTTCTAATTCAGTATGATGATGCCATATCTTGAGAAGTATGATATGAAGATTATAAAGATGTCAGTAAAAGACACAGGAAAGAATATGATGAATAAGGGGATGAATAAGGTATTCAATGGGCAACTAGTACCGAGTCAGACAATGATGAGATCGTGATGTTTTAGATTGTTTTAAACATCATACATATGTTGTAAAATGTAAAGGTTAATACTATACTATGTTATCAAGCAAAGAACCCAGTCGGTAAACCCTAAGGAACCTAGTTGGTAAACCCTAAGGTTATCGCTATCAGTTAATGAAGACGTAATGTCCACCGAGTGAAGTTTAGTATTTACCGAGTTGTTACTGAGTTGTAACTAAGCTATAACAAAATGCATTAAATGTTTACATGCAGTATTTAATGAAGTAAGCTGATGAGCTGAAACTAATTAAATGATTAGTGAGCCGCGGAAGAAGTTTGTTAACAAATCTAAGGCAATGAAAAGTTGGCATGAAGATCTACAACTCAGATTGAACCGCAATACCCTGGTACAAGTTCCAAGACTAATATGCAAGTTCCAAGGTGGGGTAAAACATTTTCAGATTGAAAGATGCATTGAACCTGGACAAGATTGAAGATCTGATGGCTATGATTGATCATGGGAAATGTGATCAAGGAGATTAAGTGGTTACCTAATTGTTTATAAATAGGAAACTATTGATAAACAATATATGTGGGCAAGTGTATGCATAGGGATGCTACATAGTGATTGCCGAGCACTGAAGCTTGAAGACCTCTTATAATAACAAAGTATAGAAGCCAAGGAGATAGACAAGATTAGTTCTATGTCTAGATTGTATTGAACAAATAGGAATCTGCTTTAGCATTTTAGATGTGAAGTTGCAGATAGATTTTATTATTGTTATTTTGTGAAAGTGACAGAAAATCTCTTAACCAAGTGGACTTAACAATCTTATTTGTAAAACCCTCTAGCAAGGTGACATTCTGATTGAGTGTTAGAAATCCTTTAACAAGGTCACTTCTAACAAAGTGAAGATCCTAACAGATCTGAGGGAAATCCCTTAACCGGGTCACATCTAGCAATGTGCTTGTAATCTTTAATAGGATTTGCTTTTAACTGAGCATACTCTAGAAGAGTATATTTCTTAGTGGGTCCGAAATCCCACAGTGGTTTTTCCCTATTTGGGTTTCCACATTAAATCTGGTGTTATGAGGTTTATAATGTTTATATGCTTTTGAGTTTGCATGTTTAACAATTTTGGTTTTATTACTGAAATATATGTTACCGAGGTTGAATTTGACTTTTTTATGGAAGATTAAGTTTGTATGATTCACTCCCCCCCCTCTCATCTTGTTGGCTATTGGATTTGTACTTATATTAAGTATCAAAACTATCAGAAGAATGGCTAGGAAATGAGTGATTGTCCTAAGTGCTTGAGACTGTCACAAAAAGTGAGTGTTACAGCAGTGAATATTCCTTTGAGCTTTGTGTGTTTGGGAGGGTAAAGACCCATGGTGGTATATGTTGAGTGGTTGGGATGTTAAAGACCCACATATCAACTATCTACTTGGACATCCTAGGATGGTGTCCACCTACTCTAAAACCTTGTGGCCACTCTCTGTCTGATACTAACATATACATAACATGTCCCTCTCATATAACCCTATGTTGGTTAGGCCCCACCATAATTAGAAGATCCAAATTACTAAAAACACTAGATTCTCCCCTAAAAGGTTTTTGAGTCATAGAAGGCCTAGCTTGATAGCCCTATAGTCTCTCATACCTAAACTGAGAGACTTTGCCATAGCTGGTTACAAACTTCTCTCATGCCTCTTGTGTCCTCCCATGTACTCCTTTTCCATAAGAGACTTTTCCATAGCAACCCTAAAGTCATTTGGATTGGCCATGTGTAGGAAAACTAAAATTTTTGGCTTTCCACCCCTAATGAAATAATTGATAAGTAACTTGTCTTGAATGTAATATACAAACTACAAGAACTCCAAAAACTAACTCTCATGTTGAGCCACTATGAAACCTTATTATGTAAATTGTTAAACTCATCTATGCATCTCTGTCAAAAATATTTTGAAATAGAACACACTTTGAAGCACTCCAAAATGGTATCTAGAGAGGGTTTCCAATGTGATTTGGTGCATTTTATCCTCCCAGTACCACAAGCTGGAATCAAGTCCTCTCAAAAATTGCATTGCAAATTATGCCTTGAAGTTCCTCACATATAGATGCAACCCAAAGCATAAGTCCAAGCTATGTAACCAGGACTTAACCTCAACCCCATTTGTGGATCTTAAAAATGTAGAGGATTGGAGATGAAGAAACTCTCGAATATGATCCTTTGGCTCATGATATGTGCTTGCTATAGTCTATACCTCTTGTACTTATGCATGAAGAGGCTAGGTAATGTGTATTTATGAATATTCTATCTCCTCGGTGTATTTCCCAAATTCAAAGAGAACTCCTAATAAGCTCCCAAGATGCAAGTATATGCTCCTCTACTACAAGTGGATCCTCATGGCTTGTAAGATTTGAGGTCCATACTCAGGCTACTCATCTTGGTGATAACTCTCAAAGTGATATGACCCATCCTTCCATTTCCTACACCCTATTTTCTAACCCACACCTCATAACCTTTACCTCACTTCCTATCATTATTACCTTCCATCTACCTCTCATATCCCCTATCTTAACCTCCTCCACTTTCCTACATCCTATCCTAAACCTTAACCTTATACACACTTACTTTTACTTCACCTACCTAACCCCATTCCATCCTTCACATCCTTAATTTATCTCCCCCAATTCACTTTCCTACCTTCCAAACCTCTCACATATCCTAACTTACTCTTTCACCATTACATCCTTCATCACCTACCTCCCTATCTTATCATCTTTCACCTTTTTATACCACCTTCCTAACAGTACACTTATGCTCCCTTCCAAAACACCGACAAAAAATAGCACCCGATCACTACACATGATTCTGCAGTAGGGATATCACCTCAGTTTGAGTAGTAGAAGATATCAGAGCATAGAGTAGTGAAGGACAACTATAATAGTAGTTGCCAACAAGATCACAAGATGGATCTATCCTGAGGCTTCTTTCTTTGTATCCTCTACCAGACGAAGGGAAGCAATGTGGAACAACTAACACCTATCCTTGCAGGGGTTCCCCATTCCAGATGGAGGCTCACCTTCACTGCTTCAGATTCCGTGATAACATTCATTAAATGTGTGGTGTAGGTTAGGGTCATTGATTTTGGTCACTTCACCAGTCATGTCTACAAGAAAAATGATCAATTGATCGATGTTTTATTAGCTAAATGGACGTTGGTCTCTTCTACAGTCATGTCTAGGAGAAAAATGATAAATGGAGAGAGGGGTTATGTCGGAGCCTCTACTAGTGTATGCCCCTCCTATTCTATGGTGGAAGAAGATCTATTCCATATGATTTTTTTCTGGTCGAAGGATCGATCCATAGTTGTTATAGTCCATCCTATGGAATCCATCCCAGGGAAGAGGGATTGAAGCCTCCAAAGGATGGAGGTAGTTCACCCTCAGTTGAGGAAGTTAGGTTCTTGATAGTTCAGTTGAAGGGAGGGAGGCTCTTAGGGAACCCCACTTAATTCTATTTCGTTACCCCACTGTATTATTCTCCCTCATTATCTGTTTAAATCGTAAACCCATACACCCCTAACAAAATGCCAAACGGCTTACAAATGGGCCCAAAACATGCCCTTATTACATTAAATAATGCCCAGACTTGAAAATTCCTAACAAAACACAAAAACAAAAACATAACAAAATTCCTACAATGAAGTTGGAAAGTTTCCCATCACCTGGTATCCTGGTATAGTTGCTCCTGCAGCACCACTTCATTCCATGGCTGCTTCCCTGTAGAAGTGGGATTTTGTAATGGTAGAGGTGGGAGGAAGAGGTGGGATGAAGTAATGGCAGAGGTCGATAGGATAAAGATGCGGGATTTATGAAATGACTTCATCTTTTTTTTTTTTATGTAATGCACGCGGTCATCAGAATTTCGATGAACGCGGGCACTTTTTCTAAAAAACCAAAATGTCATTACCAATTCCATCTTTGTCGAAACCAAATGTTGTGTTATCGTTGGAATTTCAACGAAATCAGGTATTTTTTCAAAAAAAAATCAAATTTGATCATAATATACCTTCTCCGTCAGAATTTTAGGCCAAATGTATTAGTGTAAGTATGTGAAGGAATTACTGAAGAAATTTAGGTAAAATGATTCAAAATTTTTTGGAACTCCTATGGTAACTGGATGCAAGATGTCAAAAAGATGATGAAACACTGAAGGCTAACCAAACCTTGTATAGATCTATGATTGGTGGACTGCTTTGTTTGACTCATACTAGACCTGGTATTATAAATTTTATATGCCTTGTTTATAAATTTTAAGTTGATCTGAAGGAAATTCATGTTACTGATGTGAAGAGGATATTAAGATACTTGAAGGGAAGAATTGATTATGGTCCATGGTATCCAAATGAAGATGATTTCACTTCAAATGCTTTTAGTGATGTTTATTGGGCAAGTGATTTTGATGACCAGAAGAGCACTACCAGTGGATCATTCCTTTTGGGAAAGAAGTTGGTTTCCTGGAAAAGCAAGAAGCAAGATTCTCTTTCTTTATCTATTGTAGAAGTTTAATACATTGCTGCTACTACCAACTATACTCAAGTACTTTAGATAAAGTAGATGTTGAAGGATATTAGAGTTGTTTATCATGAGCCTACTATTATCTGTTGTGATAATTCTAGCACTATCAATATTTCTAAGAATATAGTGTTGTACTCTAAAACTAAGCATGTATCAATCAAGTTTCATTTTATGAGAGAGAAAGTCAATGATAGTGAAGTCGGACTAGAGTATGTATCTACTAAGGAAGAAATTGCAAATATCTTCACTAAACCTTTACCCACTGATACATTTGTATATTTGAGAAAGAAGTTAGGGGTGATTGGCCCTGCTGCTGTGAACTAGATGCTTTGAGTTTCATCGATCTAGTGGAATTCATTATCTTATCTCGTTATCTAGATTGAGGATTTGGTGCTACTGCTTTGGGGGAGTAGTCAGTGTGTGGTTCAGTTGTTCAGATTTGTGAGTTTATCCTAAGGGGGAGACATTGTCCTTCTTAGAGGGAGAGATGTATAAGAATAGTGGTTTATATTTGTCTTTGGCATTGTTGTGAAAGGGGTAGAAGAGCATGTGAAAAACCTTGAAACCTCAAAATATTTTAAGAGTTGTTTTTCTAAGGGGGACATGATCCTTGTGATTTTGAGGGAGATTGTTGGATGTTGTTTTCTTTCTTTGCATTGACTTTTTTTTTTGTTCCTTTGTTTCCATCAATGCCAAAGGGGTAGATTGTTGGATATTAGAGTTGTGGGATATGTTGTTTGACATTGATGTCAACATATTCCTATGTTGAATAGAATTGGTGTATTGCAGAGAGTTGGTTTTGGTGATCTAGTGCAAATGTATTGATGTGGCTTATTGGGTTTTGAGATTCTTATCTCTAGTTGATTCATTATGAGTTTTATGATGTCATGTGATGATCTGGTCATGTTATGTGATCTGCCATGGTGGCTGGTTTTTTAGTATTTTGTGTTGTAGAATTGCAGTATCTGATTCATATTGCTTCAGAATGATTATATCTTCAGTTGTAGGTTTTAGAGAGTGTTTGGGGAATTCATGTGTGTCCTCTGAATGGATGGTTTCTAATTTGGAACCTCGTAAGTATATCTTTCAATTTGTTAGTTTGTTCTCTTGAGCTTCAGTGATCGTGTTAATGATAAATCTTGTTATCCAATTTTTTGTGGTGATTGTGGTGGAATTCACGTTGCTTGTTGATGTTATCGGATTGTGTTCTATGTATTTTGGTGGTTTGTGTTGATCGTGGTGCATGTTAATGAAGACCATATTGGTCTGGTGTTATTCTTCATGTTATGCGACATATTCCATGGTGTAGCATGTTACAGATGATCTTGGTGAATTATTTGATGGTGTTGCATATTTGAGGATTTCATTTGGGTCCATGCTATGTCCTTTCCAACATTGTATTGGTCTAGTTGTGGATTTATGTATCATGTGATGTAATTTTGCAATTAGGTCTCGCATGTTGTGCCGACCTTGAAGGTTAAGGTTGATGAATTGTATAAATAGATGATGTAAACAAGTTATTTGTGTGTTTGTAGTTGTGTTAATGATTTGAGAGTATATTTTTTGTGTGAAAAATTGAATCTATCATTCAGTAGTGTGGAAGAGTAGAGAAGAATTGTTGTGCAGACAGTGTTCTTAACCAAAACTATAATCAGGCATTTGGAGATGCTATTATATTATTTCATGCAATCCAGATTGTTATTTGATCTTTGTAAGGTAGTGAACCTTCCTAGGGTTTTAGTTGGATAAGTTGTTAGACACAAAGAAAGAGTTGTCAAACATGTCTAACAATACCATTGAGCCTTCCTAGTGTTGTAGATATAGGTAGTTTGCCTGAATGCATGTGCACTCCCCATTGTAATATTTACACATACTATTATAGATTATCATCTTATTGTGGGTAGGTTCCCACCATATTTTTTACCTTAATCAGGTTTTCCACATCAAAAATCTATGTGTTTATCTTTGCTATTGCTATTCATGATCAAGTCTGAAATTAAGGATAATTTTGCTGAGTTTGGTGAAAACTGATTCAACCCCACTCTTAGTTTTCCTGCATTGTTATTGCCCTACTGCCAAAACATTTGACATGATCTGAGATGGCAAACTTTTCTGTAAAGAAGGATAGTCTGAGATTTGATGGAATAAATTAAACTTTCAGGAAGAATTGGATGGAATGCCATTTGAGATGCATTGGGAAGACTATTGGAAAATTACTAAGAGTGTGTATAATTCTCTTACAATTGGTCCTTCTACTTTGGATGAGATAAAGGAAGTTGAATTCAATATTAGAGGTAAGGAAGTCTTGTTGAATGCCTTGTCTAATTCTGAGATGACTAATGTGGGATTTTTAGACTGCTCATGAGATTTGGAATAAGCTAGAGACTTTGTATGAAGGAGATAGCCATGTGAAAGTTGCTAAGTTACAAAGAATGAAAGCAAAGTATGAGATAATGAAGATGGGAAAAGATGAGAATATTACCTCCTTTATGCAGAGAGTTAATGATCTTGTGTTGAATATCATATGTGTTGGTGGAGTGTTGGAAGAATTTGAGATTGTGGCTTAGGTGTTGAGATCCCTAAATCCTTCTCATAAGCACAAGGTTGCTGCTATTAAAGAGATCCAGACTGTGACAAATGTGACTAGAGATATGTTGATTGGAAAGCTTTCTTCTTTTGAGTTGAGTGAGTTTGGTGAAGCCCTTCCTAAATCAAAATCTCCATTCAAAGCTATTGTATCCAGAAAGAAAAAATATGATTTGATAAAAAGTTGTGCAAGGGTATCCAGATATGAGAAGGATATGAGAGAGTTTGAAGAGCTTGAAGCCTTGATATATAGAAGATTGCCTAAGGGTTCCAATCATTACTAAGGAAAGTTGGGCCTCTAAAATGTTTTTCATGCAATAAGATAGAACATTTTGCGTCAAGGTGTCCAAAAAGAGTTTTCTATGAAGCCATTAAATCCATATAAGCCTAAATATCAGAAGAAGTGTTCTTTTGTTAGTGATGAAGGTGTGACTAATGATGAATATAAGAAAGGAAATTTAGGAGATGAGTGGGTGTTCATTACTATTAAGGATGATGATCCAATGACTATTGATTTTACTAGTTGATGAGGAGAAAGCTTTAGCTGCTAAGGTTCAAGAGAAATATGAATGGGTTATTGACAGTGGTTGTTCTCATCATATGACAAGTGATAAGAGTAAGTTTGTAAGTATGGAAAGGTATGATGGTGGTGTAGTAAGATTTGGAGATGATAAAGATGGTATAATCCGTTGTAGAGGTTCTATTTCTCTTGATGGTAAGCATAACACTAATGATTTCTTATATGTTGAAGGTCTAAAGTATAATCTTTTGAGTGTTGGATAGATGGTTGATAAGAGATATGATTTGCAATTGAAGAATGAGAAGTTCAAGATATTGAGTAGCTCCATAATAGAAATTGCATCAGGTACAAAGACTAAAGGTAATATATTTCACTTGAGTGTTGGTGGTAAAAGTTGTTTGATTGTTCAGGTTGTTGAGAGTTGGTTATGGCATAAAGGATATGTCATGTAAAATTTGACTACATAGTTGAGCTAAGTTCTACTCAAGCAGTGAGAGATCTGCCTAAGATTGTTAAGCCTTCTAATCTCGTATGTAAGGAATGTCAATTAGGGAAACAGACAAGAGTTACTTTCAAAAGAAAATAGTATACTTCTAATGGAATATTGGATCTTGTGCATACTGATTTGTGTGGTCATTCTAGAGTGAGAACCTTGCAGGGTGATAGGGTATTTCATGTTTCTGATTGATGACTATTAAAGGATGATGTGGGTTACTTTCTTAAGGGATAAGTCTGAAGCCTTGGAGAAGTTGAAGATTTTCAAAGCTATGGTTGAGACAGAGACTGGATTGGAGTTGAAATATTTGAGATCTGACAAAGGTGGTGAATTTACTTTTGGTGAGTTCAATTCTTTCTATGAAGAGCATGGGGTGAAGAGATAGTTATCTACTTTGTGGAGCCTGGTGTTCTGAAAAAATGAGAGACCCAAGCTCACCTTCAATGGATCTATGAAATAGCCAGTTTCAAACAATGAAGAATTTCAAGACTTTGACAACATAATATAGGATCCTAATGATCCTCCTGCACTTCAGGTTCTTCTAGACCTAGGGAGGGACACCCTTTGATGCATAAAATTAGATCCATTACTCACACATGACAACATTAACAGAAATCAGATGAATCTCAAAAGGCTCAATAATAAGGAGGTTAGTGCAGATGGGCTAGATCTACATTAACATCTCAACTAAATTGGAGCATAAGATAGGTGGAACCAACCATAGAACAGAAAGCAATAGATATTTTGATTTGATTTTAAAATTGATGTTCTGATAATCCTTCAACATTACAAAATACCAGTGCCTTATCTTGGCCACAGAGTCATGTATAAAACTGGAAGAGAAATCTCAGATGCAAGCTACTTTCAACATTAAATTTTCATGTATTAATGCATTACATTAATACAATCCTCTGCTTTGTCACAAAATCATACTTACATATCCAATATACACATTCGAAATCTTAAATGTTGGGTTTAAGGATTTGAATCCTCCCTTGAAGAATACCCAAAAGATAAACATTACACTCTCAGAGAAGACTGAAAGAGACACCTCAAATTATCCTTGATAAAATGAAACTGTATAAATTCAAATGCTATTTTGGAGACAATTTTGTGGAAACTCACACATGCCTTGCATATGTGTAAACCTGCAAACTGAAACAAAACTTACAACAAAGACAACACTGAAAACCCAATAGAAACACAGTGTTATTTGCAAAGATTAAAAAATGCCATGACTGGAACCTGCAATTTTGGATTTCTCCCTAGGAGAAAATTGCCCAAAAATTGAGAACCCTTACAAATGAGAAGAATTGAGAATATAAAGAAGAGGGAAAAGATCATATCTGCATCACAAATTGCCAGTTGTCCTCTATCCCCAACTAAAGAAAAAAAATTATTTGCCTTATGCCCGTGGAAACTGCTCTTGAAATATTTGATATTTGTTAACTAACTACATAAACAAACTCCTCGCTCCAAGAGCTTTCCAACGGCATATAACACTTGCACATTTTGGTAAAAAATAACCCCTCAACCATTAATCTCTCGGATGCAGACCATTTAAATTTTGAATTTTTCATTATAGTCAAAACTACCATTTAAATTTTGAATTTTAACACAATGAACAGAACTATACATTTAATTTTGATTTTTACTTCTGAGTCCCACCACGTGTCTTCTTCTGGTTCACTCGCAGATCACCTATCTACCACCTCAACACCGTCGGACCCACTACTGGACCTTGGCTCTTTGATTTTTACTTATGAACCTTGCCACATGTCTTCTTCTAGTTCACTCGTGGATCCACCTAGGTACCACCTATCTGCCACCTCAATGCCGTCGGACCCACCACTGGACCTTGGCTCTTCTTTAACACTGAGTTGCAATCGATAAATGGCGAGCATGTTTCCATTGCGGTACAACAACCCCCAACCCGCTCAACCTTTAATCTCCATTTTGTTGCAAAATTTGGGTGCCTCGAGATACATGCACATGCATGTATATTACCAATTGTTGAACTTCCACTTTCCAAAAGCCTTCAAACTTTAGACATTATAGATACATGTATTCTGGTATTTAAAGATTGTTACATTCCATCCCGCCATTAGTGTGGGATAAAGGCTCTTGCATATTCCCCTTCTTTATTCTGGCATTTGCATTTGCTTGAAAGTTTTAATCGCCTGCTAAGTGCATTTGTTTGGAAATTTCTAATGTCTTTTCAACCCTACGTAACCCCTACCATCTGCATTTGTTAAAAACCTTTTTAATGGCATTTACCCATAGTATGTAGGGGAAATTTTGTTTAACGCCATTGCATTTACATTGGTTTGAAAGTTTCTATGGTCTTCCTAGCCAATTGCCACACCATTCGCACAACAGGGAGGATGCTGGCAGGGGTTTTGGATACTAAACTTTACACCTGCTAAATGAATTTGCTTCAAAATTTATAAAACCTCCTACCTATACCACATAGGGAACTACTGGAAAGGCACATGAAACTTCATTTACACCTGCCAATTCATTTTGCTAAAGGTTTTAATGCCTCCTTTGTTAACCACACAGGAAGGATGTTGGCAAGGGGTCGTGGAGAAAGCTTTACACCTGCCAATATGTTTTGCTGAAAAACTTCAGTTGCTCCATACTCCACCTCACACACACAGCAGGGAGGACTTGCCTTACACGTGTGCACTATATTTGCCTGAGGTTTAATGTCTCTTCTCAGCCATGCAAAGGAGGATTTGGCATTAAACTTGCCCATTTGAATTTGCTTGAAGGCTTTTTATTGCCTTTGTCTACAGCCACACGACCTATGGCAAGTACATTTGCTTGAAGGTTACAAACATCTTTTCAGCAACGCCATCTGCACTTAGGGAGGATGTTAGCAAGGGTCTTGGGATTTGGTAATATGCCTGCCAATGGAATTTACTTGAGCTTTTCAGTGCCTTCCACATTCCACTCCACGTAGCAAGGGAGAACTGACAAAAGTCATTAGAGAGGAGACTCTACACCAATCAATTTCATTTGCTTGCAACTTTCTAAAAACCTTCTCCATCACCATCACTAGCAAGGAGGATTTGGAATTAAACCTGCCAATATACATTTGTTTGAAAATTTCTAAGGGTCACGCCTTTCCCATTTCCATGCAGGGAGGATTGCTAGGAAGGTTCGTGGAGTTAACTTTATGCTCCCATGATGTTCCACTTCTACCTAAATCAGTCTTTCTTTAAGGTTACATTTTGTGCTTCGCCCAGTTGATTCCTCCAATCAGCCCCAGGTCTGGTTCAGGGAGTAACCCCTCGGCCCCCTCATGCTTGTGGTAGATGGACGTATTTGTATTGAAGTCTCAAATCCGAAAGATAGACATAGGTCATAGAAATCCATTTTCTAAAGAACTTTAACAATATTGATATACATTGTGATGAGGAGCATCAGATTACTTTGAAAATTAATGAACTTCGCCCATGGTAAGATTGCTTGAAGCTCATCATGAAAGGATGCTGAATGAATTCTTTCTTATGTTGATTATGGATCAGACCAACTATCCCAAAAAAAGTTTGATAATGTTAGCAGAGGAATAATAAATAAATTTAATGCCATGCATAAAGGGTCATAACACGGGCCAAGCTGGCATTACTATGAATTAAGACCATTTCGCCATAAAACTAATGTATGGGCATGAGCGAGATCGGGCCCCAAATTGGGCTTGACTAAAAAAAATATAATTGTTTGCATCCAATTAACTTTTGAAATACCTTATAACACCCTTCGTATACCTCTAGAATTGATCTGCACAATTTTCTGATAATTAAAACTCAACTTACAACTTTCAGGTGCTTGTGTCACATTTTCACATTTAAACCCAAAGAGGCATTTCAAAAATTGATCAGAACACCTTCCTAGACTTCACAAACTGATAGGCATGTACTCTGATATGTTAAATTTCATCTTGCAAAACCACTCCTCATGACGAATCTTGGGTGGTGATATATTAATGCACAAAGTTGATTAAATGGCTCTGTTAGCATTTGAACCTGATAAAATCCAAGTGCAGGGACCTCAAAGTGCACACATTAAAAATATTAAATGATCTCCGTAGATCCCCAAATCTGGGGCATAGATACCTTGAAGTACATAGAAGACCATGGAATGTTTCGTTCGATGGGGAAGCTGATAGGGTACAAATGGTGAGCTCATGAAAATAGCCACATTAACAAATGTAACAATGAAGGTGCAAAAAATTGAATAAAATGGCTCAAGAAACGATCTTGGAAAAATGATCAAACGGATTAGTAGGAGCTTCAAACTAGAAACATAGATTTTCTTTAATACTAGAAGTACCTTGGAATAAACATTCTGACATGACATTCATCTGGGCATCTTTTACACATATGCAAAGTGGTGCTTTGACTAGTAGTTAAAACAGGGACTTATGCAAATAGTACAAACCGCAAATGGATTGGGCTTGCCAAATTGAGCAAATGGATTCATAGGGACTTTAAATTTGGCATGTAGAATCACCTATATGCATAAAATTTAATGCACTTTGAATTTAAACATTTTGATCTACTGGTCATAAAATGCAAAACCTCAAAGAAGGCCACTTCATAAAATTTGAAAAATGTGCATAGAACAACTTTCAGTCCACCCCTTGAAATGGATACTTGATAAACTGATCTAAACTGAATTTTGAAAGTTGTAGAATACTGAATAGGCTAAATGAAAGGTGTAGGACACATTTTCAAGGCCTTACCCTTTAATAATCAATTGTCTTCATTTTACATGTCCTTAAAATAGGCCTCTCAAGTTGATTCATTAGGTGGTCATTTAAAAGTGTAGAGCAAAATTTTGGAATAGGCCTCTCAAATTGACTCAAAATTTATGAGTCCGAAAAGACCCCTCAGCAGAATGGTGTTATGTAGAGGAGGAACATAACAATTCAGGAAGTTTCCAGAACCATGATGATTGAAGGAAATGTTTTGCATATCTATTGGAGAGAATTTGTCAGTACTGTAGTATATACCTTTAACCAGGTGCATATAAAAGACGATACCGGTAAGATGCCTTATGAGTTATGGTTTGTTCATGTTCTTGTAGTTAGTTATTTTTAAAACATTGGTAATAAATGCTATATCAGAAAAGATGGAGATCTAGGGAATTTTTATGCTAGAAGTGATGAAGGAATCTTTTTTGGTTATTCTACTAAGAGTAAGGCCTACTGGTGCTATATGAAGAGATTAAAGAAGATAGTTGAATATGTTAATGTGAAGTTTGATGAAGATAATGAGAGACAAATTAGATCTTGAGGTATGATTCATATGATCAGGATGTCAATGAAGATAAAGGAAAGCAAGTGCAGACCCAAAATCAAATTCAAATTACTCTAGAAAATCATAAGAATGAAGTAGAAGCAAGTGCTAGTGAAGAAGAAAGAGGTCAAGAGTCTAAGATTCAAGAAAATCCTAAGACTCCGAGGTATGTAAGGTTAAATAATTTAAAGAATCAAATCATAGGAGATAATAATAGAGGTGTGATGATGAGGAGAAGAATTACGGAAGAGTATTGCTTGATTTATAAGATTGAACCTAAGGATGTTTCTAAAGCTTGTAAAGATAAAAATTAGGTTAAAGCAATGCAAGAAGAGTTGAATTAGATTGGAAAGAATAATACATGGATTCTTGTTCCTAGGCCTAAGGATGAGAATTTAATTGGAACTAAATGGGTGTCTTGGAATAAGTTGAATGAGAGAGATAAAGTTGTTAGGAATAAAGCAAGACTTGTTTGTAAGGGTTATTCTCTGATGGAAGGTATAGATTTTGAGGAGACTTTTGCTCTGATAGCTAGAATTGAAGCTATTAGATTATTTATTGCTTTTCCTTCTTACAAATATTTCAAAGTGTATCAAATGGATGTCAAGCCAACCTTTCTTAATGGTAAGCTAGAAGAAGAAGTTTATATTGAGCAATTAGTTGGTTTTCTATTGATGGATCAGAAAGATATGGTTTGTAGGTTCAAGAAAGAATGGTATGGATTGAAGCAAGTACCAAGAGCTTGGTATGCCAAATTGGATAAGTATTTAATAAAGCTTGAATTCAATAAAGGTACTGTCGATAGTAACCTATACTTCAAGATTGATAATGACAACTTCTTAATTGTTGAAGTTTTTATTGTGCAAGAAGTTTGCTGATGATATGCATAATGAGTTTGAGGTGTCTATAATTGGTGATATGAAATTATTTTTGGGGTTGCAAATTACTTAGTTGGATAAAGGTATTTTTATATTTGTTTAAGTATTTGAAGGAATTGTTAAAGAAGTTTGGTTTAAATGATGCAAAGACAGTTGATACACCTATGGTGACTAGATGTAAGTTGACAAAGGATGATGATTCTCCGAAAAAAAATCAAACTAGATATAGATCTATGATTAGTGGATTGTTCTATTTGACTCAAACTAGACAATATATTATTAATGTTTTTTATCTCGTTGCTAAATTTTAAGTTGATCCTAAGGAATCTCATGTAGTTGATGTGAAAAGAATTTTTAGATATTTGAAAGGAACAATTGATTTTGATTTGTGGTATCATAGAGATGATGAATATGCTTTGAGTGCTTTTATTGATTTTAATTGGGCAGGTGATGTGGATGAGAAAAAAGAGTACTAGTAGTGGTACATTTTTCTTGGGTAAGAGATTGGTTTCATGGATGAGCTATATATTTGTCTACTACAGAAGCTAAACACATTACTGCTACTAGAAATCATACTCAGTTGATTTGAATGAAGCAGATGTTGAAGGATATCAAAGTTATTTTTGATGAGCCTACTACAATATACAATGACAATTCAAGTGCTATAAATATTTCTAAGAATTCGGTGTTGCATTCAAAGACTAAGAATATATCAATCAAGTTTAATTTCTTGAGAGAGAAGGTGAATGAGAAGGAAGTCAGATTGGAATATGTAACTACAAAGAAACATATTGCAGATATCTTCATGAAGCCTTTGCCAAGAGATACATTTTTCTATCTCATAGAGAAGCTAGGGTTGATTGCCCCTCCTGATGAGAACTAAGATGCATAAATTTGCATTAGTCCAGTGGACTTCACAAAGATATCTTCTAATTCAGATTAATGAGTGAGACTACTACTCAGGGGGAGTAGTCAATATGTGGTTCAGTTGTTCAGATTTGTGAGTTTGTTCTAAGCAGGAGCAATTATCCAATAAAGGGGGAGAGGATCCACATTTTTGTTTTATGTGCCTTTTGTATTGATATCAAAGGGGGAGAGAAGCATGTGAAAAATTTCTATATCATGTGCTAATATCATGGGAATATTGTTGATTATTCATTTCTTTCTTTGCATTGATTGTTTTTCACATTTATATGTTTCCATCAAATCCAAAGGGGGAGATTGTTAGATATTGATGAGAATATTGTTGGAATGATGTACTATCATTGATATCAAGATATTCTTCTATGTATTATAATGTTATAGTCAGAATAGACGAGTTGGTTTAGTTATTGTGTTGTAGATGATTTGTTATGGCTTAGTGGGTTTTTGAGATAAGTATCTCTAGTTGATTCACCAAAAGTTTTAGTGGTTCACATTATGATTTGATCGAGTTCTATGATCCGATATTGAGGTTGGATTTTTAGTTATTTGTGTTATTCGATATTCTAGATTTTTCTCCACATTGCGCTATAATTGCAATATCTTGGTTTGTGGATTTAGTAGAGGGTTTAGGACATTCATATGTGTCCTCAATTCAAATGGTTCATGATTTGAAGGTCCACAGGTGAATCCTTTAGTTTGACAGACAGTATAGTTGGTTTTCATGAGGTTCATTATAATGATGATGGAGATTCTAGTAAGTGGTGATGTTGCGGTTGTTACTGTGGTGATTAACGTTGCCTGCGGATGATTCTAGATCATGTTCTATCTATGTTGATAGTTTTCATTTATCATTGTGCATGTTCTTGATCATTTTCTTGATCTCGTAGTGTTCTTCATGTTATGTGACATTCATGATGATTGTAGCATGTTGCAGATGTTTGAGGTGTACTTCTTGGAGGGGTTTCTTGTGTGCAGTCTTGGTTTTGGTCCAAACTATGTCTTAGTCAGCTTTGTTTTGGCCTGCAAGTATTATTGTAGCATATAAGGTTAATGTTTTGTATTTTTTGTTGAGGGTTGAGCTGACCTTGAAATATAGGTTGATGATTTCTATAAATAAATATAATATTCATGTGAGATATGTATCTGCGTGTGTGAATAATGATCTAATATTTTAGTGGCAAAGGAGAAGTGTCAAGAAGCGTGTAAAAGTGTGAAAGAGCATATTTTGAGCTTGTGCTTAACCAAAACTTTAACCAGGCATGATGAGATGCTACTTTATCAGTTGATGATCCTCTAGATGTAATTTGAATGTTTCTATAAGGTAGTGAGCCTTCCCAAGGGTTGTAGCCCTTTTTATTTAGTGATTTGAGCAATGAGCTCTAGGTAGTGTGCATGAATACACGTGCATTCCCCATTGTAATATTTTATCTTGCTTCTAATAGGGTATTATCTCATTGTGGATAGGTTCCCATTATGGTTCTTCTCTTAACTAGATTTTCCATGTCAAAAATCTTGGTGTTATGTTCATTATTGATATGGTGTTGATTTATTCCTTCATTGATTATCAGACCAAAATTCATTTTTGAGTTGTGTAGAGTTTGTAAGCAAACTGATTCACACCCCCCACCTCTTAGATTGTTGCATTTTTTCCAAAAACTCACACCATATGACAAGTGATAAGAATAAGTTTGGGAGTTTAGAAAAGTATGAAGGTGGCATTATAAGATTTTCTGCTAATAAAGCTGATATAATTCGTGGTAGTGGATCCATTTCTCTTGATAGTAAGAACAATACTAATGATGTCTTTTATGTAGAAGGTCTAAAGAATAATATTTTGAGTGTTGGATAGATGGTTGACAAGGGATATGACCTTCAATTCAAGAATGGAAAGTGTATAATCTTTGATAGTTTTGGAATTTAGATTGGATCAGCTACATAGACAAAAGGTAATATTTTTACTTAAACGATGCTAGTAAAATTTGTTTGATTACTTAGATTGATGAGAGTTAGTTGTGGAATAGAAGAATGTGTCATGTGAATTTTGATCACATTATCAAGTTAATTTTTTCTCAGTGACTGAGAGATCTTCTTAAGTTGATGAAACCTACTAATCATATATGTAGGGAATGTCAGTTAGGGAAACAACCTAGAGTTACTTTCAAATGTGAGAAGTATTGTTCAAATGGGTTGTTGGATCTTGTACATATTGAATAATGTGGTCCTTCTAGACTCAGAAGTTTGTAGGTGTAGACACATAAAATTTTCCATTAAAATGTCTTGTTAAATCAATATCAAATTTTTCCATTAATTAGGTGGATCCATTATTTAAAAATATTATTTTCCATTATAGTCATCAATAATATTATTCTATTTTCTCCATTATTCTATTAAATCCATTAAATTAATCTATATTCTATCATTCATCCATTTTAATAACATACATTCCACTTTATTTATTTTAAATAAAACCATTTTTCTAAATTTCTTCCATATCTATTTCATCTCCTATTTATCCTATCACACTCTTATCAATCTCACTCATCCAGTGCATATGGGATAAACACTAAAATCTTCAATCCAATCTTTTATCCCACATTCATCCTGATATTGGATCCACCTTGAGGACATCTATAAATGCCTTGCTCCTCCTCATGTCTAGGTCTGACAAGTTAATACATTGTTCGCATCTTTTCAATCTCTTGCATAGCTTACATCTTTCAATCTTTCTCATTTCCAAGCATAGTTAGTTCATTCTTTGATTCATCTCATAATATTCGTTCTCCATAGCTTCTAGTGCCTAGTGCTTTGAGAGAAAAAATATGAAAAACACAAGACCTTGGTTTTTAGGAGAGCAATGGAGCAAAAATCTTGTTAATGCATCTGTGTGTGTGTTTTGTTTCTTTTAGCTTTGCATTTGTGTTTCCTTGTAGTTACTGCATTGATAAGATGTTGAATCATCTAGATCTTGTTCCATAAGATTTGAGATTCAATTTTCTCCATATTCAGTAGGGAGGTAGATATTTTAGGTTGCTAATTGATGATTATTCTAGGATGATATGGGTTTCTTTCTTGAGGGATAATTTTGAAGCTCTAGATAAGTTCAGGATTGAAAAAGCTATGATTGAGACATAAACAAGTTTGAAGGTGAAGAGTTTGAGATCTGATAGAGGTGGTGAATTCACTTTTGGTGAGTTTAATGCATTTTGTGAAGAGCATGGGGTAAAGAGATAGTTGTCTACTCCTAGAACTCCTCAAAAAAATGGATTTATGGAGAGGGAGAACATAACCATTCAAGAAGATCCTAGAACCATGATGTTGGAAGGAAATTTTCCACATGTCTACTGGAGAGAATCTATGAGTACTATTGTTTACACTTTTAACCAAGGGCATATCAAAGGTTATATTTGTAAGACTCCTTATGAACTATGGTTTGGTCATGCTCCTACTATTAAATATTTTAGAATTTTTGGAAGTAAATGTTATATCAAGACGGATCACAATCTAGGGAAGTTTGATGATAGATGTGATGAAGGAATATTTCTTGGTTATTCTATCAAAAGAAAGGTCTACCGATGTTATAATAAGAGACTAAGAAAGATAGTTGAGAGTGTAAATGTTAGGGTTGATGAAAGAAATGAGAGACAAACCAAAACCTTCATATATGATTCAGATGATTAGAATGATATCTTAGATAAAGGTAAGCAACCTCAAACTCATAATCAAGCGCAATTCTTAAAGAAAGAACACAAGAAGTGGAAGTCCAAGAAAATCCTAAAACTCCAAGGTATGTAAGGTTGAATCAATCTGAAAATTAGATCACAGGAGATAGAAATAAAGGTGTTCAAACAAGTAGAAGAGTTGTTGAAGATTAAGTTGAGTATTATTTGATTTCAAAACTTGAACCTAAGGATGTAAATAAAGCATGTAAAGATGAACATATGGTAAAAGAAACAGAAGAATAATTGATGCAGATTGAAAAGAATAATACAAGGGATTTTGTTCCAAAACCTAAGGACAAAAATGTAATTGGAACCAAATGGGGCTTTCAAAACAAATTGAACGAGCAAGGTGAATTTGTTAGAAACAAAGCCAAACTTGTTTGTAAAGGATATTCAAAAACAAAAGGAATTGATTTTGAAGAGACTTTTTCTCTTGTGGCAACAATTGAAGCTGTAAAATTGTTTCTTGCTTATGCCACTTATAAGAATTTCAAAGTCTATCAGATGGATTTCAAGTCAACATTCCTAAATGGTGAATTGGAAGAAGAGGTGTACATTGAGTAACCAGATGGATTTCAGTTGACTGATGAAGATGATATGGTTTGCTGATTGAAGAAAGCATTGTATGGAGTCAAGAAATCCCCAAGAGCATGGTATGCCAAATTGGATAAGTATTTGTTGAAGCCGGGATTCAACAAAGTTACTGTTGATAGTACAATCTATACTTTAAGATTAATCATGATGACATTTTGATTATTGAAGTTTTTCTTGATGATATTATTTTTGGTAGAAATGATAGCCTATGTAAAAAAAATTTTGATGTAATGTAGAATGAGTTTGAGATGTCTATGGTTGGAGAGATGAAATTATTTTTGGTTTTGCAAATTACTCATTTAGATAAAGGCAATTTTGTATCTCAATCCAAGAATATGAAATAGTTGTTGAAAATTTTTGTTTGGAAGATTCAAAGCTAGTTGGTACTCCTATGTTGACTAGATCGAAGTTGACTAATATTGATTATTCTCCTAAGGAAAATCAAACTATATATAGATCTATGATTGGTGGATTAGTCTATTTAACTCAGACCAGACCTGATATCATGAATGCCATTTGTATTGTCTCTAGTTAAGCAAGGGAAAACTAGAATGAAAGCAAACGGTTAGCTTAATCATAAACAAACATGAAATACTCAAACAAGCTTATAAAAACACCATTATACCTCCATAGATTAGCACTTGCTCCTTTAATTAAGCTTGATGAAGTGAAGGTTCCCCTTTGATGCTCCACTTGATTTTCTCTTTGCTTGTTGTAGATGTGGATTGCTCTCAAATGCTCAACAAAGGTGGATGGATTAAGGATTTGGATTTGGATGAATGATGAATGGATAGGGATAATAAGGATTTGATAGCCAATTATGAGAAAATGATAAAGATGCGATAGAGGGAGATGAGAAGAGAAATTAGCAAAATAATGGTAGAAGAATGGAAAAATCCCTCTTTTTAAAGAAGGAAAGATGCTCCAATTTATAGATTGGAGGAGGCCAATGGACGGCCAGGATTTATTTTCTTATGAAAGGATAAGATTGATTCAAGATAGTAGACATGGATCAAGCATGCATTGGAGAAATAAAAATGAATATAAAATTCCTTGGAAAAAAGGGGGGAAAGAAATTTGAATTTCAAAGTGAGGATGCATAGGGGGATTCAAAGAAATTTGAATTTCTTTGAGAGGTTCAAGATTGATGTGATATGAGTGGGGGAATTTAAAACTGGAGAGTAATAATAAGTGAGATTATGATATATTCCAGAGGAATTAATTAGGCTGAATGGGGATTAGGAAAACTGATTTGTAGGAATCGGATAACTAGGTTAATTAATTTAAATTAAATTAACTGAGTTGGTTTGGAAGAAAGAATTATTGAGATGACTTTAGAAGAATAAGGAAGTGATTAATTTATTTGATAAATTAATTATTGAACAATATTCATAGGATTAATTAAATTGGATTTAATTAACACTGAGAAGAATAAGGATAACACAATTAAATCAATTAAGTAGGTTGACAAGCTTAAATTAATTAAATATTGTTTTAGTTAATTTTAAGTATCTACATTTTGCCTCTCTTTGATATAGAATCATGGATATGTTATATAAAAGAAGATTAAAATATAGTGGAAGAAAAGGATAAGGACTAGTAGCATGATGCCCCAGTCATAAGATGAGGAAGTAGTTGTATGCCCCCTCGAGAGGTCATGCATGTTTGAAGAACATGGTTGTGCTCTCGAAATGGATGAGAAGATGAGGTGATAAAGGAATGAGATTGATGAAGAGGGAAAGAGGAAAGGATGGATTGGAGTCTTGGGAATTAAATGAGACAAAGAAATAATGAATGGATGGGATTTCTTGTTGAGAAAGTATAGAGAGCAAACCTAGGTTTGATATTGCCTTGGATAGTCTACACCATTGATTATAAGAAATAGGAAGACATAAAGATTTGATGCATGGACTGAGGCTCAAACAAATAGGAATCTCTTGCACACAACCATGTAAGCATTGAAAAATACTAATACAAGGTTGTAGGTTCATACAAGAAAGACCCTCAAACACGCCATACCACAAATATGATGCCCCATTCTACCCAAGTTGGGATATACCAAGATATAAGATGATCAAGGCAACCATGAGAAAGTATATTCGTGGGACACAAGATAAAAAATAAAATAGAAAGATAACTATGCAAGCAACATGCACATGACCAACTAACATCTCTTTCCAAGAGTCGGATATGGATTTGGATAAACTGTCGGACTAGGGAAGGATGCATCCCGATGGGCAGGTGAAGGATTTGGATACAGGTTGATGATTGAGAAAAGGAAAGTTGGATGTGCAAGGTCTACAAATGAGAGGATTGTTGCTTGGATTTGATGAGCACAGTATGGATGGGTGTTTAAATTAGGCACAAACTAGTGTAAGCTTGGGTAGATGGGAAAAGCTCAGTTTGATGGATTGGATAGGATAGAAGAAGGATAAATGATTAGATAGGATGAAAAGGGGGATGGATGATTGAGTAGGACTGGGTTGGGGATGGGATTAATGATTGAATTAGAAGAGATGGAGAATATGATTGGATGAGATAGGATTGGATTAAAAATATAATTGGATAGGATGGGGTGGATTCATGGATATAAGATAGATGGACTAGAACCAATGACAAGGGAGAACCAAGGATTTGTAATAGAATGGATGGATGTGGATATTTCTTAAGTGGATGGATTAGGATAAGATAAGGAGGACTAAAGGGATGAAGAATTGGTGGAAGGGGGATCCAAGAACTATGTTGAAAAGGAGGAAAATACCCCACAAAGGGTAGTGGAATGAAGGATAGGAAAGATGGTGAATAATAATGTATGAGGTGGAAAGATAATGTGTAATTGATATGGATAGATAGAGGTTTTAAGGCTTGTACTTTCCAAAACATGCACAAATTTTAATTTACCTCTATATTGATCAAAGATGAAATGTAGGAATGGATGATGGATTTGGATGGGATGAGGGATATGTGATGGAGGATATGGATAGGATAGTTAAGATCAAAGATAGGAAAGGAGGATAGACTTGGATAGGATGCAGATAGTGTTAGACAATTCAGATAACTAGAAGACAACTGAGAGGGGGGTGAATCAGTTGTCAAAGATTATAGGAACCATTAGCAATTTAAAATTTCATACCCAAACCCAAAACATTAATACCAAAATAGAAGATAAACCAATTAAGAATAAACAATAATCATAGAATAGAAACCATCCACATAACACCAAGATCTGTACGTGGAAAACCCTATAAAGGGAAAAACCATGGTGGGAACCCTACCCATAGTTAGATAATACTTATGTGGCAAGTATGTGATTTACGATTGAGAGCACTGCATTTGCAAGAATGTCAACGGCCTAGAGTGCACTGCTCATCACAAAAAGAGTCTCACTGACTACATACAAATTCATACTACAATCTGGATAAGTGTTGAACTACAAAAGATAACATCTCCTATGCCTGAGTACAGTTCTGGTTAAGCTCTATACAAAACGACTACATCATCTTACATAAACCCAATTTGATCTCCAATGATTGACCAACCCCTCTACCTGAATGATATTACATTATTTTCACATTATATTCCTTAACCATGACCTCTTACATTAACCATGATGATCTATAATGAGATCTTACATCTATATATACAAACCCTTGACCATAAGGAATTAGGGTGGCCACTAGATAATAAACCAATTACATAATTACAAACTATGTTGGCCTTAGACCAAACAAATAATATCAACACATAAGATATCTTGGAAATACATCAATAGATCCAATTGATGATCTACATTATTTGCACATTATATTCCTTGACCATGACCTCTTACATTAACCATGATGGTCTATAATGAGATCTTACTTCTATATATAAAAACCCTCGACCATAAGCAATCAAGGCGGTCACTAGATAATAAACCAATTACATAATTACAAACTATGTTGGCCTTAGACCAAACAAATAATATCAACACATAAGATATCCTAGAAATACATCAATAGGTCCAATCCACATGTTACATAGAAGCCGGTCCATAACCTAGATCAATTGGGAACAAGTATAGGTCCATACACTTCAGTAATGATATCCAACCTCCAAGTCTCAAACACTATCACCACCAACATCTTGAAACTCCATCAGAAGCTACACAAAACACCACTTATGCAATTAATCAACAATCTCCATCAAAAGTTCTTCCGGTGAAACCCTCGTTGGAACCAGAAATCAATGTTCTAAGGAAGCAAGATAGAATCCAATCACCAAACCAAAACCAACTAACCAAATATGAGTATAAGTATCATGAACTAGCAAAGTCTATCACCAGACTATACTGGAGCCTACTGGATCATGTCAGATCAAAGTTCACCAGAAACCACTCAGCCTACTAGGACCAGAAGGGTGTCGGTAAAGCATCCAAGCAACTAGTGTTGGCATCAATAACAAAACATCAATGCAACACATGATCAATTCCACCAAATGGCCAACAATCTCCCCCTTTGGTATTGATGGAAACACTAGATGTGAAAAACATCTAAGTACCAAGAAATGCCAAAGAAGTCTCCCCCTATGGAAGATAGCCAAAAAACTCCCACATATAGCTCTGAATATCACTCCTCTTTTTTACTTTCTTTTTCACATCAATATCACTCCCCCTTTGACATCAACCCCAAAAATCTGACAAAAACATCAAAGAAAAAACATAAGCTTTTGAATCACAAAGCTGAGTACTCCCCTTGAGTATTAGCATCGTACATCAGTGTCGGAATGAATAGTATCTATGATAATACATGCTGGAATGATGCCAAACTACATCAATCAAGTCTCTACCAAGGGGGCATAAACTCCCAATTTGTCTCTCAAGTACTCAAATTATTCCTTGGACAAAGGTTTAGTGAAAATATTTGCAATCTTCTCTTTAGTGTTCACACCTTCATTTGCTTCCACCTTCTCCTTCAAAAATTTATACTTGATAGATATGTACTTTATTTTAGATTGAAATATTGGATTCTTTGACATATCAATAGAAATAGAGTTATCACAGTGAAGAACTACTGGTGCATCACAAACTACCTTTATATCCTTCAACATTTTCTTCATCCATAAAACTTGTGTACAATTAGTAGCAACAACAACATACTTAGCTTCAACAATAGATAAAGAAGTACATAATTGTTTCTTGCTGATCCATGAAACCAACTTCTTTCCAAGAAAGAAAGCTCCATCGGAAGTACTTCTCTAGTCATCAACATCTCCAGCACAATCAGCATCTGTATATGCACATAAAATAAAGTTATCATCTTCAGGGTAACACAAACCATATTCTGGTGTACCTTGCAAGTATTGAAAAATCCTTTTTCACCACCATCTCATGATTTTCTCTAGGTTCACTCTAAAATATTCAAACAATACAAACAAAATTCATAATTTCAAGCCTAGTCTAAGTTAAATAAAGTAGACCTCCAATCATAGATTTGTATCTTGTAGGATTTACCGGTGTAGAAACATCTTTTCTTGTCAATTTCTCACTTGTAACCATAGGAATACTTACCAGTTTAGAATCTCCCATACCAAATTTCTTCAACAATTCCCTAACATACCTAGTTTGATAGATGAAAATACCTTTATTGGTTTGATTAATCTGCAAACCTATGAAAAAATTCATTTCACCAATCATAGACGTCTCAAATTATTTCTCCATATTCTTAGAAAATTCTATGCATACCTTATCTTCACCTCCAAAAATAATGTCATCAACAAATACTTCAACAATTAGTATATTATCATCAGTGATTTTTTAATATAAATTACTGTTAGCACTACCTTTAATAAAACCAAGCTTCAAAAGATATTTATCAAACCTTGCATACCAAGCTCTAGGTTCTTGTCTCAATCCATCTAAAGGTTTCCTTAACCTGCAAACCAAATCTATATCATCTGATAGTGAAAAACCATCAAGTTACTCAATATAAACTTCCTCATCAATATCCACATTCAGAAATGCACATTTAACATCCATCTGATAAACCTTGTAGTTTTTATAAGCAACATAAGCAAGATATAATCTTACAGCTTCAATCCTAGCTACAGGTGCAAAAGTTTCTCCATAATCAATTCCTTCCTTTTGAGAATATCCTTTACACACCAATCTAGCCTTATTCCTTATAACTTGACCATCCTCTTTCGGTTTATTCCTAAAACCCCATTTAGTTCCAATAACATTTTTATTTTTAAGCCAGGGAACCAAGGTCCATGTGTTATTTTTCTCAATCTGATCTAATTCTTGATACCGGTTCAAATTGTTAAATTAAACATACCTCATTAGTTGTTAGTCTTCTTCTTTTCATCACTCCATTTCTCTTATCCCCAATGATTTAATTTCAAAAATGATTCAATCTTACATACATAGGAGTCTTCTAACTCTCTATTACTCTTCCATGTTCGACAGTTACTGTAGAATTCTCTGATGTTGCCGGAGTAGCTGGTTCAACTCTCTATTCCAATAAAGGTGCTACTGGTTCAAATATAATCATTTCCACTATCAATTCCTTCTCATCAACTCTGATTTGACTTATGCTCAGCTCATCTACTTTGACATTTGCACTCTCCACAATTCTCTGCAATATCTTGTTATATTATCTATATGCCTTTCTTTCATTAGGATAACCAAGAAATATGCCTTCATCACATCTAGGATCAAATTTTCCAATAATATCATCTCTCCTGATATAACATTTACTACCAAAATTTTTGAAATACTTAACTGTAAGTGTATTGCCAAACCATAATTCATAAGGTGTCTTACCAGTTTCTCCTTTGATATGTACTCTATTGAATGTAGAAACTATTGTACTCATTTATTCTCTCTAGTAGATATTAGGTAGACTAGCTTCCATCATCATTGTTCTAGCAGCATCCAAGATAGTTTTATTCTTCCTTTCCACAACTCCATTCTGTTGAGGTGTCTAGGGAGCAGAAAATTGTTTTCTTATACCATGCTTGTCGAAAAAGTTATTAAACTCAACGGATTTGAATTCTCCTCCATGATCTGATCTCAGAAATTTAAACTTCAATCCTATCTCAGTTCCCACTTTAGCCTTAAAGATTTTAAACTTTTCAAATGCTTCATATTTGTCTCTCAGAAAAGTAACCAGCATCATTCTAGAATAATCATCAATGATTACAATGAAATATCTATCACCATGAAAACTTTTAACTCTAGCAGGGCCACACAAATCCATATGAATAAGATCAAGAACATTATTTGATTTATCTTATATATTCCTAAAAGAGGTTGAGACTTGTTTACCCATTTGACATTCTTTACATACCAGATTATAGGGCTTCATAAACTTAGGTATATCCCTAACAGCCTTAGTTGAACTGATCTTCACAATGCAATCAAAATTGACATGACATAGCATTTTATGTCATAGCCAACTCTCATCAATCAATGTAATCAAACATATCTTCTCACAAGATTTTAAGTGAAATATATTACCTTTTGTTTGTGTACTAGTTGCAATCTCCAAGCCACATCTGTTAATGATTTTGCATTTTCCATCCTTGAACTTGTTAGCACATATGTTTACAAAATATTTTTGTGCTATATATGGATGCTTGTGCTTATGATTCCATAATAGGAACATTTATTGCTAGGTGGTATGTGCAGGTGACATGATTGCAGTGTCTTCATAAAAAGGCATCTCTTGGGCATATTCAAGGAAAGTGTTGAGTGAAATGGCATTTTGGTAATCCATAGCTTCACAATTGGTCTCATTGCAAAAGCATTTTTTGAAAATCAGCATAGAGAAAAGTAACGATCATGTTCAGAAAGGTAAAAGGTGTCAGAGAAACCCTTCAATATGATTCTTAAAAGTTGCATCCATAAAGAGAGCCTTCTTTGGCAAAAACTACAAAATTTCGCTTATCGGCATAAGTCATCCCGATGAGATCGCATAAGGAGGAGGGAATATGTTAACCAAAGTGACTCATGTTGACAGTATTTCCTAAAAGAGTGAGCGTGGGAAAAGGTGCGACTAAGCAGAAATCCATTAGGGCAGGATACGATGATGAAGTCCGAGCCATCAGAGTAACACACACTATTGGTAACAAGGAAAAAATGTTATCCCGATGCTCGATGAGGTTATCGGTGGAACTCTTGCTGATAACCAACGAGATGATCTATTCGTAGTGGTAAATCGAGTTATCGGGAGGTCCAAATCTATGTTGCCCTGATACCCGATGGACCAAGTGGAGAAGGCAGTCTTATCAGAGAGACTCTCTCCAATAAAGTGATACCAAGCGAGAAAAGAAGTAGGACTCATCAAGATAGCATGCATTGTTGGGGGGAGGCATTTTGGGTTATCTTGATGCCCAATGAGGAAGATGAGTTCGACATAAGTGAAGTTGATTACATTGGGAGAGACTACACTGATAGACCAAAGTAGCCCAATAAGGAGAGTAAGGTGCAAAAGACTCAACGAGATAGATTCCGCTATCAGAGAAACATCCTAAGAGTTGTGCAGATGCTCGATGGGAAGAATGCCATAGAGGGAGGACCTATCAGATAGAGACTATAACTATTAGAGGTAAGGGAAATATGCTACTCCAATGCCTGATGAAGTAATTAGTGAAAGTTACGCCAATCAAAGAAAAAGCTAGATGTCATGGGCCCACCAGGTGAATTGTAAAGTAATTTCATTTTGAAGGCTAATGGAGTGACTAGAGAAATAAGGAGAAGGAGGTTTCATCAGAGAGACATATCCTAATGTAACATAAAGAAATGTTGAATAATAAAAGTGAAAGGTGGATCCATTGGGATAAGTCAAGCCTTGAGGGAAAAAGTGAAACGACCGGAGTGGGATCAAATGGATTGATCAGAATGACCTATGCCAATCAGAAAGACAAAAAGGTAATTGAAGGAACACATTATGCCAATTAATTGAATTATTGGGTGGGGTTATGCCGATTAGCCATTAGAATGTCTGATATAACAACCATTATTTAATGCTCATGATCAGGAGGATTTGATCCGCACGAAGCAAAATTGATGAGTTTTTTGATCGTTACAGATCCTAGCCATTGCATATCCAACATAAAGAAAGAGTTATTGTGCCAGGAATTTTTCACAATCTCTTTAGCCATTAGCATTTAAGTTGTAGATGGGAAGTGTAGGTAATTAAAGAATTCAAGCACTTAATCATGGAGGTGTCTGGTTCACAAGGAAAGAGAAAGGTCATGGATATTTTAGATACACGGTCAACTAAATCAAAAAAGGCAAAGTCCGTGGAGGGTATGCAGAAGCAAAAATTGAACCAAGATATGATTGACCAAATGGAGTCATCTGGTGCAAAGTCGAGGAGGTCTAAAACAAATTTGTCAACCAAGGATCATTTGGAAGATAAGTACAAAAGGGTGGGGGATGTATGGACAACCATAAGGGGCCACAAATTATTTTTGTATCATTACCTTAGGAGGAATAAGGAGATGACATTGTCCAACCCTTGGATGACCAATTTAGGCAAATTAGTAGTACCAAATATTTTTTAAGAATCTTAGATTGCTGGAATTGCTCACAAGGAAATACAACAAAGAGAAAAGATACATTCAATTGCCGAATGGGGATCCATTCATCCGCATATCTATCAGACCTATACAAGAGGTTTTTGGCATGACATATGAACTTTACATGCCCCTATCTCTTACAGACTTAGAAGAAGAATACACCCAAATGGACACCACCCAGATAGTGTGGAAGTTGGCAACTCGCAAAAAGGAGAAGGGACGGCTCATGGAGTAGGATGGTCCCCCATTTGAGATCACCCTATTCAGGCAACACTTGCAGTACACATATTGGACATGTGGCTAGGTCTACAGTCCTGATGTTACAAGAATAGGGTCATTGGTCTTGGCTGCAGACATCCAAATGCATGAGCCAAGGCCATTTGATTATGTAACCTACTTGGTAGAGAAGCTGCATGAAGGGTTTTTGAGTCTGTCAAAAGAGCCTAACCCTACTTTCAAGTTTTTTTAATTGCTAATGTATATAGTCTTGTTTTATGGTTAGATGTAGGGTCTATGGCCCAAAGAGTTAAGGATAACCCCCAAAGACAAAGGAGGACAACAGAAACCAATCCAACTATGGGTATCCTTATTGGACTCAAGGTTCGATAAATCACATTATGTGTTATTTGAATAATACTTTGTCAAGCCCTTGTACGGATTGTTTGGGATAGAATGTGAGGGGTCTACCTCATAAGAGAATAAAATATTTTTGAGACCCCATCCTTTTGGAGATACTAGGGTCAATCACAATTGGGGTGACTAGTTTGTGTGCCAAAATTTCACCTTTTTCAGAGTCTATGGTTTTGAAGGTGTTCCATTCGTGCTGCCTACATTAGTGCCTGATAAATTGCATACCTAGAGATTGTTAGGCATCTTAGCATGTCAAATGCAAATCATTTAAGTGGTACACACAAGAAGGTGTTTATGCCTGGCACTTTACATTTCAGAGATTTCACCATTATGTCTACCAAGGCATATGAAATGACTGAAAAGAAGCTGGTAGAGGAGTACAATCTATATGGACACCAGACTCAGAATAATTATGATCCAGAAGGATATATTAACCACTGCAGGAAGAGCCAGAACCTGTGAGAATATTTGCACATACCCATGGAGGTAGAGGATTTATTTAGGAACAAGGAGCGGGGTGAAGCTGATGTAGTCTTAAAGGAGTTGAACAAAAAATTGGAAGAGTAGAAGCAGAGGCTTCAATCACTAAAAGAAGAAGGAGACTCTGAGAGTGTGTCGGATGAGAGTGTAGTTGTGTCTACTCTCCATGCAGGCTATGGTGAGGCTCAATACCAATGCAGATGTGAGGATGGAAGAACATGTAGCATTTATGGTAGATGAAATTGTTGTATAGTCCAAGGAGTTTAAGTCCTTTTTGTACCGTTACAAAGGAAAAAGATTGAGGGAAAGCATCCCGAATGTCACCCCTAAGAATGAAGCAAAGATGCTAAAGAGATTGAAGGAGGACATCAATGCAGAGGTGGCTACAATGACACCACAGAGAGGGAGGCAGCTTATCAGTGAGGCAAGCATCATTTTGTTCCCAGGATGGGACTAAGTGCCTCTTTCATTTTTTATAGTTTGTTGCATTCTGATAGGAAAGATGTAAAATTAGACATTCAGGGAGTTGATCACATTTTTCTTGGGTAAAGATATGATCCAAATGAAGAGAAAATATTTCTTTGGGCCCTATACCCCCCCAAATAAAAGACCCAAGATTATAGATGTAGATAAAACATTTGGGCATATGATGAGACTGAAAGCAGGAGAGGTTAATCCAATTGTCACCACTACCTTAGGGATTGATATTGCAAAACTGAATAAAGCCCAAGTGCAGTGGGTGTTAAAGGAGGGTATGGAATACAAGAATTTATATGAAGATCTGTTAAAAACTCATGGTCATGAGGTGCCACAGATAACTAATATTGGTGTGTAGTGGAAAAAGAAATATGAGAATCAAATGAAAGAAAATATAAAGCTAAGAAGGAAAATTAGGACTGCTAGGGTGGATGTTGCCTATGTTTTGTTGACCAGTAGGTTTGAGCATTTGTTGGAAGTCCTCAAAGAATTTTGGACCAGCTATCAGAAGACTTAGGATAATTTTTCTTCTCATGAAAGAATTTTGAAGAGGCTAAAGACATTGTTGAAAGAGAAGAGTGTTGAAGAGAAAATTGTTGAGAAGATCCAGAGAAGATTGAATAATCATAAGGCATACAATGTGGACATCAAGAAGGAATTTATTGATTGTAAGGACATTGTCAGATATGGCATGCCAGATGTTGTGGATGAAGCAGAACAATTAAATGATAAAGGGGTTTGGGTTGCAGAATGCCAGAATGTACTCAACACATCCCTGAATGTTGCCTGGGAAGATGTCTTGGACATGAAGGAGACAAGCGATCAGATGGAGAGAATGGTTACCATGGAGATCGCTGTCAGAGACACTATATTGAATACCAGCACCCACTAGGATAGCAATTATTTGGACCATATTCGGAAATGTAACACATTATTGGGTGACCAGGATTAATTGCTTAGTTTATAATTTTGTTTTATATATGGTAATCAGGCACTTAGGTATTAGATCTTAGTTAGGTTTAGTTTAGCAGAATGAAAGGGTGTGTCCTTTCACTTGAATCCTTTGGCTCACATACATATAGTGAGTCATTTTTGTAAAAAGAGGAGACCAAAACAAACAAAAATCATGTCGCTGGCTGGGCTACAAGTATTAAGTTCTAGAAAATTCTAATAGGAATGAAATGTTTATTTTATGCAGACTACATATATTGGAGTATTTTGTAAGTGCATCTTTTGTATACACTCTTATTTCAGAAGTTAAATATACAAGATTTCATGTCTTTATATTTAGACCATTATGTATAATTTTGTGTATGATGAGACCATATGTCCTCTTGATAAATCTTTCTAGATTTGTTGTGATGTGCCATCACATGATGTGGTACTAAATGTAAAATTGGTTTATATTATTAATACAAGACATAATGAAACCTTCACAGTGATGATCTTATAGTTGTCTCTTGAGTTGATATCGGTTATTGTCCACAGAACTATTCATTAAACTATCAAATAAAGGCACTAGTCTGCTATTATTCCTTACTGAGTAGCTTTGTATGCATCAAGTCTTTATTGAAGAAATAGGTCTTTCAATTCCTATGAGTACTACTCTTGGGTGGGTGCAAGAAGTTGGGTCCCAATTTCGTGGAATTCTGGAAGCAAAAAAGTTTGCCACTAGAAACGAGTGCCCGTTTTTTAAGAAACGGGCACCCGTTTAGCTTCGGAGCCCTGACCCATAAAAATAAAATGGGTGCACGTTTTGAAAACTGGGTGTCCATTTAGGATCAGACCATCGTAGAGAAATGGATGCATGATTTTTAGAAACAGGTACACGTTTCTAAAAACAGGTACCCGTTTCTAAAAACAAGCACTCGTTTCTAAAAACGTGTACCCGTTTCTAAAAGCAGGCACACTTTTCTTAAAGTACTATAAATTTCAAAACGGGTGCCCCTTTTTTGAATTTTAAATAACGGGCACCTGTTTCATAAAATATCGAGTAGGAAACACACCTATACCTTGGTTTTGGCTTTGGGTTAGGCTTGGTGGGACCAAGCCTATGCTTGGACCTCCAAAGAAATTGCTAAGGCACTGGAATACCAGATTTCTGCCTTGCCGTAATTTTTTGAAGGTCTTCCTGATCATATTTTTTGATGAAACAAAAACCCATTAGAGTTCTCACTATCCTAATTTCAAAAATGTAAATTTCATAGTGACATGATTAGTTTTACTATTTTTGCATTATTTTTTAATCAAAAGTGGTACCTAAATGTAAAATAGTCAGACTTAGTAAAAACTTTAATAACTTTTTTGTTTTTAGGTTTTTTTGAAAATAAATTATATGACATCAATATACATATAATTCTTTTGAAAATTAAAAAATATGAAATTTTCATCAAATTATGGTGGTCGTACACCAGATGTTTTGAAAATGTACTTTATAGTCAATTAAAAATTAATTTAAAAAATATATTCAATAAAAAATAAGAAAAAAAATTCTCATCAATATTTGGTGTATTAGGTACCTTTTCCCAGAAGGATTTGCAAACATTCTTTTATTTACGTCAAGATATGGTGGTCATACACATGTGTGGTAGGGTCCTAAAACAGGCATTTTGAAAAAGTGGTTTTCAAATATGCCTACTAAAAAGAAATTTCTACCATGCGGGTATTGAAATAAATTACATATTTGAAAATTAGACTCTGAGCACTACATTTTCTATTACTAAAGTTTTTTCAGATTCAAACTCTAAGTACCTCAAATTTTGACCTCAATCGACAAAAAAGTTGAAAAATACGGAAAACACTTCCACTTTTTGCCCAAAAGTTGGACTCAAATTCTTGCACCCACCCTCTTATCATAACTACTTAAGGCCATAGTAATATTATTTCACACAATGCAATCATTTACATTTATTTAATCATTTTCAAGAGCATTAAATAAAAAGTACTCTTGTTAGCATAATTGCAGGAAAACTATTTGCCATATCTGCAATTGCTAATCCCCATAGTTTAAATTCACTTAAAATAAACCTCTTTTGTGCTTGAGAGTCTAAGGTACATCCACCTAGGTTTAGTGGAGCCTAAGTGCAGAGGAATTTGGTCTTTGACCATTCCTATTCGTTGGTCAAGGCTGATTGGGTTAACTAAGGATTAGGCAAGTCTTTGGTTTCCCAATTTGTGGTTTTGGGCACCAATAGAACTATAATTGAAATACCTTATCTACCAATTGTCCTACAATCAAAAGATTATTCCTCAAACCTTCAACATAATAAACATTGGCAGTATTGTTCTTACCATCCAATGATATAGTTCCTTTTCCTTTGATCATACATGCCTTGTCATCTCCAAATTTAACTAGACCACCATCAAATTCTTGCAACAACAGAAACTTCCCTTTATCTCTAGTCATACGATGTGAACAACCACTGTCAATTACCCATTCATCCTTGTCTTGAATTTTAGCAGCAAGTGCCTTCTCTTCAAGTGCATTCTCTTCCAATGCCGGATCATCTTCCTTGATAGCCAAGAATACCCATTCCTTCCCATTGCTAGATCCACTAGCAGAGTCTTTTGTCGGTTCATCATCAGAATCAGTAATGCCTTCCTCATCCACTATGTAGCATGACTTGTCTCTGTTTTTCTTGTATTTATATATTTGTTCTGATATCCAGGGTTAGGTTTAAATGATCTTTTAACTCTTTCTTCAAATATTAAATTCCTTTTAGGACATCTAGATGCAAAATGACCAATCTTATTACATGCAAAACATTTAAAAGGTTCTTTTCCTTCATACTTACTTCCTATCGGTCCTTTAGGTACTCTTCTAGAAAATAGTGCTTCAAGTTGCTCGAACTCATCATCTTCTCTCTTCATATCTTCTAGTTCCTTTGCATATAAATCTTTCCAGTCTTGCTTACCAGTTGTAGATGTAGATGCATGAAAACCAGGTTTAGTCTTCATAGCTCTAGAAGGTCCAAATTCCTCAAGCTTAAAAGCAAATAGTTTCCCAAACCAAAGTATCTTTGTTGACAAAAGTATTAGCCATTATTCTTAACTCATTAATAGTAGTAGCCTTCATTTTGTAAGCCGGTGGTAGGGCTCTTGGCAATTTAGAAACAATTTCATCTTCACTTAAAGTTCCACCACAACATTGAAAACCCATAACAATCTCATTTACCCTTTCCATGAATGAAGTAATCCTTTCATCTTCTTCCATCTTTAGGTTTTCATATTTCACCCGGTAACCATCAAGTTTAGAATAATTCACTATAGGGTCACCTTCATTCAGAGTCTCCAACTTATCCCATACAGCCTTTCCAAATGATTTGTCGGTTAATTTCCCATTATTTGTTGATCAGAAAGTGCACACAAGAGGGCTTCTCTTTCTCTACAATCATTCTCAAGCTTCTTGTCCAGGTTTCTCGAGGGAGGATTTCCAAATCCTGGATTATAGGGTGCGACACCATTCTGTGTGATCTCCCAAATCTTCTTACCAAGACATCTCAGATGAGTCTCCATTCGAATCTTCCATACTGTATAATTTATTCCATCAAGCCTCAAAATATCCCTTTGAAAGATAGCTCTAGAAGAACTAGGTGAACTTGAACTATTAGTTGCCACAGGATCTTCCTCAAGCAGTTAAACTTTCTACAGAGAGAACCAAATCTCTAATACCAATTGTTAGACAGTTCAGATAACCAAAAGACAACTGAGAGCGGGGGGGGGGTGGGGTTGAATCACTTGTCACAGATTACAGGAACCATTATAAATTTAAACTATAATACCAGAACCCAAAAAATTAATACCAGAATAGAAGATAAACCAATTAAGTATAAACAATAATCATACAATAAAAGTCATCCACATAACACCAATATTTGTATGTTGAAAACCCAGTAAAGGGAAAAACCATGGTGGGAAGCCGACCCACAGTCAAATAATACTTATATAGTAAGTATGTGAATTATTATAGAGCCAATAGCTTAGAGCGCACTACTCATCACCAAAGGAGACTCACTAACTACACAAAAATCCATAATACAATCTAGAGAAATGTTTAACTGCAAAAGATAGCATCTCCTATGCCTAAGTATAGTTTTAGTTAAGCTCTATACTAGAGGAATAAATCCTCTTACATAAACTGAATTCGATCTCCAATGATTGACCAACTCCTATGCCTGAATGATATTACATTATTCGCACATTATATTCCTTGACCATCGTCTCTTACATTAACTATGGTGATCTACAATGAGATCTTACATCTATATATAGAAACCCTCAACCAAAAGCAATCAGGTTGACCACCAGATAATAAACCAATTACATAATTATAAACCATGTTGGCCTTAGACCAAACAAATAATATCAACACATAAGATATCCCAGAAATACATCAATTGGTCCAATCCACATGTCACATATAAGCCGGTCCATAACCTAGATCAATCGAGACCAAATTAAGGTGCATACACTACAGGAATCATCTCGAACTACCAAGTCTTGAACATGATCACCAACATCCTGAAACTCTATCAGAAGCTGCACCAACACCACTTATGTAATTCATCAAAGAACTCCATCAAAAGCTCTATTGGTGAAACCCTCACTAGAACCAAAAACCAATCTTCTAAGCAAGAAGGATAGCATCCAATCACCAAACCAAAACCAACTAACCAAATATGAGTATAAGTATCATGAATAACCCAATTCCATCACCAGACTATACTAGAGGCTACCGAATCATGTCGGATCCAAGTTAACCAAAAGCCACTCAACCCAATGGGACCAAAAGGGTACAGGTAAAGCATCCAAATAGCTACTATTGGCATCAATGACAAAACATCATTGCAACACATAATCAATTCCACCAAATGGCCAATAGATAGAAGATAAGGAATGTGGATGGTAGGATTTCATGGATGAAGCTTTTCCCCAAGTGAAGAGTGCAAGAGGATGAAGGGATTACATATCATGCTTTTTGGAAAAGTTTTTGATAATCATATTTACGCAAGGTACCACAAGAAGTGGTTTTCACCATTGGATGAAATGATTTTTCTTTACTTTTTGCCTCCTTTTTTTTTTGTGAATTTTTTTGAATTTTTGGATTGATAAAAATGAGGATAAGTGGATATGAAGGATAGTGGATGCATGAAGGAGGAAGGGAGGACTAAATCATCTAGTTCCATGGATGGTATCCCTTAGTATTTCTTTGAATTGGAGGTATGCTCATAGATGTTGGTAAAAATAATTGGGGCGATGAAATGGATAGGGGATGGAAGATAAGGATTTGGACTAATGGAATGGGATTGTGAAAAATTGATGGTGGATAATAGATGGGGTTTTGAAAAATTTGTGGAAGACCAACACTGGAACACACCTTGAAGGGTGGCAGAGTATTGGAGGATGGGATTTTGAATTAGGTGGAGGATAAAGTGCTGATTTTGGGACATGAAGACAGAAAATATGAGGAGATGATTGAGTTGAGATGGTGGATTTTGGGACATAAGGACCCAAAATGGATTTTTAAGATGGAGGAGTATTAGATGGAGGATTGGAGGACTTATGAATAGATGGAGATTTTTTATTAGCAAGTTTGGATGCCAATTGTGATTGTTCTGCTTCTAGAAGTAGCTTAGGAATCCACTTAGTTTTTGATTTTTTCTTTTGGGGCCTTTTCATCTTTTTGGATTGTCCTTTATTTTGGATCATATTTTTCTTTTGAGCATGTCATTTTGAGGGGACATGTTGATCCTTTGATTTTTGTGGATTTTGAGCTTTATGATTTTTAGATTGGGCATCCAAATTGCTTCCAATAGAAATGGTATGGGTGCATGAGGATGAGGGGTTGATGGATTTTATCGATGGGATGGTGGAGGGAGAATTTTGGAAGGGATTCAAGGATTTATGCCTTTTTGATCTTTCTTGGGGATTATTTGAGGTGATGGAGTGGTGGATAAAGAGATGTGATGACCCAAAATGGATGGAAGGAATGGAGGATTTAGCTTTGGAACATAGGGTCCTAGATGGATGTAGATGATGGGGGATGGGTGGATTTTGATTTATATGAAGCGATTTTGGATTTTGGAGGAATAGAAGATGTACCAACATCTTGAGAATTTCTTTTCCCAATATAATACTTATTATTTTGGAAACAAGATACGAGTCCAGCTTGAGGGAGACAAAATATGGAGGGAGGATTAGGATATTTAGATGGATTGGGATCATGACATGGAGATACGGGAATAATTTGATCTTGACTAGGGAGGGTATCCCAAGATGGAGTGGGGGGGTGATTGGATCATGTGATGGTTGGAGAATATTAGATGTAGGGATCATACAATCATAACAGGAAGTGGAAAGGATGATATCATTAGATGCAGTAGAGGGTAGACATAGATTTTGAGATGGATAGGTATCATGAGATAGATGGATGCTTTGATCTTGAGGTGAAATCTATGCTATCATGCGTTGGAACAAAATCTTAGCATGTTTGGAGTTGTGGGGATTTTATGGTGGAGGAGGATACAAAATCTTCAATGTGAGTAGATGGAGGGGTATCATGAAGTGTGGGGGATTGGGATTTTTTTTGAGGTGGAGGTGATGGAGGTGGATGGACGACTTAAGGAGATTTGACAACTTTTCTTTGAGGTGGGGATTTTATCTCATTTGCTAGCATGACTTGGATAATATTATGGATTAAGGACTTGGAGGATATATATAATATGTGTTTTGGAGGATTAGGATTAGATGGAGGATTGGGATTAGATGGAGGACAAAGATTGGATGGAGGATTTGGATAATGGATTGGGGAATTAGGATTAATTCTTGGAGGACTATGGGGTAAAGGGATTTGGATGCGGACTAGAGGAAATGAATATGTTGTAGAAGGATGGGGATTGTGATATGGTTGGGAGGGATGAGAGATAATATCAAGATAAAGATGAGGATCAAGATGGATTTCCCTTGTCAAAGGTAGAGGAAGGATAAGAGATATGATATAGATTGAGATTGGATAAAGTGTGTTGAGATGAAATGGATGGGGATATGAAAGATGGATGGGAGGTAGGTTGAGGTAGTTCGTGAACTTACATGAGCATTTTCTCATACCAAGCCTTGAAATTTTGGGTAGCCATGTTGAGAATGAGGGACTAGATTGGAATTGGATGAATATGTTTTGGAGGAGAAATATTATGAAGATGATGTTAAATGAATATCAGGATTAGGACTTGGCTTCGAATGATGATGGATTGGATTTGGATTGGATTGGATTGGATTGGATTGGATTGGATTTGATTGAAGACAAGATTAATTTATATTAGGATGACACCTTAGCCCTTAGATTAGGACTTAGATGGGAATTGATGATGTGGACCACAAGAAAGGTGACAATCAAGCTAGGATAAAATTTAGACCTTATGAAGATTGATCAAATTTCCCTCTACTAAGGATAGACTTATGGCCCTAAGAAAAGAGGAGATAAAAGGATAATGGTCTGGATCGACCACAAAAGGATTCAGAAAATATGCTTGGGGGAGATGATTTCCTAAGCACACAAGCCAAGATGATCTATTTGATTTAAATAAAGGTCTAAATAAAATCCTCACAAGGTCTTGACGTTGGATTAGGGTTGATGATTTATTGGGGGATGGTTGGATTAAAGGATTGGATGATTGATTGATGGGTGATTGAATTACTGGATTAGAAAGATGGATTGATTGATTGATTGGAATTTCGTATATTTGATTGGATTAGGAGAATGATCATGGAAGAATGGATAGGTAATAGGAAGAAGAAAGGGTAAGGGAACACAAAGTTGGATGAATGATTTGGACAAAAATGTTGGTTGAGGAAGGATGATTGTCTGGATGGATGAAAGTGCATTCGGGATTGGATAATTTCTTGGATAGATAGAATGGATTCGGGATTTTGATGATGACAAGATGGAATTTGGAAAGAGGGAGGATTGATTGGTTTGAGAGAGGGTGGACTTGGCAAGAGATATCAAGAAGTGAGTACACATTGGCCACATAGCATGCTATCCTAGGAAGCTGGCTAATGAGGAAAACCTTTTCTTGCTGACTCAAGTACATAGGCAATAGCTAATCAGAATATGATCTTTGAGTCTCATGCAATGGATTCTCAATGCCGTATTAGCCAACTCAAAACAATAATGGGGGCACGATATGGAAATTCTCTTGGGGGATTTACTATCTCCCTTGCACAAGGATTATCCACCTTTCAGAAGTGAACTAAGTAGTTTCTAGTCATAGAGTTCTTAGTAAGGATTTTCATTCGAAGACTACCCTTTGTAGTCGCGCAAAATGCAATCGAGGCCTATAGCCATACAAAGTACCAAACACAATGGTAGTTACACAAGTGCAATTTATACATCAAGTTCCCTACAAAGTGCTCGATATGAGTATAAACTTGAATAGCTCCATCCTAAAAGATTTTCATCTCAAAAGGCTTATTTATTATAGTGAGTTAGAATGCTTGGGTTTCAGCCGTACTCACTTGGTTCATTCCCCTCTTATCAAATCGGGAGGGCAGGCCTCCTAAGGGTAAATAGTTTGCAAGCAAACTAGAAAATCTTCAAGGGTCTAGATTTCTGGTTGTCTATATAGACTAAAGCATACTCCCATACCTCTATGCTTTCCTCAAACACATAAAATACAATTTGTTTTTTACCCAATGATATTTAAGTTCCTAAGATAATAATTAAAAAGACACAATGTTTCCTTGTATCTCCTTAGGAAACCTATAAAAAAAATAGATTAGTAGTCTCAAAATGTGTCTTGGACTAGTCAGATAGGACCTGTAAAACTCAAAAATCTGATCAATAGATAAAACTCTGCAAAAATAGTGTTCGTGTTGTTTTGTAGACAATAGCTCTAAAGCGCTTGTGCAGGCACTGAAATACATGTGTACGCATTGTAGTGAGGTCAGAAAGCTAAAAATAGGAAAATATAGAAAGTACAAAAAATTCCTAGAAAAGCACAAATTATAGCTAGGAGCAATCGTGCTGATATGTTGTCAGTCGCACTGAAGCATGTGTGCTCATGCCAAAATAAAAATGCAGGTTAGTGGTTATACAGAAATTTGAAAATTCAAAATTTCAAAATGATCGGGATTTTTTCGAAGTAATCGCGCCATTCACAAAGCACTCGCACTAAAGAGATAGGTCTAGAAAAATAAATAGGCTAGATAAGGAATTTAATTTATTTTTTTTATTTTTTAGGTTTTTTCCTTTTTTAATGTGTTTTTAAGATGACTGATTAAAAAAAATAGAAAGCATAATGAATAGGAATAAAGACATGAAAGTGAATGAAGGAATGTTGGAGGATGATGTGCTATTCCCTAAGTGCTCGTGCTGATTGGTAGACCTTCTGAAAAGGTAGGTTAAGAAAATTTAAATTTAAATCATGTGCACTGAAGCACATGCGCATGCACCAAAGACTATGTCATCCATGCTAAACCCATGTTGCTCACGCTGGATTGTAGGCACTCACACTATTCCAACACCTACGACTAAAAACTTACCCAAAACTTCACAAAACCATTAAATTAGGGACATGGGTCCCACTGGGCCTGCCAAAATGAAGCAAGGGAAAAACTAGAATGAAAGCAAATGGTTAGTTTAAGCATAAATAAACATGAAACACTCAAACAAAATTAGAAAAACACCATTATACCTCCATAGATTATCACTTGTTCGTCGGATTGAACTTGATGAAGTGAAGGTACCCCTTTGATGCTCCACTTGATTTTCTCTTTGTTTGTTGTAGATGTGGATTGCTCTCAAATTCTGAACAAGGTAGATGGATTAATGATTTGGATTTGGATGATGGATAAATGGATAGGGATAATAAGGATTTGATAGAGGATTACGAGAAAATGATAAAGATGTGATTAAGGGAGATGAGAGGAGAAATTAGCAGCATAATGATAGAAGAATGGAAGACTCCCTCTTTTTTGAGAAGGAAAGATGCTCCAATTTATAAACTGGAGGAGCCCAATGAAGGGAAAGGATTAAATTTCTTATGAAAGGCTAAGATTGATTCAAGATAGTAGACATGGATCAAGGATGCATTGCAGGAATAAAAATGAATATAAAATTCTTTGGAAAAAAGGGGGGAAAGAAATTTGAATTTCAAAGTGAGGATGCATACAAGGATTCAAGGAAATTTGAATTTCTTTAAGAGGTTCAAGATTGATGTGACATGAGTGGGAGAATTTAAAATTGGAGAATAATGATAAGCAGGTTTATGAGAGATTCTAGAGGAATTAATTAGGCTGAATGGGGATTAGGAAAAGTGATTTGTAGGAATCATATGACTAGGCAATTTAATTAAAATTAATTAACTGAGTGGGTTTAGAAGAAATAATTATTGAGGTGACTTTAGAAGAATAGGGAAATGATTAATTTATTTGTTAAATTAATTATTGGATAATAGTGACTTAATTAACATTGAGAAGAATAAGGATAACACAATTAAATCAATTAATTATGTTGACGAGCTTAAATTAATTAAATGTTGTTTTAATTAATTTTAGGTGTCTACATCTAGATTTCAATTTGATCCTGATGTATCTCATGTTGTAGTTGTCAAAAGAATTTATAGATATTTGAAAGGAATAATTGATTTTGGTCTATGGTATCCTAAAGATGATGATTTTACTTTAAGTTCTTTTATTGATGTTGATTGGGCAGGAGATGTGGATGAGAGGAAGAGTACTAGTTGTGTTTCATTTTTCTTGGGAAAAAGATTAGTTTCATGGTTAAGCAAAAAAACAAAATAATATCTCTCTATCTACTATGCAGAGGCAGAATATACTCTTGCTGCAAACAATTATACTCAAGTGATATGGATGAAACAAATGTTGAAAGATATCAGAGTAGTGTATGATGAGCCTACTGCTATCTACTGTGAAAATTCAGGTGCAATTAACATTTCTGATAATTTGGTGTTGCATTCAAACACTAAACATATAGCCATCAATTTTCACTTTTTGAGAGATAAGGTTAATGAGAAGGAAGTCAGATTGGAGTATGTGTCGACTAAGGAACAGATTGTAGACATGTTCATGAAGCCTTTGTCTAAGAATACTTTTGAGTATCTCAAAGAGAAGTTAGGGGTAATTGTCACTCTTGGTCAGAATTAAGATGCATTTGGTATGCATTAGTCTGGTGCATTTCAAAGTCATATCTTGTGATCCAGATTGATCATTGGTGGCTTCTACTCAAGGGAAGTAGTCATTTTGTGAGCCAGATGATCAGATTCAGCTTATGAGTTAGCCTTGTGATTTCATTGCAAATATGTTCCTTTTTCATTGGTGTCAAAGGGGGAGAGATTCATGTGAACAACTATGAAGAGTTTAGGAGGATAAAGTCATGTGAGTCGTTGATTCTTTTTCTTTGTCATTAATTATTTTTCATATCATATGTTTTTATCAATAGAAAAGGGGAAGACTACTAGAAGTTTGGGGAGATTGTTGGTAGAATGCTACAAATATGTTCTACAGAGATACTTGAGAAATGTGTTTTCATTGATGTCAACATATTTCATGCAGTGAAGTTTAGTGAGTTAGATTGGTTTTCATGAACTAAAGATCAAAGTTTACAGATTAAAATAATTTTAGAGGAATGTCTATAGTTGATTTAGTTCAATTATCAGAGGTCCACATGAAGATTTGATTGAGTTCTGGGTATCTATGTTGAGGCTATTTTTTTAATTGTTCAGTGATGATAGTGTTTAGTATCTTGATCTGCATTGCTCTACATTGTAATATTGTGTTCTGCAGATTTTTTTCTATGTTTGGGATATTAGTTCGTATCCTCAATTCGCGTGGTTCATTCTTTAGAGGTCAGCAAGTGACTTATCCAAGTTGACAATCATCACAGTTAGTGTTCCTGAGGTTCAATATGATTATGCAAATGATTATAGTAATTTGTGTAGTGCAAATGTTTCTATGATAATTCATAATTCTTTTGGATACTTTTGGATAGTGTTCCTTTTGTGTCGGTGGTCCACTTTGATCGTTGACCTTATAATTGATGGTTTTCCTCCACATGTTGGTGTTCTTCATGTTCTTGGCTAACTAGATGCTTGTAGTGTGTTGTGGATGTCTGAGGCATAATTATTGGAGGTGTTTCATGTTTGAGGTAATGATTTAGGTCCATGTTATGTATTAGCCAACATTTCTTTGTTTCACATGTGATAATTTGTATCTGATCAACAACTATATAATTGTAATTATTTTATATTTGTTGAGCTGACCTTGTTGATCTTTCCAAGGTTGATGTCATGTATAAATAAATGTAATAATCTTGAGTGAGATATGAAGAGTGGGTGAATGTGAGCGAATAATGTATTAATATTTTGAAACAAGAAAAGAAGTGTGAAGAAGAAAATGAAAGTTGTTATGTGCTTAACCAAAACTGTAACCAAGCATTAAGGATGTTATTTCTCATTTCATAACCTCTGGAAGTGATCCATGATTGTTTGTAAGGTAGTGAGCCTTCCCTAGGTTGTAGCACTTTTTATTTTTTAGTAGTGAGCTCTAGGCAGTGTTCCTAAATGCATATGCATTTCCCATTGTAATATTTATAACAAAGTATACCTATTTTGTGGGTTCATCCCCACTATGGTTTTTCCCCTAATAGGGTTTTCACATCAGAAATATTGGTGTCATGTGTGTTTATGATGTGTTATTGGTTTATGCTTTCATGTTTAATTATAAGATCTGAAAATAAGCTTAAGTTGTGTAAGTTTTTGGTGACAATTGATTCACCCCCCTCTCAGTTGTCTATCCTATTTCATCATCACTAAGTGTTCAAATTAAATCTTTAGAAAAGTAAATAATCATGGAAACGATAACCAAAAGGATATTATAGAGGATGTTGGATGTTGACAACAAAGATAATGATGCACCTAATTTAGCAACTCATAATACCACAATGTTTGGAACCGGATCATGCAAAACCACTTCATTAGTGAAGTTAAAGCATTCTACACACAAGAAAATGTGTCAATTCAAAAATATTTTTAAGAGTGTTGAAATTTGAGGGTAGATATATGCCCATTACTTGTTTCATGTTCTACACAGGTAGAAATAGGGTGTAGAACTTATTGCATTGAACTGCTTGAGGGACGATGAAAATTCTTTTGGTCCTATTCATTTATCAAAATAACACCAAGTTGAAAACAACATGATACAAGTGAGAGTGAAATCATGATTCCAATGCAATGAACAATAAAAAATTGAACATTTCAAGCTCAAGTTATGATGAAATTGAAAGAAATTTACAAAAATAGTGTTTAGAGAATTTCACTATAAATAGTGAAAGTATTGACTTTCATACTATTCATTTATCTTATTCACCTTACCATCATTGCAAAGGGGTCTACATAATCAATATTTAAAGGATGCCATGTAAATGATCTTATCGACCACTTGAGCTTTAGACACTAGAGAGAAACGTCATATAGTGCATATAAGGCCATTAGGCAGGCTACTCAAACTTTATTTTTTGTTTTGCACATTTTAACTATTTTTAGGAAGAATATTGCTTTTAGGGAACTAGTGCCCTTACTAGGCACTAGAGTCTTGCATGGGAATTATAATCCAAATTAGGCACTTAATTCCAATCTGGGCACCTAAGTCTAGTTTGGGTACCAAGGTCTAGGCTATTGTCCTTGAGATTTTATATGGAAAATTATCGATTTGATGAAAGTTTGGTTTTGAGAAAAGATAATTAATTTTCTTTGATATTATCTCAAGTCCCTCTAGTAACATGAGACCATGTAGGAAATCACATATACACATTGTTGTATTATTAGGCCTACTCACTACCACTCAAGGACATAGGACACCTTTGATAGGTTGGTTAATAATGCATATACAAAATATTCATTATGTGATTTTATTTTTTCATATTGATTGTGATTATGGAGTAGTGGTGTAGAGATAATTCCACTTTCCATCTTCTATCGAGGGAGATAATGACTAGACTAGAGGATGTGTACCAAATTTTATTGCTACCAGTGTAAGGAAGAGATGTGAGTATAGATGGGCCTTGATCAATGATTGACAATGAGAAGGGCCAAATATATTATCTTGACCAACTTGTCCTAGAAGATACTATATGTTGCATCTAAAATTGTTGTTTTCATTGAAGAAGTAGCAAAGTAAAACATTAGTGAGATTTAACTTTATATTGAACAAATATTCATTTTGTAGATAGGTTTATTTTTCAATATTTCTATTTTCTAGATAGTCTTTTCAATTCAACATTAGTATATTGAGTTGTATTAAATTATTTAAATTTAGTTGATCAATTAATATTATGTGTGCTTCCTCTTAAATAGAGTGGAATGATTCATACAAAAGGATCTCTAACTATTGATTTGTAGATATTCTTTGGACATTACTCAAGTTGACAATAGTAAATATCTATTAATGTATGACATTTAGAGACATCTCATTTCTTATTAGTTTTGGCATGTATTTTAGATTAAATTTTTAATCAATATTTTACTTTTTAAAGATATCAAATCTAGATTAAAATGATACCTACACATTTTTTGACTAAAACAAGAACAGTGTTTTAGAGTATCATTCTAAACTTATTAGAGATATTTTTTTTCATTACTAATTTGCGATGTCCATGACTTTCCCTATTTTGTTATATTCTTAGTTTATTTTTCTATTAATTTAAAAGTTTTGAGTTACCTATACACATGATGACACCAGCAATATTCTAGCATCTTTGAGGAAATACCTAGACATCATCAATTTTATATGTTGTTGATTCCCAATATCGAGTATAATATTTAACTTTCTATTGGTGTCAAAATTGTGAAAGTAAACTATTTAAAGAATAATTATTTCATAGGCTTCTTCAAATGGAATTTCATATATGAAATTTATTCCTTGATTGTGAGAAGCTTGATAAAAGTTCATTTCACATAAAACTCAAGATTCTCTTCTAATCCATGGACAACATAAAATAAATCTTAAGTTAACGTAAAATAAAAAAATTCCAAGGCCATTATCATGTCGATTTGATGAATGTCATCCACAAAACTGTAAGAGCTACAATCATGCCTATTGAAGAAGTTTTGATTAATAAAAGCAAGACAGGGATCACACCCTTAACATAACTTGGAGGAGATCACAAGAAGTGAGACCAAGAAACACAAAAAAGGGAGCACCCTAATTTGAAACAAGAGCCTTTGACTAGGGCACCCAATTGGTGGGAAAAAGGGTTCAAAACCCTCAACAAGATTTTATTCTCAAAGCAAAGGGGTTTAGGAAAACACCCTAAATAGTAACCCCGACAAAAACCTTTGCACTGGCCAAACAATCAAGGAAGCAAAAAACTAACAATGGGTTTTGAAAATTAGCCCAAAACCTTATACTAGTAGAGTCACCTTAGATAGAGACATTCTCAGACAAGGAAACCAAAAAGATCTCCAAAAAAATATAGTTTTGGTGATAACAAAGGGGTTTAGGAAATCCCCAAACCATCTACTAATAAAAACCCCTTGCATTGGAACAACACAATCAACGGAGAGAAGAGCACACATCGGGTTTTGAAAAGAATCTCATAAAATTTTGACAAAAGAACCACTATGAACAACATTGGTCATAGATAGGGAGTAAGGCACTAAGTTTAATCTCATCCAAAAGAAGACCACAATAGAAAACAAGGCATGGACCACCTAGAAAGATCCACACCGGATCACCACAATAGATCCTTTATCCGCAGGAAGGGACCAACTAGTAATCTTAGCAGAAATAACATGGTCTACCTTCATAGGATTTGTAGGTTTAGAATCTCTAGAATAATTCTTGGGAGCCATCTCTATAGGATCATAAGCAAGAATCATAGTAGCACTAGTGGCAGTGGGAGTAGAAATTATTGGCATTTTGTTGTCATTGATGTCAACCGGTATAGCATGGCAACCGGTATGGGAGATTGATGTGTATTGGTGTCCTTGATGTATAGCGGTAATAGTGTCATTGATGTCAACTAACTATGTGATCAGTGAGTTCAACCATTGAGGATACAAGTCTGTGTTGTAGAGAAGGAACCAGTGCCTGGTAAATCGGTGGATGATGAGTTAACAATGACTGGTAACTAGTGTGTTGGCATTTATTTGTTGCCAATTGCTAAGCATGTACCCGATAATTTAGGAAACGTGGAACTAAGGAATAAGTGTAGTCACTAGTATGCAATTGGATTTCATTCAGCAGGACTTCCATCGAAAGAAAATGTCACCGCAGGATAACGATATGACCAACATAGTTTGGACTGTTGCAAGTTACTAAGGTAGACAAAGGGGATGTATACTGGGTTATGTGCCTAGTAAAGCTTGTGTCTGCTCAATAGGGAAGTTATATATGTGCAATAATAGAAGTGGGATAAATAACAAGCATCCACTCCCATCGGTAAGTGGATCTTATCCCCAAACATGCATGGAATGCATTATAACTCTCCAGGATAGGTTTGTCAAGAAATTAAAGGCAAGAGATTGAAGGCTCACACTAGATGAACTGGTAAAACAAAAACATGCCTTAGGTACATGAAGCCAAAAATGGGTATCTAATTAAGTAGAGTTCTCAAGTTAAGCCACTGAGACAGAGAAGGAAGAGTAAGAAATGATAGGTTTGTCACTTTGAAAAACCGATTAAGATGTTGTCTAGGCTGATGAAGACGAAAATAAAGTTGAGATCGTTGAATGTTTATGACATGGTGTCATCAAGATGGTTACACGTAAGTATGTCCACCAGTAAAGATGACAAAGTGACAATTGAAGAGCTCTTGTCTAATGAATAAGAGCATTTTGTAGATTGGCATGTGTGGTGCCCCACAAATGTGTTCCACCGGCAAAATAACCAGTAGGGTTAGAGAACCAGTAGATGAACTGGGTTGTGTGTTATGGTTGGTGATAGAGTCTAAACCGAAATGGTGACTAAGCTAAGGTGCATGCTGATAGAGATGCCACATGGTGTCCAGGTGTCAAACAAATGGACCCTACATTGTCAGTAAGGTAGTTGGTGACTGGTCGACATTAATATTGACTTAGGGGCTGCGGACTGAGGTTTGCGGCTTGATGCGGATTGGAGATCTGAGTAATGCGTTAATCGATATAGATTGTGCAGGTGCTGATCAGATTTGGTGAAGGGGACTAAAAACTCATTCATCATGGTTGACAGGTGCAGACCAACAAAGAGGTCATGTTTCCTAAATATGGCAAACATATTTTCGATGCAAAAGGATTGGTAGAGTTGATTGATCTATTGCAAGTAGTCAATCTGTAGAAGGAGATCTGATTGGATTTGGTTTTCCTCAAGGTTAGTGAAGGAACCCTAGTGGACAAAAGGTTTGAATGTCGGTCATGGCGGGAAAACTCAGCTATAAATATGTTGACTAAAGACCAAAGATGATTAATGATGCTGTAAGCTGGATGTTGAAGGATAGAGAGTGAAAGTGTAGCAGAGAGAAAACAAGTCAAAGAGCTCATCAAAGATCAAGGTGACTGAGTTCTTGAGAGAGATCTGATAAGAAGATCTCAACCAAAAAGGCTAAGGTAATGGGTAGACTATCACTGAGTTTGATAGTGGGGTGAACTAGTAATGCTCCATTTGGTAAGAAGGCAGAGAGAGGGAAGCAATTTAGTGTGAGTGGATGAAGAGATCCAGTAAGCCAAAGAATAGTGTAGGGTCAAATCAACAAGTAGAGTGACCGGTAGCAGGAGTATGGTCTAATAGTTGATCCAATTGATATAGTGAAGAGTACTTGTTGTAGCAAGAAGCAATGGATCTAGGTGAGAAGAAAATTGATAGAGAAAAAGTAGAGGAAGAGCAAAAGAAGGTGAGTAGAGAACCGACAGAGAACCAAATAGAGGTGAACCAATGAAGTGATATGTGTGAGAGTTACAAAGCTCATTTATAACAAGGTTACTACTTTTGTATTGATCTATGTTATTGTGATCACTGAGTTGGAGCTCGATGCAGGGGTTGGTTCTCCTTGGGTTGGTGTCCAAAATCAAGGGTTGGTACTCCTTGGGTTGGTGCCCTAAACTTTATAATACAATCTTTATTGCAAGGCTGGATTGGACCAATAGACTCCAACAACATTTCTCACCGAGGTTTTTCCCATGTTGGGTTTTCCTCATACATCCAATGTTATGTGATGTTCCTTTTGTATGTGATTTCATTTGAGTCTTCTCCCTATCTCACCAGTATATTTTCCTTTTATTTGAACTACTAACTAGTACACACCTTTTAGGAATTAAAATGGTTAAGTTTGGAAACCACTAATTCACCCCCTCTCTCAGTGCCATCTTGTGTTCAACAATTCGTATCAGAGCCTAGGTTCCTAGTTTAATAAGATTTCTTCATCTTCGGTAGATTATGGTATAAGAACATTGTGGTCTATTTTGTGTCAACAGCTACTCTGGTGTTTGATGGTTCAAACTATTCTATTTTGAGTTGTAGGATGGAAGTCCACCTATCCTCTTTAGGGTATGATATATGGATATTGGTTGTAAATAGTCCCCCTAGATCGGTCAGTCATACCACTGGTCCTGAAGCTGAAAGAGGATCTAAGTGCAACACTAAATCCATGAATGTTATAGTTAGTGGTCTTCCAAGTTATGTTTCTTCATAGGTGGATAGATGCAAGTCAACAAAGACTTTGTGAGATGGACTAAAGAAGATTTATGGAAATGAGCCAACCACTACAAAACCGGTTTGTGAGAGAAAGAAAATAAATGGAGCACACAAGTTTGCAGATGAAGATAGATCAGTCAACAACAGCAACAATGATGAAGAAGGAACAAACCACTTCATGGCTCAAGAGATAGAAGGTGAGAGGCACACATTTGAAAGTGATCATGAAGATAAATCCTATCGACAAGATGTGTTTAGGAGTGATAGTGAAGATGAAGAAGAGGATGAAGCAGACGTTTATCTTGAAGGATAAATTGTAAGTGCACTCAAGGAGCTTAGTAGAGTGAGAAATGAATACAAGTTGTATATCGTGAAAATGGATACAACAATGTTGAAAGACTAAATGAATTCAACCACAAAACCCTAGCCTAACAACAAGAAAGATCCACCATAACATATGAAGATTACCTAAGACAATGCGAATCAAATGAAATCACAAAGATTATATGATCACATATCCAATAGGGTTTGAATCTCCATTCTTCCTACCTCCATTGATCTTGCTTGATATATTTGCTCTCAGATCTTATGTGCACAAGAGCTCAACAAAGAATGGAAATATGGTTGGAAGTAGGATCGCATATGAAAGTGAAAAGGTGTAGTATAGTCAATTGATCAAGTAGTCAGTCAGCTAGGGTTGATAATGAAGGAAGCATCTTCTTATATAGAAGACACTATATGAAATGGAGGGATAAGATTGAGAGGTGTAAAAGATAAATGGTCGGCTATGATTAGAGGGTAGGTAAAAGAAATAATAAAATAATGAAAGGGTAGGTAGTGTAGGAATTAAGAGATGAATGACATATGTCATAGGTAGAAAAGGTTAATGAATTAATTAAATAAATAAAGATTTATTTAATTAATAGAAAAAGTGGGATCAATTAAATAAATAAGATATTTATTTAATTTAGAAAAAGGATAATTTAAATAAATAAATGTATTTATTTAAATGAGAAATAAGGCTAGAAGAGGATAAATGAATTAATTAAATAGATACATATTTATTTAATTAATTGAAGAATTATGGTAAGATAATTAAATAAATAAAATATCTATTTAATTAGACATGACAATTTTAGGTGTCTATATTTTGCCCCTCTTTGAGACAATGCAACTTGTCGCGTTGTTTCAAAGAAGATAATATGAACTGATACAAAGTTGCCCCAAGATGGGAATGATATGCCCCCTCGAGAGATTGGATGAAAATGTTTGAAAAGTTTGTAGACAATCTCTCAATAAGAGAGGAAGGCTACAATGGATTGACAAGATAGAATAGAGTGACAGAGTCATAGGATAAAGAAGACTGACTTGGGAAACGAGGGCTAGGGCTAGGGTAGTCTATAAGATAGACCACAAGGGGAAAACATCCTCATTTTCATCCACACATCCAAGAGATTAGAGTGCAGAGAGAGAATAAAGCAGTAGTAGTCAACAGCGATGGCATTGGTGCATAGATTTGATTACGTTCGCTGATTTCAGAGGCCAACAAATGCAGGAGAGCTGGTAAGTACCACAAAACCTCCTTGTACTTTGTCACAATAAATGTTGTCATAAATGCATGTTAGGTAGGGTAATATGTCTTCAAGGCCAAATCAATAGTTATGTGATGAACATATGTTGTCGATTGGATAAGCTGTTGAGAGGATACACTCAAGCAGGTCCTCTGGGGAAGACTAGGATAGCAGATAGGGCTAGGATTGACAATTATGTGATAGAACATGCATTTCCAATGAAGAAAATACTCAAGAGGATACACTCAAGCAAAGACCCTAGGATAGGATAGATCGAGGCACTTTGTGATGAATAGGGAGTACCAAGACAAAGTACTTTGTGATGAACAGGGAGTACCAATATGAGCAGCACTTTGTGATGAACAATGAGTGCAAATGTGAGCAGCACTTTGTGATGAACAGTGAGTACCACTAGGATAAATAGCAACACTTTGTGATGAACAGTGAGTGTCACTAGGATAGATAGCAACACTTTGTGATGAATAGTGAGTGTCACTAGGATAGATAGAAACACTTTGTGATGAATAGTGAATGTCACTTTGACTAACATGATTGCTTTGCTTGACTGCAGGAGTACTGGCCTATGCTGGAGTCATGAGAGAGATTCCCATCAATGCAAAGATTATGACTAGAGCTGACATTCAAGGAATGAGCTGCTATTGAGGTTATGGGTCTACGATACATTTTGTATGTGTGTAAGTTTTGGGCAAACATGGGTTTGCTGACTACACTTGTTGAGAGATGGCATTCTGAGACATCCACTTTTCATTTGCCAATGGGTGAGATGATAGTCACCTTGGAGTATGTGTATAGGATATTGAGGATATCGATCGACAGGGAGCTGATACCCTATGATCGAGATAGAGATAGGAGGCCTTTAGATGAGTGTTCCAGGATCTGGGACTGGAGATGAGGGCTGGACATGTGGCATGGGACACGATGACTGTGACAGGACTAGCACTACCAGCAGTGCTAGGAGGACTAATCAGTGGGTTCCTGTGTCTAGGTAGGGCGATACGGGGGTTGGCTGTAGGCTGGGGGAGCACCTTGGAGACACTGGTTACACAGCATACAAGATATGCTTGGGGACTGTGCATGCTAGCATACCTATACTATGAGCTGCATCAGTTTGTTTATCATGGATCCGTAGGATTGGGCTACAGAGTTACATTGCTACAGGTGTGGGCATATGAGCATCTGTCATTTACTTGACTGATACATTTCAGGGGTAGGGGTCATGGATGTAGCTTTGTTCATTTGTATGATATGATTACATCATAGCCACAGATTAGCAAGTTGGAGCATTAGCATCGAGTCTTGGATGAGATCGACACTGTGATATGGAGGTCGTACTAAGAGTGGGAGTAGTGGGAGGATGATGCAATGGATCTACCCTATACTTTTCGGAGTAGATATCTGATTGGGCGAACACCCTATGTATTGGAGAGACAACTGGTTGATAGGGTATGCAGGCAATTTGGTAGGATTCAGCAGATGCCACAGGGTTCCAGGATGTATGCTCGGATAGTCAGGGATCGGGCACATTTGGGCCACTATTGTCATATGACCAGGCCATGATGCAGCTGGTAGAGATGGTGCCTATGCCATGGGATATGTGGCTGGAGATTGAGCATGTAGGTATGGAAGTAGAGTACACTACATATTGGGCTGAGCATCCCTTTCCATGACTGACAAACCCAGGGGAGCCGATAGATGGAGATGGTGGGGGGGATGGGGATGATGATGGAGATGGTGGGGAGAGAGTTTGATGGAGGAGGTGGTGTGCTATTGGAGAGAAGAGAGTGGCTCCACACAGAGAGGGTGGAGAGGAGAGATAGGCTCGGGTGGTGAAGGGTCACAGTGGATTGCCACTATAGGTGCCAGCAGCACAAGGTCTTAGACAGGTGCAGGGATAGGGACAGAGGTAGGTACAGGCAGACGTACAGGTACAGGCACAACCACCAATATAGGGGGAGCCATAGGAAAAGGCACAGGGGGTCAAGGAGGAGGAGGATGAGCTATTTGAGATGAGGGAGATCTACTAGGGACAGGCAGATGAGATCCAAGACCTAGAGAGGGAGATAGCTAGGCTCAAGAGACAGCTAAGGGATATAAAGCGAGAGCGGGATTAGGCCATCTAGCATTATACTGAGGCTGAGACAACACTAGGGGCTGGGAGATAGGTGGCAGAGGACATAAGGGCTAGATATGCCTATGTTCTATGGGCAGGGGTGGAGATAGGTTATTGGCGAGACCTACACTACGGGGCAGTGCCACTAGAGCAGCAGGTGAGGAGCTTCTGTAGACTATCATAGACAATGAAGGCCACAGGAGGGAGTCAAAGGAGACAGGTGTCTAGTGGTGGGGTTATGGGTCCTTCTAGGGCTCAGACTCTATCAAGGCCAGGAAGCTCCGAGGGAGGGAGTTCATCATAGCCTTAGAGGGCTCCCTATGTATCAGTTTTTGTACTATTTTATATGATGATGTAGACACCTTCGGGTGATTGTAGCCATATGATTTTGACATCATTGTATCATGACACTTTTGATTATATATATGAGATGATTCATCTTTGTGGAAGCTATATGCATGTGTACCTATGTGATGCTTATGTTCCAATGATGTATGTTTCTATGTGATGGTTATGATATGGATGCAAATATGTACTTGCTGAAATGCAATATTTTTGTTCTTTTATGTTTTCAATATGTTATGTATAATGCAAATGTGAATGTGTGAAATGCAGATGAATATGATAATGCAAATGATGAGATGCATGATGAGAATGTAAGATGTGCTAACATGTGTTGTGTGCAGGATGTGATGCAATTGTGATATCTATATGTGTGTATGAAATGCTTAATATGTGATAATGCAGGTGCAACTACATGAAATGCAAATATTTTTGGTGTGTCATTATACTCAGTCACATGATAGTAGGCTACACGGACTCAAGAAGGATGATGGAAGTCAATCAAGAAAGGGGGATGGAAGGTAGAAGAGATGAAAGTGAAAGACCTTCTTGTGCTTTATCATCATTGAGCTTTATTATGGAAAATAGGTTATGACAATCAAGGCATATGTTAGACCCAGAAAGTTATTGTACCTGTTTGCATGGAGATAAGATAGTTGCAAACAAGGAATGCCCCAGTTCATACTAGACTCTCAGTGTCCTCATATCCTTGGACAAGTCATAGCATTACTAAAAAACAATCCACAGATAGCAAAATAAAAATAGGTGATGATACCCCATCCTCACCTTTCTAGTCAAAGACATCCTAGAGATAAAATCTCTAGTCAGAGACATCCTGGAAAAGCTAAAAGACATGTCACCAAAAGATAAAATCAAAAGAAAACCAAGACTCGACACCAACATCCACTGTAGTCCTCAAGTTTAGTGTCTCTTGTCACTTGTATAAGTCTATTTGATTCTAGTCACAATGTTTCCTTTCACAAAAAGGATAGATAACACTGAACCATAATGTTGTCTGAGTCTATTGAAAGATTTGATTTGTTGAAGCCCATTGTTGCTGTTGTGTCTCATCGGAAACTGACTAAATCCATGAAACTGATACTTTATTGCGAAGAAGATAGAACTTTATTGTGTATTGGCAATGCAAATGCTTCTTTATTGCCGATTATGCATGGATAGACTGAAGAAAAGTGGAAGAAACTATACTCCTCGAAACATGTGATTCTCTCAGTTCCACGCCCATCACTAGACATAAGATTTGCCTTAGCCATAGATAGGAGCTGATTTATTATGGATGGAAAGAGGGGAAAGGGGGGTTATTACGAATGGATAGGTTGTGAGTGTGTGCAAAGTGAAAAGATGAAATGGAATCCTGAAGGAGGGAGGAGTAATGTCTCTACACATGGCGCTGGTGACCCAGTGTTCACCATGGTACTTGCCCAGGGCATCACCAAAGTGGTTTTCACCATTGGATGAAATGTTTTTATGTTTGTTTGTTTTTTTCAATTTTTTGTGTCACAAGGCACCTGTTTGCCAGGTTTTCACCAAGTAATGATTTTTTATTTTTTATTTTTTTTTTTGATATATTTTTTTGATTATTTTTGTATTTTTGAATTATGATACTCTGAAGAGCTATGTGTAAAAACTGGGAAGGTACATGTTGTTGATAGGATCCTCCAAAGGTTCGTAACCTAGAGTCAAAAGCTAATATGCACAAGATCCATATGTTGCTGTGATGATGTAAGGACCAAGCCAATTTGGTTCAAACTTGTCCTTCTGTTTGTCTTGCTAATTTTTAGGATTTTCCTTGAGAACTAAGTCACCCACCTCAAGTGTCTAAGGCTTTATCTTATGATTGTAGTTTCATTTTTCCTTGACTAAATGATGTGTAGCTTGAGTGTTTGTCTTCCTTGATAAAGGAACTGAGATAGAATTACTAAAGTGTGGACTACGTAGGCCCATATGCGTGTCACCTAAAGAAGTTTGGGCATCCCTGATAACAAATTCCTTTAAGGAAGCTCCATTAAAGGTCCATGATGTATCGCCAGAAGGGAATAGATGTATGGAACAAGTGGATGAGTGATGAAGGCTTATGATTGCGCAAAGAAGTAAAAGTAGGATAGCATGATGGAGACTTAGGATCAACAAGTATGCTTTTTGACTTGAAATTTTAGAACTTTTGCCCCTAGTTATTTTGGTATTAGGGGAGATCAATTCTTGTTCTTTTTCATTTATAGGATTTTGATCCTTGACTTTGATTTTTGTAGAGTCCAATAGCTTTTGATTTGATTTGGACTGAAGGATTTTTCTTTATTTTTGACTTTTAAATTTTTCTGTTCATAGCTTGATTTTTCATCCCCAATTAGTAAGGGCTTTTGGAATTCTTGTTGATGCAAATCTGGGAGCAGAGTGGAAATGGAATGAGTGGATGATATGGTAAGGCTATGTGAGCTTTCAAGAGGGCTGGCGATATGCTCAATAGATTCTTTGTTGGGACCACTCTTAGGACTATTGATATCAAGAGTTGCTTGCACCACTAGAGGAGATTTGCATTCAGACTTAGTAGCCACAACACTAGGTGGTTCATATCCAATTCCTTACAAATTATTTATAGATTGTTCCTATCGATTGAATACCTTAGGCGATAGTGGGAGTTGATCAACATGAAATATATACTCACCACATCCCAGATCTTTAATCTTGAATTTTTCTTTGAGCTCTGCTTGCTTTGATGTAGAAGATTTCAAGGATTATGGATCCACATATGCTGATGAAAGAATAGCTTCTCAATTGACTAGGATTGTTATTTTTGATCAAGGTTGTAGATTGTTGCAATATATGAATGGATTTGGATCCACTTTGACGGTCACTTCAACTCCATTGTGTGGAAACTTGATACATCGATGATATGTAAATGGTACTATGCTCATCTCATGAATCCAAGGACATCCCAGCAATATGTTGTATGTGAGATCTAGATCAAGGACCTGACAAACCACATCCTTTGGAACTGGCCCAACTTTGAGAGGTAAGGTGACTGTTCCCTTGGATGAATGCTCTTCATCATCATATGCCTTGATGGTTATTTTGTTTGTAGAATTCACAGCTTTATCAGAATATCCTAATTGTTTAATAGTGCTCAATGTACAACTGTTTAGACCTACTCCTCCATCTACCAGGACTCATTTTATTTGATGTTTGTGTATGAAGGCTTCAATGTGTAAAGGTGCATTATGTGGTTGGCTCACAGAGGCATCGTCAGCTTCTGTGAATGTAAGGAACTGTGGAATGGAAAGGTATCCCACCATGGCTTGAAACTGGTCAACATTTAGATCAGTAGGGACAATAGTATCACTCAATATTTTGTCAAGAATGGCTTTATGTGCGGGGGATATGCATAAGAGCTCAAGGATGGAGATGAGCATGGGTGTCTTCCCTAACTGTTCTACAAGGTCATACTCAGGCTTGGTAGATGAGGAAGCAGTGTTTTTAGCTGGAGCACCTTGCAAAGTGAATTTACCTCGATGAGTTGTAACATTACATTCAGAGGTAGGTTTAGAAGAAGATCCAATGCCTTTTAGGACAATATTGGGTCTTTGGGTAGAATTTTGAGGTGTTTTGTCCTTGATGATAATGGTAGAGACATAATTGTCCATCGAAATGTGATTGATAGTTGAATCATAGTCATAAGATGCTCTTGTATAGTTGGTTTGGTCATCTATGGCTTTAGACTTTCCCTTGTCATGTTTTGGGAATGGTTCCTTAAACATTTCATGTTCTTGATTGGATGAGTGTCATTCAATCTCAATGTCACCTCTATCAATAAGGTCTTGTATGATGTTCTTTAGTCGATGGCAATTTTGTGTTTTATGTCCTTTGCTCTTATGAAATTCACAATATTCATCATCATTCCACCAATTTGGTTTAACCTTTGGCTCATATGGAGGAAAATTTGGAATAGTGATTACTTTGTTTGCCACTAGCTTCTTGAAAACTGACTCAAGTGGTTCTCCCAATGGAGTGTACTTCCTTCGTGATTTGGAAGTTGTTTGAGTGTTCACTTGATTGTTTATAGAGCTTGATCCAGAAAAAATGATTTTTGGTCATACCGTATTGGCATCCACAACACCATCATTGACTATGTTCTTGTTTTTATTCCAAAATCTTGGCTTATGTTTTCCTTTAAAGTCCTCTTTGTTTTCCTTGAATATCTTAATGACTCCTTGTTTAATTAGGACCTTCTCTGTTACTAAGCCTTTTTCAATGATGTCCTTGAAGGTGGACAAACAAGCTTTTCTCAGGTCATAACCAATGTCTTTGTTAACATTCTGGGTGAACATTTCTACCATTTGTTTTTGTGGAATTTCACAAGAGCACCTACTAGCTAGATTCCTCCATCTTTGTAAAAACGATGAAAAAGATTCTCCATCCTTTTGCTTGGTGTTGCACAAAGTGTTGACTGATATGTCTGTCTCTATGTTGTATGAGAAATGTTGGATAAATGCCTCTGCTAAGTCACCCCATGACTTAATTCCAGGTGGAAGTTGGGAGAACCATTCCATAGCTTGATCGCCTAAGCTCTGTGGGAATAATCTCATCAAATATGTCTCTTTTGCTACTACCTCAATGCAAGCTATGAAAAATTGTCTTATGTGTGCCTTAGAATCCCCTTTTCCTCTGTACTTATCAAACTTAGGTGTCACACAATGTGTAGGAAATGGAGGCATTGGAATGCTTTTGTCAAATGGATAGGGATATATGTCTCTCATTGTGTAAGTTGGCTTTGGTGTATTTATATCCTCCATTTTCTTTTGTAAGTCCTTGATTTGCTGTTCCAAATTGCTCTTAGGTGGAGATCAACTTCTTGGACCATACCCCATGCTTGAGGCACCAATTGGAGGAGGAGCATGTTGCATATATGGATGCTATTGATCATACACATGTTCATATGGAGGAGGTCTATAATGATGTTGCGTATATGGACCACTTGGTATAGAGTCATGGTGAGGAATGGAATATCTACTTTGTCCTTGTATACCATACTCTATAGGCATGTCATGAGTTTGTTCTAGTGTGTTTCCCCCAAATTTGACGCGGGGTTTGCTTGTGTCCAAATTTTGAGCATGCCTTTGAATATCCAATTGCTTTGGTGGTTGATCCTTAGCATTGGTATGTGATTGAGCATATTTTTCTACATAAGACTTCCATAATGGTCTACGAAGGTGAGTATCATATGTTTGACCATGTGTGTATCGGACCTCTGGTTTTTGAAACAAAGATGATGGTGATTCAGGTACAAGATGTGGTCCTCTATTGCCTCCACTATTAGGCCTCCTTTGATCCATATTGAGGTGAGTTTGTTGCAAAGGTCTATTTTCCATTATTTGAGACCTGTCAAAATCATGAGGTATCTTGGCTCCACTTTGTGCCATCACTTGTAGAAAGTATTGTCTATCTCTCCTCATTATTTCCTCAACCAATTGATTGAAATGGGGATTCATAATGGTGTCTTCCACTTCTGCCGAATGTATGGAAAAGTTATCCATATTGTCATTGTGTGTATCTTTGTTGTTTATAGTGTGCATGTTCTCAACATTTGGAATGTTTCTATAAGCATCCATGTCAGGTAATGTAGTATGATCAGAATTGAAAAAGATATCATTGTCATATTCATAGGAACTCATGTTTGCAGACTCTTGAGCCTCTTTAGCTTCTCTCCTAAATTTTTGGGAATTGGTTTCAACCATGAACTAGGTATTGACCAAGATGTGTGAGACTAGATGAAAATGGAAAGAGTATGGAAGACTAAGAGTTGGATGGAATGTAAATGAATCTGAGGTGTACTTGCAACGTCCAAAGTGTAAGACCAAGTATGTATGTAGTAGAGTAGGTGTGGCTTCCAAAGAGATGATAGTTTCTCTTGATGAGGTAAGTTGACCTTGACTCTAAGCAAGACCAAATGAGACGCAAAGGTGATAGACCTTGATGAGGGACCACTTAGCAAAGTGTTGTTGTATGTAGTATGTTGACAAAGTAAGATGCGGACAAGCAAGTTACCTTTTGACTCGAGTTTAGACAAATGTGAATGTAATGTAAGGTGTAAAGCAATGATGGACTTTGTGAGACTCAAAGACAGGTTGAATGTTAGATGAAAATCCCAGAGAGATAACCTAGGAAGCTCAATAAGTCTAAAACTGACTATTCCTGTTTGCTGAATTATGAATGTTTTCAATCCTAAACACAGATGTGCCTTTATAATTCACAGACACGCTTAAAGGACACATACACTATTCTGTCAGACACAGATGTGCTTAAATGACACAGACGTGGTTCTATTAGACACATATGTGTTTCTGAGATGTTGCAATTTTGCTCAAAAGACACAGATGTGTTTCTGCCCTTCACAGGTGCATTTAGATGACATAGATGGGAGTCTGTCAGACACAGACGTGTTTCTGCAAACTTTGTGCAATTTTTCCAATCTATGAAGTTTCTTGTTGTGACCAAATCTGAATGTTTGACTATTTTTCGTGACAAGATGACACAATGTTGATGAGGACTCAATGTTTGAAAGTGTTTAGACTCCAAAATGACTCAAAGAAAAGTGTGTTGTTTGATGTAAAATTGTTTTGCATACACTTGAAGACACAAAAGACACAATGTTTTGATGTTTTGTCTTGAATGTTTGATTGTTCAAAATAAGTAAAGCACAATTCTTATGGCTGGCCAAGATAATAGTTGTTGATCCCACATGGAGTTTCCCCCGAGGATACACTATTCAGAGCGGATACTTAGATGCTTGACCCCACTGGCTCCACCCTCGACACTCACTTCTCGGGGTAGCCAAGCATTAGTCCCCATGAAAACTCCCCGTGGTGAACTTTGTATCTCTACTAAGAACCATATGTGTGTGGGCCTCTACCAGAGGTCTGACCTCCTGCCCCAACAACTAGAAGGATTTTAGCTTCTAAAACAAAAAGGTGCTAGTAAGGGCATTTGCTCATGTGGCCATACATGCGGCACTTTCAGCTCTGTAAATACAGAAGGCTCTTAGCCAGTAGGGGTTACGCCCTACAATTGATCAAATAAATTTGATCAAACAGGTTTATGGGGAGACATAGTGTCGATATGAACTAATCAACACACATTATCAATAGTTTTCACCATGGATACAGTTATTTATAGTGGTTTGGAAGAAGATGGTTTTTCTTTTGCTACCACTTGGGTCGTTCTCTCCTCACTAGTAGTCCTAATGACCACACGAGGAGACATGCCCTCTAAAGATTAAACAAAAAGAGCCTATTGCTCAAGACACAAAAAACAATGGTTCAATTTTAGTGCACCAATTGAAGTATTTGCTAATCTATGAAAACAAGGCACACAATAAAGATCAAAAACCCTTGCCTAGGTCTTGCAACAAAGATCTATTAGTAGTTTGGATTGTTTGAAATAATCACCTCTTCCTGCAAGCACACAAGTTAGGTAAATTTTAGATCCAAAAGACTTTGTGAAATAGGGGCCTTCAACAAAACGATTTTGCTTCCAAGACAAGCTGCACCACTTTTGTTAGCTAGATCTGAAAATGTTAGCCCAAAATAAACCATATCTGAAATCCAAATGATGAAAAACTGAATCAATGAAATAAAAAATGCAACAACCAAACATAAACGCAGTTGTCACAAACACAGATGCTACGAGAACACACAGATGCACCTAGATCTGACACAGATGCGGCTCTCGCAAGCAAATGTGGTTGAAGAACTCACAGATGCACTTATGGAACACAGACGCGTTTCTCGAAATCATCAAAAAAAAAAAATTGTCCAGGACGCAGATGTAGCTTGAGATGTCACAGACTTGGCATAAAATAAAAAATGTGATTCAAAAGTGCACAGATGCGAAATATCAAAATATTGTCGGAAATGTCAGATCTGCAACTTCAAAACAAAATCTACAACAAAAGATGTTAAATGCAAAAGGGACAAGAGTCCCACCGGGCATGCCAAAATGTATATGGTGAAAATGGATAACAACAATGTTGAAAGACTAAATGAATTCAACCACAAAACCCTAGCCTAACAACAAGAAAGATCCACCATAACATATGAAGATTACCTAAGACAATGCAAATCAAATGAATTCACAAAGATTATACCATCACATGTCCAATAGGGTTTGAATCTCCATTCTTCCTATCTCCACTGACATTGCTTGATATATTCGCTCTCAGATTTTATGTGCACAAGAGCTCAACAGAGAACGGAAAAGTGGTTGCAAGTAGGATCGCATATGAAAGTGCAAAGGCATAGTATAGTCAATTGATCAAGTAGTCAGTCAGTTAGGGTTGATAATGAAGGAAGCATCTTCTTATATAGAAGACACTATATGAAATGAAGGGATAAGATTGAGAGGTGTAAAAGATAAATGGTCGGATATGATTAGAGGGTAGGTAAAAGAAATAATAAAATAATGCAAGGGTAGGTAGTGTAGGAATTAAGAGATGAATGACATGTGTCATATGTAGAAAAGGTTAATGAATTAATTAAATAAATAAAGATTTATTTAATTAATAGAAGAAGTGGGATCAATTAAATAAATAAGATATTTATTTAATTTAGAAAAAGGATAATTTAAATAAATAAATGTATTTATTTAAATGAGAAATAAGGCTAGAAGAGGATAAATGAATTAATTAAATAAATAAAGATTTATTTAATTAATAGAAGAATTAGGCTAAGATAATTAAATAAATAAAATATCTATTTAATTAGACATGACAATTTTAGGTGTCTACACAAGTTGTTCAAGAATTCTACTATTGTGGAACAAAATTGGTTGATCAAATGTTTTGAAGAATCTAAGGAATGTATCTCTGAGTTGAAGAGTCAACTTGAAGACACCAAAAAGTGCAGGTGCAAAGATCTAGAGTTTATGCTAGAGGCCAAAGATAAATAATATCAGCAACTAAAAGATGAAATGGAGAATCTTAGAAAAGGCCTTGAGAAGTACCAAGATGAGCTCAAGGTGAGGATCCGGTTTGATGGCAGTTGTGATGCCTTGGACAAGATGTTGAAGAAGAAAAAAATTTCAATCATACTGGAGGATTAGGATGTGATGTCGGGAAATGCTCCACCAACAAGAATGTCTCCTACAAGGACATTCAATTTGTCTCCTCTAATAGATATAACAAATTAAAGACCTTCACTGTCAAGAATACTCCTAGGATGAAGGTTGATCTAACCAAAGCCCGTGAAGATATAAGGAAGAAGATTGATGTTGCAAGGAGATACCATGCTAATACTAAAGGAAAAGGAAAGTTGAGAGAAGATAGGCTCACCGAAAGCAAGAAATTGAGAAGAAGATAGTAGAGAATACCTCCTACCGATAGAAGAAAAAGAGATGCTGATGTCCACAAGTCATGACAAGTGTGGAAGAAGATGGGATCAGATGAAAGGACTGTAGTGACTAGACAGTTCAAGAACAATCCCAAGAGAAGAAAAAATGGAAATGCCAAACTGGTAAGATTCCCTCATGTTTGGCAGAATAAATTTGTAAAAAATATGCCCTCCTTCTCTGGTTATTGTTTTACCTATAAATATTATGGCCATAGGGCAGATGAATGCAAAATGATGTCTAGGAATAGACAAATATTTTTCTCTAGGAGTAAAAATCCTGCCTATCAAAGATGCAATGGATTTGGCCATAGGAGTCATGAATGCAAGAAGTAGAGGTTTTAGTCACATGACAATTTGTGTGGTAGCTATTCTCAATATGGAAGTTGTTATAGAGAATATGAGAATCAAAGTGTTGCATGGAAAAAAAGGAGAAGTGTTTTTGTAAGGTCAAGAGGTCCACCAACACTAGTAGCTGGTTATAATACCATGGCCAAAAGAAGATGGTGTAACTGGTTTGATAGAAGGTCCTCCAATCATGTGTTTGGCATGAACATAATCTATTTCTATAGAAATTCTTCTAGTCATGCTACAAAATCTGGTAGAGCAAGGAAAAATCAGCAGAAGAAGGCAAGACTTTCTCCCAAGACTCCAAATGAGAAGAAAAGGGAGATCAAGCATGTATGAAGGAAGAAGGAAGATAATAGAACCATGGACTAACACTATGCATTTAATGCATAGGTGATATCTCCTAAGGCTTAAAGGAGATGTAGAACTCAAGGGGAGTAACACATTGACCATATTATTCACCCCCTTAGTGAAAAGGACAAATGGATGAACAAGTTGTTGCCAGTACAAAGGAAGAAGATGAGATGGCAGTGTGTGTAGTTGTTTCTTTGGCTACACATCTACAGACAAGAGATGGATTACTGCCAAGTGTGTCAATGGATGGTTTAAATTGCCATGGGAATTAGAGGCACTTGACACAAGAAGACAAGAGTTAGAGGAAGGTTCTTTGGTGGAGATGTTGGTCCATTTTAGTAAACTGGTTTGTGCAGTATGTTACCAGTATGGATATTGACCGGTATTGTAGGTTATGTAATTCAATGATTTCCAAGATCATTGTAGGAACACTGGTAGCATGGATTCAGGAGATTATGTTTCAGGTGATATTTGAGAAGACCTGCTCAGCATTATGTTGGTCTAGTAGCTGACCTTATGTGCATATATTTTTATAGGCTAATCGGTTTGATATTTTGGTATGATAGTGATGTGGTATGACATTCTGTTCATAAAAGATCATGTGATAAGTTATGATGGATGTCATGGATCTATAAGATCATCTATAGATCACTTATGCACAACTCAACCAGTATAAGGTGTAGATTGGAGTCCCAGTTTAGAATGTGACAAGCAAAGATGACCTGATATCAATGGCTCAGGGGGGGTTCACAACCATATTTTTTGATTGGTATAAGACTGTTAGTGAACATATTTTTCCTTTTGGAAAACCTTCACAAAGGACTCCTAGATGCCCAAAAGTTGGAAAAAAAACTAGAACAAATAGTTGAGTGACTTGTAATGGAGTTGTGCAAGCGCTCTTTGAATTTTGATGAGAAGGTACAACTCCCTTCGTTTGATTTCCAAGGAATTAAATATGAGTTATGTATTTCACTAGAAGACACAAAGGTACTTAAACATCCACCCATCACCATGGTGTGAACAAAAATTTTGGATTTAAAACTTAAAAGAAAAGATTAAACAGACAATGCAAACCATCTATTTGATCTTCTAACTAAAAGATAGAAAAGGGAAGATTTTATATATAATTTTCAGGTAGATGCATGAATGAAATTCAACGCTTTCATCATCACCATTCAGACAAACAGATTGCATAGGATTGTATAAAAAGAGGGATGAAATAATACAAAGATTGGCTTAATCAAAAGGAAAAATATCTTAAATTCAAAGCTTTACATATATTCCCTCCTTTCCTTTCTGTCACGCTCTGTGAAATGTACCTGTACCTACAAACACAATGCACTCAATAAATCATTACAAGCATGGTTAGGAAATTGAAACAATGAAATACAAAACCATAGCTAATTGACTTATTGCCTCCTAGTAAATGTGAGTATGAAAAATGCTCTTAGATTTGATTATGCATACTCCAGTGACTTGACTACACTTAGATGGAGGATTTGAATGCTGAAAATGCATGATCTAGCAAGAATAGCATGATTAAGCTACATGAATGATTGATCTAGCATGATTAAGCTAAGATTTAAGCTAAAATTGAGAATGATAACATTGCTAAAACTGATAAACTATAAGCTAGATGCCTATAGTAACAATGCTTAAGATGAAAAATGAGATGGGATCCATATTGCTTAAAATGAGGTCTATTTATAGGATTTTCCAAGGCTAGGGGTGAGTTGGCATGAATCAACGATTGAGATTGATCTGAAGATATCAATGGTTAAATTGGAGGAGGTTGGCAAAGGGAGTGGGATTAAAGGGAACACTTAGTGACAAGTGTCAAGAGGCTTCTAGAAGGAGTAGGATGAAAGGGAACACTTAGAGACAAGTGTCACAAAGGTTCTAGAAGATGTTGGATGAAAGGGGACATGATGGTAGGTAGAAAGGGTTAGGTTTAGGAATGGTTAGGTTTAGGAGTGGTAGAAGTTAGGAGAATTTGAATTTAGAAATTCAAATAATAGGAAAAGGATAATTAATCTCAACAACTCATAATTGATTTGTTTTAATTAATTAGGATAAGAAGAAATGATTTTGGATAAAGGGAATTAATTAATTTGAATTAATTAATCAAAGGTGATTATTGAAATGAACCTATTAAAGAAATCCTTAGATTTATTAATAAGTAGATGAAAATGGAAAATTTAATCAAAATGGTTAGTGAATTTAATTAAATTTGGGAGGGAGATTAATTGAATAATTGCTTATTCAATTAATTATCTTCAGACCATTTTTAGGTGTATACATGTTGCCCCTCTTTGAAGCAAGGTGTGATGACGCGTTGATTCAAAGAATAATCTCATTTTGATGATGGTATTGATTTGATAGAATGCCCCAGATCTTGATTGCTAAATTTTGATATGATGATGCCCCCTCGGGAGATCAATTGAGATAATTGATCTTTGGAGTTTTTGTGAGATTGATATCCCGATAGATTTAATTTGATTTCTGCAACTGTGGTTGATGAAAATGCGAGTTCTTTTATTAGCTTGATTTCTTAGATTGATAAGATTGAAAAATCTTGATTGATTAGATTCAGTCTGGTTTCAAGAAGGATTCATCCTGTATAAGATAATGATGATCAAAGCATCTAGTTTCAGGAAGGATTCATCCTGTATAAGACATGATCAGAACGTCTGGTTTCAAGAAGGATACATCTTGTATAAGACATGAATCAGAATTAGATCATCTGGTTTCAGGAAGGATTCATCCTATATAAGACATGATAGAATTTATTAGGTTTAATTGATTGATTTGATTTGATAAGGTTGATTGATAAAGAACTAACAATTTGTTGATATCAAGTTGCTGAAATATTTTGATATGTTTATTGTTGATTTTGTTGAGAGAGATAACATAAGATTTGTCGCTGGGTTGATAATATCATGAGAGAGATAAGTAGTCATTCTGATTGCGTATACACCTGTGATGATACTTTGATGATTCTTGCAATATATTTAACCTTGGATAAAAGGAGCTTTCAGGATCCCATACAAGAATGAAATGCAAGCTAAAATGCAAATGAAATGCAAAGCTATGACCGGACCAGTTACTGGATTATTTTGCGTTTTGTCATCATTGAGCTTTTGAATTGTGGGAAGTGAGTACAAACATTGATGGTATAATTAAACCATGATGACCTGAGCACTTGCTTCATGGATTTTGATATAGCAAGTTAGCACAAGCATCGAGGTGTAATTGAACCGAGATGACCCGAGTGTTGTTTGCGTAAAATAGGCAATATTAATCATTTCAATATGCAAATCGGAAATGTCTTCAATGATACTTCGATGATCATGTCCTTAGACAAATTTGCACATATTAATGATTAATTTTTGGATAGCAGACAAGAAAAATATCATGTTTCTTCCTTGTTCCTCTAGTCAATGACATCCTAGAGGTGCTCAGAAATCATGATAGTGAAAAGAAATATAGAAAATTTGAACAATCATATTACAATCATTATCCAAAAGATATTATCCATAGGGAAATGGGCAGGCAAAAGCATCTAACAAAACTATTCTGAAAATCCTCAAAAAGATAGTGAATGATGCTGGGAAAGATTGGCATATCCAACTAAACCCTACTCTATGGGCATAGCGCACCAATATCCGCACACTGACAGGTGTCACACCTTTCTATCTTGTATATGGATCAGAAGCCATATTACCAATCGAAGTAGAGAAACCTTCTCTATGTGTATCACTAAAAGGTTTCATCCCAGATGAAGAACAAAGAGTATCTAGACTACAAGAGTTAGAACTGATCCATGAACGAAGACAAAATGCCTTTGATCATCTAAAGCTATATCACCAAAGAATGTGCCGAAGCTATAATCACAAGGTTAAACCATGAATCTTTCAAGTGGGAGAACTAGTGCTAAAAGAAAATCCACTCAACCAGGCAGATTGAGAAAAGAAAGGAAAGTTTGAACCAAACTGGTTGGGTCCATTTGTGGTCACAATAGTATTTGGATCAGGAGCATATCAGCTATCAACACAAGACGGGGACCAGTTCAAGGAACCTATCAATAGTATGCACCTGAAAAAGTTCTATGTCTACAAAATCATAAAATCATTATCTATGAAGTGTACATGTACCTGCAAACACAATGCACTCAATAAATCATTATAAGCAATGGTTAGTAAATTGAAACAATGAAAGATAAAACCATAGCTAATCGACTTATTGCCTCCTAGTAAATGCAAGTATGAAAAGTGCTCTCAGAACTGATTATGCAAATTCCAGTGACTTGACTACACTTAGATGGAGGATTTGAATGTTGAAAATGCATGATCTTGGAAGAATAGCATGATTAAGCCACATGAATGATTGATCTAGCATGATTAAGCTAAGATTTAAGCTAAAATGAGCATGATAACATTGCTAAGAAAGAGAAACTAGAAGCTAGATGCCTATAATAACAATGCATAAGATGAAAATGAGATGGGATCCATATTGCTCAAAATGAGGTCTATTTATAGGATTTTCCAAGGCTAGGGGTGAGTTGGCATGAATCAATGGTTAAATTGGAGGAGGTTGGCAAAGGGAGTTGGATTAAAGGGAACACTTAGTGACAAGTGTCAAGAGGCTTCTAGAAGGAGTAGGATGAAAAGGAACACTTAGTGACAAGTGTCAGAAAGGTTCTAGAAGATGTTGGATGAAAGGGGACATGATGGTTGGTAGAATGGGTTAGGTTTAGGAATGGTTAGGTTTAGGAGTGGTAGAAGTTAGGAGATTTTGAATTTAGAAATTCAAATAATAGGAAAAGGATAATTAATCTCAACAACTCATAATTGATTTGTTTTAATTAATAGGATTAGAAGAAATGATTTTGGATGGAGGGAATTAATTAATTTGAATTAATTAATCAAAGAGGATTATTGAAATGAACCTATTAAATTAATCCTTAGATTTATTAATAAGTAGATGAAAAGGGAAAATTTAATCAGATTGCTTAGTGAATTTAATTAAATTGGGGAGGGAGATCAATTGAATAATTTCTTATTCAATTAATTATCTTTAGACCATTTTTAGGTGTATACACTTTCAACACAAAATAAATAGATCAAAGTCCCTATTACCCCTGTACACCCAAAATAATGTCTAAAAAATATTAATACTCTCTTCCTTTGCCCTATTATAATTTAGAAAACTAAAAATTATTGCCCTTTCCTGTAGCACATAGACTGCCAGAAAAGACCCCCTTTTCCCTTTCTTTTGCATATTTATCTTTTTGTTTTTCTCTCGGTGAGACACTTTCGGTTCCAAAATCTGAATCCTGGCATATCATATGCTGACAGCTAGATATAATAATTGTCTTCACTCTTTCATCTCTTTCATATTTGATATGCCCTATTTAAACACTTTCTTGGATTAAATGTAATCTTTATCATAATGTTTTAATCTGAAAAACACTATACCTTAAAATATATAAGTTTTATGAATTAATTATGGGCTCCATCATTGCAAATATAAGTTGTTCCTTGTTAATATTTGAAAACAAGAAACTCAGTTGTTGTTGGTCACCTTGGACAGACTTGCATTCTATCGACCATATATTTTTAATAAGACGTAATTCAGTTAATCGCTTTGGTGGAACCGTGCTCACCTTTCATGTTCACAACATATCCAAAAATGAGAAAAATCCAACAATGGAACAAAAGGATATGCTCCTCGAGAAATGATGGGTGTTCTGTCACAAAAATAAGAAAATGTTCTTTGTTCTAGACTTGTATTCTGTTAAGTGTATCTTGCAGACCAAATTGAATTTCCACAATTCCTTTAGTGAGAACTTATTAAAATAGGTTTCATAAAACATATCCAAAATCCAGCATGATCCAATGATTGAAGTGAAAGATATGCCCTCTCCACAGAGACTAATTTTGCTGTCTCTGAAAATTTGTAATTACAGGTTGCATTGAAAATTATAAACATTCTTTTTGCTAACTCTTGCACAATCCTCTGGGAAAAATAATCAATTACTGCCTGTATAAATGGTGAATCAATATCACTCTTCCAAACTTCTGTTGGTTGACCAAATTTTTCCACTAATTGCATCTCTTAAACATAAAAAAAAGTGACTTGATATTGTTTCCAGTGCAAGAGCTTTGTGTGTCTTGTCAACTCCTTGATTTCATTGATATGTACTAGCAAACTAAAAAAAAAACTATTGGTATGATCAGCAACATAACAATACGGGTGCAATCTAAATTGATTAAAATATCACCATATCCAATAGCTAAAAATGTGACAGCTATGGAGAAGAAGGCATGATAAAATGTTAAACATCTATGCGAGCCATAATTGTTCTCTTTTTTGATATTAAGTTGGGTTGCTTTATTTTTAATTGAGTGTCTTGCTATTCATCCAAATGAAAGTGTCTTTCCGGTTCAAACTCAAGTTTTTTGATAATCTTTACAACTAACGGTGCTGGTGGTATATGGTAAACCTCGTGCTTGAAACTTTTACACTTAGGGAACTTCTCGAGAACTACTTGAACTTTTGGAACCTGTTGAACTACTTTGAACCATTTTGAACCTGATTGAACTTTTGAACTTGATTGAACTGTAAGAACCTGATTGAACTGGTTCAAGGGGGTTCAATGGTTCAGAGAGTTTTAAAGACATTCTTTTTTGCTTAACTGGAATTTAACACAAAACTTTAAAGGGAAAAAGTCTATGGAGACATGATACACAACTAGAGGGGCCCAACTTAAAAAGTCTCAATTGGGTGGACCACAAGTGGGCCAACAACTGGCTCTGTTTGGGGGCTGCTTTTTTTCATATAAAATACGGAGAACTTTTAGAATCTTTGGTTGAGAATAGTACCTAGCACCATTGGGCAACAGAGTCAAGGAGAAACAGAGCACAAGGAGCTACTTGTGAGTGGTGGAAGGGAGCAGGGAAAACACACACCAACACCAAAACACCTAAAGCTACAACACAACAAAAATTATTTACAAGCAGTATGGAAAACTGCTTATATCTTAAGAGAAGCATGTAGTTGCTCAAGTGAACCATTTACTGGTTGAGAGAAGTACCCGTCGGTTCGAAAAAGTGGTTGAAATGTGAAGACCATCATTCCCATTAGATAGCCTGCAACCACTGTGATAGAAGACCCAATAATAATATATTGTGAAAGCTTTCTTAATAACACATTAGGTCTAAGGAGACACTCTGCTTTATAGAGTTCTGGCTGTAATGTGTTAGCAACACATTGAATAGGCTGATTTGTATTAAAAACACTCATGCATTCCATAGGAGTCTTGGAGAAATGCAATAAACCTTTGCCATGACAGTTCTCTCCAAGAAAATGAGGGTGATTTGCAAAATTGTTATTTGAAAGTGAATTTGAGTCCTCTTAATATTCACTCTCAAAGGATGTATTAAAAACACCATCTTCAAAGCAAAAGGATTCCATCATGTGAGGACTAACAAATAGTTCATCTTTATAATCAAACTTAAATACCTCCATTTCAATTTGAGTGTATGATGTTGTAATGGGGGAAAATAAGTTCTCCTTAGTTTGTGCTTCAATACCTTCACGGGTCTCCAATAATTTGGGCTGCAAAAATTCATCATTATCTTGCATGCAATCAAATTGAAAAGATTCAAATTCTATCTGCTCATTATTATGAGAAATATTCCCTTCTTTATCACCAATACACATTTCCTGTCCATGTTGATCTTTCATGTCTGCCTAATCAAGACCACTAGCAGGAATCACATTAAAAGCTTCAAATGTAAAACAATCAAATTCAAAAAAAGAAATATCTTCTAGAATCTTTCATCTAATTTTTCATTACCAAACTTTTGCTCAACATGAGATGCATTTACACATTATATTAAATTTTTTGATTTTGAATTATGATCATTTCCACCTTCAAAAGAATCATCCTCCTCAACATGCAAATGATAGATGCCTGCAATACTATGAGAGTTATTTTCAGCCATATGACATGCACGAAAATCTTCACCATTAAAGACTGTTAGATTCTGGTGATATGAGGTGAGTGATGTTGGTTTTGCTGCCTTCAATATGAGTTTCCTTTCCTAAAGCTTTTCTAATGGTTTCAAATTCTAATTATGAAAACAAATTTTTGATTGTGGCATCTCCACTCTGCACTCATTAATGCACTTCATTCCACTCAAAAACATATCATCATCAACCTTAATAGCCTCTTCTTGTGCATCTTCTAGGTTTTGCAATTTATTATGTATCAACAAGAATTTAATCTCAATTTGTAATGTAACAATAAAAACACATAGCTGATTACTTTCATTTGGTTGGCAAGCTTGAGGAATCTTAGCAACACACTTATTAAACCTATCAACAAAATCTTTCATTGATTCAACCTTTTTCATTTGAATTTGAAAGAAATTCAACAACAATTTGTAAGTGTCAACCACAAGCTAAAATCTTCTAAGAAATTTTACCTTTAAATCATTCTTGCCAGTAATGCATCCCTCTATCAAATTTTGAAACCATTCAATGGCATTTCTGACAAGGATTTCAACAAATAGCCTGACAAACACATCCTCTTCTTGTACTCTGAGAATCCCACATGCAGCAACAATAACTGCTTTAATATGTTCATCCGAGTCTTGACTTCTATCCCCAAAAAACTTTGGAAGATACTCGCCTGATCGTTTAGGTAGGGCTGAATATTATGGCAAAGCAAAAGGTCCAATTTGAGCCACCCATGGCTGAACTACAACCAAAGCCATTATATACTAGAATTCTTTTACCAAATATTTTTAAATTGAAACACAAAGTTACCAATCTCTTTATACATAGAGATATTTCAAAGTCTAGAGAAATAAAAGCACTAATCTTTGATTTCAAATCCCTAGCAGAGTCGCCAAAAATCTATTAGTGAACAGATTTGTCCTCCTGAAAAACATTCACAAATGACTCCTAGATGCCCAAAAGTTGGAAAACAAATGAGAACTAACAGTTGAGTCACTTGCAATGGAGATGTGCAAGTGCTCTCTGAATTTTGATGAGAAGGTACAGCTCCCTTCGTTTGATTTGCAAGGAATTAAATATGAGTTATGTCTTTCACTAGAAGACACAAAGGTACTTTAACATCCACCCATCACCATGGTGTGAATGCAAATTTTGGATTTAGAACTTAAAAGAAAATATTAAACAGACAGTGTAAAGCCCATCTATTTGATCTTCTAACTAAAAGATAACAAAGGGAAGATTTTAAATATAATTTTCAGGTAGATGCATGAATGCAATTCAAATCTTTCATCGTCACCATTCACACAAACATATTGCACAGACTATATAAAAAGAAGATAGAAACAACATAAAGATTGGCTCAATCAGAAGGAAAAATATCTTAAATTCAAAGCTTTACATATATTCCCTCCTTTTCTTTCAACACAAAAAAATAGATCAAAGTCCCTATTACTCCTGTACACCCAAACTAATGTCTGAAAATATTAATACTCTCTTCCTTTGCCTTGTTACAATTCAAAAACAAAGAATTATTGCCCTTTCCTGTAGCACACAGACTACCAGAAAAAGATTCCCTTTTTCCATTTCTTTTGCATATTTGTCTTTTCTTTTTCTCTCGGTGAGACAGTTTCGGTTCCAAAAACTAAATCCTGGCATATCATATGCTGACAACTAGACATAATAATTATCTTCACTCTTTCATCTCTTTCATATTCGATATGCATTATTTAAACACTTTCTTGGATTCAATGTAATCTTTATCATAATGTTTTAATTTGAAAACACAATAACTTAAAATGTATAAGTTTTATGAATTAATTATGAGCTCCATCATTGCAAATATAAGTTTCTCCTTGTTAATATTTTAAAACAAGAAACTCGGTTGTTGTTGGTCACCTTGGATAGACTCTCAGTCAGTCAACCATATCATTTTAAGAAGTTGTAATTAGCTTAATCTCTGTGGTGGAACCATGCATAACTTTCCTATGCACAACATATCCACATATGAGAAAAATCCAATGGTGGAATGAAAAGATATGCTTCCTGACAAATGATGGTTGTTCAGTCACAAAAATCAGAAAATGTTCTTTGTTCTAGACTTGTATTTATTTAAGTGTATCTTGCAGACCAGATTGAATTTCCACAATTCCTTTGGTGAGAACTTATTAAAATAGGTTTCATACACATATCCAAAATATAGCATGATCCAATGATTGAAGTGAGAGATATGCCCTCTGCACAGAAACTGATTTTGCTATCTCAGAAAATTTGTAATTGTAAGTTGCATTGAAAATTATAAATATTCCTCATGCTAACTCTTGCACAATCCTCTGGGAAAAATAATCAATTACTACCTAAATAAATGGTCAATCAATATCCCTCTTCCAAACTTTTGTTGGTTGACCAAATTTGTCCAGTGATTGCATCTCTTAAACATAAAAAAAATGACTTGATATTGTTTGCAATGCAAGAGCTATGTGTGTCTTGGCAACTTCTTGATTTCAATGATATGTACTAGCAAACTAAACAAAAAAACTATTGATATGATTAGAAACATAACAATAGGGGCCCAATCTGAATTCATTATAATATCACCATATCTGATAGTTGAAAAATTTGACAGCTATGGAGAAGAAGGCATGATAAAATGTTAAACATCTGTGCGAGCCATAATTGGTCTCTTTCTTGATTTTAAGTGGGGTGGCTTTATTTGCAACTGAGTGTCTTGCTATTCATCCAAATGGAAGTCTCTTTCCTGTTCAAACTCAAGTTTCTTGATAATATTTACAACTAATGGTGCTGGTGGTATATGGTAAACCTTGTGCTCCAAACTCTTACACTTAGGGAACTGCTCGAGAACTGGTTGAACTTTTGGAACCTGTTGAACTAATTTGAACCATTTTGAACCCAATTGAACTTTTGAACTTGATTGATTGGAATGAACCTGATTGAACTGAATGAACCTGATTGAACTAGTTCAAGGGGATTCAATGGTTCAAAGAGTTTTAAAGATGTTCTTTTTCGCTTAACTGGAATTTAACACAGAACTTTAAAGGGAAAAAGTCTATGGAGACATGATACACAACTAGAGGGGCCCAACTTAAAAATTTTCAATTGGGTGCACCACAAGTCGGCCAACAAAGACATGCTAGAAATAAGGGGAGAGCAGGTGTTTATGGTTGTACTGGTATGTTTTAGAATTTGGGATGTGTTCATCAATCCTTATTTGTGAGGTATTTCAATGTCTATTCAATTTGTAATTATTGTAATCACAATCAAACCATTGGGAGAGTTGCCTGCAAAGAGGGAGAGTTACCTTCACAAGAAAAGAACATACATTTGGTATCAAAGAATACACATGTGATATCAAATTGATTTCAGTGTTAGCCTCAACACTTGGTATCAACAATTTGGGTTCAAAATAACTTTCTGCATATTACATTGGAGATGATACAATTTGATCGGCAGGTAAGTGGAATTGACTAACACAGTTTTCCTACAATTGGTATCAGACTTGTATATATAGTTGGTATCCGGTTTGTGTATATATTTGGGTGTTGATAAATTGGTGTCAATCAATTTCTGAGCTCTCTATCTTAAATTATTGTTGATTGAGACTATGCAAAGTATGATGGTCAAAAGAGGGAGAAGCGACCGATAGAGAAAAAGGGAAGAGAAACTCTGTCAATGCCCTTTCCAAATGTTTTGAAAGGGGGAGAGAGAATCTATAGTAAGCCAGATACTACAAGTATTGACATTAATGCCAAAGGGGGAGATTTTTGTCATTGTATTGTCATTTATGTCAACCGGTATAGCATGGCAATTGGTATGCAAGATTGATGTGTATTGTAGCCACTAATGTATACCGATAATGGTGTCATTGATGTCAATCAGCTATGTGGTTAGTAAGGTCAATTGGTGAGTATACAAGTCTGTGTTGCAGAGAAGGAACCAATACCTGGTAAACCTATGGATGATAAGTTGACAATGACCAGTAAGTAATGTGTTGGCATTGAGTTGTTTCCAATTGGTAAGCATGTGCCTGGTAAGTTAGAAAAGGTTGAACTAATGAAGAAGTGCAGTCACTGGTATGCAGTTGGATGTCATTCGGCGGGACTCTCACCAGAAGAAGGGTTCATCATAGGATAATGAGATGATCGATAGAGTTTGGCCTGCTTCAAGTTAGTAAGGTAGACAGAGGGGATGTCTAGTGGGTTATGTGCCTGGTTGAGTTTGAATCTACTATCTATGTGATTCTGAAAGTAGAATGAATGACAATGATCCACTCCCACCAATAAGAGGAGCTTATCCCTCAACATGCATGGAATACATTATAACTCTTGAGGATAGGTTTGTCAAGAAGTTAAAGGAAAGAGATTGAAGGCTGACACTAGATGAACTGGTGAAACACAAATATGCCTCAGGTGCATGAAGCCATAGATGTGCATTTGATTCGCTAGAGTTGTCAAGTTAAGACATCAAGACAGAGAAGAAAGAGTTAGAAGTGATGGGTTTTCACTTTGACAAACCAGTTAAGATGTTGTCTAGGATGATGAAGATGAAGATAAAGTTGAGTAGTTGCAGATAGAGAGTGCATCTGGAATGCAGATGGAGATAGTTGATGTTTGATGACATGGTGTCATCAAGGTGGTTACCAGTAAGTATGTGCACCTGTAAAGATGACAAAGTGAGAAGTGAAGAGCTCCTGTCTGATGAATATGATCATGTTGTAGATTGGCATCTGTGGTGATTGGTAAAAGTGATGCACCGGTAGAATAGAAAAGTGTAGACATGAAGGTTGTCTGGTTAGGATATAATGGGCAAGGTTAGAGAACCAGTAGATGAACATAGTTGTGTATTATGGTTGGTGACAGAGTTTAAATTGACCCGGTGATAAAGTTGAGGTGCATGCTGATAGAGACGCCATGTGGTGTCCAGGTGTCAATCAAATGGACCATACATTATTGGTGAGGTAGTTGGTGACTAGTTGACATTAATATTGACTATGGATTTTACAAGTTGATGAGTGAGGTTTGCGGCTCAATGTAGACTAGAGATCTAAGTAATGCGCTGATTGATGCAGATTGTGCATGTGTTGATTAGATTTGGTGAAGGGGACCACGAACTCATTCATCATGATTGACAAGTGCAGATCAACACAAAGGCCATGTTTGCTAAATATGGAAAATGTGTTTTGGAAGCAATAGGATTGGCGGAGTTGATTGATCTGTTGCAAGTAGTCAATCTATGGAAGGAGATATAATTGGATTTGGTTTGCCTTAAGGTTGATGAAGGAACCTAAGCATGCCAAAGGTATGAATGTCAGTAATGGTAGGAAAACTAAGCTATAAATATGTTGAATAAAGACCGAAGCTAAATGATGATGTTGCAATCCAGATGTTGAAGGATAGAGAGTGAAAGTGTAATAGAGAGCCAACCAGTTAGAGAGCTCATCGAAGATCAATGTGACTAATTGCTTGTTAGAGATATGGTAAGAAGAGATCAAGTAGGATGGGTAAGGTAACCGGTAGACTATCACTGAGTTTTATAGTGGGGTGAACTGGTAGTGCTCCAATCGGTAAGAAGGCAAAGAGAGGGAAGCAGTGCAGTGTGAGTGAGTGAAGAGATCTAGTAAGCTAGAGAATAGTGCAGGGTCAAACCAATAAGTAGAGTAACTGGTAGCAGGTTTATGGTCTAACTATTTATCCAATCTATAGAGTGAAGAGTATCGGTGGTAGAAAGAAGTTGTGGATCTAGGTGAGAAGACAATCAATAGAGATAGAGTAGAGGAAGAGCCAGAGAAGGTGAGCAGAGAACCAATCTAGAGAACCGAATAGAGGTGAACCCGTGAAGTGATATATGTGAGAGTTACAAATCTCATTTGTAACAAGGTCACTAATTTTGTATTGAATGTTATTGTGGTCACTGAGTTGGAGCTTCGTGCAAGGGTTGGTGCTCCATGGGTTGGTGCCCTAAACTTTGTAATACAATGTTTATTGTGAGGCTATATTAGAGCAGTAGACTCCAACAACATTTCTCACTGACATTTTTCCCATGTTGGGTTTTCCTTGTACATCTTGTGTTATGTGATGTTCCTTTGGGGTGTTCTTGCATTTGAGTCTTCTCCCTATCTCATCGATATATTTTCCTTGTGTTTGAACTACTAACTAATACACACCTTTTAGGAATTAAAAGGGTTAAGTTTGGAAACCATTGATTCACTCCTCCTCTTAGTGGCATCTTGTGCTCAACAGAAATCCATGTGGAAAGTAGTATACCCCTAAAGAAGTCACAAACCACCATAGAAGCAAGAAAATAGCAAAGAGAGCCCTCTCTTATTTGGCACGCATAGGGAAACTATCCCTCAACATGCAACCTCCTCCACCACGCAACGAATAGTAAGGAAATAAATTCCCGAGACACACCAATGTTCACCAAAAGCCACACCACATCTACCAATGAAAAACCTCAAGAAATAGAAAACCACCATAGAGGTAGACTACCATAGTGAAGCCAAGAGAGGCCTAGAGAACCACAAAGATGGGAAGAGTACTACAAGGCCCCAAACTACAAAAAATATTAGGTGCCAATAGTAGGGGTACTACAAATAGATACCTCTGCAACAACAACCATGAAGCACAAGGACCAAAAGTCAAGATCTAACAAAGAACCAACATCATGGAAAAGGATCCAATAGATGGTGTAGGAAGAGAAGGGGGTGGGACAAGCATATTGTCCTTAAACATCCACATTGCCCAAAACACAAGGGCATCATAACAAACCTCCCCATTAATCCAATCATGAAAACCACAAAGGGAGGAAGCATAGGAGGGATTAGGGGACAAAATGCAAGAGAGAGGGTACTAAAATTGCTTCACCACAAGTTCCATGTAGAATTCTAACAAAAAATCTATATCATGTCACTAATCATAGAGACAGAAACAAGGGGATTCTTGAAACAAAAGTCTTGGGAAAAGGCAACAAGATCAAGGCATGCCAGTTGCATATAGACAAAAATGAAACAAAAAACCTACCAACAATGGGAGTAAAAGCACCCTTCTAAACGGAAGACATAGATAGGGGATGGGACACCCAAGCCCCAACGCACCAGATGACCCACAATAGTAAAGATCCTAGTTTTCCCATAGGAAAGAAATGACCAAGGATCCAAGGAAACAAATAGGAGAAAGGGAAAAACATGCTTGGGCCCTAAGGGAGAGGATGAGCCCAGCTAGAGAAAGGTTTTCTGGAAGGACCAAACTTGAAAAATTCCAAAGTAAAGCAACAAACTATTAATCCCAACCGGGACTGAGAGGGGAGGGGTGAATCAACACTTTACCAGTTTTAGACAAATAAAACATTTTACTCTACTCTGCACTAACTTAATATTCATCAATACACATAATTACTGTTGAAGAATATGCATGCGTGAAAATATATATAGTCACACCAAGATTTATCTCATGGAAACCCAAATGGGCGAAAACCACGGTGTGAGTAGGAACTCACAAAATTTGTACTCTTTTGGAGTACGCCAGATGAGGAGCCATACCTATTAGGAGATTAAAAAGACACTATTAGGTGCCACCTGGTTAAGGGAATTTTTTTAAGTCTTGCTAGTGCCTTTACCCTGTTAAAAGTATCCTGGTTAAAGGACTTGAGAACATCAATTAAGATGTCACCCAGTTAAGGGATTTTACAAAGGGACGGGTGTTAAAGTCCACATGGTTAAGGGATTTAAGTTGCAATGGTTAGAAAGAAACATAAGGATGATTTGTTGGATTAGCTATTGATAGCTTGATCATATCACAATGAGAATTATACTATCCACACTAGTTGTGTCTGATATGCACAACACCACTTTTCTTCTTATACCTTCAGCTTTGTACTCTGTCAGTCCTCTGACACTTGGCTCTGCACTCTGTCAGTCCTTTGTCCCTCAACTCTACACTCTGTTGGTCTACCTCATATACTCTCTACTCTTCTAAATCTTTTAGCACTTCCTCTCACTCTACTCTTCAATTGTATCACCTTCTATAGGATCTTCTCTTTGCAAATTTTACGATGAAGAATATTTTTAATGAACTCAAAATACTTTATATATTCTTTGTCATCACCTTCAGGTGTTTCCTTAATCAATGCAATCATATATTTAAGAGGTTTTCAAATTCAAATATTCTCACTCTTGCTTTGCACACCATGCAACAATTCTACCAACTACTCAACCAATCTTGCCACCACATCTGCCGAAAATAGTGACTTCTAGGTCGGTTTCAGTTTTCTAAATGGGAACCAGAAGATTCACAAGTAATCATGGCTTAATTGCATGATGATTGAAGTTTACTTCACCAACCTTTAGTTTGGCATAGACACAAGCTCACCAACTCACCTTTTGCCACCACAATTGAATAACCAATCACCGCTTTGAGATTTATGGTAATCACCTATCTTCCTTGTACTTAACCTGTCTACTGGTATACCATTGTGCTCTTCATTGTCGATTCATCCCTTGATGTCATTTTGCAGTGCTTCTATCAAGTCTCTTCTCCTATTTTCCAATGAGGTTCCAGTTTGCATACAACCTCAAGCCTTCTTTCCTAAATCATCTTTTGTCACTTCATTATCATCATAAAGATCAACCTGAAGATCTGACCTCAACACCGATCTTCTTGAGTAATAGACCAGTTAGCTTAATTTGTCTTCCCTTGAGCTGATTGAACCTTGATCACTTGTCTCTTATGGTGCTTCCATGTTGTTTAAAAATCATCACCTTTTCTATTGAGATACAACACTCCATTGGTGCCACTCTATCAGTCAATGTTAGACATCAATGAAAAATCTCAGCAAATATATCAGTTGTATGGATTAACAAGTTTTACCAATGCCAACAATCTCCCCCTTTGGCATTGATAGAAATAGTTCTAAATTTTTCTTATTAGTTTCTCCTTCTCAGGTTAAAGAATGTCTCCCCCTAACACTGGCAATACTCTATTTAAGCAACTTCAACTCAACACTATTTACCATCAGGAACTTCATCTCAATCACTACTTACCAATGCTCAAACACTATAAACATATCTCCCAATTTGACAACAATGCCACAGATGAATTTTAGTACACTTACAATACTTCTCCCCCTAACCAGAGTAGTCTGCACTTATCAATATAGTCTTAGAGATTTTACATAGAGAAATCATACCAAATTTAAATAGAGCCCTTTTTACATACTTAACTACTGTAGCGTCGTAAATTGTACGCACTTGCTAGGGTGGTACAATTTCACACCTAGTTTAGCACCTGCCTTGGCGCATTTTGTATTTTGCATCGCATTTCCCCTTTAGCACTTAATTAATTAAATTAATTAGGTCTAAGGTTCTATTTTATCATCTCCCATATCATAAAGTTGGGCCCTTTTCATTAAAGTGTGCCCCTTTCATTTTATTCTTCCAATACATCATTTAATCTAAAACCCTAATTAGGTCCTATTTTGAACTTGGGGGCTTGATTTCGGGGGTCAAAACATCTCGAAATCACCTATAACTTTAGGATTCTCTCTAAAATCATCATATCTGACGGCCCTGAAAATTTGGTAAAAAGTTGTCGGGACCATGGCGCCCGGAGTGCAACATGGTCTCGGACATTTTTCCCAAAATTTTAGGAGTGCGATCCAATCATAAAATAAAGCTTAACCCCAAGAAATTGGCGGGAGATTCAATCTCTAGGTCGGCCAAAAGTTGAAATTAAGACCTAGGGTTTCATACATAAGAGCTCTCTTTCTTCATTTGAAAGGATCCGAATTTTGGCTTTCGAGGACCTTCTATGCAGCGAAAGAGTAGATCTTTGAAGACTCCAATAACATTCAACATCCATCCATCAAGCATTCATCAATTTCATTCATTTAGGGCTTGGAAGACATTGAAGAACAATAGGAGATTACCGACTGAAGATTGGCTTGTACTCCTCCCTTGAGGGTTGGGTTTCGACACTCGGACGACACCACAAGTTGCAGATCTGGGAGAAGCAGATGGAGACCGAACTTCACACCAAATTTCATAGCAAAAGACCAGGACAGGGGCGTGGGGCACCCTGGTCCTGCCAGGACAGGGGCGCTGGGCGCCCTGGTCCTCCTGACAGACAACATTTTCAGCATTTTTGACAGCTTTTCCAGAGTGCAAAAACAGCAGTTTCTGGAGCAGTTTCAGGGGCAGAATCAGGATAGTGGTGCCCGCGCCCCCGTCCTGAACATTTTCAGTCAGATTTTAACTCCGGGTACGCATTTTCATCCTTGTCTTGTCCATGTGTTTGCATCTTTCCATTGTTTTAGTTCAATTCTGCAATCTTGTTATTAGTTCATACTTGCACTTTGGGGTTAGGGATTGAACTTGCATCATTCTATCTTTCAATTACAACAAAGGAATAGAAATCCTAATAGGTAGCCCGTGGCTCTCTCTTCCACAAAAAGAAGTAGCCAATTGTGTGATACCTCTAGGCTCTTTCGTATTCCACAAGTGTGTGGTTGAAAGTGGGATTAGGGCATGCTTGCTTAGTGTCACTTTTTCTCCCACACATTTTGGTGAACCCGACGTGAGTCTATCATTGCTTCCTCTTGCATTGCATTTGTTAGATCTAGATCTAGATTTAGTGTGTTTTCATTTCATTTTCATTAAAAAAAAAAGAAAAAAAAAAAGTGTGTTTCTTTGCATTGTGTGTTTAAATTTTATGCAATTTCAAAATGTCAGATTTTTATTTGCAAGATGTTCATATTTGTGATGATTATGAGTTAGATGAAGCTTTAGATGAATTTTTGAAACCTAAATATACCAAACCTTCATTTTACCAAAAACTCATAAACATTGTTACTATGCCATTTCATTGTGATGAGAAAGATAAGTCGAATGATTCCTCTCAAGGGTACATTCCTATCAGCTCTTCCACTAAATCTAGTAACATGGTTGTTTTCAATGATCCCCTCTATGAAGAGATATCTCCTTTTGAATCAAAAGATAAACCTTTTAATAGATATGATCATGCTTTGTTGAATGATGCCCTTGATGCCTTTGTGTCTCCTAAAAAACACTCCCATCATGAGGATCCTTTTGTGCAAGAAGATGACATTATCCCTACATTTCCTAGTGATGGCCTTTCCTTTTCCAACAAAATTCCCACTAGAGATGATGAATTAATGATAAATGCTTACCCTTCTCCTAAAGTTGGTCTTACCCATAAGCATCCCTTAGAGAAAGAAGATGAAATAATAAGCAATTTCCTTAATTCTCTCTCCCCTAAAGATCATATTGAACATATTTTGAGGAAAGAGGATGAGTTTAACACATCTATTGATGCTCTCCCTCCTAAGGATGAGGAATTAATAAACAATGTTATCTCCTCTCCCAAAATTGACAATACTTCAAACATTCCTTTCAACAACCTCACTATTTGGGATGAACCATTAGAAGAAGGTGTAGATTATTCTCTCTCCCTTGATAATTTCTCACCTTCCTTGAATCTCAATTATTCTCCCTCTAAAAATAAAGCATCTCCCTCTCCTCAACTTGGTCCTACTCATAAGGATACCCTAGTTAAAAGCAATATGATTAACATCTCTTTCAAAGATCTCCCTCTCAAAAGTGAGACTTTAGAGAGTAATGTTGATCCTTCTCCTAGAGAGTTTATTCCCCATGTAGATCCTTTGATAGAGGATGATATGACCTTTCCTAGTATTACTCTTCCTACTAGAACATCAATGCCTATACCTTGTCTCTCTCCTAAAATTGATTTAATCCGTGATAAGATTTTAGTGCAAGAGAAGACTATCAATAATTCTTCCAACACTTTTGTTCATTCCTCTAAACCATCCTCAATCAATTTGATACATGTGAATGAGACACCTAACAAACCTCTCTTCACTATCCAAGGTGCTTGTCCTTCTCAAAATTCTCAACCTTTAAATAAGCCTATCTTAGTGGTTCAAGGTGGTTATGCTAATGATTCTTTTTGCACTCCTAACAAACCTATTATTACTGTGCAAGGAGGTTATTCTACTAAGAGCCCTTATGAGTATGCTAAGCAATTGACTAGAGAGAGTTATCATGCGGTTGCCCATACCTATAACACAAGAAACAATAGGCAACCTAATCCTCCTCAAGTTATCCCAACTTCGCTTCCTCCTTCCCAACCTATTCTTCCTCAAGCTCCTCGTATTTCACAAGTTCTTGGTAAGGAATATGATCTCATAGAACAACTTAAAGCTACCCCTGCTAAGATATCCCTTTGGGATTTGATCCAAACTTCTTCCGCTCATCATGGGATGTTACAAGATGCCTTGAGAGATTTGAATGCTCCTCCACCTAATACATCTAGTAATATAGTGTCTTTGGTTAACTCTGTGATGAAACCTAAAGCTCAAATTGTGTTTACCCAAGATGAGTTGCCTACTAGAGAAATTCAACATCAATATGATCCCTTGATGATTGTGGTTATCATAAATGACACTGCTATAAGACGAACACTAGTAGATAATGGCTCTGGCCTTAATGTGTGTAGCATTAATCTATTGCATAAGATGAATGTGGATACATCCCTTATTGAGCCTGACTCTCATCCCATTCGAGGCTTTGATAATGTGGCTAAGTCTTCATTAGGTATTATCACCTTACCCATCACAGTGGGACCTGTTACTTTGCCTACTCCTATCCATGTTATGTTAGGAAATCTAACATACAACTTGTTATTAGGGAGACCTTGGATTCACAATATGCAAGCTATCCCCTCTACATTGCATAGACAAGTTAAATTCATTTATAACAATAAGACATATACCTTGATAGGTGATACTAATTTTCAAGCTTGTTTGCAAACATCTACTTCCAAAGGGAGTTCTTCTAAATCTTCCTCTTCTAGTGATGACTCTTTACCTATGGACAAATCATTACCCTCTGATAATCAAAATTCTTTGGATGAGCCTAAAGCTCTTGAAGAAGATCCTTCTCGACTTTAGTCTACACATGAAAAGGCTTTTGATCCTAAGAAGGTTCTCGCAGAATACAATTGGGGATCTCTTGATTTCACTCCCACCTTTGTAGGTGAGTATAGGGTTCCTCCTAGAGAGTTTAAAGTTAAAAAGAAGGAAGAAACTAGAGATCAATCAGTCTTACCTAAACCTATGAGCAATAATTTTGTGGCCGCTTCTCAAACTTCTTCTCCTCACACCTCTAATTATGAAGAGTTTGATTCTTTGTCTTATGAAAAACCACCTTCTCTTCCTGAAATGGCTGATCATTATGGTCGTGGTTTTCGCAGTTTTGCTAAGCATGGGTATCATGGAAATGGTTGTGGCGCTCATGAACAAGGGATAAAGGTTCCTCTAGAGAATAATCTTCACAATTATGCCTTTGGACTCGGCTATAATCCCTGCAAATGTACCAAAGCATCTAAAAGACCATCTCTCAATGTGAATGCTATATTTAGTAGTGATGATGATCTCACTTCAACTAAATCATCTTCTACTTCTATCAACTCTCATTCCCCTCATAAGGAAATCTTGGCAATGAACAAATCTCTTTATGAATCCCCTCAGATTTCTAAATCCACTTATGAATCTTTATCTCCTATTCATCATAAAGTCCTTTCCTCTAGGGATAAGGCTCTAATAAATTACACTCATCCCTCTTCTAAGATTTCATGTGACTTTTCTTCTTCAATCTTTATCATTTTATACATGTTCTTGATCTCACTTATAGTTGAGCATTTAACATGTCATATTCAAATACCTCATTTAGTCTATCATGTCTTTAAATAACATTAATGTCTATTATGTTGCTCATCATTATGTGACATTGGTAGCTCATTTACTGGGGGGCTCATTGTCATTCATGATGGTACAATTTCAAGTGCAATCATATTTTTTGAAGCAACATAATAGCCTAATTTTCTTGTTCCTATGGGGACAAGAGTGATTTCATACATCTCTTCTTTTGCTTATGTCCAAATCTCTCCCTAGAAGATTGTGTAAGTCCTTCTCATTGTCCTTATCCTTGGGAGGCAATGATCTTTCCTTATTTTTATCTAAGGATCCACTTTTTCCTATTTTGTGGATGGTGTGGACTTTATTACTTGATGTTATGCCTTGTACGCATTTGTTGTTGTTTGTTCAAGGATTCTCTCTTACAAGAGGTGTAAGTCCTTGACTACAACCTCTTTTGCACTTGGTAAAATACATCCATAATGAATTCACTCTCCCAATTGGGTTAAAAAGAGCGTCATCCTTCATTAAGAATCACTTTCACCTCACAAAAGAAGGAAGTATTGCATTCTTATTCTCTGCTTTGTCTTATTCTAGGAGATGTTATATTTGTCTAAGACAATTCCTCTCGGGGATAGGTGGCTTTTGTACAAATATCTCTTCTCCTCTAAGTATCTCCTTTACAAATACTACAAGATATCCCTTTCCAACTATCTTATCCTTGCTTAAAGAGTGCAAAACTCTCTTGCTTGGATCTATGACATTGTTGCATTTTTGGGGTATCTTCTTTTATGATGAAGGTAGGTATCCTTGTTCTACTTTTCTTATGACATAAACATTACACTTTTTGAGCAATGGGTCATTCTCGGAACCAGAGCACAGACTCTTAGAGCGAGATGTCTCCATTTTTCTTTTATGCAAGGTGATTATTCTCGGAACCAGAGCACAGACTCTTAGAGCGAGATGTCACGCTTTTGTACTATACATATACAGGTTGTAGCATACTCGGGCATAGACTCCTATGAGATGCTTCTAACCTCACTTACACACACATGCACGAGGTTGAGTGGAACTAGCGGCATAAGGCTAGACTTTCTCACTTTCCTCCCTTACATGGATCACCTAGACAGACTCTAGGGGCTAGTTTTCCAAGTCCTTTTTCCCATGGATCACCTAGACAAGATCTAGGGGCGAGAAGTCCATGTTTTCTCTCTCACTATTCTTCTCATGGAGCACCAATGTGTGTATTCATGCTTTTTTCCTTTCTTTTCTTCTCTTTGCATTTTGTTTCCATTTACATCCTTCATCTTGTGTTAGAGAACTCTCAAATCCTCACACTCTTTGTTGTGTTGGAATTGAGATTTAGTCCTCTTTCTTACCAAATGATTCTCCATTAGTTTTTGATCTCATATCAAATCTTCTTCTGAGCATTTGTCATCAATTTTCTTTAACAATTCGAAGTGGTAAACATGATACCCTGTTTCAACTCACTAAAATTAGCAAGCCAAAACAGGGGGGAGCATATAGCTACCCTCGAATTTTCATCACCTTCCTTAGTAAGCATTAGGTGATTTTGTGATCTAACATGTGGTTTTGTAGGGTGCGGTTCCTAACTGTGTACTGCAGATGCCGCTGGGGGTTTCGTTCGACAGACTTATGGATATATCCTTTTTCAAATAATGTTTACTTTTCTGTACTTTAGCTTTCATATGCACGTAGTGTTAATATGACCGCTAAAGTGGGGGCTAAATGTAGCATCGTAAATTGTACGCACTTGCTAGGGTGGTACAATTTCACACCTAGTTTAGCACCCGCCTTGGTGCATTTTGTATTTTGCATCGCATTTCCCCTTTAGCACTTAATTAATTAAATTAATTAGGTCTAAGGTTCTATTTTATCATCTCCCATATCATAAAGTTGGGCCCTTTTCATTAAAGTGTGCCCCTTTCATTTTATTCTTCCAATACATCATTTAATCTAAAACCCTAATTAGGTCCTATTTTGAACTTGGGGGCTTGATTTCAGGGGTCAAAACATCTTGAAATCACCTGTAACTTCGGGATTCTCTCTAAAATCATCATATCTGACGGCCCTGAAAATTTGGTGAAAAGTTGTCGGGACCATGGCGCCCGGAGTGCAACATGGTCCCGGACATTTTTCCTGAAATTTTAGGAGCGCGATCCAATCATAAAATAAAGCTTAACCCCAAGAAATTGGTGGCAGATTCAATCTCTAGGTTGACCAAAAGTTGAAATTAAGACCTAGGGTTTCATACATAAGAGCTCTCTTTCTTCATTTGAAAGGATCCGAATTTTGGCTTTCGAGGACCTTCTATGCAGCGAAAGAGCAGATCTTTGAAGACTTCAATAACATTCAACATCCATCCATCAAGCATTCATCAATTTCATTCATTTAGGACTTGGAAGACATTGAAGAACAATAGGAGATTACCGACTGAAGATTGGCTTGTACTCCTCCCTTGAGGGTTGGGTTTCGGGACTCGGACGACACCGCAAGTTGCAGATCTGGGAGAAGCAGACGGAGACCGAACTTCACACCAAATTTCAGAGCAAAAGACTAGGACAGGGGCGTGGGGCACCCTGGTCCTACCAGGACAGGGGCGCTGGGCGTCCTGGTCCTTGGGATAGGGGCGCTGGGCACCTTGGTCCTCCTGACAGACAACATTTTCAGCATTTTTGACAACTTTTCCAGAGTGCAAAAACAGCAGTTTCCGGAGCACTTTCAGGGGCAGAATCAGGACAGTGGCGCCCGCACCCCCGTCCCGAACATTTTCAGTCAGATTTTAACTCTGGGTATGCATTTTCATTCTTGTCTTGTCCTTGTGTTTGCATCTTTCCATTGTTTAAGTTCAATTCTGCAATCTTGTTATTAGTTCATACTTGCACTTTGGGGTTAGGGATTGAACTTGCATCATTCTATCTTTCAATTACAACAAAGGAATAGAAATCCTAATAGGTAGCCCGTGGCTCTCTCTTCCACAAAAAGAAGTAGCCAATTGTGTGATACCTCTAGGCTCTTTCGTATTCCACAAGTGTGTGGTTGAAAGTGGGATTAGGGCATGCTTGCTTAGTGTCACTTTTTCTCCCACACAACTACACTTAGGGGCATCACCCCTTGCTTATCTCTGAGGTATTCAAAGGTGTCCTTTTGTAGTGGCTTGGTGAAGATATCAACCACCTGTTCTTTTGTTGGTATATACTCTAACCTCTCTTCCTTGTCGTGAACTTATTCTCTGAGATAGTGATATTTGATAGCTTTATGCTTTGTCTCAAAATGCATCACCAGATTCTTGGATATGACTATAGCACTGGTGTTGTCACAGTGAATTGCCATAGGTTTAGTTACCTTTTCTTGGATACCTTCCAATAATTGCTTGATCCATACTATCTATGTGCAATTAATTACAACAGCCACATACTCTGCCTCAGCTATGAATTGAGATATATAATTTTGTTTCTTTCTTGTCTAAGACACAATCCTATCTCCAAGAAAGATTGCACCTCCACTAGTGCTCTTTCTGTCATCAATGTTTCCTACCCAATATGAATCAATGAAGACACTTAAGTTGAAGTCTCCCTTATGTGGATACAAGAGACCATACTCATCAGTCCCCTTTAGGTATCTAAATATTCTGTTGACTGCCACCATATGAGCCTCTTTCGGATTTGCAGAAAATCAGGAAACCAAGCCAACATCTTGTGCTATGTTTGGTCTATTGTGTATTGCATACTACAACTTACTGATCATGGATTGGTATAGTGTCTCATTTACTTCATGAGCCTCATCATTTTTGTAGAGCTTACAACCTATAACCATTGGAGTTCCAATAGGTTTGCAATCTTCCATTCCAAAATTTTCAAAATTTCCCTTATGTACTTAGTTTGGCTAATGAATATGCTATTCTTTAGTAGTGAGACTTGTAGGCCGATGAAATATTTTATCTCACCAATCATGGACATCTCAAATTATTCCTTCATTTTTTTTGCAAAGCTTCTTCTCATCTCATCATCTCCTCCAAAGATGATGTCATCTACAAAGATTTTAGCAATTAGATGTTTTCTTTCTTCTCCAGTCTTCAGATACAAGTTACGGTTATCACTTGTTCTCTTGAACCCTATGCTTAATACATATGAATGTATCCCCTCATAACAAGCTCTTGGTGCTTGTTTTAGTCGATATAGGGCCTTCTAGAAAGTGCATACCATATCTCTTCCATCTTCAAATGCAAACCCTTCTCATTGCTCTATGTATACTTCTTCTAAAATACCATTCAAGAATGTTGATTTGACATTCATTTGGTAAACTTTGAAATTTTTGTAAGCAGCACATGCCTGAAAAATTCTGACCCCTTCTAGCCTAGCCACCGATTCAAAGGTTTCTGCATAGTCCAAACCTTCTTCCCAAGCATAGCCTTTGGAGACTAATCTAGCTTTGTTTCTTAGCACTTCACCGATTTCATCCATTTTGTTTCTAAACACCCATTTGGTACCTATTACATTTTTGTTTTCTGGTCTGGGCACTAGAGTCCAAGTTTCATTTTTCTCAATCTACTCCAATTCCTCCTACATGGCTTTGATCTAGTCATCATCTTTTAGAGCCTCCTTTTCTATTTTGGGCTCAATTATGGAGAGCACACAAGCATTCTATCTTTCTCTTCTTCTAGTTAGTACTCCTGCATCTTTGTCACCAATGATATTTTCAGTAGAGTGATTGTTTCTGACATACTTTTCTAATATTGGTTCATTTATTGGAGCTTCTTCTACCAATTGTCCAAGTTATACATCACAATATTTTTCATTTTCAACTACGAAAGGATTCTCTTTAGTAGGTTCGATAGGTGCAGTGTACTTGAATCCTTAATAATCCTCTGGTTCACTCTTGTTGTCATGTTCATTTTTTTTAGAGAACTCATCTACTCTAACATTTGCACTTTCCACAATCTTACCGGTCCTTTTGTTTAAATATCGATATGCTTCTCTTTGTGGAGTAACCTAAGAAGGTTCCTTCATCACTCTTGGGATCAAATTTTCTAGAGTACTCATCCCTCTTGATATAGAACCTGCTTCCAAATACTTTGAAATAATAGACATTAGGTGAGTATCCACACCATAATTCATAGGGAGTTTTATTTGTCCCTTTCTTTACCTGTATTTGGTTCAAGGTGTACACAATAGTTCTCATTGCTTCTCTCTAGAAGGTGTGTGGAATATCCTTCTGGTTTATCAGAGTCCTCCCACAATCAATAAGAGTTATGTTTCTTCTTTCAACAACCCCATTCTGCTGAGGTGTTCTGGGTTCAGACATCTCTCTCATAATCCCCTATTCTTCATAGTAATTCATAAAATGTTGAGAGGTGAACTCTCCTCCTCTATCCGATCTTAGAAATTTCATATTCTTACTAGTTCCTCTCTCTACTCGAGCCTTGAAGATATTAAACATGTGAAAGGCTTTTGATTTTTCTTTCAAGAATACAACCCACATCATTCTTGAGAAGTCATCCACAAACAACATGAAATATCAGCCTCCAAAGAAACTCTTGGTTCTCATAGGACCACACAGGTATGTATGAACTAAGTCCAACACATTTTCAAATGAAAAGGCTTTACTCCTGAAACTAGACTTGGTCAACTTTCGTAGTTCACACTCTTTACACAACATTTTTCAGGTTTCATTATATTAGGCATACCTCTAATAGACTTTGTCTTACTAACTTTTTCTATTCTATCAAAGTTGACATGATAGAACCTTTTGTGCCACAACTGACTATCTTCTACCTTTTCCATTAAACAACTACCTATGATGGTATCTAGGTGAAACAAATTGCCTCTAGACTATTTACCCATAGCAATCTGACTTCCTGATTTATCATTTATTTTGCATATTGCTTCATTGAATTATAACCGGTAACCCTTATTATTACGTTGTACAACACTTAACAGACTTTATTTTAGCCCTTCTACCCAATAAACATCTTCACAATTTTAATTTATCATTTAGGGCTATAGATCCCTTACCTTTTACTGCAGAAGGATCATCATTTCCAAATCTCATAGTTCCTCCATTGCAATCCTCCATACTGAGGAATTTGTTTTTATCACCAGTCATGTGGTGAGTGCAACCACTATCAATTACCCAATCTCCACACTAGTTTGAACTAGAAATCAGTGTCATATCACCTTCCTTTGTGTTATCTTCCTTAACTACCACAATTGTAATTCCATCTCCATCCGATCCTTCTGATTCTTCATCAGTAACTCCTTTTGCAAGATAGCACTCTTTCTTTCTCTTGTCCTTGTAGCTTCTGAAATTATTCTTCCTATCTCTATCATTGTTAGGACATTTGGATGCAATATGACCTATCTTATTACAAGAGAAGAAATTTAAGGGTGATTTACCTTTATACTTTCCTTTTCCTCTTGGAAATATTCTTGCCAATAGAGCTTCAATCTCATCGTGTTCATGTTCTTCAGATAATAGATTGTCACTTTCATGAGAGTGACCGGTTCTTGTAGTAGAACTACTTCTGATTTCTTTTCTTCTCCTTCTTGGTGCATGCATTATGGAAGCTTTGAAAGTAGAATCAATCTTTGGTACACTATTGTCATAGTTGCTCAGTTCAAAAGAAGTCAACTTACTAGTATCTGAGTCAAGTGATACATTAACTGTTCCCAAGGATCTGAGTTCTTGGATTGGAGAAACCCTTATAGCATATTATGGTAGCAAAGTTCTTAGGATTTTTCTGACCACATCATCCTCTTCAAGCTTTCCTCCAACACTTTTAATGGAGTTTACTACATTCTTTATTATTTTTCTATACTCCTCTATATTTTCTCCTTCCTGCATCCTCATCTCATCATATTTTCCTCTCAAGCTGTCTACTTTAGCCTTTTGAATATGAGGATCTCCTCCATAGACTATCTTCAGCTTATTCCACATTTGAAAAATTGTTTTCAAATCTTGAACCTCAACATACTCATTATCAAAAAGACTACTAGCAATCAGATCCATAACAGTAGTATTGTCTTGCCTTTCCTTGATTTGATCTGGAGTGAGAACCTCTAAAGGTTCATTATACTTTGTGATTACATGATTCTAGTAATGTTCTCCTAGGGTTCTTAGATATAGCTTCATTCTGCCACACCATAAGGTGTAATTCTCTTTAGAGAACTTAGGACCCTCCTTTCGCATCATCTTGGATCTTTCCTTAAGTTGTTAAGCTTCTTCTGAATCTAAGGACTTGTGCTCTTATACCAATTGTTAATCCCAACCAGTGCTGAGAGGGGAGGGGTGAATCAACACTTTACTAGGTTTAGATAATTAAAACTTTTAACTCAAATCTATACTAGCTTAATATTCATCAATGTAGATAATTACTGCAGAATAATATGCATGCATGAAAAGATATATAGTGACACCAAGATTTATCTCTTGGAAACCCAAATGGGAGACAACCACAGTGTGAGTAGGAACTCACAAAATTTCTACTCTTCTGGAGTATGCCCGATGAAGAGCCATCTCTGTTAGGAGATTAAAAAGACACTATTAGGTTCCACGCAATTAAGGGAATTTTTTTAAGGCCTATTAGTGCCTTTACCCTATTAAAGGTAGCTTGGTTAAAGGACTTAAGAACATCAATTAAGATGTCAACTAGTTAAGGGATTTTACAAAGGGACCTGTTAAAGTCCACCCAGTTAAGGGATTTAAGTTGTGATGGTTAGAAAGCAACATAAGGATGATCTGCTGGATTAGCTACTGATAACTTGATCAGACCACAATGATAATCATATTCTATCCACACTAGTTGTTTCTTCTTTGCACAACATCAGTTTTCTGCTTAGACCTTCGGCTCTATACTCTACCAATCCTCTGACACTCGATTCTGCACTCTGTCGGTCATCTATCCCTCAACTCTACACTCTATCGGTTTACCTCATACACTCTCTACTCTACTAAATATTTTAGCACTTCCTCTCACTCTACTCTTCTTTATAAATTCTCAAAATACTTTATACATTCATTGTCAACACCTTCATGTGTTTCCTTAATCAATGCAATCATAGATTTCAGAGGATTTCAAATTCAAATCTTCTCGCTCTTTCTCTGCACACCATGCAACAATTCGGCCAACTACTCAACGAATTATGCCACCGCATCCCCCAAAAATAGTGACTTCTAGGTCGAGTTTAGTCTTATAAATGCGAACTAGAAAATCTACAATTAATCATGGCTTAATTGCATGATGACTGAAGTTGACTTCACCAACCTTTAGTTTGGCATAGACACGAGCTCACCAACTCACCTTTTTCCACCACAACTAAATAACCAATCACAGCTCCGAGATTTATGGTAATCACCTATCTTCCTTCTGCTTAACCATTCTACCGGTATACCATTGTGCTCTTCATTGCCAGTTCATCCCTTGATGTCAGTTTGCAGTCCATCTATCAAGTCCCTTCTTCTGTTTTCCATTAAGGTTCTCGTTTGCATACAACCTCAAGCCTTCTTGCCTAAATCATCTTTTGTGACTTCATTATCATCTTAATGATCAACTCAAAGATCTAACCTCAACATCGATCTTCTTGAGTAACAGACCGATTAGCTTAATATGTCTTCCATTGAGCTAAATGAACCTTGATCACTTGTCTCTTATGTTTCTTCCACGTTTTTTACGAGTCATCACCCTTGCTACTAAGATACACCACTCCACCGGTCAGTGTTAGACATCAATAACGAATCTCATCAAATATACTAGTTCTATGGATTAACTAGTTTTGTCAATGCCAACACACACAAATCTAGAACCATCTGCATCTACATCACCCTCCTCCTCCTCGGTGCCTTTCAAAACCCTACAACCACTTCCTCCTCTTGCACTCTTGAAACCCATTTTATAATAATAGTAATATGCTTAAAGAAGAAGTTAATTTTACCTTTATGTGAGAAGTAAATGTAAACAATGTTGGTTTTAATTGAATAGAAAGCACTAACAACCCAATAGATTAAACATTGAGTCCTTGACATTTAAAGGATGCCTAATTCATACATTCGATGAGATTTTCCCATCCTCCCATAACATATTGACATGTGATCATCCATGAAATCACTAGATAACATCAAATGAATACTTCTAGAGTTAATGTGTAGTTTCTTTAAATTCTTTTTTTTCATCCCCTTCTTTCTCTAGATGATTTCCCTATTATAGCTAACATATGATCATACAATGATATTGCAACATAAAATCAATATTTTGCTTTGATGTAATATATAATAAACCTACCTATATAGAAATGCATCTTCATAAATACACATGTCACTTTTAAGTGGCATGATAATCATAATATAAGATATAACTAGTCTAGCAAAGGCACATTTATGCATATTTAATTTACAAACCAACTAAGAAAAGAAATTAATCACTTCGTAAGAGATTTCATCGACACATAATTTAAAGTACTATATCCATTGTAAGGAGGCAATATTATGTGTGTAATCAAGATAGTTGGACTAATTGATAGGAGCACGAGGCAAATTCCCTTTCAACCATTAGTACTTCTCTTATTATATGATAATTAGCAGATAGGCTATCTCTTGTAGGGGCACCCCACTTCTGAAAACTATCTCATGCCATTAAATTGTTGTTTCTTGGTTGTTTATCAGTTTTCCTTGTCTTTAGTAGCATTTTTTCATATATTTTGTCTGCCTCTTTCAGGCCATAATATCCCTTGTTGCTTCCACACCCTTTGTATTTTTCTATTGGTAGTGCAAAATAATGTGAAAGGTGCATCTGATCTTGTGCAACATGTCACCATCATGATATAGGTACCCTATTTGACGAGTCTTGTTCCAATTTACTTCCAATGTTAGAAAGAAAACGATGGTCTAAACTTTTAGATCTTGAATTCAATGTTACCGATCTTCTAGCTTGTACCATGCCTTTAATGTATATACTTTTAAATTGACATAGCCAACATTGATTTGATAAGTGAAGTCAATGCAGACACAAAACCTTACAAGCCAATAAGAGCTTTATTAGACTCTTTATTATGGTTTTTATTTCATGGATAAGTATCAAATGATTTATTATTTTAAAGATTCGACATATTACTTTAGAAAGTGATTACTAATTGAATTAAAAATTTTATATATATTTTTAAATTATTTAATAGGTTAACTAATCAAGTAATTATTAGATTATATATTTGAGTTTTGAAATATTTTGTGAAATTGATAAAGATAAATATGAGTATTTGTTTTTAAATGAGATAAACGAATATTTTGTTGCATTTTATCTTTCATGAGGTAATGTTGATTCTTAATACTCAACATGAGATAATGAAATTGGGATAGATAAATGAATGGCAATTGTTATATTTTGGTTCAAACATACACCTATAATTTCAAAACTTTCTTATGGTCTTGAGCATGAAGTGAATGCCCTACAATATAAATTTGGATATTTGATGTTTGAGTCAACAAGCAATGCCTAGGTGGATACAAGTCAACTTAGGCCCATGTCTAAATTTAAATTTCAAATTTTAAATATCAAATCATATGTACAATTTTGAAAATATATTATGACATGGATTGACAACGTTGAAGAATTAAGAGGGATGAAATGCATAAATCATGGTTGAAGAAATAAATAAAATATTAATTTTATTTATTTTGGTTTGAAAGAAAATTAAACAAATTATTTCAAATTTCTTTAGTTTTTAAAGAAGTGTTAGTGAATTAAATAATTAAAAAAATATTAATAATGTGAACCAAAAGAAGATTAATTAAATAATAAATTTATTTAATTAATAGTGGGAGGAAAATGATGAAAAAATTAAATAATTTTAATAATTACTTAATTAATATGCATAGAAGTATTGATGAAATCATGATGAAATGGTAAAAGTAAGTGTTTGAAAATCTGAAAATTGACTCTCCAGCTCATTTTATCATGAAGATAAAAATTAATAAAATTTTCATCGTCTTTACACTTTTGTTATAACAAAAGAAATATAGGATCTAAAAGAAAGGTAAGAAAACTAGGTAGAGATAAAAAGAAATATCAATAAGTAAAAGCAATTATGTGAATAACTTTTTGGAATGATAATATTGATTTTTAATTAAAAATATATATTAATTAATTATATATAGAATTAAAATTAAAATTGAATTTTGATTTTAGTTCAAGAGTATAATTTTCAAAATCATTTTTTTCTTTGATTAATATAAATTAATTCTACCATTTCATAATATATATAAATTAATGATGATTAAAACTATTATTTATAATGTTTAAATATTATATTAAATAATTTAAATTTCTATTATAAATTAGATTTGCAAAAATACTAAAACTAATATAATTACAAAAGCTCAACGATATAGCATCTTAGAAATCCAATAAAACATAATAAAGTAGAAGTTTTGTGGATTTTGTAATGATGATTAAAACTGTTATTTATAATTTTTAAATATTATATAAAATAATTTAAATTTCTATTATATATTAGATTTGCAAAATTAGAAAAAGTAATATAATTATAAAAGCTCAAAGAAATTCAACATGATATAAATAAATTATATGACCATAACCATTACATCTCATATAGATCCCAGGGTTAGTTGAATAATAAAAAATTATTATATCTGCCATATAGAATGAATAGGTATATTGATTATATTCAACAAGTACTCCAACAGACTTCCTTTGAATTGTTCGTAAAAATTACCCACCAGTAATATAAAACTAATAATAATAAATATTAGTATATCTGCTATTTAGAATGAATGAGTATATTGATTTTATTATCTGTCATATCATAATTAAATAATAAAATTTTATTATATATGCCATTTAGAATGAATGGGTATATTGATTTTATTCTACAATCAATATACTTTTCGAATTGTCCGTCAAAATTACACAGCAGCAATATAGAACATAATAAAAAAATATTACTATGCTGGAGATTAGCTGGTAAGATTTTAAGATACACAGCTTACAACGTTTGGAATCAAAACAAATAATGTTGATGGCTACATTACTTTTGTCATAGCAATCAAGCTTCAATAAATAAATAAATAAATTGTATGGAATGCAGGAAGGAGATTAGCTTAAGATTTTTAATGGCTATTATTCGGAATCTTCGTATTGATTTCTCTTATGTAAAAACATCGATAATTTCTCGTATCATTGGAATAAACGGAGGAGATAATTTGGGTCTTATCTGGTGTTTGAGCTGTAGAAAACTAACAATAAATCAAACCAAATAATTTTGATGGCTAAGATGCGCTGTCCGATTTAAAGATACACAGGTTATAATGATTGAAATCAGAGCGAATAATTGTGCGGAACAAACGAAGGAAATTACTTTTGTCTGATCTGATGTTGGTCTTGTGAATCTCGTTTTGGATTGCCATCTACACCATATAAGTACCCCAAACGAATTAGTTTAAATCAAACGTCCAAGCAGCAATAGTTTGTTCAAAGAATACATTAAATACCTTTGGAGATCTGTAGTTGGTCATATGGCGAAGGGCATGTATGTGTTTCTCATGCTTTTATTGCTCGCAGCTTCTGGTAATATTTATTTTTCCTCTCTTCTGCAACATTAGCAACTTTTATTTCTTGATAGCAATGCAAATATATCAACAATTCTCAACTAGTTAGTAATTTTTTGCAATATGATCAGTGTCGTCGGAGCCTGCTGAGCACCCAGGGTACTGTAGAACCTTCAGCGGTTCCTTCAGCGGGCCATGCTTTGATTTTAGGGCTGCAGCGTGCAATTCGGCTTGTGTAGATGGAGATCATCAAGAACTTGGAGAATGCTATGATTGGATTTGCTATTGTTATCATAAATGCAAGAATTGAAAACGCAATGAATATCTATTTTTAAGGTTTTTGTGTTGCTTCTCTCATGGGAGAATACAAAGCCTATAAAATAGAGAATGCAATTAGGCTATATTTGAAGTGTGGAGTGGCTTAGATTAAATGAGTGGAGTGGATTAGACTATAATTATAAAATAAAGAGATTTCTCAGTCTTGTCAGTAAAGAATAAATCTCATCTAATAAAGTTAGATGAGATCTGTGTTCTTCAGAATCTAGAAAGGCCTTGGATAGTCGTGGTATGGGATTTTACATGCAACTTCTGGCAACTTCTAGTTAGCCATGGTATGGGATAGTCTAAGAATGCAAGCTTGCTCTCTAGTTGTCTGGGATGTTATACTTAATTTCATATTATGTAATTCTTGGATTCTATGTTGATGATGTTTGTCAATATTAAGACTTATTGTTGAATTGATTTACTTAATGTTTGATTTAATTATAAATATGATTAATTAAGTAAGAATAGTGAAAATTAATTTCATTTTTATTCAATTTACATTAAATTAAATATGATTACATGTTTATGTTAACCTTAACCTATATTTCTTACCATGCAAAAGATTCAATTTTATTTAGACTTCTTTGATTAGATAGATTTGAAATATTATAGAAATTTTGACTTGAATATTGAATTAGGTTCATAATCAAATTCATTAAATTATGAAAATGTAAGTATATATAAATAATATTTTAAAGAAATTTGTAGAGTTAAATATTGGAAATTACATAGTATTTACCAACAACATTTAATTGTACCAAATAATGAGGTCGTCCTAGTTCAGTTTCATGATCAATGAGTTTGTAGTTATATTATATTCATTGAATTGTGTTCTATTATATTTGAGCTTAATTTAATTATTAGTGAATAAATGTTTTAATTATTTTTCCTTTACTTTGGATATAATATATACACACACAACATGTATGTGTTAGTTTTTTAATTCATCCAGATATTTTAGTAATTACTAATACTGAACCTATTATTTGAGCTTAATACTGAAGAACAACCTTAACTAATGTAGATAGAGAGGAAGTGGAGTTCTTAGTCAAGGACCTTAACTTTATTTTGGAAGATTCTCAAACTCTTCTACAGTCAAACAACTTAGGAGAAGTTATACTCAGTTTAAATTGTCCCTTAGAATCCTCCCCTAACTAGCCAAGAGATTAACTTGATGCTGATAGGCAACAAAAATATAAAGAAGATAGATGGAAATAAAGTTGAAGAAGGAATGGATACAAGGAAAGAAATACCTACATATAAAGAAACACGTAAAAGATAAGTGGATAACGATCTCGCAACGGGAAAATATAGGAGCCTTGATAATGAAGGAACACAATGGACCACTTAGGGGGGAGGGGGTGTGAATAATTGGTAATTAAAAAATTTAAATTATCAAAATGATTGAAACTGTAATAACATAAATCAAGAAGCTATGAGAAGAGATATTAAAGTAATCATCACACAAATAAGAGGCAAACACATAACACAAGATGTACAAAGAAAACTCATAGTGGAAAAAACCTCACTGAGAAATATTGTTGGAGACTACTGCTCTAATCCAGCTTCAATGGTAAATAACTTATTAAAATATTTAGGGCACCAGCCCAAGGACCACCAACCCTTGAAGCTTTATGAGCACCAACCCCTAGATTTATGGGCACCAACCCCTGACTTTATGGGCACCGGCCCCTGACTTTATGGGTACCAACCCAAAAGAGCACCAACCCATGCTCTAAACACCCACTCAGAGAATTATTATGATCATGTATTTAAAACAAATTATGCACCTTGTTACAAATGAGCTTTTGTCACACCTTACTATTTTTCTCTTATTCTCTATTCCCTACTTGATTCAATCCTCTTTCTCCACCTCTCAGCTCTCAACTCTCTTGTCTCTCTATCTATCAACATTTCTTCTTTCACTATTGCATCCTATTATCTCTTCTTTTCCTTTCAAGTCACACACTGTTACTAGTCAATAGTTTTCTTCTGCTCCTTACCCCCTTTTCGGTTCTACTCCTACCTACACTCACTAGACTTCAACTTGTCTCTGAATGCATGTCTCTTTTTTTCTTCTCTATTAGTTATACCTTATTTTATAACCTATTATGCCTTCTTTGCTTCACATGAAACTCCTCATCATCAACTTACACACACACAACTTATGGATTACACTTTATCTTCTCATATCCATGCTCAATCTCACACTTGTCCCAATAGATCTACAAACTCAGTTGCAACATCCACTACTATTAAATCTCATTAACCACCTCTTCAATTTGTCAGCTTTGTATGAACAAGATTTTTCTCCAAGGCTGGATTCAAAATTTGATCTTCTCAAGCTCCCAAGAGATCATATTTGTCTAATGGTCCCATTCTCAATACGTGACACCAATAGATAGTCATCATTGATAAATGCATTTTCCCTATCTTCTCACTATTCTCTATATTTAGATTATATCTTTGTGTACCGATTACTAAGTTTAGTAATATTTTCCTAACGAAATAAGTTAGGTAGATTTCCTCGAGCCTCAAAAACCTCAACAACACCCTTTGCAACTTGACCCCCATTAAATGCTACTTCATTCTTCCCATTCTTCTTTCTACACTGACTACTAACTCTAGTGATCTTTATCTGTCTGATGAGATCTAATATTCTTCCTTGAGCCACACAAATAATCTGCAACTTGGTCGCTATTAATGCATTCTCCACCCTCTGTCGACCTACCCTGAAAGGATCACCAACTACCTCCATCATCACCAACTTCTGCATATCTGATTCATTCTTTGTTCACTAAGGAGCCACATGTCTTCATATTCTTCATCTAGAACACTTGGTCAAGTTTGGTCAGCTTTCATATAAAACTCTATGAGTATTGGCATGCACAGGTGGTGTCAAAATCTTCTTATTGGTCAAACTTGGCCATCCACCATGTCAAACATCTTTCCTATTGGCATGCAAATTTGTCCAAAGGGTCATCACAACAAATCATGCCAACCTCAGACTTTGTCATTGCGGAATAGCGGGATGTGCATCATCACCCATTTGTCTTGCCTCACAAGGGTTCTATCATGGGATAACAGGGGACATGTCTCCCTTCACCTCTTGTTATCTTGCAAGATCATATTCAAGTCCATTTTACTTGTGTGGGCTTGTGGGATGCTTCATCTTTTGCTTCATCTCATTACCCCGCATGACCATTCACAAGCTCATTCAACCAATGCAGGCTGGCAGGATGCTTCAAACATCCTACTTCTTGATGCCGCACAGACTCCTTTTCTTCTATGTTTCCCAGTCATGGGATAGTGGGGAGCACCTCCTACCATTGTTCTTCTTATCCCATAGGATACCTTATCTGCTGTCCACATAGCCGTGAGATAGCGGGGGACCACTGTTAACTATGCTTTTTTCTTCCCCGCAATCTCTTATGTTTTCCTTCTCATCTGCTCCAAGATAGTGGGAAGCTGAATTCCTTCCTTTTTCCTTTTAACCCTATAGGGTCACTTTTCATACATCCATCATATCATGAGATGGCAAGAGTCTGAATTTTTCTACTCTTCTTTGGTGCGAGATACCAAGGGATGCTATACCTAGCCTGCAGCTATCCATCATGGTCATTTGACCTCGATATTTTGTAGCGTGGGATGGTAGGAAGCCTTTAACTTTTCATCTATTTCATATCCTGATGACCAATTTACTTTGGTCATCAACGATACAAGATGGCGGGATACCGCAAATTGCCTACATCTTTGTTATCCCGCATGACCATTGGTCATTCACTTCTCATACCTCAAGATAGTGGAGGGGGGAGGTCTTCAACCTCTTTGATATTCTTATCTCACATGAATAGTACATCTTACTTTTTAACATTGTGGGGTAGTTGTAGATTACTTTCTTTTCGCTCAAGTATTATCCCACATGGTCTCTTTCTTTCATTTGAACACACTACAAGACCCACCGACACACATGATTGAAAGAACTACTGCAATGTGGAATTGACGTCTTACCATGCAGCCAACTCGAGACTCGGTCAAGCATAGAAGACTTCCTTGTCGAGGGTCGAGTGCAACAACTAATGCACCGAAGAGGCCCCACATGTACAACACACCAACATGTAATTCCAGAGCGTTGTTGACATGTGTACATACGCGAACATCTGAATAGATGGAGACCACTTGAATCCAACTTAGCCTTTCTAGTTAAACGCAATACTATGAAGAGTGATAGAGGCCATCGAGTCGAATAACCATTTTGGTTGAACTACCATGAATCAACGTATTTGATTTTGTAGTCCTCATGAATCAAACTATATGGGTCCAATGCACTATGAGGATTATGTAGATCAACTCCAACATTGATTTTCACTCTATAGTTCACGTACTTCTGCAACCCACAATGTTACTATGTAACCAACGTGTTATGCACTTCTCTTGTCTTTGTGTTATGCACAACTGCTACCTATTTTACTACAACCACCATGCATAATCATATAACCAGCACAACTCTACCATTGTGATGCAACACCGTATGAGCCAATCTAATCTTCCTCTAAGACACCATCATCCTGAATCACAGTAGCCATTGCAAATTCGTAACTATTGACATCAATGAACTCTACATGCCTACTACATCTTCATCCATTGGGTGTCTTGTATGTCTCTTTGCATCTCCATCAACTAAGCTCTACATACACACATGTTAACATGAATGACAACCTCAATACCAACAATCTCCCCCTTTGGAATTCATATTGAGACACATACTTATCTCTCCCCCTTTGACAACAATGGAAAGTGACATGACAACCAACTACCAACCGAGAATCTTCTCCCTCTTTTTCTTACATCTTCTTCTGATACATATCAATAAATGGAACTTCCAATTTTTCTCATGATGCATCTGTAATACATTAGAAATTTCCTTTACAACATCTTCCTCCATGTTCCTTCTTCAAAATGGTTTTCTTCTATGGCCTGTAATCTAGATGAACCATTTTTACAATATAAAAGTAGTGCCAATACTACATAAAAAATTCAGAACCCCCCCTGAGAAACACAACTGCCATGCTGGATGATTCTATGTATTTGCATGAATTCAAGAAATAGGTATGTATTTTATGTATCTCTCCCTAAACCACAGATCTTCAAATCCTTACCAATATTGCGAATGAACAAAATACTCACTCAGATATCCACTCTCCCTCCTCTTTATCATCTTCAACAATAACATTTGTCATCTCATCTTCTTGATGTTAACACCTGCTATCAATATGTTGATCCCTATGACTATATCATCTCCCCCTATTATTTTATCATTTGTTGCACATGCAATTCTTTTTGTTTTTCACTCAAGAAATGGTCTCCCCCTAAGACCAATAACCTCTATTTTCTTCCATCTGCATTCTTAGCAGACATACAAATATCTTCTACAAATATATAAACACTTACCATCCTCGCCAAAGTTCTCTCTATCACTTAATGTCCTTATTTCTTTTAAAGAAAAAATTGGAGGTAGACGATGTGATCAATATGTAGCTCCCCTTAAGGTCTTGCACCTCCTCAAGCTTGAGGAAATATCACCTATGCATGGAATGCTTCACGCTGGCCCAATGACTCAACCTTACTGTTTTTCTCATTTCCTATCACTAGTAGAAATATGAAAAATAAATGACAAGGTGACTAAAACTCTTAATTATGACTAAAAATGATTAAATTATAGTCAATTTTGCAACACAACTATAAATGACTAATTTGGTCATTGGTTAAGAAATACAACTAAATAATTAGTCACACAAATAAAAATGGCTAAATAAATGACTATTACTCCCTTATACTATTAGTCACAAAAATAAAAAATGACTATTACTCCTATTGTCATTTTCTAGTTTTTTATTAATATTTAATCATTTGATTCCATTGAATCCACTTAGGGTCATAAGCTACAATTATAAAATTCAAATACTCGTTAAGGGTGTAAAAACGTTTTAAAAAACATTTTCTCTCACTACTGCATAAAAGAATGGATTAAGAGGTTGTTAAGACGAAACCAATATTTTGTTTTAACACATATTATTATTTTAATTAAAAATTAAAACTATTTTAATTATCATAAATTAAAAATTAAGACAAAAGAATCATAGATTTTTCAATAGACAGCAAGGGTAGAGAAGGAATAGCAGGAAGTGAAATTACGTATCTGCTTGAAAACTGGGTATTAATACACCTCTTTCGGCTAAAGATATTATTAAACAATTTTTGGACCAACCGTATATACTCATAATGAAATTGCATTTATTGATCCATGGGCCTCCACATAGGAAACATATCCACTTGTTCACTGTCACCACTCAATCGTCTATAGTTAAATCTAGGTAATTCTTGGCTCATTTTCAAAAAATATCTTCTCTTGTAGGATTTCATAATAAAAAAATATCTATATTTTTTTTATTATATCAAAGATAGGGTTTCATAATATTTTTGCTCTATTTTTCTTTAAACTTGGCCTATCATAATATTCTCTTGATCTATTTTTTAATACTCTGAATAGAAAAGAAGTAGCTACAAAGAGAATGGTTCTGGTTCGTTCTTGATCTATTTTTGAATACTCTGAATATAAAAGAAGCAGCTGCTTGGAGATTGGTTTTGGTTCGTTCTCATTTAAAAATTATCATTGTGATAGGGTTTCGTAAACTGACCCCGTAAACTCTCTGCATTTTTTATTATTGGCATTGTTGACAACACAACACATTTTGTGCTGAATCTTGAGGTAAGTCTGTTGCCATGCTTTTAGGGAGTTTTATGTTTTGAAATCTATACGTGTCTGGATCATTTTTTGTTGCATCTTTTATTTTTGTGACATCTCCTCTTATGAGGGGAGGGTTTATGGATCAGGACCCCGCAAAATGAAGGGGGAGGGGGAAAAATCTCTCTCGTGCAGAATTTGTGGGTGGGCAATAGACGCCGACGTTACGAAGACACTGCTGATGAAAAAATTGAGAACATCCATATCTAGGGTAGGTCTGGGTGGTTTTCAAGCTAGGCATATCAGAATTAGCAGAACCGTAGTCCAGTTGTAGCTGCATATCTTTTAATATGATAATTAAAGTGTCTTTTTACTTCATATATAACAATTTTAATATGATGCCAATGAAAACTCATCATCCGTTTGTACTTGTCATATGTTTATATTTTGTTTGTTCAATCATTCTTTCTCTCTACATTTTGTTCGTTATTTTCCTACATCATTTTTTCAAAACTATAAATATATATAACATTGAGCATATTTAATGGTGATGATATGGCCTTCTAGAGTTTTGTGTTTGGAATATTCATGGCTCAGATTTAGATTTTTTGAGGCTTGGTTTGGAGAATCTTATGCTTACAAATTATGTTGAGTTACATTAAATTTCTACTAGTCTTTTGCGTTTGTGAACTCTTGTTTGAAAGAGGAGAATTCTTTCTTTGCTACTTCCAAAAAACTCACACTATTGTTTGGATTCGTGAAATTCAACCTTAAAGTTTGGTTTTCACATCCTCTTTCTTTCTTACTTCCAAAGGAGTCTCACCATTTTCTATTGTTGTTTTTTTCATTGAATAACAAGAAACAACGAGGTATTGATTATTCATATATCAAGTGTGTAACATAATTGGGGACAAGGGGGATTTGTGCTTGCAAATTTTGTTGATTTCAAAAGATAAATTGGGAACACACAAATAATACACAAACACAATATTTATCATGGTTCGCCAATTTGGCTACATCCACCAAAAAGAAGGGCAAAACTCATTATTATTATTGCAGCTTGCATACATAGGATTTTGCCCTTATTTATATATAATATCTTTCAAGAGAAGACAAAGGGACAAAGATGGGGAAGATGAAATGAAGAGTCAGACTTCACATCTCAACAATCTCCCACTTGAAGTTTGACTCATGCTACGACTTCACATCTGAAAAACCTCCCACTTAAAGTATATTCCCTGCTTTCCATTCTCAACCAATATCCAAATGCAATCACCAAATCCCATGGTAATAAACAAGTTCAAAATGAATCACCATAGCTAGAATAGAAACCACAACTAATTTCTAATCACATCCAACTAACCATACAACATCAAATACAATCATGCCAACATATCCAGCCCATACAACAATTTGTGTAATCCGATGTTCCAACAAAACACACCAAAAAACCATTGATGTGGAAAAAACTAGAAGACACTTATATAGTAGTCCACATGTTGCATGAGAAATGTTAACTAATAACTCAAATTTAAACTACCAATCAAAACTAAAATAAAAGGTGTGACAATAATCAAATTACCATGGCCTGCAACCAACTTGCTGCAAAAACTCACTTGACATCCTCCAAGTCCTCATGAAAACCGCATATTGTTGTTAAAAAATAATAAAGTATAACAACAATAGATTACCTAAAAAACTATAGGAAGAAACATCCATACAAACCATATCGCATCCTTCTACCAACACCACCAAGTGCTCGGCTATGCCAAGTATGATCTCCTTTACCTCCCCAATTGAAAGCATTAACAACACCCAACCAACATGGAGGCAAGTTCTTGTAATAAAGGAAGATCAAACTCAATATCATTCCAAAACTAGGAACCATCTCCTACAAGAAGATAAATCTAGCAAGTAGACCAAGAGTGGGAACTAAGAATGCTCCTCTAGGATACACCAAGTCAAAATGACTCTCTCCAAGAACAATCTCCTCTAGGTCTACAATGAACTCGCATCCATCACCAGGTGTAGGCTCCTCACTCTTCTTGCCGAAACCTCCAAAGAGAAACCGTCTCAACAAATGTTCTCTAATCCCAAGAGAACTCCAGCCTCATCCAAGCCTCTTAGTTTTCAAAAGCACCTCCATTGTCAATCCTCCAATGTACTCGATACTAAGAGCAATAACAAGACCAATGTCAAAACTCCCACTATACGTCTGCATTACGTGGGAACACAACATGACAATTTGATATTACATCTTCACAAATGAAGACCACATGCTCCAATGAGCATAACCTGCGAAGAGAACCTATATCATATCAACCCTCTAATCTAGAATCAAGAGCCTACCATAGCATCAACATCTCCAATTACATCAAGATTACAACCTCTTGACAACAACAAAAAAAACACTCTCACTATAAAGTGTGATACTGACACTCTTTGTTCTTTTCCTACATACAGTCCATTGTCTCTTTCTTCCCTCACACTGAAAGGTTTTCTTTCTTATACATAATTCACACCTTGGGCCTTCATACGGCCCCTCCTTGATTTAACACCTCATAGCCCCTCTTTAATCTCTCTGCTCTACCTATTCTAGTTCTATCTTTTGTAACCATTTCTTCCCCAAGCCTTATCGGCTCATCACTACTCAAGGTCTCTTCTTCCTGCCCATTTCACTGGCCTCTCAGAGGAGCAGAAGCAACTGGTCTGTGACCTCCTCCATGACAAGAAGTTTAAAGCTCCTCACATATCTTGTGTTGTACTCATAGCCCGTGACCCGTCTCTACATCTTTGCCAATAAGTGGCTTGTGCGAATCTGGTTCAGGCTTAGCGGTGGCGGTGGCAGAGATTGAGTAACAACAGATACAAAACTACCAACTCCGACAACTCCTTTCTTGGTGGTCTCTAACAAGGGCTCTTAAATTTGTTTATTTCTCGATTACGGGGGATTTGATCCTGTGTGGGTAGAAAACCGTTGTTGAATCAAATATTTGGTGGGCACGATCAAGGGGAAGCTCACAAAAGCATGCCAAACTACAACTCCGTGCTCGCCAGTAATATCGAAGGCAAGCAATTAGACAGTGAAAACTACCAAGATATTCAACATAGAAAAAACTTTTAACTTCCTCTCTCTCTTCCCTTTCGTCAGTTGCAGGTTGCACAAGCCGCATGAACACCATGGCCATGAAGCAGATGAGGCGAGGGATGACAGTAAACATCCATAAAAATAATGAAGGATTGCTGGAAAAAAGGGCGCAAGAAATATCGGAGAAATTGGTGGTGCTGAGGCCAATATTAAGACTGTGTTCTTCGAGAAGTTGCGCATGCACGTAACCAGCATGGCTGTGTTCGTCCATGTCATGTTGTTCCCTCCCATGCAAAGAAATAAACATATCTGCCGATAGGGAAAGTGTTGAATCTTGTGACTGACAACCAGCCATTGAGTGTCGTAACCCATGAGTCCTTCAATAGAGCCAATCAGCAAAATCACCCAAGTGGGTAAATAATCAGAAGCAAATCCTGCAACCAAATCGAAAACTTTCCCACATCTTTGGTGACACGGGTTATTAAGCTGCACCTGGTTTAACCCCAAAAATGGCCTTGAGGGCCACAAAATAATTGGCAAAAGTATAGTTATTTCCAGCAATGGCCTGTACCTAGATAGCCGTCACAAACCATAACCACTTACTCATAAGTAGGCCTTCTACTGAGTATTTCCATTCAGAGATTCTGTTGCAGGTGCTCCAACACCTGTGCAAATGACTGCAAACTAGAGAGATATATGTTGAACTGCATAGATGCTCTGCAAGAACCAATCAATTGAATATGAAAACCATAGATTCGATGGGCTTCATAAATATATCAACACATGGAAGTACTTCCTTAGCATGGCTACTATCTGCACAACTCTAAATTCTCTCCCCTTAAAACCTGCTCTCTTGGATCTTGTAACCGCTCAGATAGCAATTGTTGATTTCAAAAGACAAATTGGGAATACACAAATAATATACAAGCACAATATTTAATGTGGTTCACGAATTTGGCTACATCCACCAGAAAGCAGGGCAAAGATCTTTATTATTATTGCAGCTTTAATACATAGGGTTTTTCTCTTATTTATATGTAATAGCCTTCAAAAGAAGACGAAGGGAAAAAGATGGGGAAGATGTAATGAAGAGTCAGACTTTACATCCCAACATATTTGACAGGTTAATGCTCATTTCTCTCCCTAACTTTTCTTATAAAATTATTAAGATTATGACTTGTTAAAGGGAGACAAATTCAATGAAGGAGTAATTGCTTGAGAAGAAATTTGTTCTGCATGCTAAAGAATGGGGCCTTACAAGAATTATTAATCACCCCAAATGTGAGGAATTCTTCTCATTCCAATTTTTATTTTTGATATGGAACAGCTGCCTAACCTCATGTATTTACGACATCCGATTATGAACTTCCCATGTTTTTTTCAAACACCAAATAAAAGTTTTTAACCTTTAGGAAATCCTTCGGGAAAGTCTTTATAGCATTTATAATTTTTCGCATCTTCATATTACATGCCCATTTCCTACGTATATTATTGAAATAGTCCTTCAGCTCAACCTCTGTAGCTAGAGGTTTGACTTTCTTTTTCAATTGAGAAATCTAAGGATCATTTGAAGTATGTGATGGGCCAAAAGTACCGCCAACATTGTTAGTAGGTGCAGCTATGTCTTTCTTTCCTTATTGCCAACACTACTTTTCTATACTTTACTGAAACTATAAGGTAGCCAATGTTCTCTGTTGCATTACTTCTTAGTATTTTAAGAAGCATCTAGTTACTTGCTCTCTCATTACGCATGATAAATGGCTTGCATCAAGGAACCTATTTTTTTCTAATCCTCTTTTTATGTGTGTCTAAGCGAGTATTGGTGATAGTGATGCTACCAGCAGCATTTAATATACTATTTGTCAATTTTACAACATCTATGGTATGCAATGTTTTATCTGTTAGCAATTACAAATAGTTACCTACTTCCGGATTTGAATTTTCCTAATTGACCATAAAATATACACTCCAGAAGGTTTCTTTGAATTAGTAATACTTAATACTGAATGGTTCTTATAGAAACGCACTCCCCTTATTTGAAATTACTTAATGAGGTCAAGTAGCCAGTGGGATTGAATTTTCATTTTCATTTAATAATTAATACATTTTGCTGCCTTGAGATTGAAAGATGGCCAACCCTTCGACTAGCATGACCTGCACATTACTCTTTACATTGAAACAAGATTTGATGAGTAAGTTTGGTTGTTCCTTCTGGTAATCTCATTAAATATAGAGTAATCAACATTTGGTATTACAAGATCATCAAAACAATCACATCTAACTTTGGGCTGTTCTATTCAATCTCACCAAGTGATAAAAATACTGCATATCTATGAATGGGACTCTTCTAAACACCAAACACATTTCAGACTTGTCAACTGCAGTAGCTATTACTGCAAAACAATGAAATATAAAGATTGAGGGAGTAGTTTGTAAAAAATCTAGAATTTAATAATAATCAGCCATTCTATATATTAATGTGCATTTGTATTCAATGGGTACATAATGGAAGTAAAATCAACCTGCAAACTATTTTCTTATTACTATATCTATATCTATATCTATATATATATATGTAATGGTTTAATTATATTTTTAAATTTATTTGCATTTATGTAAATGTTTAATATTTTTAAATTATTTTGAAATTATAAAATAATGATCTGAATGATTAGTTTTATTTCATTGCATGAAAAGAATAAAGGTAAATTTCAATTTCTCTTACTAGTTTTAACAAATAAATTCCATCTCATATTCATATTTGCATGCATAGGTTCTAACAACATATTTGTTGATAACTGATGTTACTAGAGCATGCAGCTCATTAGTGTTTTTAGCCTCCACCACCATACACCAGCATGCAACTAGATTAATTTAGGATTGTATATTATTAGTTAATACTTTTTTATTTCTCATGCAAATAAAGCATGCTATGCATGCAGTTAGACTATTCTTAGATTAGAGATTTCTTTAGAACAATTGGTTTCTTTTTCACCAAATATTGCATGCCATGCATGTTCTATTTTTACAAACTTCTAATTCTTTTGTTAGTGAAGCTGGAAAACTCTATTTATAGGGAATATTTGTATTCTTTTTATTAAGAAGTAATATAGAATGTGTGGGCTATTCCAATATGAGTTGTGTTTTATTTTATCTCTCCAATTTTTATGGTTGTTAGTTATTTTCTTTGTTATTATATTTTCTTGATTAGCTGGCTATAAGAACATGGGTATATTTAGATTCTACAAGTGGTATCAGGTAAAATTGTTTTGGGTTAAAGTTTTATTGTTGGAATTTCACCAAAGTTAATCATGTCAAATTCTTGTTGGCATTGTGTTGTCATTCATGTCAATTGGTATGGGATGTCTACCGATATGCAAGATGTATGTGTAACATTGTCTAGGAGGAGTACAAAGCAGATATATAGAGATATCCTTGATATCTTGATGTGTTGCAAAATACCGGTAAGATAAGACAGAGGTTACCGATACAGTATAACATAGGTAAGAAAAGGATGTCAACTGGTAAGTGATGTGTTGACATAAAAGAGTCAAATCAACCAAGTGAGTGATTAACAACTGGCGAGATAATGACTAGTTTACAAGATGGATGGTCAAGGTGTTTGAGTTGCTATTTATGATGAAGAGGCAAAATGTTATGTGAATCACATCAACACCCGAATAGAAGATTGAATAAGTCATCAACATGCAGTGAGGTTGCAGAATAACAAGACTCTCACAAGATAAAGATGCATTCAACATGAGATGTTCAATGAGTACACTACAGGATGTGGATTACAAGAACTCTCTCTCACTGGTAAGTGGAACTTTTCTCCTATTATGCATAATGTGCATCATAGTCATGTGAGATAAGGCAGATGAGGCAAAGGCAGGTGTCTGAAGGCTCACACTAGATTCACCATTGAATCAAAGTAATCCCTTGAGTGCATGCAATTAGGGATATGCACTGGACTATTTGAGAAGGCATGTTGAGATGCTGGTACTGATGATGGATGATGTGTTTGTCATTTTAAAAAACTAGTTGAGACATTGTCAGAGCTGATCAGGGAAAAGGCAAGGATGAACTGATACAGTCAGAAGAGAATGGGATGACAGAAGATGGAGTTAGTTGAAGGTTGATGAAATGATGTCATCAAGAGGGTTTTACTAGTATGAATGTTTACTAGTAACATGGACAAGGTGCAGATGCAAATGACTCCTCATGTGATGATGTTGTAAATAAGATAGGCTGGCAAGTGTGCTAACTGTTTGAGTTGACCACCGTGTTGGTAAACAGATTTGTCTTTCACACTTTATTTAATTTGAATACCCTTAAGACTAAGGAATGAAAGACAAATTTTACCAGACAGTTGGAAAATCATTATATTTATTAACCTCTGAATTAAGGTACAACTCCCTCTAGCAAATAGTCAATCAAATTCTAGTTACACAGAACCAATATTATACATTTCACCAGAAAGCATAGAAAAGGTTATTGCATTCACAAGTCAACACCAAATGAATGCAAGCATTGATTTATATATAAACCTTTATATGAAGCTGACAGACTTCATATGTACACTAAAACAAAATGAAAAGCTTATAAGGTGAATCCCACTGGTAATTTTCTGTGCACATAGAAAGCTATAATAGATCTTTACTATAAACAGATTCTCATAGAAATCAAATTTCAGACATCAAACACACAGATTCGAAGTCAAAGATAATTGTTACTCGATTTTTATTCATAGATGATTATCAACCTTCCATACACAGAATTTTTTAGCATAATTCAAGAGATAGTTTTTCAAAAACTTAGTGAACCCCAATAAAGTCATTACAAAACATATAAATAGGTTGCTAGACCAATAGTTTGAACCAAAGATAAAATTAACTCGAAAGAGTTAATGAGAAACTACCCTAACTGCATAATTGAAACTAAAAACAAACGACTAGACACTCTAGCAGACAATTGCCAGCAATGCTAGTCATGTCGTCGATTTTGTTTCTGTTGGATTACCCGAGTCATTTGTTTGAATGGACACCATAACCACCTTTGCGACACTCAACTCTAGATGCACCTTCGAGAACTCCTGAATTACTGTAACGTGCGGCAGGCTAATGTGTATTACTCTCTGCTTCCAGAGTTCTTTCTTCCTGTTTACTATTTGTACTTTGTCCCTATGTGAATCCAAGTGAGCCAGACAAACCATGAGCATCGATTCCACTTTGGAAATCCTCGTAAAATCTTCCATAGCCAAGGATTTCTCCACTTTATTTTGTTTAATGTGGCTACTGAATTGATTGATCATCTCTGCAGTATTTTCCAAAGTCTAATTATCTTCCTTAAGCAATTGAACATCCACGCAGTGCAAATTCTTTTGCATAGTTGTTCTCAAGGCTGTTAGTTCACCTCGTATATTGGTGGATTCTCTATGACCTTGTTCAATGATTTGGTTGTGCCACTCTATGCTTTCCTTGCATATAAACATTATGTTCTCATTTGGCCCTGACACTTGTCTTTCAGCAAGAAAGTTCATTAGGCCATAGGGCTAGATATCTCGCATTTTCTTTGAAATCACCACCCATTTAGTCTTTTCTTTTTGCCATGAGATTAAATTGGCATCCAATTCCTTGGTAACCTCATTAGCATCCTTGAAAATCTGAACTAAATCTGATATGTAATTGGTTCCTTGATACACGATTGAGGTGAGCCATTCAGAGAAAATCTCTGTGATCATTTTGTTTCGTTGAACCTCATCAAAGAACTTCTGATTTTGTGGGGATTTTGAACTAAAGGGGACTGAGCTCTGAGACAAGGGAATGGACTGTTCTGCAAGGCATGAATGTATTGGGCCATTTGCATTAAATTCTGCTTCAACTCAACCTTGTCCTTCTCATCCTTCCAGGTGCAGGAGATGATCCATTTAGTCGAAGTCTCCAAATGTTTTACATCAACTGCTCTGGTTCTAACCCCCAAATCAACCTGCTCAATGGTATAATTTGCCTCTAAAGTAGTGGCGACATCCTTATCAGATGTAGGTTTGGCAATGTCTGTAGTCCAATGCTTTGTGTCTTCATCAAAACCAATCATTGTCTCTATTTTTAACCGCTTTGGCTTCATGGATCTTCCCAATAATTTACTTATAGAATCTTCCATCGACACCAAAATAGGAACCATATTTCTTTTCCTAGTAATTGAGTCATTTAACCATTTAGGAGCCAGTGTCAGTTCCTTAGATTGCATAGATCCTAAAGGTAGTCGTGTAGCATTGTCTGCATTGGACCGGATATCAATCACATGTGAATCTTGAGCAGTAGCACCTGAGTCAGTTAAGACCTTATCAGCATCCAAAATAGGGTTTGCCTTATTACACTGTACTTCCTTGGTGTCCAAATCGAAAATGAGATGAGTGGTAGGTGGCTGAAAGTTCTTCTTGTGCCTTGACTTGGTAACCTGACCACAAATAGAAAGTTCAGCTTCAGTGTCAAGTTTCTCTTCTTTAATCTTAGCCTACCTTTTTCCTGCAATAGAAACAGAGATGTTAGTTAAAATAGAAGTTTTTCTTGTGGCCTTCCTCTTTCCATTTTTGTTTCTTGAACTGGTTGCTCTCGCTGGATGAAATCAGCAACTCCTAAGCCAATTTTTTGTTTTGCGAATTACGCTGAAAGTGCATGTCTGAATGATATCTTCCATCTTTTTACTCTAGTAAACTTCTAGGAGAGGTTCATTATGTACTCGTTTCATAAACTCTAAATCTAGTACATCTTCATTATCAATAGTGATACCTGAAGTATCCATTGGTAATTTCATGTCATGAATTTATTTCAAAGTTAACCTGGACCAACTCCTCTTTCTCACTTCAAACTAATCTAGGCAATCTTCCCAATAATCCTCCAACTGGGGTACATGTTGATTAGGCACTATATTCTTCACATATTGGGCGATAAAACCTTTACTATCAAAGTTATCCCTTTTCACAAAGGTTTTCAAATGAAATCTCTTAAACTCTAGCTCAAGATTTAGTGCATCAGAGACAAACCTACAACTGTAATGGCCTAAATCAATGGGAAAAATTCCACTTGTGTCAGTTTCTTCACCATAATCCTTCGTGACATAGGCTAGCTATCTAGAAACTTCAATCAGGATACAGGAGTCTGAAACATACCTAGGTAGCCTAAAGGGTTCACCTTTAAAACCTCCAACCCTTATGTAAGTGAAGTGATTACATTGTGTAAAGAAACTGCCATAGATTTTAACTAGTTCAACTAGTTTTATAGACATTCTCCTATGCAACTTATCCTATAATTCAAAGGTCAACCTCCTAGCAAAAATGTCATTCCGATGAAGATAATCATCAACATGTCCTTTTAAAGTCAAATGGGGGTGATACTCAAAAATTTTAATACCTTGAACCCATTTAGCATGGAATAATCCAGACCATTCCCTCACACAAGCTAGCATATATAATAGGTATATCGCTATATAGAAATTTGACATCCCAAGATAATTGCTCAAACCCTCATGCAATCTTTCTCCACTAAGAGTTCCCTAATCAATGAACCAATTTTTATCTAGAGCTACCTGAATGAAGAAATACATCCAGTCTTCCCAATAGAAGGAGTGTTAATTCCCCTTGACTCTGCTCAACAATATTACCAAATCTCTAATCACAGGAATCAAATGCTCACGGGTTAAGGGTCTTGGCAGCCTTGAACCCCCTTTTTGAAACTTCAAAATCCACTTTCGCGCAATGATAGTTCTGTAATACTTCTTCTTCTCAGAATAAATTCATAAGATTTTCCAATTGTCCAATATTCATAGGGTTCTCGATGTGGGATACCCATGGTAGCCATTACTGTTTGTCTATCAATGGACAACAAAACTTAACCATTATTTTTCCTTATGCATCTGTTGACTTTATCATAGTGGATCATGCATTTTGAAACCAATTCAAGGCAAGGAGTAGCTGTGAGAAATGTAGCTGCTTCTAATAAACCACTCTGCACAATATCTCTCATCATAGGATCAGCGGCTGGGTTCCGTACTCTTTCTAGGAAAATAGCTAAATCTAGTTGCACTAAAGCTGTATCACCTAGCTCTGGTAAGGAACCTACAAGGGAAGAAGAATTTACTAATTTAGGTAGAGTGGGCCTCATGTCTAGCTCGTGATTTTCTCCAATTTAACCCAGACAAAGAAGCAAAGGGAAAAAAAAAAAAAAACCTAAGAAAATATCCAAAGCTTTTCTAAAACAAACAACAACAATTAGGAAATTTGTTTGAACATACCTTCCTCTGTCATCTGCAAACCCCTGTTGCAGTCAATTTCTTAGCGCTCCACAAACTCTTCTTAACACATAACCAAAAAAAATAAAATCTCGACATGATAGCTACCCAATTTAAAAGCCGAGAAAAACTTACTCATGATTACTACGAACTGTCCCCATTAGTCTTCTCTCGTGCAACCTTACATTGAAATGATCACATTCGAGCATGCATTAAATGCTAAGTCACTTCATATCTAACAATGCGGATCCCCACACCAGACTTTCTATAAATGACACATTTCAAATCATTAAAAAAAGAATATTCCTCTTCTTTGTCATCATTTGTCATATCTTAAAATCCATTCCATCACCTCATGCCAAGTCACATGATCTCCAGGAAGCTTAAACATTGAACTTTGAATCTTTGAGAAACAAAACCGACATAAAACATAAACATGACAAATATTGAACTTTGAACCTTGAACCAAAAAGGTTCAAGTTCATGGTTCAAAGAATGTGAAACACCGACAAGGACTAGGAAAGACTTAAAACTGGGCAGGAGGAAAAACTTTTAATACAATGCCCATTGAACTTTGAACCTTGAACCAAAAAGGTTCAACTTCAAGGTTCAAGTTCAACACAGTGAAACTTAAGGAAAATAGCCAAGACTGAATTACATGGGGAATTCTAAGTAAATGACTCGACCAATGGACCAGATGGGGGCGTAACTCAAACAAGGAGACATATAGAATGGAAATTTTTATATGTGCCTCCAACACATCGAAAGGGCTTGAGGGTTTAACCAGTAGGTTTAGTAAACCGGCAAAGAAGAGGAATTGGTAAAGTTACTGGTCGGAGATCCAGACCGACATGACAATCTAAGATGGCAGTTGGTCGATATGGATGCCACATGGAGTCAACATGGTGAATTTGCATGTAGCGATAAGAGGAATGTATACCAACATGGTAGCTACTAAGTTGATCGACTTTAATGACAGATCCCAAAAGTCACGAGACAAGTTGCAGGGGTTGTAGCTCCTTTGGGTTGTAGCCCATATAGTTAGGGGTTGCTTTCTCCTTGGGTTGGTGCCCTAAAGTCAAGGGTTGGTTCTCCTTGGGTTGGTGCCCTAAACTTTGTAACAATTTCAATTGTGAGTCTAGATTGGAGCAGTAAACTCCAGTAGCATTTCTCACCGAGGTTTTTCCCATCTTGTGTTTTCCTCGTATATATATTGGTATTATGTGATGTTCCTTGTGTGATTGATCTTGTGTAGGTCTCCCCACTAACCAACTAGTCTACATTATGTTAGATCTGTTAACCAATATGCTCACATAGGATAGCTAGATAGAAAAGTTTGAGAACCACTGATTCACCCCCCTCTAAGTGGTACATTGTGTCTAACAATTGGTATTAGAGCATAGGTTCCTAGTCAGATGAGCTTTCTCCATCTTGGGTAGATTATGTCTTAAGGACACAATGGTTTGTTTACTATCAACTCCTGGCTCCTTTTCTTGATAGATCATTCTATGCTATTTGGAGTTGCAGAATGGAAGTCTTTTTGTCCTCCCTAGGGTATGATGTCTAGATGGCAATTGTTAATGGTCTCCCTAGAAATGTCGGTCCTCCCTCTAGATCTAAAGATGAAAGAAGATGCATATGTAATGAAGAAATTATGAAGGCCATAGTCTTTGCGCTCACCGGTGATGCTCCTTGATAGGTGGATAGATGCAAATCGATAAAGAGCCTATGGGATATACTAAAGAAGATATATGGAAATAAACCCTACACCACTAAATCATTTTGTGAAAGTGAGAAGAACTTTGCAGTAGATAAGTGTGCAAATGATAGAGGTAGTTCAGATTGTTGCAGCTGCAATGACAATAAGGAGACTCATCTTTGCATGGCCCATGAGACAATCATTGAGAACCAACATCAAAAAGGGATAAAGTAGATAGATCCCACTAATATGATGTGTTTGATAGTGACACTAAAAAAGGAAGAAGGAGATAAGTTAAATAGATCTAGCTGACAAGATCTTTTTGGAAATGATGATGAAGAAGAAGAAGATGCAGAAGTAGATCTTGAGTATAAACTGGTAAGTTCTATAGAAGAGCTTCAAAATGTTAGAAATGATTTTACAAGCTACACAAGATCAGTTCATGAGGGTTGTAGCTAGTTGAGAACCCGCCTTGAAGTATCAAACCAAAAGGTTGGTTTATTGACCACTCAAATAGAAGAGACAAAAGGATTGACTGATGATTTGAAATCAGTCTTGGACTCCAAGGAAAGTGAAATGGATAATCTAAGAAATGAATACATGTTGTTTAAGAATGTTGCAGTTGTTGAGCAGAACCGGTTGATCAGATACCTTTAAGAATCTAAAAGATATATCTTAGAGTCAAAGAATCAACAAAATGATACCAAGGAATGCAAAAACAAAGATCTAAAGGTTGAGATGGAAACAAAGGAGAAAGAGCATCAATAGATGATAGTTAAAATGTATTTCCTCAGGGAAGAACTTAAGAAATGTCAATATGACCTCAAGCTAGGGATAAAGAATGGTGTTGCATGGAGAAACAATGCAGATCTAAATGGAAAAGGAAAGTTGAGGGAAGATAGTGTTACCGGTAGCATGAATAGGAGAAGACCTCCTACCAGTAGAAGACAAAGAAATGTTGTTGCCACCAAATAAAGACAAGCATAGGAGAAGAAGAGATCAGATGGAAGAACTGCAGAGAATGGATGACCCTGGATGGATTCCTGGAGAAGCATAAATGTTGATGCCAAACCGGCAAGAATAGCTCATGTTTGGCAAAATAGATTTGTATTTAATAAGCCCCCTCTCTCTGGTTATTATTTTGAATGTAAAGATTATGGCCATAGGGCAGAGCAGTGTAAAATGAGGTCTAGGAACATACAGAGTGTGCTTCCTAGGTATAACAAATCAGAGGCCTATAGACTTAATGCATATGAGCATAATGCATCTAGGGATAGAAGCATGCATACCCCCTCTACCAACATTACTAATGTTGTATGTTATAACTGCAATAGACCCGGCCATTGAAGTTATGTTTGCAGGAGAAATAACTTGCAACACTATGGCAACAAAAAAAACAATATTGCTTAGTATAAGAGCAATTACAAGGGATATGAGAAACATAGACCTATATGGAATAAGATGACTAGTGTTCTTTCTCAAGAAAGGTATCCAAGGAGACCGACATATGGCTACAATGACATATCAAGAAGAAGAAGAGTGAATCAGTATAATAGAGGGTTCCCAATTCATGAGATGATCATGAATGTTGTGTGCTACTATAGCACTACACTCTATCTTGGTGCTGAATCCGAAAGGATAAGGATCAATTAGCAAGAGAAGAGGAAACCTACTCCTCAAACTGAAAAGGGGAAGAGAACCGAGATCAAGCCGACATGGAGGAAGAAGTAGGAAAATAGGACCATGGATTGGCATTGTGCATTTAATTCATAAGTTCTATCTCCTATGACTTAAAAGGAGATGTAGGACTTAGAGTGAGTTACATATTTACCAGATCATCTACCGCTTAGTTGAAAGTGGATAAGAAGATGAACAAGCTACTACTGGTAAGAGGGAGAAAATGAGATGGCAGTGTGTGTAGTTACCACCTTGACTACACATGTAAGATGATTTATTGCTATAGGAGAAGTAAATGGTAGTAGTGGTAATTCTAATCAGGAGAATAAAGGTAAAGAGGAAAGTATGCCAGTTGAAACAAGAGACCAATATGTGGAGCATGTTACCGACATAGATGTTGATCAGAATTGTAGGTCATGTAAGTCGATGAGTTGAGGGATCATTGCAATTACTCCAATAGCCTAGATGGATAAGGTTATATCTCAAGTGATATTGAAAAGGACTTCAATGAATTATGGTGGTCCGGTAGCTAGTCTTATGTACATACATCTCTATGAGTCAACCGATGGCATATGTGACCTATAGTTGGCATTATGGTCATGATGGTGGATGTTATAGGTACTGAGGTCCATACCATTTTGGAATCTGGCCGATGAGACATGAAGACCAGAGATCTATGGTTCACAAGGAGTTCAAAGCTATACCCTCAGATTGATATCAGATATACTGAACATAGATGCAGATCAAGCAGATTCTCAAAGGAGAGACTTGTATTTTCTATTAAGGTTTGTTTGATACTTGAGCTTTCCATCTCAATTATTTGTGATTGAGATGATGTTGTGCATAATATTCAAAGAGGGAGATACACCCGATATTAAGGTGGCAAATATTCCTATCAATTCTCGATAGATACAAGGAGGAATGATACCCTAATAGTGCCCTTTGTCATTGTTGTCAAAGGGGGAGAAGGATTCAATAGTATACAACATAGTACATGTGCTAAGTGTATACACCTAAAAATGGTCTGAAGATAATTAATTAAATGAGAAATTATTTAATTAATCCCCTTTCCTAATTTAATTTAATTCATTTGCAATTTGATTAAATTCTCTCATTCATCTACTTATTAATAAATCAAAGGATTTATTTAATAGGTTCATTTCAATAATCTCCTATGATTAATTAATTGAAATTAATTAATTCCCCCCATCAAATTTACTTCTTCTAAAATCATTTAATTAATTAAAACAAATCAAATTCATGAGTTGTTGAAATTAATTAGCCTTTTCCTATTATTTGAATTTTTAAATTCAAATTATCTTGACTTCTAACCACCTAACCTAACCTGTCCTAAACCTAACCACTCCTAAACCTTAACCATTCCATCTAAATTTGGGTTTCCCTAACCCCATCCTAGCTTGCACATCCTAACCACCATGTCCCCTTTCCTTGAACACTTTGCCCTCTCATGAGCAAAGCTTTGTGACACTTGTCACTAAGTATTCCCTTTCATCCAACCTCTTCTAGAAGCCTTGTGACACTTATCACAAATTTTTCCCTTTCATCGAACCTCTTCTAAAAGCTTCTGGACACTTATCACCATGGAGATGACATCGTCCCCTTTCATCCAACCCCTTGTCCTACCAACCTCCAATTGTTCCCTTTAATCCAACCTCTTCTCCAATCACCTCCAATTTAACCATTGATATCTTCAGACTTAATCTTGACCATTGATTCCTGCCACCTCACCCCTGTCCTTAGAAATCCTATAAATAGACCCCATTTTGGACTTCAAAGGATCTTGAATCCCATCTCATTATTCATGTTATGCATTGTTACTATAGACATCTAGCTTCTATTTTATCATTTTAGCAATGTTATCATGTTCAATTTTAGCTTAAGTCTTAGCTTATTTCATAGCAATATCATAGAATCATATAGCTTAAATTGTTATCCCATCTAGATCATGCAGCTTCATCATTTAAATCATCCATTTAAGTGTAGTCAATTCACTGGAATTTGCAGAACCAGATCTGAGAGCCAAATTCATACTCGCATTTACTAGGAGGCAATAGATCACTTAGCTATGGTTTATCTTTCTTTGTTTTAAATTTTCTAACCATGCTTGTAATGATTTATTGAGTATTTTGTGTTACAACTACAGGTATAATAGGTACACACTTCACAGATACATGACATTTTGGCGCCCACCATTGGGCCGAAATCATCATTTTTGGCCTCTCAAGCTTCATAGACACTCATTTTTGCTAGGGATAGAATCAAAAATTCGTATGAGCTCCTTTGTAGCCTCGTACGAACTCCTTTATGATCTAGGATGACAATTCATCTTGATTTGTATGAGATTCTAAATTGTCTTATGAGCCCTTTTCTTTATTCGTGAAAGATATAAAGTTTCATTGTACGAGATGGTAAATGATGTCATATGAGTTTATGCCTTTATGTTTTTTAAATAAATGACATTTTTAGGGTTTTCAGTTTTAATCTGATCACTTCTAATGCTAACTCTAACTTGTTTGTGAGATTTTGTCAGCTTAACTCTTTTCTGTAGGATGATTGTTGAAGATACGCTAGTAAAAGACCAAATTCAAAAACCAATCGATGACTACTAAAAGATATATTTTGCAGGTTGCCTACGAATTTGACTAAACTTTGTGTATTCATTAAATTTTTCTAGACACACTTGATTTTGCAAAAGAAATGAACCATCATGTCCTATGTGATTATGATGATAGGCGAGTATGCTCTCACCTTTCTTAGGTGATCAGAAAGCTAGACTCATCTTTTGGTTTCTTTAGTGCATATCTTTAACAAGCTTGCCCTGCCGAGGAGCTAAAAACTCTTAAAGCCATTACAACTAGTGTGAGGGGAATGAACTAAGTGGGAACGACTAACGACAAGTAATCCAACCCATTATAAAATAAATGTGATTTGATGAAAATCAAGTCGATGAAAGTGCTCAGGAATAGCTCTCCTTCATACCTTCGGGTATATCAAAACTTGGTTTTCAAGGATGGAAGACCTCTTAATTGAGTTTATACCTCGACACACTAAATGGATCCCTTACTAGTACTAGTTAAAATAGAAGCTACCCAATTCACCTCTGAAAGGGTGATAATCTTTGTGCAAGAGAGATAGTAACTCTTCCAAGACACTTTCCATATCGTGCCCCCATTAGCATTTGGAGTCGGATAATACGGTGTTCTGAATCCATTGCATGATGCTCAGCGACCATATTCTGATTAGCTATTGGGTGTGTGCCTAAGCTTGCAAGCAAAGGTTTTCATTCTCAGCCAACTTCCTTAGGGCTTAGCTTGATTGAAGTCACTTATCACATCATGTGTTTGTTGTGTATTCATCCCTAAATCAGAAAATTAGACAGTTTAAACCAGAAAACAAAAAGAAAAAACATCAAAATTCACTAATCAAATTCGGTGAAACAAACATTTTTAACTTTGCTTTGTTATTTGTCATACGAGTCAGGTTCTCTGTCATATGAGTCAGGTGATTTGTCGTACAATTCTCTTCTCTTTCAAAGGAAAATTTTGATTTGTCATCTGGTGTTGTATCTTTTGTCATATGGTTCATGAAGTATTGTCATACCAGTCTCTATTTTTATCAATCTAGAGTTGTTACTTTGCATGAATTTTTCATGTCCGTCATTCTCCTTGATCAATTTGCAATATTCATAAACATCTGTTATCTATCATTCAGTGCTTAAAATGTCTTCTTGGTTTGCTTGGTCAAGTTATCATCCGTCAAAATCAGACTCTAGAAGATAAACACCTCAATATTTTCAAGTGCCCACCCTCAACAAGTTCAAAATCTAAACATCTTAAAGTGCATTATCACCCTATTTGATAAACTTATCACTCAAACATAGTTTCTCATCAGGATCTATCATCCTCTATCACAAAACTGAAATGTTTGGTCAACATAATCTTGTCCCACATCATAGGATATATCATTCCTACTGGACTTGGTTCTTATCAAAATCACCATTGCACTCCAAAACCGAAGATCGAAAAACTTGCAAACCTTTAAAAACTTGAATCCTCTTTTAGTGTCTTACCACATTATCATATCTACTTTGACAGTTGATCACTTATCAAAATGAATTTTAAACAATCAAATCCTAGCACAATATCAAACACAATGCCCATTTTAATTAAAGAGCATAGACATAAGACTGCTGAAATATTTGAAATAACTGAAAATCATATCAACATGACATACCAAAGCAAAATACAAGTAACAAGACAACATATCAGAGAAATCAAACAAGTCCAAAATCAAAATCCAACTATGTTAAAACCTCACAAGGATTCAAATACATCTCAAAAGAAAGGTGGCTTTTTTATGCAACTCTTAAAAATGTCCCTAAAGGATTTGGCTAAAGAAGATAAAAATCGTACACCTATGTCTATCAATGGCTCATCCTCCCATAAACAAATTGACTCTCCAAAGGCACCTATTCCTACACCTCTTGAAAGATTGCAAGAATCTTTCATAGCATCATCACCAAAGAATACATCCAAAGCTCAAGTTCACCAAGGGATATCCATGATTGCCATCAAACCTATTTCACAAGATCCTATTCAAAGCTCATCTCCTTCATATAAAAACCATTGATTCCTTGTAGCATCCCCATAATGCTTCCTTGAAAATTTAAGTTCTCATTCATAGAACTCTCATTAAATAGTCCTAATAGATGGGGGACATAGCTTAAACATTTTCTCTATGAATCTTGTCCATGCTCTAGGCTATTTAGAAGATGCAGTTGATTCCCAGAAAAAGATTAAAATGAAAGCACATCGTGAAGAAGAGAATTTCTCTAAAGGAATTATAGTATTACCCCTCAGAGTAGGATCTTTGTGAAAAGACGCAACATGCCAAGTTCTAGACTGGGACCTACCATAAAAACATACTCTTGGGAAGACCATGGATACAAGACATACAAGTTATTACATCAACATGTCATCAATGCTTAAAATTTACATACAATGGATAGGAAATCACAATATCAGCAGAATCAAATCTATTGTAGTGTTGTAATAATCTAAAATCAGCTCAAGGGTCATTGTTCCAAATAATAGAGAGGCAACATCTTCAAGCACACAATCCAAGGAATAATCATTTGCATCAATTCTATCAAACATGAAAAAAAAAATGCAACTAAGAGACCGAGGGACTAAAGTCTATTTGCTATCATGGAAAAACAAACAAGAGCAACTTGAGATCAAAATGGAACAAGAAGATGTAGAAGTTGATGCAATTCACACGTATGCAGAAGAAACATTAGGAACTAACCTACTTGAATCAAAATCACATTCAACTAACTTGGACTTAACCGAGGACGATCAGGAGCTACTTACGCGAGCTCATTCTGACGAGAGTATCATTCTAGACATGGAAATACATATTGAAATCTCTGACATCTCTATCATGGCCCCTAATATCTTTGAAACAATTCAACATTAAGATCCTTTATCCTTAATCTACCCTAAACCTATGGACTGGGAAAATGAAGGACATACTACCATTGATACCTTACCGAATGACCAAGCCATATCCTTATATCTCAATGAAATAAAACCCACAACAAATTCCACCAGGGATTCTGATAACATATCTTCCAGTCAATTGGTTGTTAAATCTCCTAGTCACAAAAGTGAAAATAAGGAAAACAATATCAGGTCTAATACTAAAAACCGTTTCTTTGAACATTAGACTGAGAAAAAGTAAAAATAAAGGACACATCTAATGGTAAAAACCTCCTTGAGGTGTCAAAAGATGGGAGATTTGATACTTTACCTATGTACTATTGAGAAAGGTCATCTATTATGATCGAACCAATAGAAGAAGTTATCATTGGCACAACTGATCTACATCCACCAATCTCTTTATCAAAACTAGGAAGACAAAAATATTTGGAACCCTTCAAAAGGTAGAAAATCAACTTTACCTGTTCATATAAAGACATTCCATGGTTCGATCCATATCTTACAATACATCACTCGAATATCAGTCCAGGAGCAAGCATCAATAATGGAACACAACATGGATCAAGAGCAGGTATTCTATTCATCACACCACAAGGTCATACAATCCCCAAATCATACAAATTAAGCTTTCCATGCACCAACAACACAACAGAATATGAAGCTTTGGTTACATGTATCAAAATGGCTATAGAATGGAACATTACATAGCTTCAAGTCTTTGGAGACTCTCAGCTCGTCATTAATCAAATTAATGACAACTATCAAACAAAGGACAAAAAATTGATGCCTTATAAAAAGATGGTTGATGATATCAAGAAATAATTTGTAGAAATAACTTTTCAGCAGATTCCAAGGAATGACAACAAAGCAGCAGATGCCATGGCTACACTTTCTTCTCTCCTTCAGACACAAGAATGTAAAGCGGAAAAATCGAACCCTAGTCGTTCTCCCCTCCCCAACTCCAAGGAGAGAGAAGGGAGATTCACTAGGGTTGATGGTTTTCACTTAGGGGAGACTTTACATTCAAAAGAGGGGTTGAAACCCACAAGATCCAATCCCACGCAATGCAAGATTGGATTCTATATGAGTTTCAAGGGTTAAGACAGCAAGGCTACCCTCTTTTGTAAAGAATGTAGATAGAGTGATTAAGCTAGGAATACATAGAAAGTGAGAAAGATTCGCTTATAAACTGAGATAGGGATATAGGATGAAGCTGCGGACCTAGAATTAGCAGTAAAATGTTGAGATGGCACTGTCCTGCAAATTTGAGCAAAAGTTGACGGGACGATGGTGCCCGACGTGCACACGGTCCTCCGAAAAATCCGCAAAATGAAGGGGGATCTATTCGTCTCTGCACAAGGATTCCAGATCTTCAATTTCAGCTGCGTACCTGCAACCTACACACAGAAAAGCGAAGACGATTAGGGGGTTAGGGATTAGGGGTTTGCCCTTAGGTCAAACCCCGATTTTGGAATTAACCAAGAAATGAGAAATGCTGTAAATGTAAATGACTATAATGTAAAACAAGTACTAGTACCTTGTTGTAAGGATGTTTGTATCCTTATATGCGAAGGTATAGATGTTGTTGTTTGTTGTATGTTGTATGTTGTAGCATGTGATATCCTCTTCAATGGTTGAATCCTTGTCTTGAATGCAACACTTAGCCTTGAATGGAGACTTAGAATGATCAATTGCTTGAAGGAATGTTTGAATGCTTGAATGCTTTAATGCTTGAATGTTTGAGTATCATTTCCACCTTTTTTGCCTCTATCTAAATGAGAGAGGAAAATGTAGTTTATATACTTGCCAATTAGGGTTGATAGACTGATTTTCCCGACCTTAGGCCGACCAGGAAATGTTATTTTCCAATTTGCAAATAAAAAGACCCGAAGTCCCATAGGAGACCGGGCCCAAAATAGGGCCAGGGACCAGGGCGCTAGGCACCATGGTCCTGGGGGACTAGGGCGCTGGGCGCACTGGTCCCACCTCCTCGGACAACAGGGTGCAAGGGGGGATCAAGCAGGGTGCTGGAAAAATGCAGTTTTTGATGTTGTGGACAGGTTTTGGGGTCTCCATTCAGGTTCAGTGTTGCGCTGCCATTGTGAAGACCCAAATGCAGTCAAAATTGCAAGTGTCGCAATTTTAGGATGCTACATTTAGCCCCCACTTTAGTGGGAGTATAAGCGTACGCTCATACTTCCGGTAAAGTACAAGGAAAGAACATTGAAAAACTTTCACCACGTCAAGGAGGCAAGATACACCAAGCCCCCAGTGGACTAAGGATCTTACAACTTCGATTGACAAAGTAAAAGGGAAGATCACGAGGGAGAACCATGACTATCAGTAGTAAGGTTCCCTCACTATGAGTCATGCAAGAAAGATATCAAAAATTTTCAAGGCAAAGCTAAATTTGTCAAGAAATTTTTAAGTATCTTGAAAAGATACGAACGGGATGTATGCCCCCCTACATTAAAGCGATCGCACACGACTCACTGGGGGTGATTGCTTTAAGGTAGTGATACATATAATAAATGAGAAAGGAGCACGTTATCACAAGGATTTAGCCCCCAAGTGTGAGATAAGCCCAAGGATAATAGACACAAAACACAAAGCACAAGGTGACTTCACTTTCCTCGGGGTCAGTATGCTGTATGATAATTCATGTATATCATATGTATGTATGCATAATTGTTCTTCATTCCCCAATCAAGGAAGGTCACCTAGAAGAAGGGAACACATGTGTCTTTTGAGTCAACATGAGAGAGACCAAAGAGATCTCCATGCTTTGCATCGTCCTCAAGTAGACAACACTAAGGACAATAAATAGAAGAATGAGAATAACATATAGAAGAAGTAACAAAAGAAAGAGAGGAGGAGAGAATCTGCTATGCTAATGAACTAGTCTAGCACGTCATCTACCCCCCGATCTTGCTGATCAATGTTTCGGGAAGGCAGGGAACACGCTAGAGGAGGAACATCCAACATAGTAGATGGAGCTATCACAAGATCCAAACAAGGGCTATGTTCATGTTCCAAGCCATGTTGTTCTTGTCTAGGAGCTAGGATAAGTGCTTTAGAAAATTCATTAGATAAATGGTTATCAATATCAACAAGTTCATATTCACTATCAGAAGCAAGATAAGTAACATTTTCATCATGAATAACATTTTCAACTATATCATCATCAAGATTTATAAAAATAGGATCTTTAACTCGCACAGGATCAAGACCATCATGCATCTTATGTTTAGGAGATTTTGGCTCAATTTCCGGCTGAGGAGAAAATGGAATAATGCTTGTTGAAGGTGTTTTTGGGGATTGCAAAGTTTGAGCTCTAAGATGATGCTTTCGTCGGCGTTCTCATGCAGAACGATTTCGTCTAGTCTTAGTAGGAAGTTGAGAAGATTGAGGAGGAGGAATGTTCTCATCCTTATCACTTGGGTGTTTAGGTTGTGGTCTCTTAGGCTAAAAAATAGGAGAAGAGGAAGGTCTCTTCTCTCCATAAGAGGAAGGAGGAGGAACTACTCCATATAAGGGAGGAATATTTGGTTTAGGAAGGAGACCAAGTCCATCATGACGAGGAGGGATAGGTCTACTTTTGGGAAGTTTATTAGATATAGGCATAGTCACATCCATAGGGATGGGTTGGGAATCTTCTTGAGGAAAGACATTAGTTTTATCTTTCAAAGGAAGAACTTCCTTCTCAAGAATGATAGGAATGCCAAGTTTGGGTGTTCTAGGTTCACTTAGAGATAGGATCATATCTTTTTTCCACTTTTGATAAGATTTGAAAAGATGATCACTTCGCGGAGGAAGAGATTGTAATTGTTTAGGCCAAAAATAATCAATAGGAACGCTAGAAGTTCTTTCAGCTAGTTTAAAGAGACTATGATTGACAGTAAAAACTTCACCATTATGGGGAAATTTCAAACACTTTTGAATAGGAGAAGCAATAGCTTTCATGGAAGATAGCCAAGGATAGCCTAGCTTCACACGAAATTGTTCGGATGATGGAATAATAGCAAAGTCCACATCAAGGAATTTGTTATGGACCTCAATAGGTAATGTAATAGAACCAATTGCAGGAGAAGAAAATGCATCAAATAGTTTCACAACCACATTTGTTTCGTCATAGATCACTTGATTCAATTGCAAAGTAAAAAGAAATTCTTTAGTAATGACATTAACCATGCAAGAAGGATCAATAAGAACTCCACGGCAAGGTGTATTTTTGACTTTTGCAACTATGTATAAAGGACCATCAGGTGCCCTGATAGTTTCACTAGAATCAAAGGTGATGGAAGGTTCTTTAGGGATTTTCTGCTGCTCCACAAAGTTAATCACATTTGGAGTCATAGACACAAGATCATCAGGTGAGACAGAGGAATCAGTAGAATCAATCGCATTAGAGGTATGAGAAGGTAATGGATCAGTAAAAATCTGAAGATTTTGGTTAGGAGGAGCTACAGATGTATTGCCTTTATCATTCACTCCAGAAACAGAGATAGTATTATTATCAATCAAATCTTGAATTTTACCCTTTAAAGAAAAACATTTTTCAGTATCATGCCTAGGTTGACGATGAAATTGACAAAAAGATTTGTTATCAAAATAGGGTGAATTAATATTTGCAGGATCTATTTGCCTTATAGGAGGAAGAGTAAGCACATTTTGTTCCAATAACTTATTCATAATACTATGCAATGATTCATTCAAAGGAGTAAACTTTCTTTCTTTCTTGAAAAACTTAGAAATAGGAGGCACACCTGATGCTGCATTCACATTGTTGTTGATGATGTTTTCATTGAATTTAATGGACTCTCTATTCGGTTTAAACTTCCCAAATGGTTGTTGACTACTATCACCCTTATCACTCGGAGCCATAGGATGTGATTGTTCCATTTGACTCACAGTCAGTTGATAATTGTGAAGAGTTGCGCACAACTGTTGGAAAGAAGTAAACTCAGAAAACAGGAGTTTTTCTCTAATGTCTTTTTGTAAATTAGAAATAAAGATTCTTTGAATATCATTGTCAGGCACTGGAAAAGAAATTTTAGCATACAAATGCTTATATCTACCAATGAAATCAGTCACTTTTTCTTTAACACCTTGTTTACAATGCATTAAATCAATCAAAGTAACTTTAGGACTTATATTGTTTTGAAATTGTTGAATGAAAGCATTTGCAAGTTGTTCGAAAGAAGTAATAGAATAGGAAGGCAACGAGCAATACCATTATAGGGCTTTGTCTCTTAATGTTCTAGTAAACAGTTTTGCAAGCAACCTTTGGTCATAAGAAAAATCAGTACATATTGTTTGAAAAGTCTTAACATGTGTTAGAGGATCACCCTTACCATTATAAAGCTCCAAATGTGGAATTTCAACATGTTTAGGGGGAATAGCTCGAACAATGTCAAGAGAAAGTGGGCTCGCAACATCAAATGTGGGCACACTAAACTTAGATTGATTCATAGAGGCAATTTGTTGCTGTAAAGAAGAGACAGTTTGTGCAAGATTGTTAATGGTCGCTTCAGTCGAAGAGTTCATATTAGATGTGTTAGATTGTGATGGATGTGTTATGTTATTGAAAGAAGGTAGAGAGTAAGGTGGTGGGACACTATGATAGTTAGTCATAGGAGATGATTGGAAAGGAGGAACACTACAAGGAGGAATGGAACGGTTAAATGAATTGCCCCCTTGCGTCATGTTCATTTGTGGAGATGTAATAAGAACACTTATTGAAGGAATGAATGAAGAAGTCGGATTGAATGAAGGAAGAGGGTTGATTGAAGAAGAGGGATTGCCCCCATGACTAGTGATCATAGGAGGAATGTCTTGTATTGAAGTAGTCATTATGTTTGATGTAAAAGTAGGTATACTAGCAATAGAAGTTGTCAAAGGAATAGAATGATTGTCTTGAGTAGGAGGTTGTGTATAACCTAAGGTTTCAGCACAACTCTTCATAGGCATCACATTTGAATCCACAATGTGTGCAATACCACACAAAATATCAATTCCATTCTTATCACTTTGAAGCATACATTTTAGACCCTCAATTAAAGGAAGAGCTTGACTATCAGGGTACTCTTGAGACATCCATTGTCGAAAATCGTCAAATTGGTTATCCAATTTTGAAAGTTGTTCTACAGAAACCTCATGGAGAGCTTCTTCATCATCAAGAGGATTAGAGGAATTACCCATGTCCTTGTTAAAAAGGCCATTCAAATTAGGTTCCATCTCCTCAGTAATTAAACCTTGGAAGGACTTAATTCTAAGGCTTCGTCTAATGGGAATAGTGTAAGTAGGACTTATTGTTGTAAAACTCATGCACTAAAGAAAGAGAGAAGATTTTGAATTTTAGAGGTAGCAAATTTCAGTAAAATCAGCCAATCTTCTAGATTTAAGCTATTAAATACAATCACGACAATCTCCCGAAATTTCGGAAAAAATGTCAAGGACCGTGGCGCTCGGGGTGCACATGGTCCTCGCAACTTTTTTCAAAATTTGTAGGGATGAAAGTTATGATGATTTTAAAGCTAATCTGAAAAAATTGAGTGATTTTATGATCTGTAGATAGGCCAAATTAAAGTTGCAATCTCAAAATTGAACCCTACCCAGATTGTCGAAAAATGCAAAATTTGAATTTTGAAAAAGAGAGGGAAACTGAAATTTTGAATTTTATGATTTTAGAGGGAATGTTAAGAGCAATGCAAGTTTTGAAAATTAACAATTGACTCAATTTCACGCAAAATTCAATTTTGAAAGCGGAAATCAAAGTTGTTGTAATTAAGCCCTTAATTTCAAAAGTCACAAATTGCAAAAATTTGAATAAAACACTGAAATTTCGAATGAATGCTAACACACTTTTTAGATTTAGGACTGTAAGAAACACAATTTTGATAGGAATTTCAATTTCAACAATTTTTGAATGATTAGAAGCCTTTATCCAAGCAATCGCTAGACCAACTTTGACTGTAATTTTGAAAGTGTTAGAATTGATGAAATCAGCCAAAATTCTGGATTTTAGCAGAAAAATACAGTAAGATCTAGCTCCCGAAATTTCGAAAAAAATGTCGGGGACGATGGCGCTCGGAGTGCACACGGTCCTCGCAACTTTTTTCCAAATTTTCAGGGATGAAAGATATTATGATTTTATTGCGGAATCCAAAGTTACAGCTGATTTGGAGATGTTTTGATCAGTGAAATTGTCGGACAAAGGTTGAATCAAGAGGGTTTCAAAAATTAGGGTTTTGACACTTAACCACTTAATTTTAAAAATTAAAGCACAAATATGAATTGATAATTTGTAATAGAAGGGCAGATCTGAAAGAAGCATTAACAATTAAACATTTCACAAGTTTAATTACTAAAAAGAAAATTTTAGGGTTTTTTATGCAATCAACCTCTAAAATTTGCAAAAGATCAAACATGGAAATATAATTAGGAAAGAAAATTTTTTCAGATCTAACCATGAATAATCAGAATGAGGATGTTCACATCGGGTTCACACAAATGTAAAGCGGAAAAATCGAACCCTAGTCGTTCTCCCCCTCCCCAACTCCAAGGAGAGAGAAGGGAGATTCACTAGGGTTGATGGTTTTCACTTAGGGGAGACTTTACATTCAAAAGAGGGGTTGAAACCCACAAGATCCAATCCCACACAATGCAAGATTGGATTCTATATAAGTTTCAAGGGTTAAGACAACAAGGCTACCCTCTTTTGTAAAGAATGTAGATAGAGTGATTAAGCTAGGAATACATAGAAAGTGAGAAAGATTCACTTATAAACTGAGATAGGGATATAGGATGAAGCTGTGGACCTGGAATTAGCAGTAAAATGTCGAGAGGGCGCTATCCTATAAATTTGAGCAAAAGTTGACAGGACGATGGCGCCCGGCGTGCACACGGTCCTCCGAAAAATCCGCGAAACGAAGGGGGATCTGTTCGTCTCTGCACAAGGATTCCAGATCTTCAATTTTAGCTGCGTACCTGCAACCTACACACAAAAAAGTGAAGAGGATTGGGGGGTTAGGGATTAGGGGTTTTCCCTTAGGTCAAACCCCAGTTTTGGAATTAACCAAGAAATGAGAAATGCTGTAAATGTAAATGACTGTAATGTAAAACAAGTACTAGTACCTTGTTGTAAGGATGTTTGTATCCTTATATGCGAAGGTATAGATGTTGTTGTTTGTTGTATGTTGTATGTTGTAGCATGTGATCTCCTCTTCAATGGTTGAATCCTTGTCTTGAATGCAACACTTAGCCTTAAATGGAGACTTAGAATGATCAATTGCTTGAAGGAATGTTTGAATGTTTGAATGCTTGAATGCTTGAATGTTTGAGTATCGTTTCCACCTTTTTCGCCTCTATCTAAATGAGAGAGAAAAATGTAGTTTATATACTTGCTAATTAGGGTTGATAGACTGATTTTCCTGACCTTAGGCCGACCAGGAAATGTTATTTTCCAATTTTCAAACAAAAAGACCTGAAGTCCCATAGGAGACCGGGCCCAAAATAGGGCCAGGGACCAGGGCGCTGGGCGCCATGGTCCTGGGGGACCAGGGCGCTAGGTGCCCTAGTCCTGAAGGACTAGGGCACTGGGCACCCTGGTCCCACCTCCCGGGACAACAGGGTGCAAGGGGGGATCAAGCAGGGTGCTGGAAAAATGCAGTTTTTGATGTTGTGGACAAGTTTCGGGGTGTCCATTCAGGTTCAGTGTTGCACCGCCATCGTGAAGACCCAAATGCAGTCAAAATTGCAAGTGTCACAATTTTAGGACACTACAAAGAAAATCAACAATGCTATGAGTTCTTGGTGGAAGAGTTGTTTTACCCTGCTCATAATTGCCTTCATTCCCAAACTATTTGTCACCTTGTGGGACATGATTCCTCATGCTATGGGAAAACTTACACATACCTAAAATATAATACCATACCTCCCGACTTATTGAAAAATCAAAAGAGAAACTTTATGCATCAATCCTCCCATTTTACTCTTGTCACGGATACCCTATTTAAATGAGGTTTTGACGGTACTCTTTTAAGATGTCTCGAACAAGAAGAATCTGAAAATTCCTTACATGAAGTCCATAGTGGCATTTTTGGCACTCATTCAAGTGGTCTTACCCTTTCAAAAAAACTCATATGCTTGGGCTATTATTGGCCAACTATGGAATGAGATTCTTTTTAGATAGCTAGAACATGCAAACAGTGTCAGATCCTTGAAAATTTGATTCATGCACCATCACAAGAACTTCATGCTTTGGCAACATCTTGGCCTTTGTGCCGATGGGGTCTTGATCTAGTAGGAAAGATAAATCCTTCTTCATATAATGGTCACAAATTCATCCTTGTAGCTATAGAATATTTAACGAAATGGATTGAGGCAGTACCTCTCACAAATATCACAGGGAAAACAAATTACTGCATTTATCTTGAATTAGATCATCTATCACTATGGATTACCAATGACCATTATCACTGATAATGGGTGACCATTCAAAAATTAGGATGTACAAGAGCTATGTGAGAAGTTCAAAATCCAGCATAGATTCTCCACAATCTACTATCCATAGGGGAATGGACAAGCAAAAGCATCTAATAAAGCTATTCTGAAAATCCTCAAAAAGATAGTGAATCATGTTGGGAGAGATTACCATATTCAACTGGACCCTGCTCTTTGGGCCTACCGTACCAATATCCATAGACCAATAGGTGCCACACCTTTCTCTCTTATATACAGATCAAAAGCCATATTGCCAATTGACGTAGAGATACCCTCTCTACGCGTATCACTAAAAGGACTCATCCCAGATGAAGAATAATGAGTATCTAGACTGTAAGAGTTAGAACTGATCCATGAATGGAGATAAAATGCCTTTGATCATCTAAAGTTATATTAGCAAAGAATGTGTCAAAGCTTCAATCACAAAGTCAAACCACGAGTCTTCAAGTTGGAGAACTAGTACTAAAGAAAAATTCAAGAAATCAGGTAGAGTGAGAAAATAAAGGAAAATTTGAACCGAACTGGTTAGATCTATTTGTGGTCACAATAGTATTTGGGTTGGGAGCATATCAGTTATCAACACAGGACAGGGATCAACTCGAGGAACCTATCAATAGCATGCATTTGAAGAAGTTTTATGTCTAAAAAAGCAAAAAAATAAAAAACAGTGAGAAGGCAAAAAAATCAAAAATAATGAAAAAGAAGAAAAAAATCAAAAACATTGAAAAAGCAGAAAATCCAAAAAAAAAAAAAAACCAAATATAAAAAAAGTGCAATAAAAATAGACAGTTAAAACCTAGCAAACAGGCACTATCTATTCGCTAGCTCTTCCATCTATTAATTCATGTATCTTTCCACTTCCATTCATCCTCCATCAATGCTATCCATATCAATCATAAGCATTTGTACATATGCAGCCATCGCAACAACTCTCTCACCATGGTTTCGATCATTGAGTATATCATAACAACTTTGTTTCTAGGCTCGGGACAAAATCCTGCACTTCGCTGGGGGAAAAAATTCTAGATCTTTCTGAGCTTAATCAAATAGGTAGAACAAACAGTTAGGCATATCAAGCGAAAAATGTGACATCCAACATTGAACACAAGATCAAATTATCAACCATCAAACTATCACAAAATCAGTATAAGCACAATCACACACCTTTTCAATGGATGATATCTTTTGGATAATGATTTTAGCATGATTGTTCAACATTATTATCTTGATTTTTGTTATCATAGTTTCTAAGTAACTCCACGATGTCTTTGACTAGAGGAACAAGGAAGGAACATGATTTTTTTCTTGTCTGTTGTCTGAAAATTAATCATTAATATGTGCAAATTTGTCTCAAGAGTATCGTCGAAGATATTTCCAATTTGCATATTAAAATTATTAATACTACCTGTTTTATTCAAACAACACTAAGGTCATCTTGGTTCAATTATACCTTGATGCTTGTGTTAACTTGCTATATCAAAATCCAGGAAAGAAATTCTGAAGTCATCATGGTTTAATTATACCATCGACATTTGCACTCACTTCCCACATTTCAAAAAGCTCAATGATGACAAAAAGCAATAATCTAGTGACTTGTCCAATCATAGCATTGCATTTCTTTGCATTTGCATTTACATTTAGTTTGCATTTCATTCTTGCATGGCATCCTACAAGCTCATCTTATCCAAGGCTAAATATATCACCAAAATCAATGAAGCATCATCACAAGTGTATACACAATCAGAATGATGACTTATGTCTCTCATGATGTTGTCAACCCAACCCAAATCTTATGTTATCCCCTCAAATAGAAATATCATTAGCATATCTAATTGGTCGTGCAACCTGATATCAACAAACTGTAAATTCTTTATGTAATCAATCTTATCAATTTTGTCAATCGATTACATCTGATCTATCTGATTATGTCTTATACATGATGTATCCTTCCTGAAATAAGACATTTGAATCTAGTCTTATATAGGATGTATCCTTCCTAAAACCAGACATTCTGATCTAGTCTTATACAGGATGTATCCTTCCTAAAACTAGACGCTCTGACCAACTTTGTCTTATACAGGATGTATCCTTCCTGAAACCAAACTAAATCACAATCAATCTTATCATATCAAATCAAGCTTTATCAATTAATCAAAATTGTATCATCGAGATCAAAGAACTCACAAGGGGGTATTATCATACTGCAATCTATCAATCAAGAGTTGGGGTATCCTAACAAACTAATACCATCATAAAAAATGAGATTATTTTTTGAATCAATGCGTCATCACACCTCACTTCAAAGAGGGGCAAAATTTATACACCTAAAAATGGTCTGATGATAATTAATTAAATAAGAAACTATTTAATTAATCCTCCTTCCTAATTTAATTGAATTCATTAGCAATTTGATTAAATTCTCTCATTCATCTACTTATTAATAAATCTAAGGATTTATTTAATAGGTTCATTTCAATAATCTCCTTTCATTAATTAATTCCCCCGATCAAATTCACTTCTTCTAAAATCATTTAATTTATTAAAACAAATCGAATTGATGAGTTGTTGAAATTAATTAGCCTTTTCCTATTATTTGAATTTTTAAATTCAAATTCCCCTAACTTCTAACCACCTAACCTAACCACTCCTAAACCTAACCAATCCTAAACCTAACCCATTCCATCTAACCCCGGGTTTTCCTACCCATCCTAGTTTGCACATCCTAACCACTATGTCCCCTTTCCTTGAACACTTTTCCCTCTCATGACCAAAGCTTTTTGACACTTGTCACTAAGTGTTCCCTTTCATCCAACCTCTTCTAGTAGCTTTGTAACACTTGTCACTAAGTGTTCCCTTTCATCCAACCTCTTCTAGAAGCTTCTTGACGCTTGTCACCATGGAGATGACATTTTCCCCTTTCATCCAACCCCTTCTCCTACCAACCTCCAATTGTTCCCTTTAATCCAACCTCTTCTCCAATCAGCTCCAACTTAACCATTGATATCTTTAGACTTAATCTTGACTGTTGATTCCTGCCCCCTCACCCTTGGCCTTGGAAATTCTATAAATAGACCCCATTTTGGAGTTCAAAGGATCCTAAATCCCATCTCATTATTCATCTTATGTATTGTTACTATAGGTATCTAGCTTCTAGTTTATCATTTTAGCAATGTTATCATGTTCAATTTTAGCTTAAATATTAGCTTATTTCATAGCAATATCTGAGAATCATATAGCTTAAATCATTAACTCATCTAGATGATGCATCTTTATCATTTAAATCCTCCATTTAAGTGTAGTCAAGTCACTAGAATTTGCATAACCAAATCTGAGAGCAAAATTCATACTCGCATTTACTAGGAGGAAATAGATTGCTTAGCTATGGTTTATCTTTATTTGTTTTAAATTTTCTAACCATGCTTGTAATGATTTATTGAGTGTTTTGTGTTGTAACTACAGGAATAATAGATACACAGTTCACATATACACGACACTAAGAATCCATGGATTAGAGAAAGATAGAGAAAGATTATGTAGTAAGCTGGATACTAGATGAGTTGACATCAATGCCAAAGGAGGAGATTATTGGTATTGTATTGTGATTGATGTCAACCGATATGGGATGTCTACTGGTATGTGAGATGTATGTGCAACACTGTCTAGGAGGAGTACAGAGCAGCAAGAGATATCCTTGGTATCTTGATGTGTTGCAGAATACCGATAAGATAAGACAGAGGTTACCGATACAATATAACACCTATAAGAAAAAGATGTCAACTGAAAAGTGATCTATTGACATAAAAGAGTCAAATCAACCAAGTGAGTGGTTAAGAACCAATGAGATGATCCCTAGTTTACAAGCTAGATGGTCAAGATGTTTGAGTTGGTTTTTGTGATGAAGAGGCGGAATATTACCTGAATCACATCAACATCGGAAGAGAAGAATGAATAAGTCATTAGTATGATGTGAGGTTACAAAACAACATGACTCTCATTAAATAAAGATGCACTCATCATGAGATGTCACATGAGTGCACTGCAGGATGTAGATTACAAGAACTCTCTCTCATCGATAAGTGGAACTTATCTCTAGTTATGCACAATATACATCATAGTCATGTGTCTAAAGGCTCACATCAGATCCACTGGTGAATCAAAGGAATGGCTTGAGTGCATGCAATTATGGATATGCATTGGATTGTCTTAGAAGGCATGTTGAGATACTAGTACAGATGATGGGTAATGAGTTTTTCATTTTGACAAACTAGTTGAGACATGGTCAGAGTTGATCAGGGAGAAGGCATGGATGAACTAATACAGTCAGAAGAGAATGGGTTGACTGAAGATGTAGTTAGTTGAAGGTTGATGACATGATGTCATCAAGAGGGTTTTACCGGTATGAATGTTCACCAGTAACATTGACAAGGTGTAGATATAGATGAGTCCTCATGTGATGATGATGTACATAAGACAGGTTGGCAAGTAGTCTAACTATTTAAGTTTACCACCAAAAGGGAAGTTGAGTGTAAGGTGGATGAGAGACCGACTTGATGGTTTAACCAATAGGGTTAGTAAACTGATAGAGAAGAGGAACCGGTAAAGTTTCTAGTCGGTGATCTAAACCGATATGATGATCTGAGCTAGTAGTTGGTCGACATGGATGCCACATGGAGTCAACATGGTGAATCTGCATACAGCGATAGGAAGAATGTACACCGATAGGGTAGCTTCTGAGTTGGTCAACTTTAATGACAGATCCCAAAAGTCACAGGAGAAGTTGCAAGGGTTGTATCTCCTTTGGGTTGTAGCCCATAAAGTAAGGGGTTGGTGCTCCATGGGTTGGTGCCCTAAAGTCAGGAGTTGGTGCTCCTTGGGGTGGTGCCCTAAACTTTGTAACAATTTTCATTGTGAGTCTTGATTGGAGCAGTAGACTCCAACAACATTTCTCACTAAGGTTTTTCCAATCTTGGGTTTTCCTCGTATATATATATGGTGTTATGTGATGTTCCTTATGTGATTTATCTTGTGTAGGTATCCCCACCAACTAGCTAGTCTGAATTATGTTAGATATGTTAACCAAGATGCTCACATAGGAAAACTAGATAGAAAAGTTTGAGAACCATTGGTTCACCCCCCTCTCAATGGTACATTGTGTCTAACAATTCTAACCATATGCCCATTCTAGAATTTGATGGGAATGATCATGATTATTGATGCATTAAGATGATAACCTTTTTTATTGGAAAATATGTGTGGGATATTATTGAATCAGGTTATGAGGAGCTAGATGAATGGAATGCCCTTATAGCCAATGAAAGAACAACAAGAAAGAAAGGAAAAAAAATGCTCAAGCTTTGTTTCACATTCAGGTAGCTCTTGATAAGAGCTTATTTCCAAGAATATCAGGAGCAACAACTACCAAAGATACCAAGAAGACTCTACAAGAAGCTTACTAGGGCAGTGATCAAGTTAAAGTGGTTAAGCTTCAAACATTGAAGCCAAAGTTCAAAAATTTGAAGATGCAAGAAGTTGAAAGTATAAGTGATTGTTATGTCAAAGTCAAAGATGTGGTCAATAAAATGGCTACACTTGGGGAGATTGTAGGCAATGAAGTTTTGATAAAAATGGTGTTGATATCTTTGACACCCAGATAGAATCATGTAGCAATAATCATATAAGACGGAAAGGATTTGACAAAACTATAATTTGATCAATTGGTTGGATCCCTGATGTCTCATGAAGAAATATTAAAAGATTCTTTTGAAGGTGTAGAGAAAGCATTCTCCTCTAAATTACAAATCACAAAAATTGAAGATCCAAGTAGTAGTAGTTCCAAAAACAATCAAGGCCAAGGTAAAGGGCAAAGCCAAAATTCTTCAAGAAGTAGTCTCAAGAGGAAGAGGTGGTTTCAGAGGAAGATGTAGATGCATATTTGATAAGAGAAATGTTCAATGTTACCATTGTAAAAGATATGACCACTTTGAAAGAGAATGAAGATTGAAAGAAGGTAAAAGTGCTAACTATGCTAAAGAAAGTAGTGAGAACCCTCCCGATCACTTATTTTTATCTCATGCCAAAAGTGAAAATACTAGTAAAGATGTTTGGTACCTAGATTCTAGATGCTCTAACCATATCACATGGAATGAGAAGTTGTTCTCAACAAAGGATGGAAATTTCAAATCCAAGATCTAGCTTGGTGATGATAAATCATTGGAGGTTGCTGCCAAAGGAGCTATGGAGGTCCAAACAAAAGAAGGTATAAAGAGTATTCATGATATTTATTATACTCCACAATTGAAGCACAATTTGTTAAGTGTTGGGCAGCTATGTGAGAAAAATAATAAAGTAGTCTTTAAGAATAAGATCTATATGCAAAAACAAGCAGAGTTATACATAGAGACATCATTTGAAGGTTGAAGGAAGGTTTTTGTGAAGGCATATCATAACTACACTGGTACTAAATCCAACATATGAAGATGTTATTTTGAGCAGTACATCATTATTGGATTTAACCATCCAATTGTAGTTAGTGTGACTCCTATTTGTGTTTGAGCAGTGAGCTCTAGGCGCTTGGCCTTTTTGCATGTGCAGACCCCATTTGTATACATATACTATTTTAAGTAGTATCATCTGATTGTGGGTAAGGTTTCCCACTGTGGTTTCTCCCCTTACAGCGTTTCCATGTACAAATATTGGTGTTATGTGTTGTGGATGTTATTGTCTTTCTATTTCATACATTAATCTTTAATGGTACTGCAATTAACTGATAAACTATCTATCAGCACAAAGTTTGGTTTACCGGTATTAAGCATTTGGTTTGGATAAGTTGTTCTGGTTTAAATTTATTTGACAATTGATTCATCCCCCCCCCCCTGTAGTTGTCTCCAGGACCTAACATCTCAGGTATGGGCATTTAAATTTTCATAGTTCAAAGTTTCTAACCTCTCATGCATTAGTTTCTAGTTTGCCCAAGGTTGAGGAACACACGCAAGTTTGTGAAGGTTGTACTAAAGGAAAGAAAGTTTCCAAAGGGAAATGCATGGAGGGCTCATCACCCACTTCATCTTGTTCATTCAAACATATGTGATTCTATGCAGACTAAGATTCTGCATAAGTCATCATATTTCATCACTTTTATTCACAATTACTCATGAAATTGTTGGGTATATTTTTTCAAGGCCAAAGATGAAGCCTTGGATCCATTCAAGAAGTTCAAAACCCTTGTGGAAAATGAGAGAGCATGAAAGATCAAGTGTTTAAGGACTGATTGTGGAGGAGCATTTTTCTCAAAGTCTTTCCAAAATTATTGTGATCTTCATGATATCAAGAGGCAACTCACAACTGGATACACACCTCAACAAAATGGAGTAGTTGAAATGAAGAATCGTGCTGTAGTTGAAATGGCAAGGTGTATGTTACAAACCAAGGGAGTGAGCAATTTTTATTAGGGAGATGCGGTTGCTACAATAGTATACATTCTCAATCATAGCCCCACCATTGCACTAGAAAAGATGACTCCTCATGAAGCTTGGTATGGTAAAAGGGCTAATGTTAATCATTTCAAAGTTTTAGGTTGTTTGTCTTATGTGCATGTACCTAATCAAAATAGATAGAAGTTAGATGCAAAGAGTGAGTCATGTCTTTTTATTGGGTATAGTGAGAAAAGCAAGGCTTATAGTCTATATAATCCCATCACTAATAAGCTTATTGTCTCAAAAGATGTAATTTTTTATGAAGGGGGAGTTTATGGTCATAAAAAAGGCCATGTTGAGAAGCCAAAATCTATTTTGAATGATGATATAATTGCTGATATTGATCATGAGCAGCCAACTAATGTTTCTGTATCTAGTGGTTTAACTCCATCAAGCAGCCCTTCATCAAGTTCTTCAGTACCAAGTTCAAGTCCACCTTCTTCTCCAAGTTATACAAGGAAGGTAAGAAGATTGAGTGATACATACTAGAGGAGTGGAAATCAAGTAAATAAAGAAAACCCAATAGGTGAGATAGTGAATTTGGCTTTATTAGCCAAGGCTGATTTTGAACCATCATCTTTTGAAGATGCATGTACTAATGAGGTTTGGGTGCAAGCCATGGAAGAAGAGATGGATTCCATTCACAGGAGTGACACTTGGGAGTTAATAAAACTTTTGCATGACAAGAAAAAGATTGGCACCAAATGGGTCTGCAAGACCAAGTTTAACAGTGATGGGAGTGTTGAAAGACACAAGGCAAGATTAGTTACTAAAGGCTTCACATAAAAGTATGGAATTGATTATTGTGAGATTTTGCCAAGATCAAGAGCTCAATGAAATGTACAAAATAGAGACATAATATAGGACAAGAATAAACTGTATTCTCATCAATAGAAAATGATCAACAATCAATTACATAGTTACATACAATGTAGATGAGCTTTCTTATTTAGGCAAGGCTAGGGATATGTGAGCACACAAACATGACATGTGGCTCAATAAGAAACAAGGGTATGTAGGAAATAGGTGTGGGTAGGTAGGAGAAATAATATAATAGTCCACATGAGGTGGATCACCCAGTGAATGTGGAGTGTAACAACAAGAGTGGAGTGTAACAACAAGATCAACACCATAAAAGGTGGAATTTATCCTACACACACTATCCCAATATGGCACAAACACCCAAGTGTCTCATACCCAAACTACTATGAAATGCATTATCCTAAGTAAACTTAAGTAAGGTGTAATAATATCCATGATGAATAATTATTTGCACCAACACCCCCCCTTAAGTGCAACTTAGGGGAATGCACTTAAGTCTACAATGCAACTAAGAAATGCAAGATGGGTCCTGGCTATGAGGCCATGTTAGGTACCCATGTACAAATGCAAATGCATGCAAACCAATGTAATGAAATCTCTCACAAAGTGGGGAAAGAGAGAAAAACCTAATGGGAAAAACCCTCCCCCAAAAGAGAGATGAAAACATTCAAGAGAACTCTCATAGAAGTATGTGAAGGACAAAACCCCGTGTGAGGAAAAAGTCCCCCCCATATGAGAGAAGAAGAGAAGCTAGGAAGCCCCCCCTCAATGTGGAATCTGCACCAATGATAGAAGCTTGATGTATGAAGAAACTACTCCACGAACGTCGAACAACATTCCTCCCCTTAGGAAGAAACAAAACCAAAGGTGTATCCATGAAGTCTCCCCAATCATGAAGGGAAGATGTATGAAGAAAACTCATGATGAAAGGAATCTCTAAAAACTGCTCAAGTGTCCCCATGTCGATGCTGAAAGATACCCCCTCCAAAGGTGGTAAACTGTGCCACACTGCTGAAAAAGGCACTCCAAGATCTAGTGGAGATGGATGTCGAACATGTCCCAAAGACTCACATGTCTCCTCAAAACATAAAGAGACCTCCTCCAACTACTGTACATAAGTATCCACAATCATATCAACCTCGAAAGAATGATCATGTAGAGAATGAACAAGAGGGTCAAAGTGTGCCCTCGCAACAATCAAAGAAGGATCACCTTCATCAAAGAGAAGATGAATGTCATCAATGATGTCTCCCAAATATGCAATGTAGGATTCCATAAATAAACCTGCAATATCTGTCAAGTAATCATCCCATGAATCTGAAGCTGGAAGACAATGAATATCCTGCTGCACTAAATCACATGAAGGCAAAACTATCACACTATCTGCATCATCAAGTGCAATAGGTGATGTGATATCAATATGAGGAGATGAAATACAAGACTCAAGAATGGGGTCACATGTGAGAATCCCCATGTTCAAGTGGCCAAAGTTCTCCTCAAAAACTGAACCATCACAAGAAGTGTGATCATCATGTATAGAATCATCAAATGTGAAATCATCATCATCAACAAAATCTGTAAAGGAGTATAACTGAGATGTATGATCAACCACCCCAGTCGCAATGATAGCTCTAGTATCCAAGTCTCTAATGAAAACTGAGTCAGGTGTGAACTCCACATCTCTCTTAGTTGTGCCATGTGTGATTTGATATATGGAAAGGAGATTGTTTGTCAAGTGGGGTACACACAACACATCATTGAAGGATTTATCCCCAATGTCAATATATCCTTTCCCAATGACATCCATGTATGTATGATTGCCCATCAAAATCTATGGCATGGTGCAAGGCTCAAATCTAGAGAACATAGACTGTGAAGATGCCATATGATGAGAAGCCCCTGAATCTAGAAGCCATTTCTCTGAATCATGAGTGATAGTAGCATATAGAGCTTTTCCTTTTCTTGTTCCAAAAGAGTGAGTCTTCCCACTTGTAGAAGCCATGAATGCTTTCCCTTTTCCTTTTGAATGTGAGGAAGTGGAAGTTGATGAATCATCCTTCTTATAGACTTTAGGCAAATCAATGTTATGCTTTTTGATGATATGTGTAAGCTCATCAATCTTCTTAGAATGGCAATGATGCTCCTCATGACCAATCTTTTTACAATAAGAACAAGTAGGTTTCTCCCTCTTTGGTGAATTATCTCTCTTGGAAGAGAATGAATCTACTTGTTGTGGAGAAGATGTTGCTTTTCTTTAGGCTTTGATTGCCATTTCTTCTTGTTTGAGTTGTCCTTTCCTTGATTTCCTTTGTTCCCTTGATTTGCCACTAATGCTTGAGACTTAGAAGCCTTAAGAATGCCCATGCTTATCAACTTAGTTTGTTCCATCATCAACATTTCATTGAAAGCATCAAATGTAGGCATTTTGTAGCTTGAACCCATTGTCATCCTATGGGTTTGGAAACTAGAAACAAATGCTGCATATTCTTGTGGAAGCTTGCCTATCAAGTTGAATATTAATTGAGTATTCTTCTTATCAATGCCGCAATCTTTGAGTTGTGCCCTCAACTCATTTGCCTTAGTGACATAATCTTGTATAGTATCAAAGTTCTTGGGATCTAACATGGTGAGATCACTATCAATTTGATATCCCCTAATCTCATAAACTTGACCATACAAGTCTTGAAACTTTTGCCAAGCATCCTTGATTAGAGTACATTTCTCAATATGAAAAATGAGATCCTTTGATACATACTTTCTTAAGGTACCAATTGCCATGATATTTTTAGTGAGCCAATCCAAGTGACCAACTGGATCAGCCTTAGGATCAGCGGGAGCAACAATAGTTCCATCAATGTAATGAGTGAGTCCTTTTTCCATAAGTTTACTCCATGCATCAATTTTCCAAGTAGCATAGTTATGTGGAGTTAAGAGAGGAAACTTAGAAGAACCCATAGCAGAAAAAAGGAAGGAACACAAGAGCACAAAAGCACAAGAGACACCCCCCCAAATTCACTCAATCAAAGTACCCCCTCAAAGTGATGATTTTGACACTTTATACTTAGTGAGATTACAATTAGCCTCTTTCAAAACAAGGAAAAGTGGACTTATGATGCAAATTTTACAACTTCTCAAATGAGATACAAGAGAATTCAATCAATAGTGCAATGAATCTAACTGAGATCCAAGCAAATATACAAGTACCAAGAAAGCCAAAAATGGCCAGAATCTAAAAGTACAAATTATACTTACAATGGCATCAATATAATAGCATCATGTGAAAGTAGACAAAAAAATACACACTTTGAAAAAACATGGCACCTGAAAAGGAGGTCGTATGACCCCAAACGAAGCCTCTGAAGTTGCAAAAACTGGGATTATTCAGGTACAGTCACCAAAAATTGAATTTTTTGAAAAATAAGTGCATCAAAATCAAAAAATTTCTTCACCACTATGGAGAGCATGAAATTATAGCCCATTTCAAAAAAAATTGCACCCAAAAAGGAGCAAAAATGAGCAAGTTATGGCCATTTGAAGTTGAACTGGAAAATCAAAAATACAAATGAGAGGGGCTTGCCAAATTTTTGAAAAAATGCTGATGTGGTGCTGAAATCAGCGAGTCACTATGTTAAATTTGACGGCTGTATGACCATCATAGAAACTTTGCCTCTCTGCTGGCTAGGCATCTGTACTGTACTGACAGTTGATGTGGCAGATGACTGTGCAGTCCGTACCGTAGGGATTTGCTGACTGAGTGGCACTGCATTGCAGCTGACGTGGCAGATGTACGGATGACGTGTAAGGGTTGTACCCGTGGGCCAGTGGCCGCCTGCCATGTGGCGGGCATGGGTTCACCGGTCTGGGTGGTCGCCGAAGGATTTTCGTCGGCGCTGTGTGGTAGCGGGCGTCGGAGGTCTCTGCCGATAGAGTCGGTGTCCCGACCGGCAGGAGGGGGCTGCTATTGCCAGAGAGGGGAAGTAGTCCGGATGGCGGCGGTGGGCTCCGGAGGGAACACAGCCGGAGTGGGTAGAAGGCAGCGGCGGCAGGACGCGCTGCGAGGCGATGCAGACTGACAGCGGCAAGATGATCTGGACCTGCAGATGGGCGGCGGTCTTGGCAACTGAGCAACGAGGACGGGACGTACATAGCACGTAGAGCAGGTATGCGACATGCAAAACCTACGACACGCAGGTAGGAGGTATGGGGGGGTCTGCAGACCCCCGAAAAACTTTTTGTTTTTTTTTTAATTTTTTTTTTGATGATTTTTTTTTTCGAAATTTTTTCAATTTTTTTTTATTTTTGATTTTTGAAAAATATTTTCAGAAAAATAAATTTTTTTTTTTTCGAAAAATAAATAAAAATTTTGGAAATCCGTACGATTATAGCAAAATTGGAGAAAAAAATTTTCTCCCTAAAATAGGTCGACTTTATAACCAAAATTCATGGAAATGACCTTCTAGACGCAATGGCAGGGTCAGATCTGGTCTAGGACACCTCCAAAAGATGCTACTCCTCAACACTACCTCTTGGCGTCGCAATAATGCCTCTTCAAGATGAATCAATGAAGCCCCAATGGCTCTGATACCATGTGAGATTTTGCCAAGATCAAGAGCTCAATGTAATGTACAAAATAGAGACATAATATAGGACAAGAATAAATTGTATTCTCATCAATAGAAAATGATCAATAATCAATTACATTGTTACATACAATGTAGATGAGCTTGCTTATATAGGCAAGGCTACGGATATGTGAGCACACAAACATGACATGTGGCTCAATAAGAAACAAGGGTAGGTAGGAAATAGGTGTGGGTACGTAGGAGAAATAATATAATAGTCCACATGAGGTGGATCACCCACTGAATGTGGAGTGTAACAACAAGAGTGGAGTGTAACAACAAGATCAACACCATAAAAGGTGGAATTTCTCCTACACACACTATCCCAATGTGGCACAAACACCCAAGTGTCTCATACCCAAATTACTATGAAATGCATTATCCTAAGTAAACTTAAGTAAGGTGTAATAATATCCATGATGAATAATTATTTACACCAACAGTTATGAAGAGACATTTGCACCAGTAGGAAGACAAGAGACCATTAGAATGTACGTGAAAAGTGCCTTCTTGAATGGGTACTTAGAAGAGGAAGTATTGTTGGCATTTTGGTACTAAGTTGTCATTGATGTCAACCAGCATTATAAAGGTCCACATAAGGGTGAGGATAAGGAATGAAGGTCTACCAGTCTGAAGGATAAAGTACAAACTAGTCTGAAGGAGGTTGCTTGTTGATGATGAAGAGGTAGAATGTTAAAAGTTGTCTCACACTACTAGAGGTGAAGATGTGTAACCGGTACAGGATGCCCTACTGAGTAATAGAAGAAGAACATTCTACCTACAAAGGGATATACTAATATGTTTTTTCTAGACTGACTATGTGTTTGTGGGCCATGTCTTGATCTATGTGATGCCATGTGGAATAGAGGTGGCACTAATACATTTGGGGTCAAATTCTGACGGAGGTTTCTGACGGACAAGGAGCATTGTGTGAAAATTTGATTGTTTTTAAAAAAAATTCCCATGTTCTTTGGAATTCCGATGACCTCGAGCATTATATTAAAAAAAAAAACACAACACATTTTCATTGTGTAAAGCAAACCGAAGCCACTGCCCCCCCCGCCGAAGCGATCTCTGCGCTGCAAGCAAGGTAAGGTTTTTGGCAGCATTTAGAAGGACCTTTTCAAGATTTGATTTGATCAGCCATTTAAACTTGCTTTGAAATCCTTAACATGATCGGCCATATTAGGTTCCTTTGCAATTTTTCACTTGGGCAGATTTTGAATGTTTCTTTTGTGCAAGCAATTCGGTGTTTCCTCGTTCTTTTGTGTAAACAAATCTATATTTTGATCTTCTTTGTTTGATGAGTTCACTATTATGAACTTGTTTAAGACAATTGGACCTCCTTGTTTTTTCTTCCTTCACTAATATTGGCATTGATGACAAATGCTTAGCCTCCCTCATCTACTTATCTATTTCTATATCTATATATCTAGATATAACCAGGCAGCTTCTTCTTACTCCTAGTTAACTAGGGGGCACCTAGGAACAACTACACTCACAGTCAGCTTCCAAACCATAGTTAGATACATGGATTTACAGTCGGCTTTCGAACCACAGGCAGAGCAGAGCTTTTTCCCTCGATGTTTGCAATTTCAATTGCATCTGGATTTTGACTTTGTGGTATTCCTCAATTCAATCGATCATTTCCCTTTCATTGGTATCACAAGATCTTGATGCTTTTTCTTATTCATTTGTATAAACAAATCTGCCCCTCATCATTCATTCGCATTACATCAAGTCGGTCTTAGGTTCTCCATTTGTATTACCTCATCCTTATGTGAACAAAACCTTCACTCTGAAATCGATGATTAAAGTTCCATTTGCATAAGGTGATTTGGAAGATCAAGTTTTACTTGTCTTCACTTGTACAAACAAATGAACTTGATCAAATTTTGATCACTCATTTGTTTTGTTCTGATCTTTAATCAAGGATACTTTATTTTTGGATACTTGAACAAATTGTCCAACCTTGCAACCTCAATGATTGGGAAGATAATTCTAACATAAAACAACAAAAAGATGCAAAAAAATAATCCACACAACAGAGCCTCAAGACATAAGGATTATCTTGGGAAAACCCTCAAAGGGAAAAAAAAAATCCTCAAGATTCACCTTCTTATATTAGATAACAAAAACTCATAATATTTGCCACTAGAGCTTCATAAAAGTTTGGTTGTAGCCCAAGGTTACAATAATATCAGGTAAACTCTATGGCGTATCCACAAGGAGGCCTATATCTCAATCCTTCACTTGCTAACTCAGTTGCTTCTCTCATCTCCCACACATCATTGCTCTTTCCTGACTTCCGATTCTACTTTCTTACTTCTAGTTCCTCACTCTCTTTTCTCCGTACTTGGAAAAATCATAAGTCACGCATATATATCATCCACAATTCTTCAAAAAAAAATTGAGTTGACTAAAAGTATAAACCTTCACCAAACATGTAATAGGCCAAGCCCAAAACCCCACATGTTACTCCAAAGGAAAGAACACAATATGTGTTACCCAATGTAAACACATCTAGTCCCAATGGTCACCCACATACTATCCTTGATGAGAACACATTACAAACCTCTCGTTACATCAATGTGGAACAAATAGTTGGTGAGTTTGTACAACTCTATCACATCAAACTTTCTGCTCGATGAGTCTCAACTCCAAAACTTTGAAATATGACATGTGTGTAGACATACTGTCCATCCAAACTAAAAATCATAACTCTCAAGTGCAATAGAATGCGACACTCCCCATTGACTCCCTAATCAAGTTAAATAACACAATTTTCACCCTATCATCACCAAACATCTTTGTGGTAGCTCAAATCTCTAGAAACTCAAAGAACACTCCCTAATACCACCACTACCTACTATCCAAACAACAAGACCAAATAATGAACTGAGATAGAATGTTGTACGCTCTAATAGCCCTCTTTATGACACAATAAGGATTTACAAATCTTCCAAATTCTCCCTGATGCTCCTACATCAAATTCTATAGGTTCATTTTATTTTTAACTAATGAATTGCCTAACCATCAACTCCACAAGTTCACCGATCTGCTCATAGCTCACTGCACTATCTCAATGATCAATGATCTGCACAAGAGCTCACTGCAAGCTACCTCAAGATGAAAATTCAATTGTACAAATTCAATGATTTTCACAATCTCGTTGCATTGAGACTAAGATTAAGCTCAACAAATTCAGGGATGTTCTCATGCTCACTCCATTGCCTCAATAATCAATGATCTATATAGGTTCTCACTGTAAGTTGCCTCAAGATGCAAATTCATTATGATACTACCTCCATGCAATAACCTCAAGAATCTAGCACAAATTCATTTTGAAAACTTAACACAAATGTTTAAAAATGTTAACTTAAACTTTCCTTAAATGATCCATTAGATATTTGTTTCTTCCTAAAAAAACACAAACCTTGCAATTTCATCAATTTCTTGATCCACACTTCATTCACTATGGAATAATTTCTTATCGTTTCTCCCTTTGTGGTAGAATTCCCTATCTATTAAGGTTTTATCTATCCCCTTGAACACATGTGTACTTATGTCCGTACAAAGTCTGGAACCTACATCCAGTATCCTCGATGAATTTGATCCATTAGTCTACCCATAATCTAGCTTGATATAATTTGCATTAGATTTGTCTTTCCACCAACATACCCTTTTAATTATTTTATAGTCCACATATCCCACAAGGGTGTAGATTCAACACATTTGTCTCCTATGTCTCTTTCTTGGAAATATGACTTACAATAAGGACTAGGACATTTTAATTAATTTGGAGTAGAAAGTAAAACATCTGAATTAAGAAAACAAATATTCATATTGGAAATATTATTCAAAGAACAAGTACTTTGTATCTATATTAGAAATATATACCGAGAGGACAATTAATGAAGGTGTTAAATTCAAATAGATTGCAATGATTATGCTTTTTTCCATTTGTCTTATATTTTATTTAATTTCGTAAGTCTTTAATTTCCACTAAAAAAATACTTTAGAGGTTGTAGGTATAGCTTGTGAAAGATACATTTTAACATTTTTTGTTGAATGATTGTATATCTTTTTATCAATCTACTAAAAATGTGTATCACTAGTACTTGGGTGGCAAAAGAGCATGGTATATGTAAGTATGTGTTGTCAGCAAATATTTTTTATTAAGTTGAATGCTTTAGGATACAACTATATTAATTTGAAAAGGGAGTTTTGAAAGGGCCTCACCCTTGTATATAGCATATAAAGAGACAAGCAAAAAGCCAAAAGGTAATAGAAGTGCTCACATAGAGCCAACAACAAAACAAAACAAAAAAAACTGAATATCACTCTATTACTGGCACTAGAAACAAATATAGGAAAAATTCCCAAAATATCTACAAAACTCACAACTTAAAGTGACTTGAAATTCACCAAGGAACTCTATACCTTGCAAGCATCCATATCCTTAGCTTCAATCAAAATATGATTTTCTTCAATTCTAAGATATGAATCCAAGGGGAGAGGGGGACCCTTAAAGCTCTTCTCATTACATTAGTTACGTATTTTCCTTGTTTGAGTCCATAGATCATTTCCCCCAATGAGTTTCACTAGCCTTATTGAGGCATACTCCTCTAGGCAACAACCACTTACTAAGATCATTCACAAATTGAAACCAAGAATGACATATTTAGAATGTGTCTAATCTCATCCTCCTTATTTGGATGAAGATGATTTCCAACCCTAAATGCATGAGAGGCATGGCCAACCATGAAATATTAAATTCAAAAACCAAAGAGACCATATATTTGATCTATTACACCCAAACTCCCAACCTACATGATAATGTAATTGGAGAAGGAAGCACCTTCTCCTCGTCCACATTAATGTAGAACCTTGCAAATAAAAATTATTTTCTATATTTTTCCACATTGCCAACAACAATGAGTTGGCAAACAAAGCTAACACTTCATGTCCAAATCTCTTTGTCTCAATATTAGAAGGATTAGTTTTTAAACATTTCTCACCATGAAGGATTTTATTCACATCAATGGAGGTTTTGTGGCTAAAAGTATATGGAGAACTTGGGAGGTTGTTAAACCGTCACTTGTCTTGACTGGTTTCAATTTTTGAGATATCATTTCCTTTAGGTAGTAGAACATTTGGTGTTTCCTCTTTTACAATATCAAGGTCATCCTTTGGCTCACTTACAATGGGTGAGGGCCATGTAATTTCACAAAAAATATATCCAATGCCAAAAGGATTTATTCTCTAGAAATTTTGAGTCTCATGTCATCAATTGAGACAAAGGCTGAGTTTTCCCTTTCTAATTATGATCATGAGACTTTTGAAATTGTTATAGAGGATATTCTACTTGATATGATTCACAAAACGAGTATTGAATCTTCTAAACCTTGGTGGAAAGATTGGAAGTTGGGGTCCAAACACAAATTTATGTAACTATAAGCCACGTCTTGAATATCATTTTCTTTAAAAGATGGCATTTATAGTCATTTATCTCGATTTGGAAATATAAATTTCTCACCATCTACTTTACTTTTCTAGAGCCTAAATTGGTCCACTTTGCCCAATGTAGTCTTGTCTAAGGCTTACCTGTGGGGTTGCGTTAATTCATCTGAGCATCCAAGACCCTTGTTGGACATGCTATGTGTAGTTGGATTCTACGCAACATATGGATAGATAAATAAAACTATAAGTTTTTCATTTCATTTTTTAATAAAATATTTCACTTTTTTCTCAATTAATAATTTGTTCTAATGTTATTATAGATCTAGCTACACACCAACAAAGTTGCCCTAGAAGTGGCTCACCATCAGATATTTGTCAACCATCAATGTAATGCCTCATGTACCATGGATAGAGTTCCTTCATCTTCTTCCTACTCCTAGGGCTGCTCATTAAGAACACTAGACAAGTAGGAGTCTCTCGACTCATAGAAATCAATCTTCTTGGTTGTAGGTATCTTCATTAGTTGGTCAAATGGATCATGGTCACTGGAGCATTTTGACCTATTTGGTTGCACATGGCCTCTCCTTTTCACCCATGTGGAGCTCCTAGGTGACCTTCTAGTGGTTCTTCTAGCTAGTTTGACTCCAACAAGTATCCTCGATTAGCAAATAGGCTATGTGGCATGTGCCCTATGCATGTCTTCTTTGTGAGGCACGTTGCTATGTGCAATGTGGCCCTAGGTGTGTCTTCTCTATGAGGTGTATTGCCATGATATGTTAGGATTTGTAGTGTGCAGGCCACAAATGCATGCATGAGGGACTATTATTATAGTCATGTTTTTTGGGCATGTAGCCTAGGCATGTCTTCTCCATTAGGTACATGGTCATGCCATGTGGGAGTTTTTGTGTTCATGCCCCAAATGCACACATGAGGGAATATTATTGGAGTCATGATGAATCTTCACTCTATTTAGCCACAATTTCTAGTCGTATAGTTATGTAATGTGCACTTTTAAGGATTGTCAAGTTTCCTTCAATTATTGATGATCTCTCATCTTTGTTGCATTGGCCAACAATTTTATTTTATCTTGCTTGAATTAGTTTAATCACTATTGTGATTTTTCTCTATTGTGTAGTTATTGTGGCTATGTTTGATTTGCTATTGGAATTGAACACATTTATTTGACTTATTATTGTTACTATTTTTTCTTTCTTTCAATATTTATGATCTTTGGTTGTTTAGTGAAACTCTTGCTATTTTTAAATGTTTCCTTCTTTGTTGTGATGTGATTCCTCACCAAGATCGACATAGATAACCTTGGATGAGTGTATATAAGGAATCAAACATTGGGAAAATTTGAGGATAGGGGTAAGTGTTTGTTGTAGGGGTATCTACATTTAATTATAAATATTGCCGTAAATGGTCATAATAATTATGTAATGTTTTTGTTCATTCCACTAGGCAAGTACCAAGTTAAAGATATGAATGTATATATTGAGCCTCTTATCGATGAGTTGCTGGAGTTATAGAATGGTGTGACCATCTATGACATCTCTAGACCAATAGGACAAAGACAATTTCAATTCCATGCAATGCTTGTATGGACAATACATGATGCCCCATGGCTAACACATTTTTGTGGTACGTTATAGTGTTCAAGTTGCGCATGATAATTATAATTATAAAAATTAACAAATTTAATAGAATTATACATTATCTTGTAGGTCTTCAAACAAAGGGAAAATTTGCATGTCCAATTTGTGGTCCAAAGATGAAATCCTGTCATTCAAAAAGTTTAGGAAAGCAGGTGTTTGATGAGTATAGGCACTTCCTTCACAAAAATCATAAGTACCAGAATACTAAAAAACATCTTTTCAATGGGAAAGAAGAGACTACATCAAAGCCATGAAGAATGACTCCTCATTTATGGAAGTTGGAATATAATAGAATTAGTCGTCAAGGTAATGTCATTCCATCTAATGGTTTGTGTTTGGAATTTGAATTTTTCTATCGTGTTTTGTTTATTGATGATGTAATTGATGATACTGAAGGTCGTCAAGGCACAGATGGCCACCTTCCAAAATGACTAAAAAGTTATCCCAGATAATTCAGTAGGTTGCCTTACTATGAGTAGCTACAAATTGTGCATTTGTTTGATACAATGCATATTAGAAAGAATATAACAGAGACATTATGGAAAATATTGGATGGAAGGCGTGACAAAGAAAAAATTGTCAAAATTTGTAGTGAAATTGTGGAATCCAATCATGCAATGAAAAATGTCATTCAATCAAATAGCAATGGAGATCAGATTAATATAAGTACCCTTCCTTGGTTATTAACATTGCAGCAAAGCAATTCTATAAAAGAAGTCATACAAAAAATTTGATTTCCCATAGGATTTGCTGTGAACATAAACAATCTCATATCAAAGAAGAGTGAATTTGGGCCCGGGATGAAAACGCATGATTGGCATACCTTCATTAAGGTAATTTGCATTCTTGTGTATTTACTATATATTTGTATATTGCGCATGTACTTTTCATTGTATTATGTTAGAAAACAATGAAAAGATCATTTTATAATTGTTGCAGTACGTTCTACCTCTATCTATCCCAGACCACTTCGACAATAATATCAAGCAAGTCATATATGATCTTGGAAAATACATGAGGTAAGTAGTGATGTTTGTTCAATTTGTTGTATAGATATTATATTTTCCATTTGTTTTACTTGTTATGCAATATATTTGTATATTATTTTGTAAAGTCTCGTTTATATATTTTTGCATCTTCAATCTCTTTAATTAGGTGGTTGTCATCTAAAGAAATCCACAAGGAAGATATAAAATATTGGAAGAGAAAAATCCCTCATCTAATGTGTGAAATGCAAAAGTGTCTACCTTCAACTTTTTTCAATGCACAAGAACACTACCTCATACACCAAGTTGAGGAGATCGAATTGTGTGGACCTGTACACACTAGGTCAATGTGGACGGTTGAGAGGCACTTGAAATTTTTGAAGGCATTGGCTCGACAAAGAGCACATCCTGAGGGTTCTATGGTGGAGGGATATATGGTATAGCAAACTATGGTGTACATTACTAAATATCTTCATAAGTTTGCAGCAAAAATCCACATAGATTGCATTTGGGATCCCAACCCCATAAATAAATTCAAAGGGGAGCACTTGATGGGGAAAGGTAGATTGAAGAAAGTGAGAGGTAATTATAAGATGTTATTGTAATAAATTAATTCTTCATCTTCTAAATAAATCAATTGTAAGTGGTCTATTCATTATTTATACAATTGGTTGGGAGTGGGATGCGCTACATTTGTATATTGCGAACAATCTTGATTGGATGACGGTGTGGATTGAACGATGTCAACATTCTGGTCGCACATTAACATGAGATGGTGTCACTTCATTGGTTAAAGAAGCTCATCGTAATGGAGATTCCAATGTTACACAAAGGGAAATTGATTTAGCATATGGTTTAAGAGATCAATAGGTATGTATAATTTTATTAATCACCCATATGTTTATCAACTCATGATGCAATAATTTTAATATGTTAGACATATTGCAGGTCAAACACCACAAGGCTATGTGCTGCAATGGTCATAAATTTTGCATCAAACAATTGGATGACATGAAGAAAACTTGTGATTCTAGGATAACTGCAGTCTTTGAGGTGACCAATATTTCATCTAGAAACAACTTACATCCTCAAGTGTCTCAAAATCGATACTATGGCATTTTGGATGATATACTTGAGTGTGACTTTAATTCCTTCAAATTAGTTTTGTTTGTCATCAAATGGTATAGGCTACGACTAAATATAAATGATCCTGATAGAACTATTATCGAACATGATAATGGATTTACAATGGTTAATACAAGGTCATTTGAATGAGTTGGGGATGAGCCCTATGTTCTTCCAAGTCAATGTGAGCAGGTATTTTACTCGGAGGTTCCACATAAACCGGGTTGGTCATTTGTTGTTAGACATGATCCAAGAGGAAGGCCGATAATGTATAATGTGATGGAAGAAGAAGATACCAAAGAAGTAGAAGATGATATAGATGATCACAATCGACAGTTACTCGACGATGTTCCTACCGGAAATCTACACCAAGAAGAAGTTGATGATGATGATGGTGTTGCTGCTGATGATGATGGTGATGGTGATGGTGATGGTGTCGGTGATGGTGATGATGATGATGATGATGAACACAATGACGACGATGAGGATGCTGACGATGATGACGACGATGACGATGACGATGAGGATGATGATGATGATGATGATGATGATGATGATGATGATGATGATGATGATGATGATGATGATGATGATGATGATGATGATGATGATGATGATGATGATGGTCATGATGATGAGTTGGATGAAGAAGAAGATCAATGACATGAATGAAATGTATGAGATGCGATTATTATATTATCTATTTAATATTGATATCTTGATAGAAATTGATTTGACTTATATGGTTACATAAATAATTCATATGTTTTAAATTCTAATGCCATTACTTAATTAATTCATGATGCACCTCTAGCTATGTGATAGATGGTGATTTAAAATACATATGTGATGGATTACATGCTTATGATGATACATGTGACATTTTCTGAACTTTGTGTTTATTTATGGAATGTGGACTACTTATTAGCTATGTGATGGATGGTGATTTATGATACGTATGTGATGGATTACATGTTTATGATGATACATATGTGATTCTTATGATGCTAAATTACATATATGATGATACATATGTGATGCTTATGATGCTTATGATGCTTATGATACTGCAGTATTTATTGTTTATCAAATTACAAATGTAATGCTTATGATGCTCAATTGTTGGTGCAGGAACCTGAACCCCTTTGACGAGGATCCTGTACAGTCTCATGGATCGACAGGTATAAGTCAATACACCTTATAGAAATAATATATTTTTTAAAAATTACAAGAAAAACAAACTTCCTCAGTTTTTCAAACATCAACATTAGCAGCAAATCTAATACAGTTATCAACACTTGAGGCCCCAGTTGGACTTACTCAAATTTTAATCTCAACATCAAATTTATGGCCGACTTCTTCATCAATATTACCCTCATTTGCAAAATATCTCTCTCATTACCAACTAACTCTCTCATTTGATGGTGCACATGTATCACCAAATAGGTATTTGTCAGATGTATCTTGCTCGAGTGAGGGAAATGCAGGAATAGAAGAGGAAAGTGAGACATGTAGTAGATCTCAAATAGGGAGATCAACTAGAGGTCAAAAGATTAGAAGAAAATTCAATAAACGCATGGAATTTTTTCTTGCTCAAGGGGGGTCATGTTCTTATGATGATGAGACCAAAGGCAACATTGAGGTTCCCTTGAGGTACAAACATCTACTAAAACAATGTGTACCCAAGGAACTTCCTCCAATAAACACTAATTTTTGTGTTAATGAGAGGATATATCGCATAGCACCTTTGTCGTTACATGGTTTGGGCCTATTTTCCATGGACAACATAAAGGTCTATTACAATAGAGTTGCTGAATTGATGGAGTTTGTTGGACCTTGTTACAATTATAATGATTAGATGCAGATTGTTCGATATAAAAAACGTATGCGTAGGTATGCACTGTCAGCCAATTATATACAACAAAAAGATAATGATCAAAGTAAACGAGTGGTTGTATACATTGATGGAAGGCCAAAAGCAATAGGGAATATTGCAGGTTTTATAAATAGTACATGACCTGGGTCAACTAATAAGCAACCCAATTGCATATTTGAGGCACATGAGGGAAATTGTGTGTTTGTATGTGCAATAAAATCAATAAGTGCAGGGGAAGAGCTACTAATCGATTACAATTTGAATTGTATAGATACAAACAAAGTTACTATCATGGGGGTGGTACGTACTATTTATATACCATTTAAGCCAACTTCCAATTAATGAATCCAGTAAACCATTGTATTATTAAGTTTTTTTTCTAAGTCTATTGGTTTCATTTCGCTAACATTTTTTATATTTTTTCTTTGTCACAGGGCCACATGGATCCACCACATAGCACAGATAGGGGTGTAGGTCCCGACACTTCTATGGAGCAGGTAAACCTCATTGTAATTGTACAAATTGGATAGAATCAAACTATTACATTATGATCTTTTCTTAAGTGTTTTGAAGTAATTTTGATAGTGTTAATTATATTCTTGTCACAAATAGATGTTCAGGATAAGGGAAAGGAACTTGCAGTACCTCAGCACCTCCATAGGGATGTGGGGCACTCGACAGTGTTATGCGCTGATGACATCGCACTTGCCACAAACCCTATGCAATTTGTACATAAGAATATTAGAAAAATTAGGCAAGAGATTCTTGATTTGGTAACCATAAGTCCTCAGACTGATGAGATAACAAAGAGGGTGCAACTATTGTTGACGACAATGGAAAACTTGCAAGTAAGCAGTAATGAAAGCTTTAATCATACCAAAAGTTCAATAATGGTTTATATTTTTATCTCTTTTATGTCATTAACTAAAATATGTATGTGTTGTTTTTACGTAAATTTATAGGGCCTCATCATCCTGGTGGTGATGATCAGGGTATTGCGAGTAGTTTAGGTGATGACTATGTTCTATATATTAAAACTACTCCTTTGGACTTATGAACTTGCCTTTTTAATGTTTTACATATTTAATGTATTACTCTTCAGGTGCTGACATGGGTCCGAGGTCGAGCCCAATTGTATTGCTGAATGCAATGTTGGCAACATGTAGCATGCAGACATCATCTGTTGCACCGTCTCATCTGTTGCGCCGACAACACGTAGCATGCAGACATCGTCTATTGCACCCTTATCCACTATTTTGATTTCATATCATTACTAGAATAGTTTTCCTTTTATTCATTTCTTGAACTATATCAAAGGTAGCTTCAGTTTCTTTCTAAATCTAACAGGTTTGTTTTTGCTTTAAAGGTGGAATGACCAAGAAAAAAAGTTAAAAGATGAACTCACAAACCATATGGTAGGGTTGTTTGGAAATCACACATTCGACAAGACTAAGCTCCTAGAAAAAGCTAGCACATATCTAAAGTATGTGAGGGACCAATACAGGACACATTTAGAGAAGAACGTAAAGTATGAGCGTCCCCCGATGATTCCAGAGAGGGAGTGGAAGGACCTAATTTTGGATGCAAAGGAGAGAATTGAAAGGAAAAAAGGAAATACACCACCAGACGCCAGAAGAAGGTATGTGATACTATTAAGAATGTGAATATGTACTAATTATTCATTATATTTATATAACCTAACATATTTCAAACTTTTCATAGATTGAGTGACACGTCAAAGGAAACCAAGGCAAGACAAGAAAAGCATGGGCAACACAAACTCGGCTCTGGTGGTTATATGAAACTTTCCGCATGAATTGTAAGAATCAATAAATTAAGTATCACATCAAAATATTTATAAATTGTAAACAATTTTTTTTTTATCAAACAATACAAGCAAAATTCACAATACTAAGCAAAAATGCAGGGCTCTGAATTCAATAAAGTGCCCACGGAAGATGACAAGAGAATTGGCTACCAGAAAGGCTATATAGCCGTGGCTGAATGGCTATGAGAATTGAGTGGGGAAAAATGAGATTCTGATGCATCTATCACAATGGTAATTAAGCTAAATGAAAATTATTTCAAATTGAATACTTAACCAATAATCTATTTGATGTTAAGTTTCAACATAAAGTGACTATATTTTTTTTAAATAAGTAAGCAATGATAACAATGCACGTGACATTGCAATGCAACATGATAATCGTTGAACAGAACCTATACATGAAGGTCCGGATGTGCATCCTAGTAGTGGAGGTATTCATTTGCTATTCAAATTTTTTTATGTAATTATTAATACAATTAAACATCTTAAATTGAAAATTAGTGTTGTAATTAATGTAACCTTTATTGTTAATATTTTAGAGCATGTAGTCAGTGGTGACCAAGTGGAGCATGATCCAGGTAGACAACATCAGGAACGTGATATTCCCCAATTAGGTAAAGAGGACCACTGTTATTCCTTTAAACAAATTTAGTTGCAATTGGTGTATTGATTAATGTAATGTTTCATATTTCAACTCCAGAGGATCTAGAGGGTGCTCAGCATGTCGAGGTTGAGGCTAGACAAAATGATGTGGAAGATGATGTGGCCCCATCAGGTAAAGAGTGTAATAGTTGTGTTCTTTAAATTAATGAAATACTTGTAACAATAATAAAAAAATGTTTTGAATTTAACCCAATTCTTTGTTATTGTAGAGGACCCCCCTTTGGTTCAGCATCCTCATCCTTTGTATAGGACTAGGCATACATCAAGAGCACGAGAAGAGGGCATAACATCCATAGATGGGGGAAATGATGAAGAAACCGATGTTCCACTTAGTCTTTTCATAGCTTCAAAAAAAAACAAAGAAAGAAATGATTGTAATCTACCTTATTTGATAATGACTGATTTTTATGTGTAATGAATGTAATTAAGTGCTAATGAATGTAATTATGTGCTAATAAATGTTCATGAGTGATATGTGTTGATGATTATTGATGAATGTTGCGTTTTAATGAAAGTTAATGAATTTTATGTGTTAATGAACGCTATGTGATAATGAATGAATGTTATATTTTAATAATGGATGAAAGAATGAATGAATGTTAGATGTTAACGAGGAATTTAGAGTGATGTTGGGGGGGGGGGAGGGGCCAAATGAGCTTCCACCTTCATGTGGTTGGCCCTATTAAGTAGAGAATATTAAACTATTCTGGAAACAAAGCGAAGCTCAATTATAAGATGTGAAATGTTTGAAAGGTGAGAGTCCACAAATAGATGTGAAATGTTTAAGTAGGCCTCCCAATGAAGTGGACCTCATAGACATGAAGAATCCTATATAGAGAATCATTGAGAGCCCTTGAAGAAGAAAATTTGAACTTTGATGAAGAAATACATGATGGAGGAATATCTTGCAAGAGGAAATCAAAGTCATTATGGTGTCATCTAGATCTGAAATGTGGTCTACTTTTCAAAAAAGTAAAGATGCTTGATATGAATGTGTCATTGATTTGACAATTTCTAATGTCTGGTAGATGACTTTGATGCTCTCAAATTGTTCTTGAAGCTTATATGGCTTGGTTCTGATCCTTATAAGCTTTTAGACTGATTTAGGCACTATGATCTCACTACAAATTTATCATTTATTGGTTGTTCTTTTGTTGATGGTGACATTTATCACTACTTTCATCTGAGGCAATCACTTCTTGACAGTCAAAAGGTTGCCCGAGGTCAAGTTATATCATAGAAAAATGAACACGGAGAAGAACTTCTATTTTTAAGTAACAAGGTATAGATCTACATTCTGCATGACACTTTTGTATATCCATACATATACTACTCTTATATATAATTTACTTTGTTAAAGAAATGCTTGTTATTATTATTCCAAAGAGGTTTACCTTGGCTGGGCATGATTTGAAGGAAAATCTCTCCCCACATAGGTAAGGAAAGAAAGCATCTAGATCCTACGTGTAAAACTTATATCCTTCCATAATCATGCAAGTGTAACTTTCACAATCAAAGCCAAGTCTTGTCCAAAAAGATGCAACTTCCCCATCAAATGGGGAGGTAACTCCCAAAAAAAAAGCTTGGCATCATGCCCTCTGAGGGAACTTCATTGCTGCAAACTAAATTGTATGCCTTCCATGACCATTCAAGAATCCCTTAATAGTGGCCCACACTAAGAGTGGCAATATATAACTATCTAGGTACTCTAATATTCCTTCCTCCCATCCCAGTGCAACATACCAATGCACAAATGACCATAGATTTGTGGATATAGACAGTCCACATTCAAGTCATCTCACTATAGCCAATTAATGTAGGGGCATCTTCAAATTAAAATCATGGGATTCTTGAAGAATCAAACTCCTCTTGATTGGTTTTCAGGTTTTGAAACACTTAAGGATAGTTTTGGTTTATTTTCATGTTGATGTAATAAGTCACCCCACCTTGTAAGCCTACGCCCTAGGTAGGTGTGTTATAAACCACATTGGGTATATGGAAATTGGGGTTATTGATGTCTTGAAGGAATTTTTAAATAATTTGAAGAGTTTTAAGTGTCTTAGGGGTCAATTAGTGTCTAGGTGTGTTTAGGAGGACAAAATGTCAAAAGTTGTCAAAAGTTGTCAAGCAACTATGACAACTTTTATCCCAAAATTGCAACTTCCTCCAAACCGCCATGTTGGTTTCCAAAATCAGTTGATAACTATTGGAAGGGTCATTAAAGGTAGATTTCCAACCTTTGGCAAGGTTGTTGAAGGAAAATGAAAGTTTTGTGAACATTTATCTTTTTCCTGCATTTTGCTACTATTTCCCATATTTCATATAGTACAGCTTTCTCCAGGGCATAAAACCTCTTGAATATGAAGTTAATGTGTCTTACCTTTCTAATTCAACAATTCTAAGCCTCAAGCTCTTCTAGAGCCATGAGAAAAGTGGTTTTTTGTGAAGGTACCCCAGATTTGACAGTCTACCTAGGGTTTGATAGCAAATATGAGTTTTTCTTGCTGATACCTCATGGGATTTGTATGTCCTTTGGGGTGAAGCAAGTGGTGACAATTTAATTTAAAATTTCCAAGATCTTTTGTAGGGAAGTGACAGGTAAAGGTGAGGTTTTGAAGTTTTAGTGGTGGGCATCTCTATGTGACCACCTTGGCTGGGTAAGCATCTGACCCCACAAATGATGATAGTGGTGGAACCAAGTGCTATAACTTGGTAATTTATGTTTTATCCATGTCCCCCACATGTCTTATGTCTTACTTTTCCTAGGTAGTAGGTTTTGAGTATACTTCCTTTGTTAACGTGGCCTAATTAGGGCTATTAGGCCTAGGAGTGAAGTTGGGTTTATAACCCTTAGACATTGGATCCGCCCAAACCATTTTGGAATCCTTTGGAACTCACTTGAATGAAACAAAATCCACTCTCATTTGTAGAGGTATTTTGAGAAATTAACAAAAAACCTTAAGTTTTTTAGACTGGCAGGGCTACTAGGCATGTCAGGCCTAATTGTAGCAGCAGTACTAATTTTCCTCAATACATCATGTTTGATGATTGGAATAGGTCTATTAACCCTATAGGATAGTAAATCAAGGTATTGGAGGTCCCAATTGCCTTAGGAAGTGTGTGTCCACCTTTGGTTGGGTGTAGTGGCCTTTGAGTCCTGAGAGACTTTTGTGAGACACTGTGGGATTGGCATTGTCCAGATGGCTTAGTATGGGAAGAGGTATGAAAACAATAAAATTGAAACCAATCCAACCCTTGATGTCTTTGTAGAAGTTGTAGGGTCCTCGTTTGGGGTTCTTGAGTGAAGGATCCTATCTCAGCAACAAGGGCTCTGCATCACCAATTGGTGGATTAAATCCATACAACTATGTAACTTGTAGATCTAAAACAATGACGCATGTAAAACTCATTATCACATCAATAACTTGCAAACTGAGATACAAAGAAATACCATATGGATCTCAAGACAAAGACACCGAATCAACTCCAAATCTGATTTGCCAAACAATTCCACTAGTCAAGGAATCCATCAAGAAAATATTGTAGAGATGATGAGGGACTAATGATTGCATGCCAACATCTCCTCAATGAGAAAGTTGCAAACAACCTCCTTGAATCGTGCACTAAACATGCATGCAAACCCACAACTATCTTTCATCTAGAACCACCTATTGATGTTTTTTAATGCACCACAAACACAATAAAATACCAAGGTATTCTATCATCTCTTGAACAAAGAAACTTTGAATGCTAAACAAAGTGATCAGTCAAAGCAACTCCAAGGTTTACAATACGAACTATGCAACTTAATTGCATGGGATAGACTTAGTGAATATGGTGTGATTTTGCTGGAATCGCAAGGGGGCTTGCATTTTTCTTGAACTCTATCAGAACTTGGACTCTACACTAACTTGCTTGGAAAATAAAAGACAAAAGAGATAAAGGGTTTAGAGATCTAATTTAATCCTAAGAACAGTGACAATAAAGGATGATGATTTGATAGACGAATTCCATAATCAAGCTTTGCTTTGCCATGCAGAAACAAGTACACAAAACTAATGCAATCTTCTATGGAATAACAAAGGGTTTTCATATCATGAACATTCATTAGAATACCCAAAACTAGCGCAATTTAAGTGAACATTCACAATTGAACTTATGCTTAATGAAGTTTAGACTAACCGTACATTGCAACTTACAACCAACAAACTACAAATAGTATGAACAAGAATTCTATCAAGAAATCATCACATTTCTCCATTGCAATATATGAAATTTATCTAAACTTGAGAAGTAACAAGAAGCCATGCAACATGTAGAAATTACACATAGAAATCCACCATGCTTCAATGAAGATCATTTATTAAAATCAACAAGTCTTGGCAACAATTCCTTCTTTCCTCCTACTCTACTATACTTGCTATCTAACTGCTATCTATGAACTATTAATTGTTGACTAGAAACTATTAACCTTTACAAATGAAAAGGCTAGGCCTTTTATAGGCCCCCATTATAATGAATGACCCAGATTGACTATCAAATCAATAGTCGAGATAATATAGTGAAACCCTAATTAGGGCTTGTTATAACAAACTCCATTCTAGTCAATTAAATAATTACATTGAATAGGACACGTGTCCACCTTTAATTCTAACCAATGAGGAAATAGGCTAGGTATGCTTGAACAAATTTTAATGCATTGCAATGCGTCACTAGCTCATTCATTAGATGAATCAAGTATGATGAACTTGGACATGTCAATGTGGCTTCACTTGATTAGGTTGATGATGATTGGATGCCAACTCAACTTGCCAAGTTGATCATCACAAAGCTTATGTGATTGAGCAATATCTCTTGATACTCAACGTTATCTAGTTTTCTCAACATGATGAAGGTGGTGGGACATATTCCCAAATTGTATCATCTAGATGATCAAGTCCTTATCTTTTGATTAATTCTTCTGAAACTATCTACTTGATCATGTTTGTGTCCTTCCATCTTCCTGATAGTTCTTGATCCTTTTATGTGACCGTGTGCTTAATGAAGTATATGTTTGATGATGCTTTGTCCTCCTTTTGTTGCATCTCCATACCGATGATTCTTGCTTCAACTTCATGATGCATATACTTGACTTGAATGGCTTTCTTTGATGAAATCCTCTTTGAGATTCAAAAATCTATCTCTTTGTGGGGTAATTCATCTTGGTGAATATGTTTGATATAGACTTTGTAATGCCTAGGCTTGATGTAGAACCCACTTATTCTTGATCTATCCAACCTTGATCACCTTTGTAACTCTGACTTGAATACCTTGATCATTGGTGATTGATGTCTTACATATGGCCTATCGTGTTGTAGATCGCTTCATTTTAAAGCAATCCTTATTGATTTCTCCTTATTCTACTGATTGTTATTCTTGGATTTTCGAAGGGAATGCAAGATAGTCTTCTATTTCTTCCTTGTTGAATCCTCATAATATCTTGATCATCATTTGACATTGTCGTTGTGCCTTGAGATGCTCCTTCCTTTGTATTGCATTGTTGAAAGCTTTGAATAGGTTTAGCTCCTCATGTTGCCATCCTCAACTCATGAATCTTGGTGTTGATATTGATGTGAAAACCCTCCATGATGCCAATGTCCTCTTTCATGCCTTGAAGCCTCCTTTCATCAAGTGTCTTCATCCTTGCATTGAAGCATGACATTGGAATGCTCTACGTGCTAGGTAAGGTATTCTTTTCCTTGTAATGAAGTCCTCATGACATCTTGAAAGCAAGAAAGAAAATATCGTGAATGAAATGAAAAACAAATAATGCATCACAAATAAATTTAATCTAATTTTATACCCTAATTCTTCTCCTCTTAATTGGTTGTGTAGCATCGTAAATTGTACGCACTCGCTAGGGTGGTACAATTTCACACCTAGTTTAGCACCTGCCTAGTGCATTTGGCATTTTGCATTGTATTTCTCCTTAAGCACTTAATTAATAAAAGTAATTAGGTCTAAGGTTCCATTTCATCATTCTCTACATCACAAAGTTGGGCCCTTTCACTAAAGCGCGCCCTTCGCATTTTATTCCTCTAATACATCACTTAATCAAAAACCCTAATTAAGTCCTATTCCGAATTTGGGGGCTTGGTTTCGGGGTCAAAACATCTCGAAATCACTTGTAACTTTGGGATTCTCTCTAAAATCATCATATCCGACGGCCCTGAAAAATTTGGTGAAAAGTTGTCGGGACCGTGGCGCCCGGTGCACATGGTCCCAGACATTTTTCCCAAAATTTTAGGAGCGCGATCCAATCATAAAAATAAAGCTTAACCCCAAGAAATTGGCGGGATATTCAATCTCTAGGTCAGCCAAAATACGAATTTACGATCTAGGGTTTCATACATAAAAGCTCTCTTTCCTCATTTGAAAGGGGGAGATTTTTTGGTTTCCAGGAATTTCATATGCAGCAAAAGAGCAGATCTTTGAGGACTTCAACAACATTCAACATCATTCTATCAAGCATCTATCCAATTCATTCATCCACTTAGGGCTTGGAAGACATTGAAGAACAATAGGAGATTATGGATTGAAGATTGGCTTGTACTCCTCCCTTAAGGGTTGGGTATGATTTCGTATTGTTTTCATGTCTTTGCATAAGCTTTGATACATCATTTATTCATGCTTTAGATCACATTGCATTTTGATTTAGAGCATTTACATTATCATTTGCAAGCAATTAGGGTTTACTTTCTAGGTTGCTCTAGTTTGCTTTCTTGCATTTTTGGACCTTGCACACACACTAGGTCTGCACACACAATATACTTTACAAAACAACTTGGCTATTTGTGGAGGTGGAAATCACCGAAGCGGGGGTTTGACTAAGGCAAAACCCTATATAGCCGCCCCTCCCCCTTTTCAGATATTATTGCAGGTTTCGAGATTCGGACGACGCCGCGGGATACAGATCCGGAGAGAGAAAGTTGGGACAGCACTCTGTGTGAAATTGCAGAGCAGGAGACTGGGACAGGGGCGCTGGGTGCCCTGGTCCTGCCAGGACAGGGGTGCTGGGCGCCCTGGTCCCTGGGACAGAGGCACTGGGCACCCTGGTCCTCCGGACAGATAGTTTGCAGATAGTTTCCAGACAGTGTTTTAGAGTGCAGAACAGTGGTTTCCGGTGCAGTTTTCAGGACAGTGGTGCCCGCGCCCCCATCCTGAATATTTTCAATCCGATTTTGACTCCGGGTACATATCTGCATTCTTATTTTATCCTTACATTTACAGCTGTTCATTGTTGAATCTCAATTCTGCAATCTTGTTATTGGTTCATACTTGCATTTTGGGATTAGGGTTTGAACTTGCATTACTTGATCTTACAATTTCAACAAGGGAATAGGAATCCTAATAGATATCCCGTGGCTCTCTCTTTCACCAAAAGAAGTAGCCAATCATGCGATATCTCTAGGCTCTTTCGTATTCCGTAATGTGTGTCAAAGAGTAGGATTAGGGTATGTTGACCTAGTCTCGCTTTTCCCCCCACACATTTTGGTGAACCCGATGTGAATCCATTATTGCTTCCTCTTGCATTACATTTGTTAGATCTAGATCTAGATTTAGTGTGTTTTCATTTCATTTTCATTAAAAGAGAAAAAGAAAAAAAAAAAAGAGTGTGTTTCTTTGCATTGTGTGTTTAAATTTTATGCAATCTTTTCAAAATGTCAGATTTTTATTTACAAAATGTTCATGCTTTTGATGATTATTATGAGTATAGCCAAGATGAATTAGATGAAGCTTTAGATGAGTTTTTAAACCCTAAGGATGCTAAACCTTCATTTTACCAAAAACTCATAAACCTTGTTACTAGGCCATTTAGGTGTGATGAGAAAGATAAGTCGAATGATTCCTCTCAAGGATACATTCCTATCAACTCTTCCCCTGAATCTAGTAACATGGTTGTTTTCAATAATCCCCTATATGAGGAGATGTCTCCTTTTGAATCAAAAGACAAACCTTTTAACCGATATGATCATGCTTTGTTGGATGATGCTCTTGATGACTTTGTGGCTTTGTCGAAACCTATAAACAAAAACAAGACCTCTAAATTGGTTAACATGATAAACTTGAATGAACATAATAAGCCTCTCTTTGAAGTCCAAGGTGCTTATCCTTCTCCTACCTTTCAAATTCCTAAATCACCCCTCCTTATTGTCCAAGGGAGGTATGATCATGATTCCTTTCGTACCCCGAATAAACCAATCATCACTGTACAAGGAAGAAAACCTATAAGTCCTTACAATTATGCTAAACAAATAACCAGAGAGAGTTATCATGCGGTTGCCCATACTTATCATACCAGAAATAATAGGCAACCTAATCCTCCTCCTGTTATTCCAATTCCCCTTCCTAATCCTCAACCAATTCTTCCTCAAGCTCCCCGTATTTCACAAGTTATGGGTAAGGAATATGATCTCATAGAACAACTTAAAGCTACCCCTACTAAGATATCCCTTTGGGATTTGATTCAAACTTCTTCCGCTTATCATGGAATGTTACAAGATGCCTTGAAAGATTTGAATGTTCCTCCACCGAATACGTCTAGTAATATAGCATCTTTTGTTAACTCTGTGATGAATCCTAAAGCTTAAATTGTGTTTTCTCAAGATGAGTTGCCTACTAGTGAAATTCAACAACAATACGATCCCTTGATGATTGTGGTTGTCATGAAAGACACGGCTATAAGACGAACACTGGTAGATAATGGCTCCAGCCTTAATGTGTGTAGCATTAATTTATTGCATAAGATGAATGTGGATACGTCTCTTATGGAGCCTGACTCTCATCCCATTCGTGGCTTTGACAATGTGGCTAAGACTTCATTAGGTATCATCACCTTACCTCTCACAGTGGGACCTGTTACTTTGCCTACTCCTATCCATGTTATGCCGGGAAATTTAACATATAACTTGTTATTAGGGAGGCCTTGGATTCACAGCATGCAAGCTGTCCCCTCTACGTTGCATAGACAAGTTAAATTCATTTATAACAATAAGACATACACTTTGATGGGTGATACTAATTTTCAAGCTTGTCTACAAACATCTAATTCCAAAGGAGAGTCTTCTAAGCCATCCTCGTCTAGTAATGATTCTTTAAACAAGAAACCTATCATTGAGTCTTCGCTCTCTGATGATCAAAATCCTTTGGATGAGTCTGGAACTCCTGAAGAAGATCTTTCTCAACTTGAAAATACACATAAAAAGGATTTTGATCTTGAGAAGGTCCTCGCAGAAGATGATTGGGGATCTCTTGATTTTAACCCTACCTTTGTGGGTGAGTATAAGGTTCCTTCTAGAGAAATTAAAATTGAAAAGAAGGAAGAAGCTGAAAATCATAAAGTTGAAAAGAAAGAAGAAACTAAAAATCAATCAACCTTACCTGAATCTATGAGTAATAATTTTGTCGCTGCTTCTCAAACTTCTTCTCCTCACATCTATAATTATGAAGAGTTTGATTCTTTGTCTTATGAAAAACCACCTTCTCTTCCTGAAATGGCTGATCGTTATGGTCGTGGTTTTCGCATTTTTACTAAGCATGGGTATCATGGAAAAGGTTGTGGTGCTCATGAACAAGGGATAAGAGTTCCTCTAGAGACTAATTTTCACAATTATGCCTTTGGACTTGGCTTTAATCCCTGCAGATGTACTAAAGCTTCTAAAAGACCATGCATTAGTGTTAATGCTATCTCTACATCTTTATCAATACAACATCCTGAGTATATTGATGGGGATCCTTCGTGTGCCTGTGCTTTGGATATCTTCCCTACCGACGATGCTTTAGCTGAGTTCTTGGGAGCTTATGACACTCTTCCTCGTTATCATCACAATAGGGGACTCCCTTATTGTTTGAACACCGAAGCTTATTTTGGAAAAGAGATTGATAATGATGAGATTGTGAAAGAATTCCCTCAGTTAAAGGATACTCTTCAACAAAGTAATCTTCTCATAAGTGACACCATTGATGTTAAGATGGATCCTTGCAACAAAGAGAAAGTTATTAAAATTGGGAAATGTTTGGATGAAGAGGAACAGAAACAATATGAAGAACTATTGCATGAATTCCCTGAGATCTTTGCTTGGGCATATTCTGACATGCCTGGTATAGATCCTAAGATTGTTACTCATAATATTGTCTTAGTTCCTGATGCTAAGCCCGTGAAACAAAAGATTCAAAAAATGAATCCTAAGGTGGCTCTGCTTGTTAAAGCTGAGATTGAAAAACTATTGGAGGCTGGACTTATCCGCCCTATTGACTATTCCCCATGAATTTAAAATATTGTCGCTGTGGCTAAACCAGATAACAAAATAAGGATGTGTACCAACTTTTGGGATCTGAATAAGGCTTGTTTAAAAGACGATTTCCCTCTTCCAAACATTGACATGATAGTTGACTCTACGGCAGGACATGCCTTGCTATCCTTCATGGATGGTTTTTCAGGCTACAATCAAATTTTCATAAACCCTCAAGATCAATTCAAAACTACTTTCACTACTCCTTGGGGTACATTTTGTTGGATAATGATGCCTTTTGGACTTAAAAACGCCGGTGCAACTTATCAACGAGCGATGACCCTTATCTTTCATGATTATATGCATAAGATTTTAGAGGATTATGTTGATGATATTTTGGCCAAATCCTTTCTTCGCATGGATCATGTTAAAGTCCTTCATCAAATCTTTGAAAGAATTCATAAATATCACATGCGCTTGAATCCCCGAAAATGTGTTTTTGGTGTGGATAGTGGAAAACTATTAGGGTTCATAGTTTCGTATCGTGGGATTGAGGTGGATACTAAGAAAATAGATGCTATTGTTAACATGCCACCTCCTCGAAATGTGTCTCAACTTAAAAGCTTACAAGGAAAGATTCAAGCTATTCGTAGGTTTGTGTCTTAACTTGTGGATCGTACCTTTCCTTTTACTCAACTTCTTAAAAAGGATATCACTTTTCAATGGAATGAGGTTTGTCAGCAAGCATTTGAAGATTTAAAAGTGTATTTGGCTAGTCCTCCTATTCTTCAACCTGCCGAACCTTCTAAACTCTTCCTTCTGTATACAGCTGCTTCCTCTCATGCTCTCGCAGCATTGTTGGCACAACATGATAAAGATGGTAAGGAATGTCCAATTTATTACATAAGTCGTACCTTACTCGATTATGAGACCCGATGTTCTACGATAGAAAGACAATGCTTGGCCTTGGTAGTTGCGACTCAGAAATTGAGACATTATCTTTTAAATTCAGAAGTCCATGTCATGGTAAAGTTTGATCCTTTGAAGCATCTTTTCTCTAAAACTGATTTATCAGGACGCCTAGCTAAGTGGGTTATGATGTTAACTGAATTTGACCTTAAATTTGTTTCACAAAGAGCAATTAAAGGACAAGCGTTGACCGATCACTTAGTTGAGGCCCCTTTGCCTTTCTCCTTCCCTAACCCTGAGTACTTTCCTGATGACTTCATTCTTTCTATAGAGAAAGATGAAACTTGGGAGTTATACTTTGATGGCTCTAAGTGTCGTACGGGATCGGGGGCAGGTGTTGTTCTGATTTCTCCTACAAAGAAGTCCATTCCTTTATCATATCATCTAAATTTCCTGTGTACCAATAACATTGCTGAGTATGAGGCTCTTATAGCGGGAATAAAAGCAGCCTTAGCTCTGAATATAAAACACATACATATCTATGGAGATTCACAATTAATTATAAGACAAGTAACAGGAATATATCAAGCAAAACAAGACAAATTATCACAATATAAAGATCTTGCTATCTCTTTATTACAAAATTTTGATTCTTATACCATGGAACCCGTTCCTCAAAAAGATAATCGACATGCGGATGCAATGGCATGTGTGGCTTCTCTAGCATCTTTAGAGGACCCTATGGTCGATCTTAATTTCGTTATTCACAATCTTATTTCTCCGGCTATTGAAGATGATTCTAGCTTGATAACATGTTGTGACTTTGTAGACTCAGATGAATGGTTCTCGCATATCGTAAGATATTTGACCGATGGTACCTTTCCTAATTCCGCTAATAGGAACACTAGGGCTAGAATCTGCAAGCTGTCTGCTAGATATATCATCCTTTCTAATGTCCTTTATCGAAGGGGTTATGATGGTCTTCTCCTTCGTTGTCTTAACAAGTCGGAAATCCCCGTTGCTCTTGAAGAAGCACATTCAGGTGCCTGTGGGGGGCATTTTGGGGGCAAATCCCTGGTTCATAGGTTGCTTCGTATGGGATACTATTGGCAAACTATGCAGAAGGATTCCTTTTCATTTGTTAAAAAATGTCATCAATGTCAACAACACAATAATCTGATTCATGCTCCTGCCCAAGAACTTCGTTCTCAAGTAGCTTCTTGGCCTTTCTCCGCATGGGGTTTGGATCTTATTGGAAAAATTTCTCCTCCTTCATCTCAAGGACACACCTTCAATATAACTGCAATAGATTACTTTACGAAGTGGGTAGAAGCTATTCCTCTTCGCTCTACTACTGCTGAAGTGATTTGTCAATTTCTTCTAGAAAACATCATTTCTCGATTTGGGATACCTTCCACTATTATCTCAGATAATGGGACATCGTTTAAAAACAAGGATGTGAAGAAATTCCTCGAGAAGTATCATATCAAACATCAATTTTCTACACCATATTATCCTCAATCAAATGGCCAAGCCGAATCATCCAATAAGATAATTGAACAAATTCTTCGTAAAACCGTGAATAAGCATGGTAAGGATTGGAGTAACCAGCTGATCTATGCTCTTTGGGCCTACCAAACGAGTGTGCGAATTTCTACGGGAACTACTCCTTATAATCTTGTTTATGGTGCTGATGCTATTATGCCCTTAGAATTAGAGATTCCATCACTTAGGGTTTCTCTCAAAGGTATAGTAGATGATGACTCTTATAGGGAACAACGACTTCAACAGCTTGAGATGCTTGATGAACAGCGCATAAACGCTCTTGAGCATATTCAAGCGTATCACAAAACTCTACAACAAAGCTATAATGACAAGGTTATTCAACGTTCCTTCTCAGTAGGTGACTTAGTCCTTTATGAGAATCAGCGCAATGTGAATGCCTTGCCTGCAGAAAAGGGAAAATTCAGTCCTAATTGCCTTGGACCATACATCGTTATGGAGGATTATGGATCAGGTGCTTACAAAATAGCGGATGTAGATGGTATGCCTCTTAAAGAACCTATAAATGCTATGCACTTGTGTAGATATTATGCTTAATTCTTCATTCTTCATCTATCTTCTTTTTCAATTCTTCAACATTGGATAATATGGTAGTATCTCTTAATTAAAGCAAAATAGAATTAAATGTTATGTTGTTTAATCTATATTGCTTCGTTCCTGACAAGCGTGTCTTCTTACTTTATAGTTTGTCTTGAATTCATTAATGTAAATTGTAAAAGGTTTACATTTCTCATTATTCTAGCATATTATACAATGTCTTTATGTATTAAGTAGAATCGTATCATGTTGTGTTTAAATTCAGAATTAAATCACATTAGTTATATGATTCTTAGGCTTAATGCATATTTCTTCCTTATCATCAATGTAGTACTTGATTAGACATTTTAATTAAGTCACACATGTATCAATTTAATCATGGAGCATTGAGAAGTCAATCACATGGAAATTAAATTCTGAACATACATGTACATTTACCAAATGTATTAGATTTAATCAAAACAAAATATACATTGTTTTAAGCATTAAAGATAACACATTTGAGACAAAAGAGAAGCATGTATATATACATATATATGTGTGGATCGTATACAAATCTAGGTCACTTTATATTGAAAATGTGACCTCTCTTTTACATCATAAAATCATCTCCTATCCCTAGGGCTAGTGGCTGGAGAGTGTCGACTGGACGCTCCCTCTTGATCTAGCCATGAAGGTGGACCCATGGGTGTGTAGCACGATACAGATCGTGAGTGACTCCGTGAGGAACTCCTACGATCCCTATCCATAAGGATCGCGCGATAGGTGGTAGCCTCGGTCTGAGCCACTGCTAGATCTCGCCGCGCCTGCTGGAGGTCCTCTGATAGGACTCTCTCTCTCTCTGCCGCGCCTGCTGAAGGTCCTCTGATAGGACTCTCTCTCTCTCCCTCCATATATCTACCTGTACTCAGAATGGGAAAAACAAATCCTCATGCTGACCCGCGTTCCCCTGAGGCCTATAGGCAATCTGTGAGGAACTGGGGATCTGTGCTATCGTAGAAATGTCTGTCATTGCCTGCTGAATCAAGGAACGCCATTCCTGCACATTAGCTGTGGCAGTAGAACAGATTTTTGTTAGTACCATTCTTTATCATCAAAACATTAATCAATCAATATAAACCTACTATACCTGGATCTCCCTCGCCCCAGTAGGGATCATGATATGGTAGTATCTGTGACTGAGAACCGCTAGGCTCCCCTCGCTCGTATACTCTATCCACAATGGGTGTAGGCTGGACGGTACTGGTGACAGGTCTCCGTATCGCCTCTTGTTCCCCCTGTTGGGGAATAAGAGGTGGATCCAGAGCTATGGTATTGTCTCCTGAATGGTGGGGAGCTGCATCCGACTCCTCCTCATCATCTCTATCCTCCTCCTCATCGTCCTCCTCGTCATCATCATCCTCGTCCTCATTCGCATCATCACCTGCATCCTCCTCATCCTCCTCTCTATCTACATCCTCATCCTCCTCCTCCTCATCACTGGGCTGATCGCCTGTAGGTGGATCAGGATCTCCCGCCTGGAACACACTACTCTAGTCCGAACTGCCTCCGTACTCGGTCAAAGTAGAAAGGGACTATGATGTGTGCATATCGTCCTCACAGTAGGCAGTTCCTCTGTAGACATGCTAACTGTCTCTCCATACCATCCCATCTGTGCATCAGTAGGTAAGGTCTCCACACTATCACCTCGGATGTCAGTCTGTCAACAATCACTCTCCAATACAACAAATCGCCAAATCTCCACTCTCTAGTAAGTGGATAAGTGAACACCCTAGGTCGCTCGCTCGCTGTACTCAGTGGAAAGCTGACGGGCTTGGTGCATGTGAAATGCTCTAAAATCCACACCTGTAGAAGTGTGCATGTCATCAAACTGCAACCTTGTCTGAATACATACTCCTCAAGGTCGTGATAGAGATGCGCAAGCATACTCCGACCCCATGCATACAGTCTCCTGTGTCTCTCCATCACTCTGATACACCATGTAAGGCCCCCATGCATGTGTGTCCCTCGCCCATTAGGGCAGATGGCTAGTGCTATGATGGCTATCATAAGGCGTCTCAGAAGTGGTACCTCCACTGTAGGATGTAAGAGCCAGCTGACCATGATGCGACCTCTCGTCTCGCTCGGCATGACTCTCCCTATGCAATACACCTGCTCTCTCTGATGATCCTCCGCTGACCAATCGGTTGCGTATGTAACTGTCGCTCCTCTGATAGGAAGACGAAGTATACGGTACACATCCTCGAGTGTGACCATCAGCTCTCCTACTGGAAGGTGAAAGGTGCATGTGTCAGGATCCCATCGCTCCATCAAGGCCATCAGTATCGCAGGATGAAATCGAATGGCCAGCATCAGAATCACGTACCACAATCCTACAATAGATAGAGTGTCTCTCTCTGACTGAGTCAGCCACGGAATCTGATCTCGCAAAGTGCGAAGAATATGTCCCGTTGTGTTCTCTCTCATGTACGGGAGACCCTGCAACACGAAAACATGACGATAATCAGTACTCGATCATCGAAATCGCAAATGCAAACCGTCGCACATCGTATGCAAGCCCCGAACCTCTTGCCCCTGATTGGGGACCATGGCACCCTGATGGGGACCATGGCACCCTGATGGGGACCATGGCACCCTGATGGGGACCATGGTGCCTTGTCAGGGACCATGGCGCCCTGAGGGGACCATGGTGCCCCTGTTAGGGACCATGGCGCCCTAGGGGGACCAGGGCGCCCCTCAGGGACCATGGCGCCCTGGGTGGGCCCCAGTCAGCCTTAGAGGCCCGCATACGATCACAAAAAAGTCAAACATGCGAAAAATCAAAAGTCAAACGTTCAGTCAACTCACCTCGTCCAGTGGCTCGTCATCGATCACAGCCTGGCGCAGGCTCTCAATCCTCATAGGACGCTCCGGTCTTCGTGAAGGCATGATGATGGCTAGGTGGGCTCCGCTACACTGAATAGTATCCTGAAATCGACAAAGTGACGAATACAAGTGTCACTTTCGAAGTATATACTCTTGTTCGTTTATTCTTACTTTGTGAAACCCTAATTTTTCCTCTGTCATTCATTTTATCATAACTTGAGTTTGGGAGATGCGATTTTCAAGCCGTTCATTGCGTTGGAATTGTATTTTCCTTCTCTTACTCTCGGGATGTTCCAAAAAAGTGCTCTGATGAAGCCTATTTCGCGAACACCCCTCATCAACACTCTCTTACACAATTTGTCGCAAGTAAACATGCTACCCTATTTCACCTCCCTAATAAGCAAGTCGAAACAGGGGGGGCATATAGCTACTCAAAAGATTTCATCACTTTCCCTAGTAAGCATTAGGTGATTTTGTGATCTAACGTTTGTTTTGTAGGGTGCGGTTCCTAACCGTGTACTGCAGATACCGCTGGGGGCTTCGTCCGACAACTTATGGATATATCCTTTTTTCAAATGATGTTTACTTTTCTATACTTTAGCTTGCATATGCACGTAGTATTCATATGACCGCTAAAGTGGGGGCTAAATGTAGCATCGTAAATTGTACGCACTCGCTAGGGTGGTACAATTTCACACCTAGTTTAGCACCCACCTAGTGCATTTGGCATTTTGCATTGTATTTCTCCTTAAGCACTTAATTAATCAAAGTAATTAGGTCTAAGGTTCCATTTCATCATTCTCTACATCACAAAGTTGGGCCCTTTCACTAAAGCGCGCCCTTCGCATTTTATTCCTCTAATACATCACTTAATCAAAAACCCTAATTAAGTCCTATTCCAAATTTGGGGGCTTGGTTTTAGGGTCAAAACATCTCGAAATCACCTGTAACTTCAGGATTCTCTCTAAAATCATCATATCCAATGGCCCTGAAAATTTGGTGAAAAGTTGCCGGGACCGTGGCGCCCAGTGCACATGGTCCTGGACATTTTTCCTGAAATTTTAGGAGTGCGATACAATCATAAAATAAAGCTTAACCCCAAGAAATTGGTGGGATATTCAATCTCTAGGTCAGCCAAAATACGAATTTACGATCTAGGGTTTCATACATAAAAGCTCTCTTTCCTCATTTGAAAGGGGGAGATTTTTTGGTTTCGAGGAATTTCATATGCAGTGAAAGAGCAGATCTTTGAGGACTTCAACAACATTCAACATCATTCTATCAAGCATCTATCCAATTCATTCATCCACTTAGGGCTTGGAAGACATTGAAGAACAATAGGAGATTACCGACTGAAGATTGGCTTGTACTCCTCCCTTGAGGGTTGGGTATGATTTCGTTTTGTTTTCATGTCTTTGCATAAGCTTTGATACATCATTTATTCATGCTTTAGATCACATTGCATCTTGATTTAGAGCATTTACATTATCATTTGCAAGCAATTAGGGTTTACTTTCTAGGTTGCTCTAGTTTGCTTTCTTGCATTTTTGGACCTTGCACACACAGTAGGTCTGCACAAACAATATACTTTACAAAACAACTTGGCTATTCGTGGAGGTGGAAATCACCGAAGCGGGGGTTTGACTAAGGCAAAACCCTATATAGCCGCCCCTCCCCCTTTTCAGATATTATTGCAGGTTTTGAGATTCGGACGATGCCGCGGGATACAGATCCGGAGAGAGAAAGTTGGGACAGCACTCTGTGTGAAATTGCAGAGCAGGAGACTGGGACAGCGGCGTTGGGCGCCCTAGTCCTACCAGGACAGGGGTGCTGGGCGCCCTGGTCCCTTGGACAGAGGCGCTGGGCGCCCTGGTCCTCCGGACAGATAGTTTGCAGACTGTTTCCAGACAATGTTTTAGAGTGCAGAACAGTGGTTTCCGGTGCAGTTTTCAGGAAAGTGGGGCCCGCGCCCCCGTCCCGAATATTTTCAGTCTGATTTTGACTCCGGGTACATATCTGCATTCTTATTTTATCCTTACATTTACAGCTTTTCATTGTTTAATCTCAATTCTGCAATCTTGTTATTGGTTCATACTTGCATTTTGGGATTAGGGTTTGAACTTGCATTACTTGATCTTACAATTTCAACAAGGGAATAGGAATCCTAATAGATATCTCGTGGCTCTCTCTTTCACCAAAAGAAGTAGCGAATCATGCGATATCTCTAGGCTCTTTTGTATTCCATAATGTGTGTCAAAGAGTAGGATTAGGGTATGTTGACCTAGTCTCGCTTTTCCCCCCACACAGGTTGCAAATTGAATTTGATGACCATTTGATCTTTGTTTTATATGCTTCCTTTTTACCTTTGCCTTCATTTCACCTCCATAGGTCGGCCAGCCCAATAATTGTTTATTAAATTCATGAATTTACCTTCCTTCTTGCTGACTTAAGGTGCTCTTCTCTTGTTGAGTGGGTTTGGACTCCTCTCATGCACAGATTTAGGAGGAAATAACAAGAAGGTTTGCATAGATTGGGGCCGGCAATGTAGAAAATTACTGATTTTATACTTTAAACATTTGCATTTTTCCTCAAAATAAGGCCAACTTAGGGCTATTTTACCCCCGAGTGGGTTTGAAAGGCTCATATGCATAGACTAGAGGTAAGAGAGAGAGAGAGGGTGAGAGGAAGAGATAATGACTTGGAGAGGGTAGAGAAAGAAAAGTAGAGAGGGAGAGAAGAAGAGAGGGATGGAGAAAGAGACCTAGAGAGGGGAGAGAGAAGAGAGATAGTAGAGAGGGATAGAGAAGAGAGATAGAATAGAGATACCAATGCCAATCTTTTTCTATAAATTTTTTTTTTCTGAAAAATCGGCCTACTGTCGAAATTCTGACATCAAAGCGTAAAAATTCTGATAGAGGAGTGTCGTCGGATGCACAACATCCTCGTCGGAGCTCTCTTGGAGGACATCATAATTCTGATGCCAAAGGGTTAAAATTATGATGGCCTCCAGGAGAGTTCAAATGAGGATTTTGTGCATCTGATGACACTCCTCTGTTGGTATTGTTACACTTTGATGTTGGAATTTTGACGGTAACCCGAGATTGAGACGGTATTCTTTCTGGGTATGAGTATCAATGACGGCCGTCGAAAAGGATGGGGCTGATGTCGGAATTGCGATGACCACAAGGATAGTTGGAACTTCCGACAAAAAAATTTTGACGGCTTTTTTTGTCGATAGTGCGACAAAAATGCATCGGACTTCCGATGATTTGCCGTCAAAACTTTGACCTGAATGTACTAGTGTGGCAAGTGTGTTGTGGTTGGTGAAGTCTCATTGACAGGGTTGATGAATTAGATACTCACCATTAATGACAAAGCCACAAATCATGGGATTTCACCTAACTGATTGTGGCTCAAGGAAGAAGGAATGATGATGGAAGATCATGGTGCAATTGGTGCCTGAATCAAGGCAAAGGAAATCTGATTTAGGACATCCTCATAAAGGAAACTTCTAGAACACTTTGTGTGTCGTCTGACTTCTTGATAGAAAATTAGATTCGTGATTGTCACTTTGAGAAAAACATGTATTCGATAATAAAAACCGTGTATAGGTGCAGTCTTCAAGGATAGCTGATTGATCCAAAAAAGGGGGGATTGGATCTCATGAAGATTGTGTCAGAAAGAGAAAACCATAACCGCTTAGGTTTTTGAATTATATTTTGGTGGAAAATAGATAATAATAAATGAGAGCTCTGGACAGAAGTTGTTGTTGATGTTGTGAAGATTGAGTAGAGAAGAGAAGGGAGACTGAGCAAGGAGAAAACTTGAGAAGGTGTTCTGAGCAAGTTGCAATGTGGGTGGGCAAGAAGACAAGTGAGAGGATTCTACTGATAGTATTTTAGTCTAGCAGTTGAGCCCAACCGGTAAGGTGTGGTACAGTAGGCAACATCCTACTATGACACCGTGTGTTGAGAGATTGTGTGTGAAAGGGAGAGAAAGATAACAGAGAGTTATTTGATTCAAGAGTTACAGAATTCATTTGCAACAAGAAGCCTTAATTATATTCAAATAGTATTTCAACATATATCACCAAGTTGAAGCTTGGTATAGGGGTTGGTGCCCAAAATCTTTGTAAATCTGTGTTTTACCTGTGAGGTTGGATTGCAGAAGTAGTCTTTAGAAGCTTTTCTCACCGAGATTTTTCCCATATTGGGTATTCCTCGTAAATCTTGTGTTGTGATTTACTTGTGTGTGTATGGTCTCTTTGGCTTTTTTTCTTGTATTACCAGTTTGACTGTTTAAATGATTAAGTAAATAACTAATATTCTCAAGTTAGATCACAAGAAGAAAACTTTAGGAACCATTGATTCACCCCCCTCTTAGTGGTACTTTGTGTTCAAAAATTGGTATCAAAACCTAGTTCCCAATTATCTTTAAACCTTGGGTAGATTCTTGACTTTGTGCATAATGGCAAGAAGTGAGTCTACTTCCTCAAAATCCCCCATGTTTGATGGATCCAACTATGCCTTCTAGAGCAGAAGAATGGAGACCTATAATTTATCTCTTGGTTTTATTGTATGGATGTTGGTCAAGAATGGATATGCCATTCCTAATACTCCTCCCTTTGATCTAGATGCAAAAAAGGATTATGAGAGTAATGCAAAGGCAAAACATATTATCCTGAGTGGATTGTCCGATAATGAATTTGTTAAAGTCATGCACTGTATTTCAGCAAAGGAGACATGGGACAAATTGCAAAGATTGTTTGAGGGAGATGCAAAAGTCAAAGAAGCCAAGCTACAAATACTAAGGAGTCAACTTGAAAGCATCAAAATGAAAGATGATGAAAAGATTACAAACTATCTTCATAGATTTGATGAAATTGTGAATACCATTAAAGGACTTGGAGAAGAGATTGCAGATGAGATTCTTGTCAAAAGGATACTTAGATCTCTCACTCCCAAATATTATACTAAGGTGTCAGCCATTGAGGAAGCCAAGGATCTGAAGAATTTTTCAATGGATGAGCTATTTGGCTTCCTGATAGCCTATGAGATGAGAACAACTGGTGATACTTCCTCAAGGAAAGAAGCAGCATTCAACATCACCAAAAAGGGAGAAAAAAAATCACTCACAAAGAATCCAGTGAAGATTTTGATTAAAAAGTAGCAAACTTTGTCAGGAAGATCAAAAGAGGATTGGACTGGTACAAAGGAAAGCTATCACTTAAGTTCTTCAATTGTGGAGAGGTAGGACACTTCACTACAAAGTGTCCTCACAAAAAAATCAGTGGATATGAGTCAAGAGAGTTCAGAAGATCTACCAACAAAGATAGTGAAAGGAATGCCTATTGGTAGGGAAGAAGAGGCTACCAAACCTAGAACAACTTATATACCTTTGAGGAGGACACAATAAATGATGAAAATGCATCAGAAGATGATGACAGTGAGAACAATAGAAAATTCAATCTCTTCATGGTACCTGATAGACCAGCTGATGAAGATGGGGAAGAAGAGGATGTTGAGGCTAAAGTGGATTTGGAGAGTGAACTTATAAGTGCTCATGAAGAATTGAGTAAAAAAAGAAGAGAGATCAAGAGGGTTAAGATTGTTGCAGTAAATGAACAAGTTCTTTTTTAACAATCTCTAGAAGAGTCCGGTCAAGCCATATCTGACTTGAAGCTGAAGCTAGAATAAACTAAGAGGATTAGTGAAGCTACAACCTTTGATATCACAAAGAAAGAAAAGGAGCATCAAGAGCTGGAAGCTAAAATAATAATGCTCAGAAAGGAGCTTGAAGAAAGCAAGGAAGAAATAAAAATAAGGAGCAAGTATGAAGGCAACACTGAGGCCTTAGATAAGATGTTGAGCAAACAAAAGCAATCCAAAGACACTGGTAGCTTAGGTTTTGAAGAAGGTCAAAGTTCAAACCACAATGATAAATCTGACAAAGAAATAATGTTCACTTCTTCAATTGATGGTGAAGAAAAGAAGATATTCATGGTAGGCAAGGATACCGGAAAAAAGACATGCAAATGTTGTTGGAAACCATCACTCAAACTAGTATGCAAAAATGAACCGGAGGCTACACTTCTTGCACCAAAATGCAGATCTAAGGAGAAATGCCAAAATTGATCATGAAGTATTCACCAAATTCAACAACATAAAGGGAAAACCCTCCATGAGGAAGTTTCATTCAGGACCAAGACAACTTAACTGGTATGTTTCAAATTTTTATGGTTAGTGTTACTAGTGTAATAAATTTGGACACAAAATAACTTATAGTAGATTTAACAATAAGCCTTTTATGAATTATGAAAGTAGAAATCCATTTAATACACTTTGGGATATGAATGTTGTTTGCTATCAGTGCAACAGATATGGTCATAAGAGTTTTGATTGTAAGAAGAATAAACCTGCACCTTACAATAATGTTAAGGATGTTCTCTTTAATAAAAATGTAAAATGCTATAACTATCAAGAATTTAGACACATAGAGACGTTATGAAAAAACAAGAAGATCAAGCAAATAAAGGCAAATCCAGATCAAGAGTCAGTAACTCAACCCGAGCTCATTATAGCGGCAGACAAGAAGAAGGAAACCAAACTAGTTTGGGTTGAGAAAGAAAAGGATTGGACAAAACCAAGTCTCTTAGTACAGATAGCCTTGCATGCTGAAATGAAAAATCTATGGGTAGTAGATAGTGGTTATTCAACCATATGATTGGTAACAAAAATAAATTCATCACACTTGAAGACTGCAATGGTGGATCAGTAAGGTTTGGAGACAACTCCTCCATCCAAATAAAGGGAAAAGGAACTCTAAGCATTGATGGAAAACTTAAGGCACATGATGTATATTATGTGGAAGGCCTCGTGCATAATCTACTAAGTGTGAGTATGATGTGTGACAAAGGTTACAAATTCACCTTTGACTCAACCAGTAAAGTTGTGGTAGAAGGACAGAGAATTGATGGAAATGTTTATTATCTGAAGGAATGCTATGAGTCTCAATGTATGTTAGGTCAAGTAGATGAAAGTTGGGTGTGGCACAAAAGATTAGGTCATATCAACTTTGATAACTTAGTTGCAGTAAGCAAAAGGGAATGTGTGAGGAATATTTCACCCATCATCAAACCGGTAAACATATTTTGTAATAAATGTGTAAGAGGTAAGCAAACAAAAGTGAGTTTTAGTACAAAGGAGCACAACACCTCAAAACCACTTGAAATTTTGCATACAGATCTATGTGGTACAACTCATATAAGAGAACTTGTCGGTGAAAGATACTTTATGCTCTTAATTGATGACTACTCAAGGATGACATGGGTCACCTTTCAGCAAGATAAATCACAAGCATTTGAAAGATTCAAGATCTTTCAAAAAATGGTCGAAAAGGAAAGTGGGTACAGATTAAAATGTCTAAGATTAGATAGGGGTGGAGAGTTCACATCAAATGAATTTGAAGATTATTGTGAAAAAATGGAATTAGAAGGAAATACTTTGCTCCTAGAAAACCACAGCAAAATGGTGTGGTAGAAAGGAAGAACAGGACAATCAAGGAGATGGCTAAAACCATGCTAAATGAGGCCAGTTTGTCAAATACATATTGGAAAGAAGTTGTTCACACTGCTGCATACACTTTGAACCGGGTTCAATTAAGAAAAAACAACAAAATGACACCTTATCAGTTATGGTATGATCAAAAGCCGTCAGTCAAATACTTCAAAGTATTTGGAAGCAAGTGCTTCATCAAGAAATATGTGGATGGCTTAGGAAGTTTTGACTCTAGGAGTGATGAAGGAATATTTCTTGGTTACTCATCTAACAACAAAGCCTACAAATGCTACACTAAATGGCAAAGAAGGGTCATTGAGAGTGTGCATGTAAAAGTGGATGAAGATATACATAGAGGATGTCAACACAGGTTAACCAGTATGATGACTTTGGTGATGAATATTATGAAGCTTAGACAGATACTGAACAAGAGGTAGCATCCCAAAAGGTTCCCAACTGGTATGTACAATAGAATCACCTAGAAGAATAAATTTTGGGAAATAAGAGTGATGGTGTGCAGACTAGAAGAAGACTTTCCCAAAATGATGAACAAGTCAACCTATGCCTCATGACTGGAGTTGAAACCAAAAATTTCAATGAGCCTAGCAAGAGACAAGAATGGATGGATGTCATGGAAGAATAACTTCACCAGATTGAGAAGAACAAGACTTGGGAATTAGTCCCTAGACTAGAAGACAAGAATATCATTGGCACAAAGTGGGTCTAGTGGAACAAGATGAATGAAGAAGGTAATATTGTGAGGCATAAATATAGACTACTGTGCAAAGGATACTCTCAGGTAGAGGGGATTGACATTGAAGAAACATTTGCATCAATGGCTAGATTAGAAGCAATTAGGATGTTTCTAGCTTACTCTTCCTACAAGGGGTATAAAGTATATCAAATAGATGTAAAATATGCTTTTCTAAATGGAAATTTAGAAGAAGATGTATACATGGAGAAACCAGAAGGATTTATGTTGCATGATGATGAGACATTTGTGTGTCAGTTAAAGTAGGATTTGTATGGTTTAAAGCATGCTCCCAAAATATGGTACTCAAGATTAGATCAGTATCTGGAGGAGAAGGGATTAAAAAAGGGGAGTGCTAATAGTAATCTATACATAAGGAAAGATGAGAATCACATGTTTATTGTGGTTGTGTATGTAAATGACATCATCTTTGGAGGCAACAAGGATATTCTCTACAAAGAGTTTGTTGATCAGATGTAGTCAGAACTTGAGATGTCAATGCTTGGTGAATTGACTTACTTCCTTGGCTTGTAGATATTATAGCAAGATAAAGGAATCTTTATCTCACAAGCCAAGTATGCAAAGGAGATGCTAAAGAAATTCCAACTGGAAGATTGCAAATTGGTAAGTACCCCCATGGTGACTGACAACAAATTGAGTAAGAATGATGAATCACCGGTAGTGGATTAGACTCTATACAAATCCATGATAGGTAGTCTACTATATCTAACTACTTCAAGACCGGATATAGTTCAAGAAGTATGCATGATAGCCAGATTCAAAGCAGCACCAAAGTAGTCACACATAATGTTGTTAGCAGAATTTTTAGGTATTTACAAGGAACTCTCAGCCAGAGTTTACTTTAGTGGCGAATATTCGCCAATGGTGAATTTTTCACGTCGGCCATGTCAGAAATGGTGAATTTTTGTACCATTTGGGGGTGGCCATGTCGCCAGAACATTATCAGTTTTTGTCATAGTCATGGCCTGATCGCCATATGTTTTATGCAAATAAATGTTTCTATATGATGATTTCACCATTATAATATATGGTGGACACATGGTAAATTTAATTTTTTCACCTACACTCTCTAAGGTTTCCTTAATAGATGACCTTAATTCGCCTATAGGCATGTGAAGATTTGTTAGCTAGGGGGACCCAGTTCACTTGACATCTTGCCAATGCGTGTCTCCATTCACCCCAACTTTTGTCAACTATATTGTATTCAACTATTATTTGGATGACCTATAATCACCTCAAAAATTGCATAAGTCGTATTTGGATGACTTGTAATTGCCTCGAAAATTACATAAGTCATGTTATAGTTACACGGGATTCACCAAATATTTGTGTACCATATAAAATTCTCACAAAATTTGCCATATAAGGATTGGTATAAATACATGCAAAGATCAGATCTATCTCAATATCTCAACACAATTTGGTGGGTTCTAGGCTCTGAATTCTAATCAATAGAGAAGTTTCAGACCAAGGAAAATCATTGTTGTTGAGTCATTGACTGTATTGGCGACTACTAGTGACCTAAAGCCTAAAGGTGAGCGATCATATTATTGAAGTGGTATATTATACATTATAGCCTATTATTGCTTCTTTAGCAAATTGATATTTTTTTGGCAGCCTTTATTTCATTGGAGATGTCGAACAGGAAGAGGGGTAGGAAACCTGCAACTGGGGAAGGCAAGGAGAGGCCAACAAAAAGTAGAACGTTGTCTTCGTACTTTGGCATTGGATGTGAAAATCAGGAAGGTACATCATCACAAGTACAAGTACAAAATTTGCCACCTGCACTGCATGTTGAAGACAACAGCGAACCTGATATCTCAGATCAGGATGATCTTGAAGGAGATTATCTAGTAGATACCCAAGTTAGCCGAAATGATATAATCGACTTGGGTGATAATGCCATTGATGATAATCCACAGAAGGGGAGAATAATAGCCATATCAAAATAGGGTGAACCATAATAAAAAAAGGATCGGGAGTGGGATATGTCAGTGAGGAATTTTGAAATTAATTGGGCATCACAGTATCCATTCATTGAACCGGTCAAGAATCCAATTGAAGGTGAGCCTCCAATAGAATGCAAGTGTAAGATTTGCACTTGGAAACATAACAAGGAAATTAGGTTGTAGCTAGAATTTGACACCATAGAAGAGCATATGGGTAAAGTTTATGAAAAACAAATGATAGACGGGGTTGAAAAATTAGTGATAAGATGGAAAACAAAGGATGAATGTAAGCATGTGAGGAATGCCGAAGAGTATTATTTTCATGAGAAATTATAGACGAAGCTTGCTGAAGTTAAAGGTTCTATTGAAGCTACTTTTGGAAAATCAATGCAAATAGAACAACTAGGAAAAGCTATTCAGTTAAGCGTTGTTTTTCATATTTTGAGCAGAGGGCAAGCTATGACAGATTTCCAATCAATTAGTGGTTTATTACACTTTTTTAAAGTTCCTAACTATCCTAATAGACACTGGTCATTAAATAGTGGATGGGAATGGGAAAGTTGTCTTGCTGAGGTTGAAAAAGAAGATGTACAAGAAAAAATAAGAGAGTCAAACTTCATTGCATTTTCTTTAGACGAAGTTACCACAGTAGACAATACTTCATGGGTATGCATGCATGTTTATACTATAGAGAATCATACCTGCCAACCTCATCTAATATCTGTTGCTAAAATGGAGAGTGCAACAGCGGAAAATTTATTTCAACTAGTAAAGAGAAGTTTAATTGAATATGGAGGTATGGATGACATGACGGTAGCCAAAAAATTGATTTGTGTTGGAGCAGATGGAGCTTCAGTAATGCAAGGTCACAGGAACAGACTTTGTACAAATATTAAAACTTCATTTGCACTGTACATTACTACAATTAACTACATGGATCACAGAATGAATCTAGCTTTTGGAATTGTGAGCAAGTTTGCTTCAATTAAAAAAATTGAAATTTTAATCAGAGAGCTCTACTCACACTTTTGTCGAAGTCCCAAGCGATTTATGAAATTTCAAAACTTTGCTGATGGATTAACTGATGGGAACAAGCTTCTCAAGGATAATGATACTAGATGGATCTCTTTGGATGGTCCAGCGCATCGAGTGTTTTCAGAATATCCATCCTTGATTAGACTATTTCACACAACTCGTGACGAATCAGATCAACCAAAATTTCCAGAACTTCTTGGTAGGTTAAGTAATTTAGAGACACTCTTAACTTTAGCAGCTCTTCTATCCATGCTAGAGGAAATGAGGAATATTATGAAGGCTACCCAAAAATGAGCTTTGTATATTGCAGAATATGCTATGTTGCGTAAGATGACATGCCTGACCCTCAACAACCTCTATCGAAATCAACCAACACTATCTTATGAAAAATTTGTTAAGTGGTAGACACTCACAGATTTGAACAATCTTAATAAATTTTTACAAATCAGTGCAGATGGGGAGGTATGTGCCAATGTACGGGGAGTTAAGATACCAATGCACTTCTATGCCATGGTTGACCTTGAGGAACCAGGAAAATGTCCCAGGAAGAAACTAGCAAGAGTTACAAAGGAAGATTTTGACAAGATTGTTGAGACTGTAACTACTTCTATGAAGAAAATTGCATATGATCTTTCCTCACAAATTAGAAGTAGATTCCCTCTTGACAACCTACTTGAAGCCATGTCTATTGTGTTTCCTCATTATTGGAGCCTCAATAGTGCATTTGATTTTTGAATAAGCTACTGACTTTGGTAAAACAATTTTGCATTTCCAGAGAATTTAATGGAGTAACTATAAATGGAATATTAGATGAAACTCATCTTAGAGAGCAATCAGCGCAATTTGTATACACTATGAAAGAACAATATGCCAGAATGGATAACCCCCATGAAGAGGGATCAGTAACAAGGGTTTGGAAATATATAGCTAAGAACAAAATCTTGCGTGATTCAATGCCAGAATATGTGAAGCTTGCTGATTTATGTCTCACCATGATATTGGGTTCGGTGGAAGATGAGAGAGTTTTTAGTGCTTTGGGGTTCCTAAAATCAAAGCTAAGAAACAAACTAGACAAAAATTTGGAAAATTGCTTGAGGCTCTATACATCTAGGTATGATGTCCACACTTTTCCTTACGATAGGGCACTGCAAATCTGGAGGTCCAAATGTGAAAGAAGAGGTTTGGGCAACACTTCAAACCAAAGTGCCAGTGGGACTACTGGAGCTACTGGTAGCATTGAGATGCAGTTTTGCGAAGATATGTAGACTCAGACTCAGAGTGAAGAAACCACAGATGGGAATCAAGAAAGCATTGAATTTGATGAGGATGAATGGCAACTGTAACAGTAAGAGATTGGTATTTATTAATCTTATTACTATATCTCATCATTCATATTACAAAATCATATTAATTTTTGCTATTAGAATTTAATATTGATTCGTAATTATATTTTTCAACTTTCTATTTCCAGATTTAAAATAGCATAATAAAAAAAAAACATAATGTGTTTATTGATACAGAGATGTTTAATGTTTATTTATACATGTTTGAGTCTCAAATCTATGTGATACATTCCAGAACTATATGATACAATTCATTCAATAGTAATACACATGTCAAGAACTTAGATTTTCATTAATTCTTTCAAAATATAGCCATATGATACAATTCATTCAATAGTAATACACCAAATTCCAATCTTTCTGATTCTCCATAACAATTGCAAAAGTGAATACAAAGTTTCAAAACCCTTTGCAAATGACCCTGAATTCCCTTTTATAAAAATAAGAGAGCAACAACAACTCCTGTGTGATTCTCCAATGTCCATGCAAAAGTGAATACAAAGTTTCAGAAGTAGAACCCTTTGCAAAATTGCAAATGACCCTAAATTCTCTTTTATAGAAACAAGGGAGCAACAACAGCTTCAGGTTGAATTGCAAGTTTGGAACATGTGAACACTGAACATCAAAATCACAAACTCGGCACATATTTATATGGCCATCACAGGCCATATTAGCAATTTAACATTTGCTACATGTTTGATGTCTCCTATTCAAAAAATAGAGTTCAAAATTAAATATTAATTCATGCCATGACAAATTAAACATAGATAATAGCAGTGCCTAAAACCTACTAATCAGAAATAGAGAAATGCATAAATGTTAAAGCAAGGTAGAATTTGAGAATACAAATTTACTGGCTGAAGTTTTGCACTGTGCATCATAGATTCATAGGCTGGATTAGCAAAATAGCAATAGTGAGTGCTGTTTTTTTCCTATTCATAAAATAGATTCATAGGCTGGATTAGCAAAATAGCATTAGCTAGTGCATCATAGATTCATAGGCTGGATTAGCAAAATAGCAAACAGAAAAAACATAAAACCTTGAAATTAAGAATAAAAGAAGAAAATTGTGCAATACATACTACGATTCTTAAGAATTTTATGCCAGTTTTTGTAGGGTGCTCCACTCTTCGTCTGATGGAAGGTCAATATTCTGTAAACTATGGAAATTCAACTCCAACTTCATCAACATTCCATATTTATAAGATTTACTTGACATCACTATTTCATCCAATACCGTATTTAGAGTTGTAAATGGTTGGATGAATTCCACAAAGCTTTTGGGAGTTGTGTCCTTTGGAAGCAAGTCTAAATCAGACTTCATTTTTTATCTCCATGATTTTTTTGTAAGCTTCTTCTCCAATGAATTTATTTGATGTGTCAACAGGCTTGGGCAAACCAGGTTTAATCAAATTATTTTTCATTTCTTGTAGCTTCACTATCTTGTTTCCACAACTATCCATAACTTCTTATGTTTCCCTTAGCTTCTAGCATTTTTGAATGATAGATGATGTCTTAATTGTGGCATCAATGCGGCTCTTAATTCCCTTGGATGCCAAGTAGCTGTCACTGGAACTGTAGACTACTTTCAGAATCTTTTTTGCCATTTCCTCTTTTGAATAAACATGTGTGCTCTTCTCATAGTGCCCTTTGATTTTTATAAAAATTTGTCTCATACTTTCAGTCAACTGAAACCATTCACACAAGTTCTCACTACTCTACATTATTCGCCGCCGAATATTTTCTTGTATATACTTCGTTGTATTTTTCATATTGTCTTTCAATCTATCCTCCAAAGTTTTTATTTTATCATTTGCATTATGCAGGTCTTCTTTCATTTGTGCACATTTTTTTCTTTATTCCTCTACTTCCTCTTGCAAATGTTTTTCTTTTTCATTCCCATGATGCAATAGGTCCTGTAACTTTCTCATTTCTACAGCAGCAGACTCATAACTTTTGTATAATTTTTGAAAACTGGCTTTTCCCTCAACAATTTTTTACTGCTTTTAGCCAGTTTTTTAGTCATGTCCTTCAATTCTGCATCCTTCTTCTCTTACTCTGCAATTTCTACTGCAGAGCCCGAATTTTTAATCCTTTTCTGTATATCATTGCACTTGCTATCTGCTGCTTTCCTCCTTGATTTTTTGTTTTCCAGGTCTGCCTATAACTTTTCTATTTGTTTCTCTAGTTTATTTTTTTCTCTTTCCACCTTTAGTAGTGAAGTGTAGACCACTTCGTTAGTCCTTTTTGACACACTAATTTTGTCCACATTATGTACTTTGGAAAAATCCATTTGGAGGGTGCTAACTTGAAATTGAGAGGGATCTATCTGATGGTGTGGTGGATTTTTATCTTTAGATGTTTCTGGGGGCATAACAACCATGAACTCCATCATATCTTTCTGTGTGTCATATGTTGGAAATACCTTGTTCCTTCCAGGTTGTTCATTTACAACTTCAGACATGGAATTCCTATGAAATGCTTTCTTTTTTTCTTTATTTTCTTTTCTTGTGTGTTCATATTTTTCATAGTAATCACTTAATTGAAAATCTGGGCTTGTTGAAGCAATTGAATGTTTGAAAGGTGACATAGGAATACCATAGGCTCCAGTTCCACTTATTTCTGTGGTTTTAACTAATGCTTGATGAGGATTACCAACAACAGTTCCTGATGCTGTCCCAGTCCCACTGACACTTTCATGTGTAGTTTTCATAGTCTTTTGAAGTGTGTGATCTGAAGCTGCAAATGATTGATTTGTAGTGTCAGTGGCACTTGATATAGGATTCTCAATAGTATGAGATTGAGTATCTACCTCTAGTGGCCTCTTGTGAGAGATTTTTTATTGTTGCCCTTGTCCAACACCAAGACAACTAGTATCAGTAGTAGTACCCATGCCAACCCCACCAATCATAGTGGCACTTGACTAAACATTAATAGGAATACTATCCCCAGATTCCCCACTAGTGGCAGTGGCACTTGATTCACCACCAATGGGAATACCATGATGTGGTGGTGGTTGTGGATTTGAACCTGAAACAAATGTAGGTGGACCCTTAGGGTAATGAGTAGTACCTATCCTTGATGAATATGAAGAATCAAGTCCAATGACTGGTTTATAAGGACTTTTTGATTTTGACTGTGATAGAAGTTGTACCTGAAGTGGATACCAAATGCCCTCTCCTCTAGGACCTAGACCACCACCTTCAAAACCTATTTTTTCCACAAGGTTTTCCCCTTTGCTATATTTTTCTTTCATGGACTCACTAGCTCCACCTAATATTTTAGGGACTGTAGTAGTTGTTGGAGGGGGCTCAACGGAAACCTCATGCTCATCATCATCACCTTCAGTCTCACCATGCTCCATATCCCACAATTTGCTAAACTCTGCATCCTCATCTATGCTCTCAAATTCTGCACTTGTCTTTGGTTCACCGAGATTCCTCCTCATAGTCCAAAAATCATTTATTTTGGTTTGAGTGAAATAATTCTCTTTACATTCATGCAGAATTGATTTGGGAATAGTTTTTTTAGATGGATTAGCAGATTTTAGATAGAAATTGTAGGACCTCCTATTTTGGATGCCTTGGCCCTCCTCTATTGTCCTCTCTGTGTGCATTTGCAATGCCATAATTTGTGATGAAATTTCTTCTGTTGAAATGTTATTGTCAACTGCAATTTTCTCCATCTCTTTTTTAACCTCATCCCAGGAGTCCTTGTTTCTAAGCTTTTCTAGCAATGGCTTACTTTCATGTTGACATAACACTGAAGAGTTCCCATTTTTCTTAAGCCTTTCTTGAACTACACTGATTGGATCATACTGCCAGAGACCCTCATCACCAAAAAACTGTCAAGAAATCATGTGCCACAATGAATGCTTTTCTCTCAAATGTGAATCCTCCACATGAGAAAGGCAAGGAAGGAAATATGCTCTTCTTTTGCTGACCATGGAAGTGTCTATCTATGCTCTCCAATTGTCGTACATACTCTAATGAAAATACCCTCTCTGTCACATGTATTGGAAGTCTGTATGGTTTTACTGCCGATCCATAAAACCTTAACACAGTGAATTCTTCCATGAAGAACCAGTCAGTCAATTCTATTTGACTTCCGAGTTGAATGCAATCTCTACAAGACACAGGCAACCTAGGCATTGGAGTGCTTGTAATTTCATTATACATTGGTGCCAAAAAGAAGTCTACAAAATGGTTGTAGTTCTTTTTGTTATCATGCATCCTTATCTTTGGGGTCCAATCATATATTGGACACTCTATTCTCTTTCCAGTCTTTTCATCAATCTTATAGCTCACAATTTGAAGCTTGTTGGCCTCAAATATTGCACAATACTTGGATAGAAGGAGATAACACAAGTAGGATGAGAACCTAAATGTCTTACAGTAACCTTTTTTGATCATTAGTAGTTGTTTTTGCATGGATTTTACAATGTGCTCAATAAAATTATATCTTACTGGCTGACCTGCACAATGGATATTATAAATCAATTCAAGAAGGCTTGCACCCACTTCCCTGTCATTTTCCAATCCCAGGCAAAATGACAGCAAGGAAATAGTATCCCCAACCCATGGAACAAAAATTTTACAATCATAAGGAGGCTTATGATTCTGATCCAACACAATACCAGTAAGAATATTTATTAGAGCTTTGATAAATGAATCTCTATGACTTGGATCGAGACTCTCATAATTCTCTGCCAGCTTTCCTAGGTCAATTTGGACGTTTGAGTTTTGGGCTTCAAATCCGAGGTTCAACAAACGAGAAAATTCTCCCTCATTTATGGATATAATTTCCTCTTTTGTATTTTTATTGACAATTGCTTTTTATCTTCATCATAATTTTCGGCCAAGACCATGACAAAATCAGGGCAAGGGAATACTTCAGGTAACACCATGCTTCCCAATCCAACATCCCACGATGCGATTTTATTTGTTTTTTGTTGTAACAATGGGTTGAAAATAGTAAATTTTGCCTTGAATGCATCTGCCACCTTACTAGACAATGTATATCTAATATCTATGATACACTTTTCACCATGGATAGCAGGGTCATAAATATCATGGTATTCATTAGTGAAACCTAGTGTTTTAACCAGTTCGGTTAGGTACATTTTGTTTTTCACTTGGCTTCCCTTAGAACTACTGCTTCCCATTTTCCCCATCACTATTATTATTAAGAATTCAAAATAATGCTAGATAAAAACCTGAAAATGCTAACCCTCAAATTGGACCATAGGATTACCAAAAGCAAAAAAGGCAGGATGTAGGTGTTCTAGATTTTACCCAGAAATTGGAATTTCTATTTCACTAGATTGGCACAAACAATCTCTATTGCAACTTGCATTCCTGAATCTAGTAGTTGTTTCTTAATCTTCCTTGATTTACAGGTTTGTCCAAGAAATGAAAAACGATTATGATTTATAAGTCTCTTATTTTGAAAACTCTAAAAAGTAGAAAAGTAAAACCTAAATGGCAAAATACCAAGAATCATGTTGTAATTTTATTAATTACTAATAATAACTATTCGATGCCAAAGGACAAAACATTCATTACTTTAGTATAAATTCTGAGGACATTAAGAATCATGTTGTAATTTTACTAATTATTATTAATAAGTATTCGATGTTGAAGGACAAAACATTCACTACTTCAGTATAAATTCTGAGGATATTAAATGTAATACGTTCAATTCCGGGCGAAGTTCTCCCAAATGCGTTCACTTCCCACTTTCAGGCCAAACTCCATCCTAAGTCATTGATCTTTGCTCATCCAACGGATGAGGGACCAAGGTACCTGTTGTGACTTTACGGGTCTATTTTTTAAGTCTGTTTAATAATTTTAAACTTCTGTTTGAAAAAGTGCTTTATAGACTTACTTATATTTAATTAAATTTAAAACGTTTCAATTCCCAGTGAAGTTCTCCCAAATGTGTTCACTTCCCACATTCAGGCCAAATTCCACCCTAAGTCGTTGATCTTTGTTCATCCGACGGTTGATGGTACCTATTTTAAGATGTAGTGGGTCCCACGACTTTTGCCATTTTTCTGGTATGTCACCATAATTGTGTCACTTTTTGGGTTTGATTTTTAGTCTATTTAATCATTTTAAACCTCCGCCCAAAAAAAAGCTTTATAGACTTAATTATATGTAATTACATTTAAAATGTCCAATTCCTGGGGAAGTTCTCCCAAATGTGTTCACTTCCCACATTCGGGCCGAAATCCACCCTAGCCATTGATCTTTATTCATCCAACGGTCGATGGTACCTATTTTTAGATGTAGTGGATCCCACGACTTCTACCATTTTTATGGCACGTCACCATACTTGTGTCACTTTTTCGGTTTGATTTTTAGTCTATTTAATCATTTTAAAATTCCGTCTGAAAAAGATATTTTTAGACTTAATTATATTTAATTAAATTTAAAATGTCCAATTCTAGGCGAAGTTCTAAGAAAGGTGTTCACTTCCCACATTCGGGCCGAAATCCACCCTAGCCGTTGATCTTTGTTCATCCAACGGTCGATGGTACCTATTTTTAGTTGAACTGGGTCCCACGACTTCTGCCATTTTTCTGGCATGTCACCATACTCGTGTTACTTTTCGAGTCTGTTTTTAAAGTCTACTAAATCATTTTAAAATTCTGCCTGAAAAGGAGATTTATAGTCTATAGACTATAGACTTTCACTTAATTCTATTTAATTAAATTTAAAATGTTCAATTCTGGGCATTGGGCAATAGTTTGAGATAACTATTAAATATAATGTTAATATTATTTGTAAAAATTTTAAATTCAAAAATAGTATAAAACATGAAACTTAGTTTCTAGAATAAAACAAATAACTAAATAAAAATATAAATTTTGATATGCAATTTGAAAGGTAAAAGTTTAATATTAAAAAAAAAACATTCAATATTAAATATAAAATATTAATTTAACGTTTAACAAAATTCTTTGAAAATATGTTTACGATATATAATTTTCAAAAATAGTTTAAAAATATATATAAAATTTCCACATAAATTTAGTCTATTAATTTAAAAAAATGTGCAACTGCAGTCCTCAACCTATTAAGGTGAGCAAATTTGGAAAGTACAAATACCAAGGTGGCGATTAATTGTTGCACAAGGAGTTGTCTATGACATGCCGCACGAAAGGAGGAAGGGGAGGATGGCAGGAAATCTTTTTCCTGATCTCATGGCATTAATGTCTTATCATGCACATTCATTACCCGACCTATAAGAGTTAAGATGACGATGGATTTTGTTACCTTTTCATCTGTGTACCACTTTTTGCTTTGAAGTAGTTGTAGAACAAATCTATAGTTCATAGAATTGTACCTTCTGTAAGACATTTTTTGCAAGAAGTGATTTTGAAATTGCAGGTGACAATGGAGGCCAATTTCACACTTCAAGCAAACAAGAAGTTGGTGCCCTTTTTGGGCAAAGTATCTAATAAATGAATGCAAGGACTATTCAAGTTCAAGGAGGAGAAGTTGTGGGCGACAACTCAACTAATGCTTGCGGAGGAGGTGGCACATATCAGTCACCGGTATCGCACTAACATGGAGGTTTACTCTTTGATTATGGCGTGGGCCTGTGAATTCAAACCAAAGGTGGAAAAGGTAAAACTCACATTGGTCAAATTGATTGATGGGGAGTTTTTGATTAACTTGGATTCAATCTTTGAGTGGGTGGTGCCGGGAGTTGGCATTCGAATTATGGAAGGGGATGACCAGGAGGAATTGCTTCCTTTTATTTGTGGCCCAGAGGATGAAATCAAATACCAGTGCCGTGAACGAGCCCGAGTGGGGTGGGAAGCAATGAAACTTTTTGTTAAATTAACAAGGGTGCATGAAGTTCTGAATGCTTTGCATGTGGTGGCAAGGATGGAGGTTGGTAGGGCATTGAGAGATAGGGCTGAAGAAGGAAGGGCCATCCAGCTACTGGCAAGCTTGGAGGGCGACCCCGACTTTGGTTTCCTAAACTACATTTGACAAATGAAAGCTGAAGTGGCAAATGGGAAAGCCAAAGCATCGACCTCTGAGGAGGGAAGGGACTGGGAGGAAGCGACCCAGGGGGATAGTGAGACTGAGTAAGTGGCCTATCGATAATGAACTAGTTTTGGACAAATTTTGTATCTTGAAACATTTCAATTAATTGAATGAAAAAACCTTGACCGATAAACTTTTGTATCTTGCAACTTTTGAAATTTTGTATTTTGAATGACTATATAGTAATAGTATATATTTATAAAATTATAATCAACCATAATCCGCGTACAAATAATTAATGGAACGAATTGAATTTTTATTTTTAATAGCATTACATAAAAAGATCACGGTATTAAATTTATTTCCATTGTTTAACAAATAATTGAAGTAACGTAGCTCATATACAAAAAGCATTTGAAAGAGATTAATTAATAAAAATGAAATAGAATTATAGAAAGCATTTTTATATCCATAAGACTATAAGAGGCAAAGTGAAACAAACTGGAATTTGAAAAATTATCATTAATATTTATGCTTTTGAAATTTACAATTTTTTTGTCAGAGACTTGAGTCCCCAAAAAACTTAAAAGCCAAAATGAGTGAGCCACTAGCACTCAGCCTGTTAGGGTTCAAGGACATAGGAAAAAAAAACTACAGGTAGTGGAATTGTTTATAATTTTTCCCTAAGAATATGGCCCTCCTTCCATGTAGAATTATTCAGACAGCATAAGCTAAGAGAATTCTTCAAGCCACATGTAGTTTGGAAATTCATCCAGGAGGATCCATTTTTGGAGGAAGTCCCTGCCAATCCGCACCCATTTTCTATGATGTGTTAGCTGCTCCGCATTTAAGTTTAGGAGAAATGGTTGCCTGGCCACTGGCAGTGTTTGGTCAGGGAGGAGAAGCTTGGATAAATCACTCGCCCAAGGGATCTCCACCCCTACTTCTGCAAGAACGACAAGAGTAATGTCATGTCCGAGGAAGTCTTCCTTAAAAACCTTCCTCAACAACATCAACATATCCACCTTATCTCCTCTCAAGTCTAGAAGAGATGCTAAGAAGCTGGATGTAAGGTCCGTGTTAACATGGTACCTATTTTCGTTTCATAGAAATTCTTTGCCCAACACCATCCACACAGCTTCATTGCTGAACAACCCAACCTCCTTGCAGACTAATTGGAGGGTTGGGTCTCTAACGGAGCCTAGAAAGGCCCTCTGGTCCTCTGCAGAAATGCTTCTCAAGTGGATGGGAGTGTCCATCTTGAGAAAATAGATTAACAAATTAAACAATCTGAGCAGTGAGCCTATAAACCTAAAATACCGTGAGCTCTAACGATTTATCTACTAAATGGCAAAGGCTAATTGAAAATGAAAGAAGCAGAGGTCGTATATAAATTGTTGAAGCTCTTGATTGTAATAATTACTTCTTTAATAGTATTAACTACAATAATTTTTTAAAAATCTTTCATATCTCTATAAATCTTTCCCATAAATGCACTATTGTGCGAAAATGGAAATAGCTATGAACCAGTACCAAATTGGCAAGTATCACATTGGAAGTCATGGTGACAGATTTGATTGTCATAAGTGAATAGATATATATTAAATGAACAAAATTATCGATCGTGATTTGTGACATTTGATACATGTCTATTGAATCCAATTCCATTCCAGGCACTTTCTGGTGAGCTATGTTGTCTTTAGAAAATTGGGCTGAAATAAAACTTCAGCCATTGATATACGATCATCAAACGGTTTAAAATCATTGATAGATTTTAGGTATGTGTCACCCTTTACGTGTCAAAGAGGCCACCCTTATTGATACATTGTGTAGAGTCCGGACTCAATGTATTATGTGATGTGATGTACTGATGTGATGTGATGTGCCTTGTCTATTAATGGCAATGAATTTATGAAATCACCAATGAATTATATATTGTACCATAAATAACAAAATATTCGCCAAAACAAATTAAAATTTTTTCAAGCGGTGGATAAAAATCGCCAATACATTTAAATAATTTTCAAGCAGTGGAATAAAATCGCCAATACATTTAAAAAATTTTTCCTTCAAAGTATAAATTTTTACTCATACAATTATATATTTGTTCCTTTTAACAATAATTATTCACCTCCCACAATAAATATTTTCCCCATAGAACAAGGTATTATTCACCAAAAATTTATGGCATTTTTGCACCCTAGAAAAAAAATCGGCAATACAAAATAATTTTTTTGTCATTTGAAATTTTTTTTTTGCCATCGATATGAAAATTCCCCCCCGAAAATAATGTCTGATTCGCCAGGATTTTACACAGTTGCCCGAGGGGGGGGGGTTTCTTAAAGTTATCCTTGCTCTTAGCTATGGTTTGTGGTATCCTAAATAGGGATATTTTATCTTGGAAGCTTACACTGATGTTGATTGGGCACAATGCATTGATGATATAAAGAGAACAAGCGGTGGTGCATTCTTTCTAGGTGACCGGTTGGTCTCTTGGCATAGCAAGAAGCAGGACTCAGTCTCCTTATCTACTGCTGAAGATGAGTACATTGTTGCTGCTACATGCTTCTCTCAGGTGCTTTGGATGAAGCAGACTCTCAAAGAGATACAGGTGGACATCACTGAACCTATTATCATCTGATGTGACAATTCAAGTGCAATAAACATTGTAAAGAATCCAGTCATGCATTCCAGAACAAAACATATTGCTATCAAATATCACTTTCTCTGAGAGAAGGTTGATGAGCAAGAGGTAAGGATGGACTATGTTCCTACTGGTGAACAAGTAGCAAACATTTTCACCAAAACGCTATCGGTAAGAACGTTTGAATACCTCCAACATAAGTTGGGAGTTATATCATCTACCTAGGAAGCTATTATGTGACTCAAGGGGAGCTTGGTACGGGTCAAAGGGGGAGTGCACAAGTATCCTTTGTCATTGTGTCAAAGGGGGAGAAATGTACCGGTATGGAGTGGATCATGAGAAGTTGACTTCAATGCCAAAGGGGGAGATTGTTGGCATTTTGGCACTAAGTTGTCATTGATGTCAACCGGCATGATGGAGATCCACAATAGGTTGAGCATAAAGAATGAAGGTCTACCGGTTTGAAGGATAAAGTACAAATCGGTCTAAAGGATGGTTGCTTGTTTATGATGAAGAGGAAGAATGTTAAAAGTTGTCTCACACTACCAGAGGTGAAGATGTGTAACTAGTACAGGATGCTCTACTAGGTAATAGAAGAAGAACACTCTACTAGAAAAGGGATATACCAATATGTGTTTGCCAGGCTGACTGTGTGTTGGTTGGCCATGTCTTGATCCATGTGATGTCAAATGGAGCAGAGGTGGAAAGTGTGTTGTGGTTGGTGAAGTTTCATCGACAGGGTCGATGAAATAGATAATTGTCATTAATGAAGGAGCCACAAATCATGGGATTGCACCTGACTGATTGAAGCTCGAGGAAGAAGGAATGATAGAGGAAGATCAAGGTGCAGTTGGCACCTGAATCAAGGCAAAGGAAATCTGATTTAGGATGCTCTCATAAAGGAAACTTCTAGAACACTTTGTGTGTCATCTAAGTTCATGACAGAAAATTTGATTCATGCTTGCCACTCCAAGAAAAACATGTATTGGATAATGAAGACCATGTGTAGGTGTAGTCTTAAATGATAGGTGATTGATCCAAAAAAAGGGAGGATTGGATCTCATGAAGATTGTGTTGGAAAAGAGAAAACCATAATTGCTCAGGTTTTTGAATTGTATTTTGGGAGGAAAATAGATAATAAAAAATGAGAGCTCTGGACAAAAGTTGTTGTTCAAGCTGTGAAGATTGAGCAGAGAAGAGAAGGGAGAGTGAGCAAGGAGAAAACCTTAGAAGGTGTTCTAAGAAAGTTGTAGTGTGGGTGGGCAAGTAGACTGGTGAGAGGATTCTATCAGTAGTATTATAGTCTTGCAGTTGAGCCTAACCGGTAAGGTGTGGCAGAGCAAGAAGCATCATAGTGTGATAGTGTGTGTGAAAGGGAGAGAAAGATAACACAAAGTCATTTGATTCAAGAGCTATAGAATTCATTTGCAACAAGAAGCGTTAATTGTATTCAAATAGTATTTCAATATATATTAGCAAGTTGAAGCTTGGTGCACGGATTGGTGCTCCTTGGGTTGGTTCCAAAAAATTGCAGGGGTTGGTGCTCATTGGGTTGGTGCCCAAAATATTTATAAATCTATGTTTTACCTGTGAGGCTAGATTGAAGTAGTAGTCTTCAACAACTTTTCTCACCTAGGTTTTTCCCATATTGGGTTTTCCTCGTAAATCTGTTGTTGTAGTTACTTGTGTGTGTATGGTCTCTTTGGCTTTCTTTCTTATATTACCAGTTTGAGTGTCTAAGTGATTAAGTAAATAATTGATATTCTCAAGTTAGATCACAAGAAGAAAAATTTAGGAACCACTGGTTCACCCCCCTCTTAGTGGTACTCTGTGTTCAACAAGTATATGCGGAGCAACCACAAGGTTTTGAAGTGGAAGGAAGAGAATCATGTTGGCATATGTGCAAAGTATGATGACATGATGATATTGTATGTTGTCATTGATGTCATTATGTTGAAGAGTGAACCGGTATATTGAATTAAGCATCTTGCAAGAGAGTCGGTTAAGCATCTTGCAAGAAAACCGGTATGATGTTGTGAACCAATATATGTGAAAAAGTAAAGCAGTATGTTTGTCCAAGTGAACCGGTATATGGAATGTTTTGTATCAAGGTTTCATATGGTATGACTACTGGTTGGTAGTCTTAGATTCAAAGTTTTTGATTGAAGTATTCCAAGCCTATGTGATTCAACCGATGAGATCGTGTGATGAGTTAGCATTGTAATGAAGAACAAATTGTGTTGCCACATCAGCCTTATGTGTGTGAAGGATATTGCATGAAGGAGATTGATCCTATCTACCTCGGGAATGTGTGAAGTCTCTGTAAACAGTGGAGAACGCGTGATGGGTTATAAGCCTCCAATAAGCGGTGAAGAACAAACGATGGAGAACATCTTGAGATATGTTCAAGACTGTTGTAATCAATGCAATATGTTCAATGATTAGGATTTAATCGACTGAATTGCTTAACCTAAATGTTTAGGGTTTAGGTTTTATGCTACCGACCTATCTTTCCTATAAGGTCGATGTTGTTTTTCATGTTGAGGTTGATGAAAAATGTTGTGTGTGTATCTAAGTGCAGAGATACGTGATTCTTGCCAGACCAGATAAGATAATAGATACCTGCAGAGTGTGATTGTAGAAGGAAAGAAATATTGGCATTGACTATTGCTACCCAATCACTATAATATCTATTGATCTTTAACCACTTCAATAGTTGTAAAATCCCTTAACAGGGTAGCTTTAACCATCTTGTTGTAAATCCTTTAACAAGTTGACTCAAAATCATTGAGTTCTTAAGATCCTCTAACAAGGTAACCTTTAACATGGTTTAACCCTTAACTGGGTGATCCCTAGCAGGATTGGTTCGTAATAGAACCTATTGTAATAGTCTTTAACGAGATCAGGCTCCTAACAGAGTGGACCTCAAAAGGGTTCAAAGAACAACTTGTGGGTATTCATCCCCGCCGTGGTGTTTCCTAGTTGGGTTTCCATGTGAAAAATATGTGTGTCATGTGTTATGCGTTTTCATGTCATGCTTTTTTATTTTCTGTCAAGTGGTAAATCATGTTGAACTAGCAGGTTATTATATTTCTGATTATAGAGTACTAGTGTCTGTGTATGGGTGAAGTGGAAATAAGATGTTAGATTTTGTGGAAAGCTAAGTGTTACTAGTTTAGGTCCTTCATTGTCTCACTATGTTTTACCGGTAGTAATCTGGTTTAGACCGGTGTTAGTGATTGCCAGTTAAGTGCATTGTTGGCAGTCAAACCAGTTTAGGAAAAGTGATTTTTGCCTATACTAATTCACCCCCCCTTCTTAGTACCGGTTCGGTACTAACTGTTCATCATTTATTCATCAATTGGTATCAGAGTGTCCTCCAGGTCCTTTGTGTTGTAAGCTTAACCGCCTGAGGGAAAGATGCTTCTCTAATGTTGAAGAGGGAAGGTCCAAAGTTTAACAAAGACAACTTTAAAATATGGAATGATAGAATGAAGATATACATCAGAAGCATAGGTGCTCAACACTGGAGATATGTTGAGAATGCTTATGTTATCCCTACCGGTACTCTCACCGACAATCAAAAGAGAGAGATTCAAGATAATGGGCATGTCATGGAAGCCCTAATCAGTAGCTTATCTGACATTGAGTTTATTTATGTTCAAGATAAAGAGAATCCCAAAGAAGTATGGGATGCCCTTGAGAATATCTATGGTGGTGATGAGCATGTGAAACAAGATAAGGAAGAAAACCTTAGGGGAAAGTTTGAAGACATGCAGATGGTTGAAGGAGAGACCATTCAACAATATAGAATAAGAATCAAAATTATTGTTGGAGATATCAAGGGTGCAAGTGGTAAAGTGGAAGATTCTAGTGTTGTTAGCAAAGTTTTGAGATCCTTATTATCGGTCTATGCAATAAGGGTTGCTACTATTCAGGAGTTGAGGTCTTTAGATAAGATAAAGTTATCCCTAGACTTCATCATTACAAAGTTAACAACTTATGAGCTAAATAATTATGATGACAATGTTTAGAAGACTGAATCAACCTTTAAAGCATTTATTGCACCATCTAGAAAAGGCAAAGAAGCTAGTACCAGTGGTGAACCAAGACAAAGTAGAGAAATGGATGATGAGGAGATCCTGATGAAATTTGAAGCTCCTCTTGCCAAGAGACTTACCAAGGGAACTGGTAAATACAAAAGTAAGCTTCCTTTGAAATGCCTTTCTTCTAACCAGATAGGACACATTGTTGTAAACTACCCTAATCATGACAGCAAGGACAAACCAAAGAGGTTCAAGAAGTTCAAAGGAGGAAACTGGAGAAATTGTTTTGTAGTAGTTGATGAAAGTGTCACTAATGAGGAATCAGAAGATGAAGAAAATGAAGATATTGTGTTTGTAGCAGTCAAAGAAGATGTGTCACACAAGAAGGCTCTTGTATCCTACTTTGATAATTCCAATGATTGGATTATTGACAGTGGTTGTTCTCACCATATGACTGGTGACCGGAGTAAGTTTATATATCTCTGGAAGAGTATGATGGTGGTGTGGTTCATTTTGGTAATGATGCACCATTTATGGTAAAAGGTAGAGGGTCCATCTCTCTGAATGGAAGAAGTAGTGCTGACAATGGGTATTGGGTAGAAGGTCTCAGACACAACCTTTTGAGTGTTGCTCAATTGAATGATAATGGACTCACTCTGGAATTCAAAAATGGAGTGTACAAAATCAAAGGAAAGAATGGTGAACTGATGGCTACCGGTATGTAGACCAAAGCTAACCTATTTCAGTTAAATGCTACTATGAGTACATGTCTAATGGCTAAGTTTGAGGATAGTTGGATATGGCATAGGAGACTCTGCCATGTAAACTTTGACAATATTGTAAAGGCCAATAAGATCAAGGCAGTTAGAGGATTGCCTATGCTGAGAAAACTAGAGAATCCTTTATGCAGAGAGTGTCAATTGGGGAAAATGTCTTCCTCAACCTTGAAAGGTAAACCTTTCACTGCAGACAATTTACTTGATCTTGTGCATACTAATTTGTGTGGTCCTATGAAAACTAGGAGTGTGTAGGGAGATAGGTATTATATGATTCTTAATGATGATTTCTCAAGAATGATGTGGGTCACATTCTTGAAGGACAAATCTAAATCTTTTGGAAAGTTCAAAGCCTTAAGAGCACTAGTTGAAAAAGAAAGTGGTAAGAGGATTAAGTGCTTAAGAACTGATCAAGGAGGAGAATTCACTTCTGGTTAATTCAACAAATATTGTGAAGAGAATGGCATCAAGAGGCAACTATCTGCCCCCCAGACTCCATAGCAGAATGGCCTAGCAGAAAGGAACAACCAGACTATGGTTGAAGCAGCTAGAACTATGTTGATCCAAGGGAGGTTGCTCACACCTTTTGGAGATAAGCGGTGAGCACTGCAGTCTACACAATGAACTAGGTACTCATCAAAAAGGTTAAGGATAAAACACCTTATGAGTATTGGACCAGTAAGACACCAGTGGTAAGCTACTTCAGAGTGTTTGGTAGTAAATGTTATATCAAGAGGAGTGAACATCAGAGCAAGTTTGATGCTAAATGTGATGAGGGAATATTCCTAGGGTATTCCACAAATAGAAAAGCTCTCAAATGTTTCAACAATAGGACTCAAATAATTGTTGAAAGAATCAATGTTGGAGTTGATGAAACCTCTAAGAAATCTGAGGAAATTGGCAGTGAGCAAGTAGGAGATGAACCGGTAGTAACCTTCTAGGAACCGGTTGCAAAATAGCCTAGCACCAGTAACAATGATCCTACACTGATAGATGTTGATGCTGATGAAGATAACGATGAAGAAGAAAATAAAGAGGAAACAATCAAGATCATTCCTAGGTATGTAGAGCTAAATCATGATCCAAAGAAGATCATAGGAGACAAGAATGCAGGAATTCTTTCAAGAAGAAAGGTCAGAGAAAACTCTTGCATTATCTCTGAATTTGAGCCTAAAACATTTAGAGGCACATAAAGATGAAGACTGGATCGATGCAATGGAAGAGGAACTTGACCAGATAGAAAAGAATGGTACATGGTCTTTGGTACCCAGACCGGAGCATAAAAATGTCATTGGCACCAAATGGGTTTTCAGAAATAAGTTGAATTAAGATGGATCATTGGTTAGAAACAAAGCCAGACTGATGTGTAAAGGATAGGCTCAAGAAGAAGGAGAAGACTATGGAGAAACCTTTGCTCCAATAGCCAGATTGGAAGGAGTTCGTATGCTTCTTGCATATGCAACATTCAAGGGATTCAAAGTATATCAAATGGATGTAAAGTCTACATTCCTGAATGGAATACTGGAAGAGGAGGTGTATATAGAGCAACCAGATGGTTTTGCCTTATCAAAAGACAATTACATGGTGTGTAGGCTACATAAATCCTTGTATGGACTAAAGAAGACACCTAGAGCATGGTATGAATGCTTGCACTCCCATCTTGTGAAGATTGGATTTGAAAGAACAAGTGAAGATAGCAATATCTACTTGAAATCAAAAGGAGATCAGATTCTGATCTGTGAAGTATTTGTTGATGACATAATCTTTGGTGGAGATGACAAGATGAGTCATGACTTTGCAGATGAAATGAAGAAGGAACTTGAGATGTCACTCATATGGGAGATTAAGTTCTTCACTAGAATACAGATTCAATGAATGAAAGATTGAATCTTTATCACTTAGTCCAAATATGTCAAAGAGGTGTTGAAGACTTTTGGCATGGAAGACAGCAAATTGGTTGGTACACTGATGGTGACCAGTTGTAAACTATCAAAGGAGGATGACTCAGGGTTGGTAAATGAGAAGGAATACCTATCAATGATTGGTAAATTGCATTATGTACTACATAGTAGACCAGACATTGCACATGCAGTGGGCATTACTGCACGGTTCTAGAAAAACCCAAGAGAATCCCACTTGGTAGCAGTCAAGAGGATTCTCAGATATCTAAAGGGAACTATTGACTATGGATTATGGTATCCATACAGTAATGATTTCAACCTAAAAATGTTTATAGATGCCAACTCGGTTTGGAATGTGGATGACTGGAAGAGCACAACCGGTGGTGCATTCTTTCTCAGTGGTAGACTGGTCTCATGGATGAGTAAAAAGTAGAGTTGTATCTCTTAGTCTATAGCAGAAGCGGAGTATGTTTCAACATTTATGAACTGTGCCGAGACAATCTGGATGAAGCATGTATTAAATGGCTTCAAAGTTCCTATCTCTGAACCGGTAAGTATATTTTGTGACAACACAAGTGCGATTAACATCTCCAAGAATTTGGTTTTACATTCTAGAACCAAGCACTTTGAGATTAAGTATCATTTCTTAAGAGAAAAGGTTGAAAACAAAGAAGTTGTACTGGAACATGTTTCCAGTAAGGAGAAGTTAGCAGACATATTCACCAAGCCTCTACCGAAGGCTACCTTTACCTATTTGAGAGGTGAATTAGAGGTGCTTCCCCTTCAAGAGGTGAACTAAAGGTGTGTGCATCACATTAGTCAGGACTTACATTGATATATCTTTTTCAGGATGGTGTGATGAAGGATGCTACTCTTTAGGGGGAGAAACATAGTAGAACATAGATGTATATGCCTCCACTTTGGCATCGTGGTCAAAGCAGGAGAAGATGTGAAGTGGAGAAGATATCTGCAATGTTGGGGGAGAAGATGTGAAGCAGAGAGATATCTTCGTATATTGCCATCAATGCCAAAGGGGGAGATTGTTGGCATATGTACAGAGTATGATGACATGATGATATTGTATGTTGTCATTGATGTCAATATGCTGAAGAGTGAACCGGTATATTGGAGTAAGCATCTTTCAAGAGAACCGATATGATGTTGTGAATCGGTATATGTGAAAAAGTGAAATGGTATGTCTGTCCAAGTGAATCGGTATGTTGGAATGTGAACCGATATATGGAATGTTTTGTATCAAGGTTTCATATGGTATGACTACTGGTTGGTAGTCTTAGCTTCAGGGTTTCCAGTTGAAGTATTCCAAGCTTGTGTGATTCAACCAATGACATCGTTTGATGAGTTAGCATTATAATGAAGAATAGATTGTGTTGTCATGTCAGCCTTGTTTGAGTGAAGGATCTTGCATGAAGGAGATTGATCCTATCTACCTCGAGAATGTGCGAAGTTTCTGTAAATGGTGGAGAACGCATGATGGGTTATCAGCCTCCAAGAAGCAGTGAAGAATGAATGATGCAGAATGTCTTGAGATATGTTCAAGACTGTTGTAATCAATGCAATATGTTCAATGGTTAGGATTGAACTAACTAAATTGCTTAACCTAAATGTTTAGGGTTTAGGGTTTATGCTACCGAACTATCTTTCCTATAAGGTCAATGTTGTATTTCATGTTGAGGTTGTTGGCAAATGTTGTGTGTGTATCTAAGTGCAGAGATACGTGATTCTTGCCAGACCAGATAAGAGAATAGATACTTGCAGAGTGTGATTGCAGAAGGAAAGAAATGAAGCAGATTTGCATTGGCATTGAGTGATGTTAACAGATCACTGTAATACCTGTTGATCTCTAACCACTTCAACAGTTGGAAAATCCCTTAACAGGGTAGCTTTAACTAGCTTGTTGTAAATCCTTTAATAGGGTGACTCAAAATCATTGAGTTCTTAAAATCCTCTAACAAGGTAACCTTTAACAGGGTTTGACCCTTAACCGAGTATTTAGCCATCCCTTAACTGGGTGATCCCTAGCAGGATTGGTTCCTAATAGAACCTATTATAATAGTCTTTAACCTTATTAGGCTCCTAATAGAGCGGACCTCAAAAGGGTTCAAAGAACCACTTGTGGGTATTCATCCCCACCATGGTTTTTCCCAGTTGGGTTTCCACGTGAAAAATATGTGTGTCATGTGTGATGCTTTTTCATGTGATACTTTGTTATTTTCTGTCAAGTGGTAAATCATTTGGAACTAGCAGGTTATTATATTTCTAATTGTGGAGTACTAGTGTATGCGTATGGGTGAAGTGGTATTATATGTTAGATTGTGTGGAAGGCTAAGTGTTACCGGTTTAAGTCCTTCACCATCTCACTATGTTTAACCGGTAGTAATCTGGTTTAGACCGATGTTAGTGATTCCTTGTCAAGTGCACTGTTTGCAATCAAACCGGTTCAAGAAAAGTGATTTTTTCCTATACTGATTCACCTCCCCCTCTCAGTACCGGTTTGGTACTAACTGTTCATCATTTATTCATCAAATCATGTGTACAGGTTGAAGAAAGCTTTGTATAGCCTCAAGCAAGCACCAAAAGTGTGGTATGTTAGGATTGATGGATACTTTCAAGAGAATGGCTTCGAGAGAAGTAAGAGTGATCCTACCCTTTACTAGAAACAAGAAGGTACTGATATTCTCATCATAAATTTGTATGTTGATGATATTTTGTATATGGGTAGTAGTTCTAAGATGAAAGATGAATTCAAAGCTACTATGATGAAAGAATTTGAGATGAAAGATCTTGGTTTGATGAAATATTTTCTAGGAATGGAGGTTTATCAAAGTAAGTATGAGATTTTCATTTCTCAAACAAAGTATGCATAGGATATGTTAAAGAAATTTGATATGACAAATTGTAACCTTTCCTCCACTCCAAGTGCTAATGGAGTTTTGTTATGTAGAGATGATGGTGCTGATTTAGTTGATGAGACAACTTACAAAAGTATTGTGGGGAGCTTGATGTTTCTAACCCACATGAGGCTTGGTATTGCCTATTCAGTTTCAATTGTTTCAAGGTATATGACAAATCCATCTTAAATACATATGAAGGCAACCAAGAGGATTTTGAGGTATGGGAAAGGAAATTTAAATTTTGGTATTCAGTACTACTCTTTTGTAAAGTTTAATCTTGTAGGCTTTAGTGATTCAGATTGGGGAGGTAGTATGGATGACCATAAGTCTACATCTGGGAATTGTTTCTCTTTTGGTTCTAGATTAATTACTTGGAGCTCAAAAAAACAAAGCATTGTGACCCTCTTATCTATAGAAGCAGAGTATGTTCCAATTACCTCAGTAGGTACACAAGCTCTTTGGCTCAGAAAATTTTTGGAAGAAATTGGAGAAAAACAAATTTAGCCTACAATAATTTATTGTGACAATGAGAGTGCCATCAAGTTAGCTAAGAATTCGGTTCATTACATCAGAACAAAGCATTTTGATATGAAATATCACTTCATACGAGATTTGGTGCAGAAGAAGGATGTTGAATTGAAGTACATCAACACCCAAGATCACCTAGCAGATATATTCACCAAAGCGGTTGCAAAAGATCAATTTTTAGCACTATGAGATAAGATTGTGAGCCCTCTCTACAGCAAAGGGGAGTATGTTGATAACTAATGCTACTCAAGCATGCAACTCCATGCAGATCATAACTATTTTTAGTCTCCACCACCATACACCAACATGCAGCTAGATTAATTTAGGATTGTATATTATTAGTTAATAATTTTTTTATTTCTCATGCAAATAAAGCATGCTACGCATGCAGTTAGACTATTCTTAGATTAGAGCTTTCTTTGGAACTGTTGGTTTCTTTTTCACCAAATATTGCATGCCATGCATGTTCTATTTTTAGAGACTTTGAATTCTTTTGCTAGTGAATCTGGAAAACTCTACATAGGGAATCTTTGTATTCTTTTTATTGAGTAGTAATATAGAATGTGTGGGTTGTTCTAATATGAGTTGTGTTTTATTTTATCTCTGCAATTTTCATTGTTGTTAGTTGTTTTCTCTGTTATTATATTTTCTTGATCAACTGGCTATAAGAACAGGGGCAGTTTTAAATTCTACAAGATTGAAGATAGCGTACTTATAAATATTCGATACATTTAGATATTAGTAAATTAAAAAAATTATGAACGACAACATTGTAATTGGGTTTTGATAATAGAAATCTCTTATCAAAAAGTGCCTTTGTTTCATATGTCATATAAATTGTCAGAAAGCTATAAAATTAGACACCAAAATCATACGGTAGGCAGAAACAGTGGCTACCCAAACTCCCAATGAAGAGTTAATTAAAGCTTACAATATCCACAACAATCTCTCCCAAAACCTTCTGAACATTGTGAAGGGTTTAGTTTTTGTTTGTCGGTCGCTTTATTTTCTCTTGTAAAGTTGATTAATGCTCTGCAAGTTATCATTTGTTATACGATTCTTAGATGTTGTTTCGGCAGGGATTTCCGGTACCATCAATACTATGATTTTCTAAGAGTTATAGAGAGAGATGTCCTGGGTCATGAGGGTTTGCAACCACTGGCCTGCCAAATTTCCACATTGTTGTAATCGTAGGATACTGAATATAACATTTCCACCAATGAAGTAATAGCCATAGGAAAAATATCTATGGTTTTGGCTATTTGAAGTTAAACCGTCACTTTTGGTGTTAAGGGTTGGGACGAGCAGAGTTCCCAATTTCCTAATCCCATTTATAAAATTCTCAAATTCCCTAAGGCAAATTTGGGCAAACTACAAGCACCACTTTTTCCAGGACCTGCGCATTTATCTAGAGTTTAGTTAAAACATTTGTGACATGGAATAGTAACCTTGATGCTCTCCTTGAAAAACACAGAGGAAATAAAGAGGAAAGAAACAGGTGAACCTTCTTTTAACACCAGGAAAATCATTGAACTCCATGTCATTTTTCCTTCTTAAATATTGGTTAATCCCTTACACTATACTAGTTATGAGTTCTGTCCTTTTTGGTAAGCTTGATCCTATATTGATCGCACATGTAATCTATTCATCAAAAGATTTTGATCAGTTAGAACTCTTTATTCGGGTATTCTCGTATCATGTTAGACCATGTTTTTTCTTCCAAACTTGAATTAGTAATAAGTGCACAACTTAGGTAGATTTGGATAGGCCTTATCATCCAATAATTTCAACAATAGGGCTTGCACAATACATTGAAATAGGTTGTACTCTAATACTTTAGTTATTTCCTAGTCTATAGAAAATTTATAATCACACATGCTTTTAAAAATTGAATCCCAACGACTATGGTGCTGTAATAAATTGATTATGGCTTTTCATTCCCTCATCTTAGTAAGCTTGGTCTTCGTGCTGATCATTTTCATCAACTCAAATAGGCTAAGAAATGTTTATTCGAGCCTCAAATCAAGCTTTTGACGATCTTTTTCAGTTCTTAAGAAAATGATGTGAAGGGTTTTCCACTGTGGAGTGTGAAGTCTGGTCTCTAGTTTAAAGATAGAAATTCTCATAAGCAATATTTGTTTTGAATGAAATATACTGACACCATACTTTTGAATGTCATGAAGCCAAAAAATTATTAAAGGATTTTATCTATGTTGGGTTTTTTTCAAACTATAGTATGAAATGCAGGTTGTAATGTGAGTTACTGACACAAATTCGCACAAGACAACCTTCACCTAGGCTTGTAATATTTTCAAGCTACAATAATATACAACTCTTTAGGCATGGCACCTCTTGTGTTTGCCGCTTGGTGGTTTCTTTATTAATTTCACATTTTGTATGGAAAAAGCACACAATTGTTATTGAATGCATTGTGTCTTTGTCTTATTTGTTACATTATTTTCTTTTATATAATATAGAATAGTATTCTTTGAGATGTCTTTGGTTAGAAACTCTAGATTTTTTTTCTATATTTTTTAGAGTGCATGTATAAGGAAAGACATTCACATCAAGTTGCAATTATTTACAGTTTCTGATATGAATAAAATTGCATTGGAGCATCTTTAACCTTACTACTATTATGTAATTGGACTAGTTTTCTACATTGAGTATTGGTGGGCAACAATGACAACAAGAATATTCATTACAACAGCCATTACAGATTGGCTAAATGGTTACATTGCTCGCAAAGTTTGGTAGCGCTTCCTTCAAAAAATATGTACTGGATTTTTATTTAAGGCTCCATGATATAGAATCTAGATTTGAAGTATCCTGGTGTTATTTATTATCTGTAAGAAAGTTGTGATATATATCGTTTAATAGACGGTGCAAGGGTACTAGGAGTGGCCCTATGCAGTCTCTTGAGGTACAATTTGGCCTGAATCAACCATTGTCATGGATGACAGATGGGATCACGTTCTACATTTGGAGCTTTCTTTGACCCTGTGGCTGAGAAGGTAAACAAAATAATTCTTCGATGCAATCTGATTCTGGTGTTCAATGCCTACGTTTTGTACTTGGACAAACACCATTCTGCCATCTTTTTTTTTGATCGGTAAAGGCAGAGCCATCATTATATTCATTATGTAAAAAAATTGACACAGCTTAGATATCTAGGTTGTAGGTTTTTAAACAACATTTATACAGATTATGGAAGACATATATGTCCTTCCGAGATTAGCATGAAGTCTTAAAACTTAACTTGAAAGAGTATAAATCTGAATGGCAGATGCTTTGCTAAGGTAGAAACAAAATTATACTTGATGAGCCAGAATTTATTGTTCAAGTCTCAAACAAAAACTTATACAAAATATAAAAAACCCTAGCATGCAATTTCCTTGTCGGCTTCAGATTGTAGGTTCGCATTCCTCTTGCTCCCACGACCTCTGTATGGAGGGCGACCCCTGCCATGACCACGCCAAGACCCACTCCAACCCCTACTAGTGCCACCCCTGCCTACGTGCTCCACTTGAGGATTATCTTCTTCTACTTTCATGGGCAATAAGCCGTTAAGTCTAGCAAATTGAATTAGGTTGTCTTCTTTGCCCTGGTCTTTTGGATTTTCTCCCAGAAACTGCCATTTGAGATACCCAAGGCCAACTCCTGCAAATTCTCTGTGCCTATCCAAGTCCTTCCCTTTCAGGTCAAGTAGGAACTGATAGTAGCTAATTAATTCGCCATGAAAATTTAAAAGGATTCTATCACCTTGCCAAGGAGCCCCAAAATCATGAATTGGTTTATTTAAAATTTCTTGGAGCTCTTGGGTGACCTCCTCTGGGAAAATATTCTTCGTGAGGGTCCAAACGGCTTGCTTAGCAAGTTTTAAATCCATCAAAGATGCAACAAACCTGAAGGAGATGCTAGTATTGTTTTAAATGCTCTGCTATCTTGTATGTGCCTACACTTTGGTTATATTGGTGAACGACTGAACAGGGATGTATTATGTTTTATCCATATTTAATCATAGAATGTGAGGATGCATCTTTTCAACTTAATTTTTATTATATTATTGAAAATCTCCAGTTTAATAAAGAACCAAAGAAATGAGTTGATATTGGTAAGTGTTTGAAAGAGAAAAGAATAGAAGGTTCTTGTGGGATTAAATGACAAAATAATAAATAAAAAAATCTATTGTCTATAAAAGGGTTCAATGTCTTTTGATATAACTTTGTGGAATTGATGTTGTATAGTGCATGTTGTGCTAGCAAGTAAGGAGTAGCTATTTCTCTATAGTCCGCGAATGCAGAAATCTTGATAAAAATACACTGTCAAGGATTATGAATGCTAGCATTGCATAGACAGAAGATGAGATATAACCTTTTTGGGGTGTCTTTCTTTAATTCCACATAACGACAACAATCATATTGTCCTTTTTTACCATCTGTGTGTATTGTTTATGTTGTATGGTTTCATATTTCTACAAGCCAAAACTTCCATTTCTCCTATGCTGTAAATTATCAATTGTGTATTATAAATCTCTAACAGTCTTATACACCTAAATTATTTCGCTGATTTGTTTTCAAAATCTCTTTTTACCTTCGACAAGGTCATCTCGTATAAGCTTTCAATTAATAACTAAAAGTATTGTACTTAAGTGTGTCTGTTCTCTTCATTAGATTTATTGTTTCATCCTTATGTTGCATGAACTAAACACTGACGTCTTTACATGGAATAAATATTAATCTTGTGAGCAAGAGTTTTTTTCAAAGAGGAAACCCATTGAATTTGGCATTCACCAAGAGATGGATAGAAATGCCAGAATAGGGAAATATTTATTCCAAGATTTGGCAAGATTACTAATCGATTGAAAGCACTTAAACTAGCTTTAAACCAAGAGGTTCAATATTGTGAAAAGAAATGAACACTTTATTCAACATCAAATCAGAGAAATCAGAGAAATTGACTTTCGATTAAAAGTGGTTGTAACTGCCCTGCTACTCTAGAGGAATGGATATCAGTGTCAATTAAAAGTTTGATTAGCAATTGTAATTATTCCTATTTTCTGGTCTAAATAGAATATCAACGGTTATTTATGTTGATTGTTTTCTGCTTTAGATCTTCCTATTGTAGAATTTTGAACCTGACCTATCCTCTCTGAACCAACTGATTAGCAAACAATAACAACAAAAAGAAGAAAACACCAATATCTTTATTGAAGCTTAATTAAAAATTGCATAGAGGCTGTATATATAAAGAATTTGCAGTCTAGAAGAATTAATAATAACTGCAGTTCTAAATATATTCCTAGCTTTGCATGGAAAGCTACTAAGGCTCTCAAACTAAAAAGAGCAAACTACTCCCTAAATTAAGAATACAATAAGTGCATGCACAACATGCTTTATTTACTAAAAACAAACTCATGCAAAAAGCAAAACTAAAAATAGTCCTAATGATTCATGCATGCTGGAGTACATGCTTTATTTGCATGAATAAACAAAAAAACTATTAACTAAATTAATCTAGCTACATGCTAGAGCAACATCAGTTATCAACATACTCCCCCTTGATGTTGAGAGGGCTGACAATCTTATCTTGTAGTGCTATAAACTGAGCTTTTGCAACCGCTTTGGTGAATATATCTGCTAGCTGATCCTGGGTGTTGATGTGCTTCAATTCGACATCCTTCTTCTGCACCAAATCTCGTATGAAGTGATATTTCAAATCAAAATGCTTTGTTCTATTGTGATGAACCGGATTCTTAGCTAACTTGATAGCACTCACATTGTCACAATATATCATTGTAGGATGAATTTGTTTTTCTCCAATTTCTTCTATAACTTTTCTGAGCTAAAGAGCTTGTGTACCTGCTAAGGTAATTGCAACATACTCCACTTCTGTAGATGAGAGGGCAACAATACTTTGTTTTTTTGAGCTCCAGGTAATCAAACCAGAACCAAAAGGAAAGCAATCTCCAGATGTAGATTTACAGTCATCCATACTACCTCCCCAATCTGAATCACTAAAGCCTACAAGATTGAACTTTTCAGAAGAGTAGTAATGAATACCAAAACTTAAATTCCCTTTCACATACCTCAAAATCCTCTTGGTTGCCTTCATATGTATTTCAGATGGATTTGTCATATACCTTGAAACAAGTGAAACTGAATAGGCAATATTAGGCCTCATGTGGATTAGAAACATCAAGCTCCCCACAATACTTCTGTAAGTTGTCTCATCAACTAAATCAGCACCATCATCTCTACATAACAAATCTCCATGAGCACTTGGAGTGGAGGTAAGGTTACAATCAGTCATATTAAATTTCTTCAGCATATCTTGTGCATACTTTGTTTGACAAATGAAAATCTCATCCTTACTTTGATAAACCTGCATTCCTAGAAAATATTTCATTAGACCAAGATCTTTCATCTCAAATTCTTTCATCATAGTAGCTTTGAATTCATCTTTCATCTTAGAACTACTGCCCATATACAAAAGATCATCAACATACAAACTTATGATGAGAATATCAGTACCTTCTTGTTTGTAGTATAGGGTAGGATCACTCTTACTTCTCTAGAAGCCATTCTCCTGAAAGTATCCATCAATCCTGGCATACCACGCTCTTATTGCTTGCTTGAGGCCATACAAAGCCTTCTTCAACTTGTAGATATAATTATATTTTCTTTCCACTTCAAAACCTTGTGGTTGCTCCACATATATTTCCTCTTCTAAGTACCCATTCAAGGAGGCACTTTTCACGTCCATATGATGTATGCTCCACTTCTTCTGAGCTGCTAATGAAATCAGCATTCTTATGGTCTCTTGTTTTGCTACTGGTGCAAATGTCTCTTCATAGTCAATTCCATACTTTTGTGTGAAGTTTTCAGCAACTAATCTTTCCTTGTCTCTTTCAACACTCCCATCACTGTTAAATTTGGCCTTGTAGGCCCATTTGGTGCCAATCCTATTTTTGTCATGTGGAAGTTCTGTTAACTCCCAAGTGTCATTCATGTGAATGGAATCCATCTCTTCTTCCATGGCTTTCACCCAAACCTCATTAGGACATGCATCTTCAAAACATGAAGGTTCAAAATCAGCCTTGGCTAATAAAGCAAAATTCACTATCTCACCTATTGGGTTTTCTTCATGTACTTGATTTCCACTCTTTTGGTAGATATCACTCAATCTCCTTACCTTCTTTGTAGAACTTGGAGAAGAAGCTGGACTTGAACTTGGTACTAAAGAACTTGATGAAGGATTGCTTGGTCGAGTTAAACCACTGGATATAGAAACATTAGTTGGCTGCTCATGATCAATATCAGCAATTATATCATCATTCAAAATAGATTTTGGCTTCTCAAAATGGCCTTTTTGATGACCATAAACTCCCTCTTCATCAAAAATCACATCTTTTGAGACAATAAGCTTGTTAGTGAGGGGATTATACAATCTATAAGCCTTGCTTTTCTCACTATACCCAGTAAAAATGCATGACTCACTCTTTGCATGTAACTTCTGTCTATTTTGATCAAGTACATGCACATAAGCCAAACAACCAAAAACTTTGAAATGATTAACATTAGGCTATTTACCATACCAAGCTTCATAAGGAGTCATCTTTTCAGTGCACTGATGGGGCTACAGTTGAGGATGTACACAATTGTAGCAACTGCATTTCCCCAATAAGAATTGCTCAATCCCTTGGTTTGTAACATGCACCTTGCCATTTCAACCATAGTACGATTTTTCCTTTCAGCTACTCCATTCTATTGAGGTGTGTGTGTAGTAGTAAGTTGCCTCTTGATGCCATTAAAATCACAATAACTTTGGAAAGCCTTTGAGCAAAACTCTCCTCCATGATCAATCCTTAAACATTTGATCTTGCACCCTTTCTCATTTTCCACAAGGGCTTTAAACTTCTTCAATGTATCCAAGGCTTCATCTTTGGCCTTCAAAAAATATACCCAACAATTTCGTGAGTAATCATCAATAAAAGTGATGAAATATGATGACTTACCCATATATCTGAATGAACAAGTTGAAGTGGGTGATGAGCCCTCCATGCATTTCCCTTTGGAAATTTTTCTCTTGCATGCTTTCCTTTAGCACAACCTTCACAAACCTCCTTGTGTTCCTCAACCTTGGGTAAACCAAAAACTAATGCATGTGAGGTTAGAGACTTCAAACCATGAAAATTTAAATGCCCATACTTGAGATGCCATAACCAACTTGAATCCTCATAAGCCATATTTGCCAAATTGTTGTTATGTTCACCAAACCTCAAGGGGAACATCCTATTTCCTGTCATAGGAACAACAATGATCACCCTATTATCCTTATTCTTATCATAGATAGTACAAGTCTTATTCTTAAAGACTACTTTATAATTTTTTCTCACATAGCTGCCCAACACTTAACAAATTGTGCTTCAATTGTGGAGTATAATAAATATCATGAATACTCTTTATACCTTCTTTTGTTTGGACCTCCATAGCTCCTTTGGCAGCAACCTCCAATGATTTATCATCACCAAGCTAGATCTTGGATTTGAAATTTCCATCCTTTGTTGAGAACAACTTCTCATTCAATGTCATATGGTTAGAGCATCCAGAATCTAGGTACCAAACATCTTTACTAGTATTTTTACCCTTTGCATAAGATAAAAATAAGTGATCAGGAGGATTCTCACTACTTTCTTGAGCATAGTTAGCACTTTTACCTTCTTTCAATCTGCATTCTCTTTCAAAGTGGCCATACCTGTTACAATGGTAACATTGAACATTTCTCTTATCAAATCTACCTCTACCTCTTCCTTTGGAACCACCTCTTCCTCTTGACCCACCTCTACCTCTTCCTCTTGAATAATTTTGGCTTTGTCCTTTACCTTGGCCTTGATTGATTTGGGTACTACTGCTTCTTGCATCTTCACTTTTTGTGATTAGCAATTTAGAGGAAAACGCTTTCTCTACACCTTCAAAAGAATCTTTCAATCTTTCTTCATGAGACATCAGGGATCCAACCAGTTGATCAAATTGTAGTTTTGTCAAATCCTTGCTTTCTTCTATGATTATTGCTACATGATTCCATCTGGGTGTCAAATATCTCAACACCCTTTTTATCAAAACTTCATTGCTTACAATTTCCCCAAGTGTAGCCATTTTATTTACCACATCTTTGACTCTGGCACAATAATCACTTATACTTTTAGCTTCTTGCATCTTCAAATTTTTGAATTCTCGCTTCAATGTCTGAAGCTTGACCACTTTAACTTGATCACTACCTTGGTAAGCTTCTTGTAGAGTCTTCCAGGCACTTTTGGCAGTTGTTGCTCTTGATATTCTTGGAAATAAGCTCTTATCAAGAGCTACCTCAATGTGAAACAAAGCTTGAGCATTCTTTTTCCTTGCTTCCTTTCTTGTTGTTCTTTCATTGATTGTAAGGGCATTCCAATCAGTTGGCTCTTCATAACTTGATTCAATAATCTCCCACAAATATTTTCCAATCAAAAAGGTCAGCATCTTAATGCACCAATAATCATAATCATTCCCATCAAATTCTGGAACGAGTATATGGTTAGAATTCGACATGATTAACTTTGGCGAAATTCCAACAATAAAAATTTAACCCAAAACAATTTTACCTCCTCTGATACCACTTGTAGAATTTTGAACCTGACCTATCCTCTCCGAACCAACTGATTAGCAAACAATAACAACAAAAAGAAGAAAACACCAATATCTTTATTGAAGCTTAATTAAAAATTACATAGAGGCTGTATATATAAATAATTTGCAGTCTAGAAGAATTAATAATAACTGCAGTTCTAAATATATTCCTAGCTTTGCATGGAAAGCTACTAAGGCTCTCAAACTAAAAAAAGAAAACTACTCCCTAAATTAAGAATACAATAAGTGCATGCACAACATGCTTTATTTACTAAAAACAAACTCATGCAAAAAGAAAAACTAAAAATAGTCCTAAGGATTCATGCATGTTGGAGTACATGCTTTATTTGCATGAATAAACAAAAAAACTATTAACTAAATTAATCTAGCTGCATGCTAGAGTAGCATCAGTTATCAACACCTATTCCATTCTTTGCTAGATCACGATTTTAAAACTTTTCTTAGAAGCCTAACATGGTTATTCCCTTATAGATTATGTTGTTTTGATACTGTTTATAGCATTTACTAATGATTACTAGGAACAAGGTATATTTTGGAATTTAACTTGCAGGTTCATGTTTTATATTCATTTTGGGTTCTTTGGAAATGAAAATTAGTAGCCCAATACGTGACCTTATATTAAAGGTAGACATAGATTACTTTAACAAATAAAAGATTTCTTCATTTTTTCAGTGGTGGTCATGTGAGAGTCTCAAATAAACTGGGAGCTGTCACATCACTTCCTATTTGCCTTATATGTATGGGTAGGACTCTTGCAACTAAAAAATATTTTGTAGTATTATTCACGAATAGTAAAGTGGTCATGAAAATAGTATCTAATGTGGCAACATTACTTGGTGCGACACTGGTTTTGAATAGTGTACAACCATTTCTATCAAGTAGAGTATGAATACTAATTCACAATTCTTGGTTTACATGGTTGTGAGTTGTTTATGGTATATGATAGATGACCTCTTTGATTATGGGTTCATAAAGATGTATCATAATTTTTGAAGCCTCTATTTTTGTGTGAAAACAACTCAGGTGTGGCTGTAGGTTGAGGTTGGAAAGGTCTCATAGCCTATGTAAATGTAGGGATCTACTATGTTATTAGATTATCCCTTGGCCTTCTTATGGGATATAAGTTTGACCTCAGAGTGAAGGTAGACTTAAAATTTTTCTATTCAAAATGCAAATTCTCAATTGCTCTTTGTTATTTGCCCATTACTAATAAATATAAGGCTCTCTTGCATTTGATCTTTTTAATATTGAAACAGGGTATTTGGACTGGAATAATTTGTGAAAATCCCTCTAGACTGTCATTTTATTGTTAATCACATCTTTAATTGACAGGAATCGAGTGGTAAAGCATCATATTTCTATAGTAGCTATTAGATATAATCTCATTACTGTGGTGATTAAATTTTCTTTTGAAGTATTGATTAGAAGAGAATTTGAAATATTTCTATATATTTTTTTTAAAGTTTTTCTATATGTTAGTAATTGGCATTTTTGAAGGCCTTCGGGGAATTTTCAGCCCTTGAAAGTTTGGCCTGTCTCTTAGAAAATTGCCATAGGCAAGTTCTTTTGAGGACTTCACCTTCAACTCTTGGAGACCTTTCCAATGAGTAAAACGGCTCGTAATTTCGAGTCCCGAGCACAAAGTTATGCATAGTTAAAGTCAAAAGAACCTAATATCAGCAGAGACCATGAAGAGATTGATTCTGAAAACAATTACACACCTGCAACCCTATTCTATGGGATGGCTAAGTCGAGGGAGAGATATCCAAGTGCACCGACAGTATCACCTTTCCTACTCTATAAAGCCTTTTAAAGATGAGGTAATCTGTGATGTGGCTCCTTTAGATGTTTGTGATGTTTTGTTGGGAAAACCATATATGTATCAGCACCATGGTGTCTATGAGTCCAAACCTCCTAGTGCGACAATCAGATTAGGTGAGCAGAAATATCGAATACCAGAGGTAGGCCTTTCATACACTACCTTTTTTGATTTTTTGCTAAGGAATTTAGGAGGTTGGTTGCCAAAACAGGAACATTCATATTTTTGATGATTTGTTTTGAAGAAGAAAGAAAGTCTTTATATAATTCCAATGCTATCACAAACACCACAACATAGCAGAAAAGATTAATGGACCAAATTTTGATAAAATATGAGAATTTGTTTAAGTTACCAATTGGGGTACCTACACATTGCCAAGTAAGAGACACTATTGATTTGATACCAAGAAATCCATTGCCTAATGAACCAGTCTATCGTAGATTTGTATTAGAAAATAATGAAATTAAGAGGCAAATACAAGAATTGATTGAGAAGGGACATATTTGTCCAAGTGCATCACCTTGTGGCAGTCCCATTGTTTTGGAAAAGAAAAAGGATGGAACTTGGAGACTTTGTATTGACTATAGGGCCTTGAACAAAAATTCAGTCAAAAATAGGTATCCACTTCCCCAGATAGATGACCTCTTGAACCAGCTTAGAGGGGCCAATTCTTCACAAAAATTGATTTGAAATCGGGATAACATTAAGTACCAATTGACTTAGATGATGTGTGGAAGACAACTTTCAAATCTAAAGAGGGATTGTTTGAATTGCTAGTGATGCCTTTTAGTCTAACAAATGTCGCAATGACATTGATGAGAATGATGAATGATGTACTCAAACCATTCACTGATTCCTTTGTGGTGGTATATCTGGATGACATACTTATATTCAATAGAACTTGGGAAGAAGATTTGATACATGTGGAAAAAAGTCTCTCAAGTTTACAAGATCATGGGCTTTATGCAAACAAATAAAAGTGCTCCTATGGTATGTAGAGTACCAGATACTTAGGATATGTTATTGATAGTGAGGGTGTCCATGTTGACCCAAAGAAGAGACAAGTAATTAATGACTAACCATCTCTTAGAAATATCATAGATTTACGAAGTTTCCTTGGGTTGGAAAACTTTTATCACAGATTTGTGTTGGGGTTTTCCTATTTACCTTTCCCTCTAAATCAGTCATTGCGATGAGGAACACACACAAAGTTTAAATGGATAGATGCTCAAAAGGAAGCATTCAAGGAGTTAAAAGGAAGGCTAGTTTCTGTAGCAATTTTATCTCTTCCTGACCTGCAACAGTCATTTTAAATTCAAACTCATGCATGAGAATATGCCCTTGCCGTTGTCCTCATGCAGCATGGTCACCCAGTTGCATATCATAGTCAGAATGTTTCTAATACAGTGTGTTAGTATACCACTTATGAAAATGAACTATATGCTATTGTTTAATCCTATAAACACTAGAAACATTATATTTTGGGTAAGGAGACTGTCATCCACATAGACCACAAACCTCTTCAATTTTTGCAAATATAAGGGAAGTTGTAGAATGATCAACATGAACGATGGCCAACGTATCTTCAAAAATTTCATCTCAATATTCTCCACAAGAAGGGAAGAACTAACTAAGTAGCATATTGTTTGAGGAGGCCTCTGATTGTAACTATCAGTATGGTATTGGACTCATGTGGTCATCAAATAGAAGACTGGGATATCTTGTATGAGAATGATATTGAATTTTATAGATGATTATAATCAATTGGTGAAGGGACATCAAGAGAATGAATTCTATTCAAAGAATGGAATACTTTTTTACCTTGGTCAAATCTATGTGCCCAATGTAGAATGCAAAAAGCTGATATAGGAAGCACACTGTAAAAACATTGCTAGTCATTTTGGCATAGGTAAGACTACTGCTATACTTTTGAGGTATTTTGTTAGGCAAAGTTGAGAAATGATTTCATTTCATATATTCAAGCTTATACCACATGTTCTATTAATAAGACCGCCAATCATAAATTTGACTATAATTTGTGGTAGATAGGCTCTCAAAAATGGCAATAATAGTGGCTTGTAAAAAATCAATTTCTGCAGAGGACACTGCAAATCTTTTCTTTGAACACATTTTGGTTCATTTTGGTCTATCAAATACCATCATTTCAGATAGGGACAACAAGTTTCTTAGTAAGTTCTAGTCCAGATTATGGGAAAAGATTGACACAAAATTAACAAAGTCTACTACTTTTCATCCTCAAACAGATTGCCAGACAGAGGTAGTGAATTGGATGATCATTCACATCCTACACATGTATCACTCAAAACATCCCTGCACATGGGATGAAAGTATTGGATATGTTCAACATAGATACAATACGGTAATTCACAGTTCCATGGGTCATGGTCCATTTGAGGTTTGTCTTGGTTATCAGCCACTTGTACCCATGGATATTGCCATACCACTTACTCAACCCGATCTAGTTTCATGTGTTGGTAAGGAGGATGATAAGGAAGCCCAATTCATTGATAGAATTCATCATCTGCAACAACAAGTTCATGAAATCTTGGAGCATACCAAAAAGAAATATAAGGAGAGACATGATGATTATCTCACTCCTCTCCATTTCGAAGTTAGGGACAAGGTGTGGTTGCATATTCAGAAGGAACGATTTCAAGGTGCCAATAGGAAGCTTTACTCTATGTGTTATGGGCCATACACAATCATCAAGCAAGTCGGTGATAATACTTTTGAGCTTAATTTACCCCCATTTCTAGGTCTTCATCCAGTCTTCAATGTGGAACTCTTGAAGCCATATTTTCCTCCACTATTAGATGTTGTAGATGTGACAAAAACAATCTCCACTACATAATTGAATCTAGATGTAGCTTCTCCATTATAATGTGATCAAATTATGGACACCATGGTGAAAAAACTCAAACAACAACAAATCTATTTGTACAAAGTGGTTCGAGCAGAGCAGATCGCTCAACAAGATAAGGGGTTTACCAAGAAGTATCTTTAGCTCTATTTTCCTCATCTCATTTAGAGTGTTAATGCAATGGGGCCCATTTCTCTTCATGGGGGAAGTAATGAACAGAAGAAAATTTGAAATATTTATATATATATATATTTTTAGTTTTCCTATATGTTAGTAATTGGCATTTTCAAAGGCCTTTGGGGCATTTTCAGCCCTTGAAATTTTGGCTTATCCTTTAGAACACTGTCATAGGCACATTCTTGCAGGGCTTCTCCTCCAACTCTTGGAGACCTTTCCAATAAGTTAAACAACTTGTAATTTTGATTCCCAAGCATAAAGTTATGCATAGTTAAAGTTAGGACAAAATTTCATATAGTTTTTAAAATAAATTCATAGTTTTAGATTTTATTATGTAATAAACAGATGTGATTGGTGGGTTTTGATTCTCAAGGGTTTTTTATGACCCTTGGAATCTCATGAACTACTATATATTGAAATTTTTAATTGAATAGATCACTTTTTGGCTTGCTTCAATTCTATGTTATCTTGTTCATCCACAATACCCCAGGTTCTCACTTAGGTATTGTCATTTGAATCCATAATTTGGATCAGTCATATTAGAGAAAGTTCACTCCTGTATGTCATATAACACATGATCAACCTATCAAATATTGCATTTGGAAACAAGGAATCCTTTAGACTACCTTCCTTTGAGATGCACATGATCACAGATGGCTAAGCTGCAAACCAACAATGACATTAAAGTGTTGGTTGTAAATACATTAATAAAACAACATGAAAAATGATGGAGAATTCAAGCAAATGCTGGAAAGTCATGGGACACCTTTAAACCCATAATTCACAGGGTATACACCATTCAAGGTGCAAGTAAATTTTGATATACCAATATTTCAAGGAAAGATTTATGCGGATAATGTTGATGATTCAGTTTCAAAATTGGAAAGGTATTTCTTTGTCAACCTGTTCTCAGATGAAGAGAAAATAAATTTCACTCTTCTCAAAGATGAAAATCATGTGAAAGATCCATGGGAAGTAAATTTAGCATCCAAAGCAGTAGAAACTTGAAGTACTTTCATTTTTTATCAAAAACCCACATGGGGAGAGTTCATGGAACACAAAGGAGGAATATTTTCCTATAGATACATATGAACATAAATATATGCAGTGGCAATTGCTTCGACAAAAAAATGATCAAACTATTCAGGAATATACTAATCTATTTCATGCTTTAGAAACAAAGCTTAGCATCAAAGATTGCGAGAAGCACTAAGTTTTAAAATATCAGAGTTGACTCCATAGGTATATCCAAACCAAAATAGAATTCTTGAGCATAGAAACTTTACCTAGTGCATACAAATTTGCTACAAAAATTGAGGAGAAATTCAAACAGAAAGGAAGTAGGGATAAATTCACAAATAACAGATGGAAGGGTGAAGGTGGCAAAACTACATGGAAACAAACCTCCAAGGAATATTCTCCCAATTCACCAACGAAAAAAGAATGGGGTATGAAGAATATACAAGAGAAGAATATGTGGTGAGAATTACATCACAGTCCCTCTCATAATACAAAAGATTGCAGAGCCATAAAAATTTTAATGATGGAAATGCATAAGAACAAGGAAGAACCTAAGGTGGGAAAATATTGCACAAAAATATTCATGAATAGGTCATTGAGGCTGATCCATATGCAATTTTAGCTACTAAAAAGATATTGCCATGGGAGTATGAGGAGAGATTGTTTCACTCACAAATGTGGGTCAGAGGAAAATCCCTAGATTTTATTGTTGATAGTGGAAGTCAAAAGAACTTAATATCAGTAGACATCGTGAAGAGATTGAATCTAAGAACAACAATTGTAGCATCGTAAATTGTACACACTTGCTAGGGTGGTACAATTTCACACCTAGTTTAGCACCCGCCTTGGCGCATTTTGCATTTTGCATTACATTTCCCCTTTAGCACTTAATTAATTAAATTAATTAGGTCTAAGGTCCTATTTTATCATCTCCCATATCATAAAGTTGGGCCCTTTTCATTAAAGTGTGCCCCTTTCATTTTATTCTTCTAATACATCATTTAATCAAAAACCCTAATTAGGTCCTATTTTGAACTTGGGGGCTTGATTTCGGGGGTCAAAACATCTCGAAATCACCTTTAACTTCGGGATTCTCTCTAAAATCATCATATCCGATGGCCCTGAAAATTTGGTGAAAAGTTGTCGGGACCATGGCGCCCGGAGTGCACACGGTCATGGACATTTTTCCCGAAATTTTAGGAGCGCAATCCAATCATAAAATAAAGTTTAACCCCAAGAAATTGGCGGGAGATTCAATCTCTAGGTTGGCCAAAAGTTGAAATTAAGACCTAGGGTTTCATATATAAGAGCTCTCTTTCTTCATTTGAAAGGATCCAGATTTTTGGTTTCAAAGGGCCTTCTATGCAGTGAAAGAGCAAATCTTAGAAGACATCAACAACATTCAACATCCATCCATCAAGCATTCATCAATTTCATTCATCCATTTAGGGCTTTGAAGACATTGAAGAGCAATAGGGGATCACTGACTGAAGATTGGCTTGTACCCCTCCCTTGGGGTTGGGCATGATTTCATGTTGTTTTCATGTCTTTGCATAAGCCTCATTATATCACTTGTATTCATGCTTTAGATCTCTTTACATCTTGATTTGGAGCATTTACATTATCATTTGCAAGCAATTAGGGTTTACTTTGTAGGTTGCTCTAGTTTGCTTACTTGCATCTTAGGATCTTGCACACACACAAGGTCTGCACACACACTACTTTTACAATACAACTTGGCTATTCATGGAGGTGGAAATCACCAAAGCAGGGGTTTGACTAAGGCAAAACCCTATATACCCGCCCAACAACTCTTTTCAGATATAAGTGCAGATTTCTAAATTTGAAGGACGCTGCAAGTTGCAGATTTGACGGAAGCAGATCGAGACAAAACTTCACACCAAATTCTAGCCCAGAAAGCTAGGACAGGGGCATGGGGTACCCTGGTCCTGCTAGGACAGGGGCGCTGGGTGCCCTAGTCCCTAGGACAGGGGCGCTGGGCACCCTGGTCCTTCTGTCAGACAGCAATTTCAGCATTTTTCTGACAGCTTTTCAGGTTGCAAAACAACAGTTTCAGGTGCAGAATCAGGACAGTGGCGCCCGCGCCCCTGTCCCGAGCATTTCCACTCAGATTTTAACCCCAGGTACACATCTGCATTCTCCTTTTATCCTTTTGTTTACAGCTTTTCATCACTTAATCTCAATCTTGCAATCTTGTTACTAGTTCATACTTGCACTCTAGGGCTAGTAGTTGAACTTGCATCATTTTATCTATCATTTGCAACAAAGGAATAGAAATCCTAATAGGAAGCCCATGGCTCTCTCTTCTACAAAAAGAAGTAGCCAATTGTGTGATACCTCTAGGCTCTTTCGTATTCCATAAGTGTGTGATTGAAAGTGAGATTAGGGCATGTTTGCTTAGTGTCACTTTTTCCCCCACACATTTTGGTGAACCTGACGTGAATTCCAATCTTCTCTAATTCTGATTTATGTTTTCAAATTTGAGTGTTTATGCTATTTCAAATTCAAATTTGTATTTACAAGTTTTAATTTCTTGCAAGATTCAAAAAATTTAGAGGAAATTTTTGCTAAAACCCTAATTTTGTTGAACTTGTGGATAGCTTAATTGGGATCAATAATTTCAAATCTGATTTAGGAACTCATTTGAATCATAAATTTCATTTTCTAAATCTACATTCTAAGTGCTTGCATTTGTTAAAATTAAACATTTCCTTCTATTTTGCATGTGTTATCATTTGAAAGAGGAAAATTGTTGTCATGATGCATTCATTTCATAGATGTGATAATGGGTGAGCTTCCCTTGTTTCAATTTTTCCTTCTCCTAAAGAACCTCCCCCCATCTATAACAAAATTTTAGTGCCTAAAAGAGTTCCTACCAATCCCTTTGAAACTCTCCCATGCTCTAAGGATGAAGACTTTAAGAGTGATCTTGACAATTCTCCTAAAATCTGCCCTTCTTATTTAGCTATCCTAGAGGAAGAGAATGATATCATAAACACCTTTCTTAATGTTACTTCACCTTCCCTACATGATTCCTCTCTAAGTGAAAAGGTATTGATGGACATTGACTTATTTTCCCCTAAAGTTGGTCCTTTCAATGGGGGCATGTTGGTGCAACAAGAGGTTATGAACACTTCTTTCAAAGATCTCCTTCCTAAGCATGAATCTTTGGAGAAATATGTTCATGTTCCTCCTAAAAAACACTCCCTTCATGAGGATCCTTTTGTGCAAGAAGATGACATGATCCCTACATTTCCTAGTGATGGAATTTCCTTTTCCAACAAAATTCCCACTAGAGATGATGAATTAATGATAAATGCTTACCCTTCTCCTAAAGTGTGTCTTACCCATAAGCATCCCTTAGAGAAAGAAGATGAAATAATAAGCAATTTCCTTAATTCTCTCTCCCCTAAAGATCATATTGAACATATTTTGAGGAAAGAGGATGATTTTAACACACCTATTGATGCTCTCCCTCCTAAGGATGAGGAATTAATAAACAATGTTATCTCCTCTCTCGAAATTGACAATACTTCAAACATTCCTTTCAACAACTTCGCTATTTGGGATGAACCATTAGAAGAAGGTGTAGATTATTCTCTAGCCCATGAGAGAACCCTAGCCAAAGGGGATGAAATCAAGATTGAAAACTCCCTTGATAGTTTCTCACCTTCCTTGAATCTCAATTATTCTCCCTCTCCTCAACTTGGTTCTACTCATAAGGAAACCCTAGTTCAAGGCAAGATGGTTAACATCTCTTTCAAAGATCTCCCTCTCAAGAGTGAGACTTTAGAGAGTAATTTCGATCCTTCTCCTAGAGAGTTTATTCCCCATGTAGATCCTTTGATGATAGAGGATGATATGACCTTTCCTAGTATTACTCTGCCTACTAGAACATCAATGCCTACCTCTTGTCTCTCTCCTAAAATTGATTTAATCCGTGATAAGATTTTAGTGCAAGAGAAGACTATCAATAATTCTTCCAACACTTTTGTTCATTCCTCTGAACCATCCTCAATCAATTTGATACATGTGAATGAAACACCTAACAAACCTCTCTTCACTTTCCAAGGTGCTTGTCCTCAAAATTCTCAACCTTTAAATAAGCCTATCTTAGTGGTTCAAGGTGGTTATGCTAATGATTCTTTTTGCACTCCTAAGAAACCTATTGTTACTGTGCAAGGAGGTTATTCTACTAAGAGCCCTTATGAGTATGCTAAGTAGCTGACTAGAGAGAGTTATAATGCGGTTGCTCATACCTATAACACAAGAAACAATAGGCAACCTAATCCTCCTCCAGTTATCCCAACTTCACTTCCTCATTCCCAACCTATTCTTCCTCAAGCTCCTCGTATTTCACAAATGCTTAGTAAGGACTATGATCTCATAGAACAACTTAAAGCTACCCCTGCTAAGATATCCCTTTGGGATTTGATCCAAACTTCTTCCGCTCATCATGGAATGTTACGAGATGCCTTGAAAGATTTGAATGTTCCTCCACCTAATACATCTAGTAATATAGTGTCTTTGGTTAACTCTATGATGAATCCTAAAGCTCAAATTGTGTTTACTCAAGATGAGTTGCCTACTAGTGAAATTCAACATCAATATGATCCCTTGATGATTGTGGTTATCATAAATGACATTGCTATAAGATGAACACTGGTAGATAATGGTTCTGGCCTTAATGTGTGTAGCATTAATCTATTGCATAAGATGAATGTAGATACATCCCTTATTGAGCCTAACTCTCATCCCATTCGAGGCTTTGATAATGTGGCTAAGTCTTCATTAGGTATTATCACTTTACCCATCATAGTGGGACCTATTACTTTGCCTACTCCTATCCATGTTATGTCGGGAAATCTAACATACAACTTGTTATTAGGGAGACCTTGGATTCACAGTATGCAAGTTGTCCCCTCTACATTGCATAGACAAGTTAAATTTATTTATAACAATAAGACATATACCTTGATAGGTGATACTAATTTTCAAGCTTGTTTGCAAACATCTACTTCCAAAGGGAGTTCTTCTAAGCCTTCCTCTTCTAGTGATGACTCATTAAAGAAGATACCTATGGATGAATCATCACCCTCTGATAATCAAAATTCTTTGGATGAGTCTGAAGTTCCTAAAGAAGATTCTTCTCAACTTGAATCTACACATGAAAAGGCTTTTGATCCTGAGAAGGTTCTCGCAGAAGATGATTGGGGATCTCTTGATTTTAATCCCACCTTTGTAGGTGAGTATAGGGTTCGTCCTAGAGAGCTTAAAGTTAAAAAGGAGGAAGAAACTAGAGATCAATCTATCTTACCTGAACCTATGAGCAATAATTTTGTGGCTGCTTCTCAAACTTCTTCTCCTCACACCTCTAATTCTGAAGAATTTGATTCTTTGTCTTATGAAAAACCACCTTTTCTTTCTGAAATGGCTAATCGTTATGGTCATGGTTTTCATATTTTGGCTAAGAGTGGCTATAGTGGAAATGGTTGTGGCGCAAATGAATAAGGAATTAAAGTTCCTTTAGAACATAACATGCATGAATATTCATTTGGACTTGGATATAATCTTTCTAAGCCCACCAAAGCATCTAAAAGACCATCTCTCAATGTGAATGCTATATTTAGTAGTGATGATGATCTCACTTCAACTAAATCATCTTCTACTTCTGTCAACTCTCATTCCCCTCATAAGGAAATCTTGGCGATGAACAAATCTCTTTATGACTCCCCTCAAATTTCTAAATCCACTTATGAATCTTTATCTCCTATTCATCATAAAGTCATTTCCTCTAGGGATAAGGCTCTAATAAATTACACTCATCTTTCTTCTAAGATTTCTCGTAACTATCCTTCTTCAAATTTCATCACTTTATACATGTTTTTGATCTCACTTATAGTTGAGCATTCAGCATGTCATATTCAAATACCTCATTCAATCTATCATGTCTTTAAATAACCTTAATGGCTATTATGTTGCTCATCATTATGTGACATTGGTAGCTCATTTACTGGGGGCTCAGTCTCATTCATGATGGTACAATTTCAAGTGCAATCATATTTTTGAAGCAACATAATAGCCTAATCTCTTGTTCCTATGGGGTAATAATGTGGAAATATTGATCATCTTTTCTTTAGAATCCTCTTTTCCTATATATGGGAGAAGATGTGTATTCTCTTTCTTACCTTACCCACTTCTTCTGAAGATTGTGTAAGTCCTTCTCATTGTCCTTATCCTTGGGAGGCAATGATCTTTCCTTATTTTTATCTAAGGATCCACTTTTTCCTATTTCGTGGATGGTGTGAACTTTATTACTTGATGTTATTCCTTGTATGCATTTGTTGTTGTTTGTTCAAGGATTCTCTCTTACAAAAGGTGTAAGTCCTTGACTACAACCTCTTTTGCACTTGGTAAAATACATCCATAATGAATTCACTCTCCCAATTGGGTTAAAAAGAGCGTCATCCTTCATTAAGAATCACTTTCACCTCGCAAAAGAAGGAAGTATTGCATTCTTATTCTCTTCTTTGTCTTATTCTAGAAGATGTTATATTTGTCTAAGACAATTCCTCTCGGGCATAGGTGTCTTTTGTACAAAGATCTCTTCTCCTCTAAGGATCTCCTTTACACATACTACAAGATATCCCTTTTCAACTATCTTATCCTTGCTTAAAGAGTAAAAAACTCTCTTGCTTGGATCTATGACATTGTTGCATTTTTGGGGTATCTTCTTTTGTGATGAAGGTAGGTATCCTTGTTCTACTTTGCTTATGACATAAACATTACACTTTTTGAGCAATGGGTCATTCTCAGAACAAGAGCACAGACTCTTAGAGCGAGATGTCATGCTTTTGTACTATACATATACAGGTTGTAGCATACTTGGGCATAGACTCCTATGAGGTGCTTCTAACCTCCCTTACACACACATGCACGAGGTTGAGTGGAACTTGCAGCATAAGGCTAGATTTTCTCACTCTCCTTCCTTACATGGATCACCTAGACAGACTCTAGGGGCTAGTTTTCCATGTCCTTTTTCCCATGGATCACCTAGACAAGATCTAGGGGCGAGAAGTCCATGTTTTCTCTCTCACTATTCTTCTCATGGATCACCAATGTGTGTATTCATCCTTTTTTCCTTTCTTTTCTTCTCTTTGCATTTTGTTTCCATTTACATCCTTCATCTTGTGTTAGAGAACTGTCAAATCCTCACACTCTTTGTTGTGTTGGAATTAAGATTTGGTCCTCTTTCTTACCAAATGACTCTCCATTAGTTTTTGATCTCATATCAAATCTTCTTGTGAGCATTTGTCATCAATATTCTTTAACAATTCGAAGTGGTAAACATGATACCCTATTTCAACTCACTAAAATTAGCAAGCCGAAATAGGGGGGGCATATAGCTACCCTCGAATTTTCATCACCTTCCTTAGTAAGTATTAGGTGATTTTGTGATCTAACATGTGTTTTGTAGGGTGCGGTTCCTAACTCTGTACTGCAGATACCGCTGGGGGCTTCGTTCGACAGACTTATGGATATATCCTTTTTCAAATAATGTTTACTTTTTTGTACTTTAGCTTGCATATGCACGTAGTGTTCATATGACCGCCAAAGTGGGGGCTAAATGTAGCGTCGTAAATTGTACACACTTGCTAGGGTGGTACAATTTCACACCTAGTTTAGCACCCACCTTGGCGCATTTTGCATTTTGCATTACATTTCCCCTTTAGCACTTAATTAATTAAATTAATTAGGTCTAAGGTTCTATTTTATCATCTCCCATATCATAAAGTTGGGCCCTTTTCATTAAAGTGTGCCCCTTTCATTTTATTCTTCTAATACATCATTTAATCAAAAACCTAATTAGGTCCTATTTTGAACTTGGGGGCTTGATTTCGAGGGTCAAAACATCTCGAAATCACCTTTAACTTCGGGATTCTCTCTAAAATCATCATATCCGACGGCCCTGAAAATTTGGTGAAAAGTTGTCGGGACCATGGCGCCCGGAGTGCACCCGGTCCCGGACATTTTTCTCAAAATTTTAGGAGCGCAATCCAATCATAAAATAAAGCTTAACCCCAAGAAAATGGCAGGAGATTCAATCTCTAGGTCGGCCAAAAGTTGAAATTAAGACCTAGGGTTTCATATATAAGAGCTCTCTTTCTTCATTTGAAAGGATCCAGATTTTTGGTTTCAAAGCACCTTCTATGCAGCGAAAGAGCAGATCTTTGAAGACTTCAACAACATTCAACATCCATCTGTCAAGCATTCATCAATTTCATTCATCCATTTAGGGCTTTGAAGACATTGAAGAGCAATAGGGGATCACCGACTGAAGATTGGCTTGTACCCCTCCCTTGGGGTTGGGTATGATTTCATGTTGTTTTCATGTCTTTGCATAAGCCTCATTATATCACTTGTATTCATGCTTTAGATCTCTTTACATCTTGATTTGGAGCATTTACATTATCATTTGCAAGCAATTAGGGTTTACTTTGTAGGTTGCTCTAGTTTGCTTACTTGCATCTTTGGATCTTGCACCAACACAATGTCTGCACACACACTACTTTTACAATACAACTTGGCTATTCATGGAGGTGGAAATCACCAAAGCCGGGGTTTGACTAAGGCAAAACCCTATATAGCCGCCCAACAACCCTTTTCAGATATAAGTGCAGATTTCCGAATTCGAAGGACGCCGCAAGTTGCAGATTTGACGGAAGCAGATCGAGACAGAACTTCACACCAAATTCCAGCCCAGAAAGCTAGGACAGGGGCGTGCGGCGCCCTAGTCCTTCCAGGACAGTGGCACTGGGTGTCCTGGTCCCTGGGACAGGGGCGCTGGGCGCCCTGGTCCTTCTGTCAGATAGCAGTTTCAGCATTTTTTTAACAACTTTTCAGATTGCAAAACAACAGTTTTAGGTGCAGAATCAGGACAGTGGCACCCACGCCCCTGTCCCGAACATTTCCACTCAGATTTTAACCCCAGGTACACATCTGCATTCTCCTTTTATTTTTGTGTTTACAACTTTTCATCACTTAATCTCAATCTTGCAATCTTGTTACTAGTTCATACTTGCACTCTAGGGCTAGTAGTTGAACTCGCATCATTTTATCTATCATTTGCAACAAAGGAATAGAAATCCTAATAGGTAGCCCATGACTCTCTCTTCTACAAAAAGAAGAAGCCAATTGTGTGATACCTCTAGGCTCTTTCGTATTCCATAAGTGTGTGATTGAAAGTGAGATTAGGGTATGTTTGCTTAGTGTCACTTTTTCCCCCACACAACAACACACCCACAACCCTATTCTATGGGATGGGTAAGTCAAGGGAGAGGTATCAAAGTGCACTAGGAGTGTCATCTTTCCTAATCTATAAATCCTTTGAAAGATGAGGTAATCTATGATGTGGCTCCTTTAGATGTTTGTGATATTTTGATGGGAGAACCATATATGTACCTGTGTGGGGGAAAAAGTGACACTAAGCAAACATGCCCTAATCTCACCTTCGATCACACATTTGTGGAATACGAAAGAGCCTAGAGGTATCACACAATTGGCTACTTCTTCTTGTGGAAGAGAGAGCCATGGACTACCTATTAGGATTTCTATTCCTTTGTTGCAATTGAAAGATGAAATGATGCAAGTTCAATCCCTAACCCTAAAGTGCAAGTATGAACTAATAACAAGATTGCAGAATTGAACTTAAACAATGGAAAGCTGTAAACACAAGGACAAGACAAGAATTAAAATGCATACCCAGAGTTAAAATATGACTGAAAATGTTCGGGACGGGGGCGCGGGCACCACTGTCCTGATTCTGCCCCTGAAACTGCTCCGAAAACTGCTGTTTTGCAACCTGAAAAAGCTGTCAAAATGCTGAAACTTGCTGTCTGTCAGGAGGACCAGGGTGCCTAGCGCCCCTGTCCCAGGGACCAGGGTGCCCAGCGCCCCTATCCTGGTAGGACCAGGGTGCCCCATGCCCTTGTCCTGGTCTTTTACTCTGAGATTTGGTGGGAAGGTCGGTCTCGGTCTTCTTCTTCCGGATCTGCAACTTGCGGCGTCGTCCGAATTCCGAAACCTGCACTTATATCTAAAAAGGTGTTTGGGCGGCTATATAGGGTTTTGCCTTAGTCAAACCCCCACTTCGGTGATTTCCACCTCCACGAATAGCCAAGTTGTATTGTAAAATGTATTGTGTGTGCAGACCTAGTGTGTGTGCAAGGTCCTAAAATGCAAGAAAGCAAACTAGAGCAACCTAGAAAGTAAACCCTAATTGCTTGTAAATGATAATGTAAATGCTCTAAATCAAGATGCAAAGTGATCTAAAGCATGAATAAAGGATATATTGAAGCTTATGCAAAGACATGAAAACAACATGAAATCATACCCAACCCTCAAGGGAGGAGTACAAGCCAATCTTCAGTCGGTAATCTCCTATTGTTCTTCAATGTCTTCCAAGCCCTAAATGGATGAATGAAATTGATGAATGCTTGATAGAAGGATGTTGAATGTTGTTGAAGTCTTCAAAGATCTGCTCTTTCGCTGCATATGAGGTCCTCCAAACAAAAATCGGATCCTTTCAAATGAAGAAAGAGAGCTCTTATATATGAAACCCTAGGTCGTAATTTCAACTTTAGGCTGACCTAGAGATTGAATATCCTGCCAATTTCTTGGGGTTAAGCTTTATTTTATGATTGGATCGTGCTCCTAAAATTTCGGGAAAAATGTCCGGGACCATGTTGCACTCCGGGCGCCATGGTCCCGACAACTTTTCACCAAATTTTCAGGGCCGTCGGATATGATGATTTTAGAGAGAATCCTAAAGTTACAGCTGATTTCGAGATGTTTTGACCCCCAAAATCAAGCCCCCAAGTTCAAAATAGGACCTAATTAGGGTTTTTGATTAAATGATGTATAGGAGGAATAAAATGAAAAGGGCACACTTTAACGAAAGGGCCCAACTTTATGATGTAGGAAATGATAAAATAGGACCTTAGACCTAATTAATTTAATTAATTAAGTGCTAAAGGGAAAATGCAATGCAAAATGCAAAATGCACTAAGGTGGGTGCTAAACTAGGTGTGAAATTGTACCACCCTAGCAAGTGCGTACAATTTACGACGCTACATTTAGCCCCCACTTTAGCGGTCATATGAACACTACGTGCATATGCAAGCTAAAGTACAGAAAAGTAAACATTATTTGAAAAAGGATATATCCATAAGTCTATCGAACGAAGCCCCCAGCGGTATCTACAGTACACAGTTAGGAACCGCACCCTACAAAACCACATGTTAGATCACAAAATCACCTAATGCTTACTACGGAAGGTGATGAAAATTTGAGGGTAGCTATATGCCCCCCCCTATTTCGGCTTGCTAATTTTAGTGAGTTGAAACAGGGTATCATGTTTACCACTTCGAATCGTTAAAGAATATTAATGACAAATGCTCACAAAAAGATTTGATATGAGATCAAAAACTAATGGAGAATTATTTGGTAAGAAAGAGGACTAAATCTCAATTCCAACGCAACAAAGAGTGTGAGGATTTGAGAGTTCTCTAACACAAGATGAAGGATGTAAATGGAAACAAAATGCAAAGAGAAGAAAAGAAAGGAAAAGAAAAAGCATGAATACACACATTGGTGATCCATGAGAAGAATAGTGAGAGAGAAAACATGGACTTCTCACCCCTAGATCTTGTCTAGGTGATCCATGGGACAAAGGACATGGAAAACTAGCCCCTAGAGTCTGTCTAGGTGATCCATGTAAGGGAGGAGAGTGAGAAAGTCTAGCCTTATGCCGCTAGTTCCACTCAACCTCGTGCATGTGTGTGTAAGTGAGGTTAGAAGCATCTCATAGGAGTCTATGCCCGAGTATGCTACAACCTGTATATGTGACATCTCGCTCTAAGAGTCCGTGCTCTGATTCCGATAATAATCACCTTGCATAAAACAAAAAATGGAGACATCTCGCTCTAAGAGTTTGTGCTTTGGTTCCGAGAATGACCCATTGCTCAAAAAGTGTAATGTTTATGTCATAAGCAAAGTAGAACAAGGATACCTACCTTCATCACAAAAGAAGATACCCCAAAAATGCAACAATGTCATAGATCCAAGCAAGAGAGTTTTGCACTCTTTAAGCAAGGATAAGATAGTTGAAAAGGGATATCTTGTAGTATGTGTAAAGGAGATCCTTAGAGGAGAAGAGATCTTCGTACAAAAGACACCTATCCCCAAGAGGAATTGTCTTAGACAAATATAACATCTTCTAGAATAAGACAAAGAAGAGAATAAGAATGCAATACTTCCTTCTTTTGCGAGGTAAAAGTGATTCTTAATGAAGGATGACGCTCTTTTTAACCCAATTAGGAGAGTGAATTCATTATGGATGTATTTTACCAAGTGCAAAAGAGGTTGTAGTCAAGGACTTACACCTCTTGTAAGAGAGAATCCTTGAACAAACAACAACAAATGCGTACAAGGAATAACATCAAGTAATAAAGTTCACACCATCCACGAAATAGGAAAGAGTGGATCCTTAGATAAAAATAAGGAAAAGATCATTGCCTCCCAAGAATGAAGGACTTACACAATCTTCTAGGGAGAGATTTGGACATAAGCAAAAGAAGAGATGTATGAAATCACTCTTGTCCCCATAGGAACAAGAAAATTAGGCTATTATGTTGCTTCAAAAAATATGATTGCACTTGAAATTGTACCATCATGAATGACAATGAGCCCCCAGTAAATGAGCTACCAATGTCACATAATGATGAGAAACATAATAGCCATAAATGTTATTTAAAGACATGATAGATTGAATGAGGTATTTGAATATGACATGCTAAATGCTCAACTATAAGTGAGATCAAAAACATGTATAAAATGATAAAAATTGAAGAAGAAAAATCACAAGAAATCTTAGAAGAGGGTTGAGTGTAATTTATTAGAGCCTTATCCCTAGAGGAAAGGACTTTATGATGAACAGGAGAAAAAGATTCATAAGCGGATTTAGAAATTTGAGGGGAGTCATAAAGAGATTTGTTCATCACCAAGATTTCCTTATGAGGGGAATGAGAATTGATAGAAGTAGAAGATGATTTAATTGAAGTGAGATCATCATCACTACTAAATATAGCATTCACATTGAGAGATGGTCTTTTAGATGCTTTGGTACGTTTGCAGGGATTATAGCCGAGTCCAAAGGCATAATTGTGAAAATTAGTCTCTACAGGAACTTTTATCCCTTGTTCATGAGCACCACAACCATTTCCATGATACCCATGCTTAGCAAAAATGCGAAAACCATGACCATAACGATCAGCCATTTCAGGAAGAGAAGGTGGTTTTTCATAAGACAAAGAATCAAACTCTTCATAATTAGAGGTGTGAGGAGAAGAAGTTTGAGAGGCGGCCACAAAATTATTGTTCATAAGCTCAGGTAAGACTGATTGATTTTTACTTTCTTCCTTCTTTTTAACTTTAAACTCTCTAGGAGGAACCCTATACTCACCTACAAAGGTGGGATTAAAATCAAGAGATCCCCAATCGTCTTCTGCGAGAACCTTCTCAGGATCAAAAGCCTTTTCATGTGTAGACTCAAGTCGAGAAGGATCTTCTTCAGGAGCTTTAGGCTCATCCAAAGAATTGTGATTATCAGAGGGTGATGATTCATCCATAGGTATTTTGTTTAAAGAGTCATCATTAGAAGAGGAAGATTTAGAAGAACTCCCTTTGGAAGTAGATGTTTGCAAACAAGCTTGAAGATTAGTATCACCTATCAAGGTATATGTCTTATTGTTATAAATGAATTTAACTTGTCTATGCAATGTAGAGGTGACAGCTTGCATACTGTGAATCCAAGGTCTCCCTAATAGCAAGTTGTATGATAGATTTCCCGACATAACATGGATAGGAGTAGGCAAAGTAACAGGTCCCATTGTGATGGGTAAGGTGATAATACCTAATGAAGACTTAGCCACATTATCAAAGCCTCGAATGGGATGAGAGTCAGGCTCAATAAGGGATGTATCTACATTCATCTTATGCAATAGATTAATGCTACACACATTAAGGCCAGAGCCATTATCTACCAGTGTTCGTCTTATATCAGTGTCGTTTATGATAACCACAATCATCAAGGGATCATATTGATGTTGAATTTCACTAGTAGGCAACTCATCTTGAGTAAACACAATTTGAGCTTTAGGATTCATCACAGAGTTAACCAAAGACACTATATTACTAGATGTATTAGGTGGAGGAACATTCAAATCTTTCAAGGCATCTTGTAACATTCCATGATGAGCGGAAGAAGTTTGGATCAAATCCCAAAGGGATATCTTAGCAGGAGTAGTTTTAAGTTGTTCTATGAGATCATATTCCTTACCAAGAACTTGTGAAATACGTGGAACTTGAGGAAGAATAGGTTGGGAAGGAGGAAGCGAAGTGGGGATAACTGGAGGAGGATTAGGTTGCGTATTGTTTCTTGTGTTATAGGTATGGGCAACTGCATGATAACTCTCTCTAGTCAGTTGTTTAGCATACTCATAAGGGCTCTTAGAAGAATAACCTCCTTGCACAGTAATAATAGGTTTCTTAGGAGTGCAAAAAGAATCATTAGCATAACCACCTTGAACCTCTAAGATAGGCTTATTTAAAGGTTGAGAATTTTGAGAAGGACAAGCACCTTGGACAGTGAAGAGAGGTTTGTTAGGTGTCTCATTCACATGTATCAAATTGATTGAGGATGGTTTAGAGGAATGAACAAAAGTGTTGGAAGAATTATTGATAGTCATCTCTTGCACTAAAATTTTATCAATTTTAGGAGAGAGACAAGGGATAGGCATTGATGTTCTAGTAGGAAGAGGAAAGGTCATATCATCCTCTATCATCAAATGACCTACATGGGGAATAAACTCACTAGGAGAAGGATCAACACGACTCTCTAAAGTCTCACTTTTGAGAGGGAGATCTTTGAAAGAAATGTTAATCATCTTGCTTTGAACTAGGGTATCCTTATGAGTAGAACCAAGTTGAGGAGAGGGAGATGCTTTATTTTTAGAGGGAGAATAATTGAGATTCAAGGAAGGTGAGAATTTATCAAGGGAAAGAGAATAATCTACACCTTCTTCTAATGGTTCATCCCAAATAGTGAAGTGGTTGGAAGGAATGTTTGAAGTATTGTCAATTTCGGGAGAGGAGATAACTTTGTTTATTAATTCCTCATCCTTAGGAGGGAGAGCATCAATAGATGTGTTAAACTCATCCTCTTTCCTCAAAAAATGTTCAATAGGGGAGAGAGAATTAAGGAAATTGCTTATTATTTCATCTTCTTTCTCTAAGGGATGCTTATGGGTAAGACAAACTTTAGGAGAAGGGTAAGCATTCATCATTAATTCATCATCTCTAGTGGGAATTTTGTTGGAAAAGGAAATGCCATCACTAGGGAATGTAGGGATCATGTCATCTTCTTGCACAAAAGGATCCTCATGAAGGGAGTGTTTTTTAGGAGGAACATGAACATATTTCTCCAAAGATTCATGCTTAGGAAGGAGATCTTTGAAAGAAGTGTTCATAACCTCTTGTTGCACTAACATGCCCCCATTGGAAGGACCAACTTTAGGAGAAAATAAGTCAATGTCCATAAATACCTTTTCACTTAGAGAGGCGTCATGTAGGGAAGGTGAAGTAACATTAAGAAAGGTGTTTATGATATCATTCTCTTCCTCTAGGATAGCTAAATAGGAAGGGCACATTTTAGGAGAATTGTCAAGATCACTCTTAAAGTCTTCATCCTTAGAGCATGGGAGAGTCTCAAAGGGATTGCTAGCAACTCTTTTAGGCACTAAAATGTTGTTATAGATGGGGGGAGGTTCTTTAGGAGAAGGAAAAATTGAAACAAGGGAAGCTAACCCATTATCACATCTATGAAATGGATGCATCATGACAACAATTTTCCTCTTTCAAATGATAACACATGCAAAATAGAAGGAAATGTTTAATTTTAACCAATGAAAGAACTTAGAATGTAGATTTAGAAAATGAAATTTATGATTCAAATGAGTTCCTAAATCAGATTTGAAATTATTGATCCAAATTAAGCTATCCACAAGTTCAACTTTGAATTGAAAAATTAGGGTTTTAGCAAAAATTTCCTCTAAATTTTTTAATCTTGCAAGAAATTGAGACTTGTAAATACAATTTTGAATTTGAAATAGCATAAACACTCAAATTTGAAAACATAAATCAGAATTAGAGAAGATTGGAGTTCACGTCAGGTTCACCAAAATGTGTGGGGGAAAAAGTGACACTAAGCAAACATGCCCTAATCTCACCTTCGATCACACATTTGTGGAATACGAAAGAGCCTAGAGGTATCACACAATTGGCTACTTCTTCTTGTGGAAGAGAGAGCCACAGGCTACCTATTAGGATTTCTATTCCTTTGTTGCAATTGAAAGATGAAATGATGCAAGTTCAATCCCTAACCCCAAAGTGCAAGTATGAACTAATAACAAGATTGCAGAATTGAACTTAAACAATGGAAAGCTGTAAACACAAGGACAAGACAAGAATGAAAATGCATACCCAGAGTTAAAATCTGACTGAAAATGTTCGGGACGGGGGCGCGGGCGGCACTATCCTGATTCTGCCCCTGAAACTGCTCCGAAAACTGCTATTTTGCAACCTGAAAAAGCTGTCAAAATGCTAAAACTTGCTGTCTGTCAGGAGGACCAGGGCACCCAGTGCCCCTGTCCCAGGGACCAGGGCGCCCAGCGCCCCTGTCCTGGTAGGACCAGGGCACCCCACGCCCCTGTCCTGGTCTTTTCCTCTGAGATTTGGTGGGAAGGTCGGTCTCAGTCTGCTTCTTCCGGATCTGCAACTTGCGGCGTCGTCCAAATTCTGAAACCTGCACTTATATCTGAAAAGGTGTTTGGGTGGCTATATAGGGTTTTGCCTTAGTCAAACCCCCGCTTCGGTGATTTCCACCTCCACGAATAGCCAAGTTGTTTTGTAAAATGTATTGTGTGTGCAAGGTCCTAAAATGCAGGAAAGCAAACTAGAGCAACCTAGAAAGTAAACCCTAATTGCTTGTAAATGATAATGTAAATGCTCTAAATCAAGATGCAAAGTGATCTAAAGCATGAATAAAGGATATATTGAAGCTTATGCAAAGACATGAAAACAACATGAAATCATACCCAACCCTCAAGGGAGGAGTACAAGCCAATCTTCAGTCGGTAATCTCCTATTGTTCTTCAATGTCTTCCAAGCCCTAAATGGATGAATGAAATTGATGAATGCTTGATAGAAGGATGTTGAATGTTGTTGAAGTCTTCAAAGATCTGCTCTTTCGCTGCATATGAGGTCCTCCAAACAAAAATTGGATCCTTTCAAATGAAGAAAGAGAGCTCTTATATATGAAACCCTAGGTCCTAATTTCAACTTTAGGCCGACCTAGAGATTGAATATCCCGCCAATTTCTTGGGGTTAAGCTTTATTTTATGATTGGATCGTGCTCCTAAAATTTCGGGAAAAATGTCCGGGACCATGTTGCACTCCGGGCGCCATGGTCCTGACAACTTTTCACCAAATTTTCAGGGCCGTCGGATATGATGATTTTAGAGAGAATCCTGAAGTTACAGCTGATTTCGAGATGTTTTGACCCCCAAAATCAAGCCCCCAAGTTCAAAATAGGACCTAATTAGGGTTTTTGATTAAATGATGTATAGGAGGAATAAAATGAAAAGGGCACACTTTAACGAAAGGGCCCAACTTTATGATTTAGGAAATGATAAAATAGGACCTTAGACCTAATTAATTTAATTAATTAAGTGCTAAAGGGAAAATGCAATGCAAAATGCAAAATGCACTAAGGCGGGTGCTAAACTAGGTGTGAAATTGTACCACCCTAGCAAGTGCATACAATTTACGACGCTACAGTACCAGCACCATGGTGTCTATGAGTCCAGACCTCATAGCATGACAATAAGATTAGGTGAGCAAAAATACCAAATACCAGAGGTAAGCCCTACATACACTACCTCTTTGATTAGTGCTAAGCTATGTAGGAGGTTGGTTGCCAAAACAGGAACATTCATATTATTCATGATTCATTCTGAAGAAGAAAGGAAGTCTATATATAATTCCAATGCCATCACAAACACTACAACACAACAAAAAATATCAATGGACCAAATTTTGATAAAATATGACAATTTGTTTAAGTTATCAACTGGGGTACCTAAACACAACCAAGTAAGACACAATATTGATCTGATACAAGGAGCTCCACTGCCTAATGAACAAGTCTATCATAGATAAATATTAGAAAATAATGAAATTAAGAGGCAAATAAAATAATTGATTTAGAAGGGACATATTAGTCCAAGTACATCACCCTATGGTACTCCTATTGTTCTGGCAAAGAAAAATGATGGAACCTTGAGAATTTGTATTGACTATAGGGCCTTGAACAAAATTTTAGTCAAAAATAGGTATCCACTTCCTTGGATAGATGGTCTCTTGGACAAGCTTAGAAGGGCCCTATTCTTCACAAAAATTTATTTAAAATTGGGATACCATCAAGTACCAATTGACTCAGCTGATGTGTGGAAGACAACTTTCAAATATCAAGAGGGATTGTTTGAATGGTGATTGATGCCTTTCGATCTAACAAAAACCCCAGTGAATTTTATGAGAATAATGGATGATGTACTCAGACCATTCACTACTTCCTTTGTGGTGGTATATCTGGATGGCATAGTCATCTTCAACAAAACTTGGGAAGAACATTTAAAACATATGGAAAATATTCAATTAACTTTACAAGATCATGGGTTTTATGCAAACAAAGAAAAGTGCTCATTTTGTATGCATCGTATCAGATACTTAGGATATGTTATTGATAGTGAGGGTGTCCATGTTGACTCAGAGAACACAAGTAAGGACTTGCTATCTCCTATAAATCTCACAAAGTTTCAAAGTTTCCTCGGGTTGGCAAACTTTTATCGTAGATTTGTGTTGGGGTTTGCCCATTTGTCTTGGCCTCTAAATCAGTCATTGCAAGGAGGAACACAAGAAAAGCTTAAATGGTTAGATGATCAACAAGTATACAACTTATGACAAGGAACTATATGCTATTGTTCAAGCCTCTAAGCAGTGGAAACATTATATTTTGGTTAAGGAGACTGTCATCCACATAGGCCCCAAACCTCTTCAATTTTTGCAAACACAAGGCAAGTTGCAGAATGATTGACGTCAAGGATGGTCAGCCGATCTTCAAAAATTACATCTCAATATTCTCCACATGAAGGGAAGAACTAACAAAGTAGAATACTATTTGAGCAGGCCTCTGATTGTAGCTATTAGTATGGTATTGGACTCATTTGGTCATAAAACTGAAGCCTGGGCTTGCCTGTATAAGAATGATGTTGAATTTGTAGATGTTTATAATTAACTGGTGAAGGGACATCAGGTGAATGAATTCTATTTGCAAGATGGAATGCTTTGTCACCTTGGCCAAATCTATGTGCCCAATGCAGAACACAAAAAGCTAATAATTGAAGCTTAGTATAGTAAGGTTGTTGTTCACTTTGGCATAGGTAAGACTACTGCTATACCTCAGAGGTAATTTTATTGGCCAAAGTTGAGAAATGATGTCATTTCATATATTCAAGCTTGTACCACATGTTCTATTGCTAAGCCCACCAATCATAAATTTGGACTGTATTCACGACTTCATGTTCATGAAAAACCTTGGCATCCAGTTTCTATGGACTTTATGTCAGGCCTTCTTACCACAAAAAGAGGCCACGATTGTGTGTATGTTGTGGTATATAGGTTCTCAAAAATGGCAATAACAGTCTCTTGTTAAAAAACAATTTCTATAGAGGACACTGCAAAGCTTTTCTTTGAACATACTTTAGTTCATTTTGGTTTGCCGAATACCATTATTTAAGATAGGGGTAGCAGGTTTCTTTGTAAGTTCTGGTCCACATTATTAGAAAAGATGGACATAAATTTAACAAAGTTTGCTAATTTCCATCCTTAAATAGATGGCAAGATAGAGGTATTGAACTGCATGATCATTCACATCCTACGCATGTCTCACTCAAAACATCCCTGCACATGGGATGAAAATCTTCCATATGTTCAACATAGTTACAACAGGACAATTTACAGTTCCACTAGTCATAGTCAATTTGAGGTCTGTATTGGTTATGAGCCACTTGCACGCATGGATGTTTCCATACCACTAATCCAACCCAATCTCGTTCCACTTGTTGGTAAGGAGAAAGATAAGGTAGCCCAATTCATTGATAAACTTCGTCATTTGTAACAACAAGTTTATGAAATCTTGGAGCATACCAATAAGAAATATAAGGAGAGACATGATGAGCATCGTACTCCTCATAATTATGAAGTTGGGGACAAGGTGTGGTTGCATATTCAAAAGGAATGATTACAGGGTGCTAATAGGAATATTTTCACTCTACGGTATGGGTCATACATAATCATCAAACAAGTTGGTGATAATACTTTTGAGCTTCATTTACCCCCATTTTTGGGTATTCGTCTAGTCTTCAATGTGGAACTCTTGAAGCCATATTTTATGCCACTATTAGATGTTGCAAATGTGGTAGAAACAATTTCCACTATATAATTGAATCTAGATGCAACTTCTCCATTCCAATATGATCAGATTGTGGACACCATGGTGAAAACACACAAACAACAACATATCTATCTATACAAAGTGGTTCAAGCAGGGCAGATCGCTCAACAAGGAAAGTGGTTTACCAAGGAGCAGCTTAAGCTCCTTTTTCCTCATCTTGTTTTGAATGATGACAAAATGGGGCTCATTTCTCTTCAAGGAGGAAGTAATGTTCGGAAGCAAATTTCAAATATATTTATATATATTTTTTTTTTGTTTTTCTATATGTTAATAATTGCCATTTTTGAAGGCCTTAGGGGCATTTTCAGCCCTTGCAAGTTTGGTTTGTCCATTACAATGTTATTATAGGCACATTCTTTCAAGAATTCACCTTCAACTCTTGGAGAACTTTCCAATGAGTTAAATGACTTGTAATTTCAAGTTTCGAGCACAAAGTTATGCATAGTTAAAGTTAGGACAAAATTTCATATAGTTTTTTGAAATTTTTCATAGTTTTAGATTTTATTATGTAATAAATAGATGTGACTGTTGGGTTTCAATTCTAAAGGGGTTTTTGTTACCCTTGGAATCTCATGAACTACTATATGTTTATTTTTTTAATAGAATAGATCACCTTTTGGCTTGCTTCAATTCTGTGTGATCTTGTTCATCCACAATACTGCATGTTCTCACTTAGGTGTTGTCATCCGAATCCATAATTTGGATCAGTGGTATCAAAGAAAGTTCTCTCTTGTATGTCATATCACATGCGATCAAAAATATCAAATATTAAGGTTGGAAATAAGGAATCCTTCAGACTACCTTCCTTTGAGATGCACATGATCACAGATGGCTAAGTTGCAGACCAATGATGACATTAAAGTGTTGGTTGAAGATGCATTAACAAAACAACGTGAATAAATGATGGAGCAATTTAAGGAAATGCTAGAAAGTTGTGGTCCACCTACACACCCACCATTCACAGGGTATACACCATTCAAGGTGCAAGTGAATTTAGATATACCCACATTTCATGGAAAGATTGATACGGATAATGTTGATGAATAGGTTTCAGAACTAGAAAAGTATTTCTCTATCAACCAATTCTCAGATGAAGAGAAAATAACTTTCGCTCTTCTCAAAGCTGAAAATCATGTGAAAGATTCATGGGAAGTAAAGTTAGCATCCAAGGCAGCAAAAACTAGCAGTACTTTCATTTTTGATTAAAAACCAATATGGGGAGAATTCATGGAGCACATAAAGGAAGAATATTTTGCTATAGATACATATGAATGAAAATATATGTAGTGACAATTACTTCAACAGAAAAAGGATCAAACTGTTCAAGAATATACTAATATATTTCATGCTTTAGTAGAAAAGCTTGGCATCAAAGATAGTGAGATGCATCGAGTTTTAAAATATCATAGTGGACTCCATAGGTATATCCAAACTGAAATGGAATTCATGAACATAGAAACTTTACCTAGTGCATACAAATTTTCCACAAAAATTGAAGAGAAATTCAAATAGAAAGGAAGGAGGGATAACTTCGTAAATAATAGATGGAAGGGTGAAGGTGGGAAAACTACATGTAAACAAACCTCCAAGGAATATTCTCCCAATTCACTAGTGAAAAAGGCATGGGGTATGAAGAAGACACAAGAGGTCAATATGTGGTGTTAATTCTGTAAGAGTCCCTCTCATAACAAAAAAAATTGTAGAACCATAAAAAGTTTAATGATGAAGATGCATTAGGACAAGGAAGAACCTAAGGTGGCAGAATCTTCCACAACAGAAACTCATGAATAGGTCATTGAAGTTCATCCATATGCAACGGTAGTTACTACAAAGATATTACCCTAGGAGGATGAGGAGAGATTGTTTGACTCACAGATGTGGGTCAGAGTAAAAGCCCTACACCTTATTGTTGATAGTCAAAGTCAAAAGAACCTAATATTAGCAAAGACCATGAAGAGTTTGAATCTAAAAACAACAACACACCTACAACCCTATTCTATGAGATCAGTCAGTCAAGGGAAAGATATCCAAGTGCACCAGGAGTGTCGCATTTCCTACTATATAAAGACTTTCAAAGATGAGGTAATCTATTATGTGGCTCCTTTAGATGTTTGTGATGTTTTGTTGGGATAACCATATATGCGCCAGCACCATGGTGTCTATGAGTCCATACCTCGCAGTGTGAAAATCAGATTAGTTGAGCAGAAATACCGAATACGAGAGGTAAGCCCTGCATATGCTACCTCTTTGATTAGTACTAAGCAATGTAGGAGGTTGGTTGCCAAAACAGGAACATTCATATTATTGATGATTTGTTCTGAAGAAGAAAGGAAGTCTGTATATAATTCCAATGCCATCACAAACACCACAACACAACAGAATAGATCAATAGACCAAATTTCCATAAAACATGAGAATTTGTTAAAGTTACCAACTGGGGTACCTACACACTGCCAAGTAAGAGACACTATTGATTTGATACCAGGAAATCTATTGCCTAATGAACCAATCTTTCATGGATCATTATTAGAAAATAATGAAATTAAGAGGCAAATGCAAGAATTGATTGAAAAGGGACATATTCGTCCAAGTGCATCACCATATGGAAGTGCAATTGTTCCGGCGAAGAAAAAGAATGGAACTTAGAGACTTTGTATTGACTATACGTCCTTGAACAAAATTTCAGTCAAAAATAGGTATCCACTTCCCCAAATAGATGACCTCTTGGACCAGCTTAGAGGGGCCCAATTCTTCATGAAAAATGATTTAAAATAGGGATACCATCAAGTACCAATTAACTAACTGATGTGTGGGAGAAAGCTTTCAAATATAAAGAGGGATTGTTTGAATTGCTCAAGATTCCTTTCGATCTAACAAAAACCCCTATGAAATTATGAAAATGATGAATGATGTACTTAGACAATTGACTGAATCCTTTGTGGTGTTATATCTAGATGACATAATCATCTCTAGCAAAACTTGGGAAGAACATTTGATACATGTGGAAAAAATTCTCTCAACTTTACAAGATCATGGGATTTATACAAACAAAGAAAAGTGATCTTTTGGTATGCAAAGTATCAGATACTTAGGATATTTTATTGATAGTGAGAGTGTCCATGTTGACCCAGAGAAGATACAAGTAATTAAGGACTGACCCTCTCCTATACATATCATAGAGTTACGAAGTTTCCTCAGGTTGGCAAACTTTTATCACAAATTTGTGTTGGGGTTTTCCCATTTGTCTTGGCCCCTAAATCAGTCATTGTAGGGAGGAACACAAGAAAATTTTAAATGGATAGAGACTCAATAGAAAGCATTCAAGGAGTTAAAATGAAGGTTATATTCTGCACCAATTTTATCTCTTCTTGACCTGAAACAGTTATTTGAAATACAAACTGATGCATCTAAATATACCCTTGGAGTTGTCCTCATGCAGCATTGCACCCAGTTGCATATCATAGTCATAATTTTCTAATACAGTGCATCGGTATGCCACTTACGAGAAGGAATTATATGCTATTGTTCAAGCCTATAAGTAGTGGAAACATTATATTTTGGGTAAGGAGACTGTCATTCACACAGATGAAAAACCTCTTCAATTTTTACAAACACAAGGGAATTTGCAAAATGATTGACATCAATGATGGTTAGCCTATCTTCAACAATATCATCTAAATATTTGCCACAAGAAGGGAAGCACTAACAAAGTAGAATATTTTTTGAGAAGGCCTCTGATTGCAGCTATCAATATGGTATTGGACTCATGTGGTCATCAAACTAAAGCCTTGGCTTGCTTGTATGAGAATGATGTTGAGTTTGTAGATTTTTATAATCAATTGGTTAAGGGACATCAAGTGAATGACTTCTATTTGCCATATGGAATGCTTTGTCACCTTGGCCAAATTCATGTGTCCAATATAGAATGCAAAAATATGATATATTCAATCTTGTACTGCATGTAATATTGCTAAGCCTGCCAATCTTAAACCTGGACTGTATTCACTACTTTCTATTCCTGAAAAAGCTTGCCATTCAGTTTCTATGGACTTTATGTTTGATCTTCCAACCACCAAAAGGGGTCACGATTGTATGTATGTTGTGGTAGATAGGTTATCAAAAGAGGCAATAATAGTGTCTTGTAAAAAACCAAATTTTGTAGAGGACACGACAAAGCTTTTCTTTGATCACATTTGTGTTCATTTTGGTCTGCTGAATACCATCATTTCAGATAGGGACAATAGGTTTCTTAGTAAGTTCTTGTCCACATTATGGGAAGAGATGGACACAAAATTAACAAATTCTACTTCTTCCCATCCTCAAATAGATGGCAAGATAGAGGTAGTGAATCAGATGATCATTCACATCCTACGCATGTGTCACTCAAAAAATCCCTGCACATGGGATGAAACTCTTCCATATGTTCAGCATAGCTACAATAGAGAAATTCAGAATTCCACTAGTCACAGTCCAATTGAGGTTTGTCTTGGTTATTTTCCACTTGCACCCATGGATGTTGCCATACCACTTGTTTAACCCGATCTAGTTCCACGTGTTGGTAAGGAGGAAGATAAGGCATATTCATAATGAACGATTTCAAGGTGCCAATAGGAATCTTCACCCTCTGTGTTATGGGCCATACATAATCATCAAGCAACTTGGTGATAATGCTTTTAGGTTTAAATTACCCCCACTTCTGGGTCTTCAATGTGGAACTCTTGAAGCTATATTTTCCTCCACTATTAGATATTGCAGATGTGGTAGAAACAATTTACACTACAGAATTGAATCTAGATGTAGCTTCTACATTCCAATGTAATCAAATTGTGGACACCATGGTGAAAACACTCAAACAATAATAAATCTATCTGTACAAATTGGTTCGACCAGGGCAGATTGCTTAACAAGGAAAGTGGTTTACCAAGGAGTAGCTTGAGCTCCATTTTCCTCATCTCATTTAGAGTGTTGATGCAATGGGGCCCATTTCTCTTCAAGGGAGAAGTAATGATTAGAAGAAAATTTTAAATATTTATATATATATATATATATTTATATGTTTGTAATTGACATTTTTTAAGGCCTTTGGGGAATTTTCAGCCCTTGAAAGTTTGGGCAATCCCTTAGAATGTTACCATAGATATAATATTTCAAGACTTCACCCCCAACTCTTGGAGACCTTTCCAACAAGTTATAACAACTCGTAATTTAGTGTCCCGAGTAGAAAGTTATGCATAGTTAAAGTTAGGACAAAATTTCATATAATTGTTTGAAATTTTCGTAGTTTTAGATTTTATTATGTAATAAACATATGTGACTATTGGGTTTTGATTCTCAAGGGGTTTTTGTGTCCCTTGGAATCTCATTAACTACTATATGTTGAATTTTTGAATTGAATAGATCACTTTTTGGCTTGCTTCAATTTTGTGTTATCTTGTTCATCCATAATACTATAGGTTCTCACTTAGGTGTTGTCATCCAAATCCATAATTCGGATCAAGTATAGGCTGATCAAACTAGGAAACGTATGAGGGTGTGGGGAGGGTGTGGGGAGGATTAGTTGAGTCTTATGCAAATCAATTGGAGGAAGGTAAGTGAGTGCATGTTAAGTAGACTAGAAAAAAACTAAACTATTGTCACATTGTGAACAACCTTCCCAAATTTTAATTGCAGATGAAAGAGAATGTTGAATACATGAATATCCCTTAGAAATATACAATATCTTCCATACATGAAACCTTTACCAAATGTCTTTCTTAGAAAATTTTTTTGTTCCATGTCCAAGTGTTGTGGTTGTGACAGGTTTGCAATGATGTGAGGGAGGTTATTTAGGCTACCATGTACCCCAAAAGCCAAGTGTTGTGATTGTGATTGTTAAGCCACACATATGTGTATGCGTGTATGAATATCATATGTATACATATGTACCTAGATATATGTATGTAGATATTCACATATCATACATATATGTATACATATACATATTTTTTATATACATGTGCATTTTTATATGGATGCATAGCTTGAACAACCCCATTACACTAGACGACTATTATTGGATTCTTTAGATTCATGTGGTTGGGGATTTTATAACCTATGATTAGACTAAGGAGGGTGGCATAGAGGCTCTGTGCCATATTTTTTAGGATGATGACATTATTGGCTTTGAGATCCTGTGGCAGGAGTTTTTGGATTTGGGTTACGCTTAGCTGTCGTCAATATTAGCAAGTTTCATTGGTGGGTTCCTGTATCTCAACCATATATCAAAGGGACTAGCCATTGGATGGTGATTGGTTTTGGAGGATATGGTGATGCAGGAATGCATGTTTGCATGGGGTTCTTGCATGTTGGCCCATTTATACAAAGAGCTCCACCAGGTAGTATATTTGGGATACACTAGTCTATCGACTAGGGTGACACTATTATAGGTGTGGGCCTATGATAAGCTAGTTGGTTGGCAATATGTATATGGGTATACAGGTGTATTTGTTGAGCGTAAGTTGGGAAAACTATAGAACTAGTGGAGGGTTTTGGAATTATATTGATATGATCATCTGGAGACCATATATGGATTGTGAATTGTGGGTGGAGGATGAGCTAGATATACCCTATATATATGTTGAGCTACCTGATTGGGTGGATTCCCTTTATTATTGAGTAGTTTTGGCATAGCCACGTTCACCGACAATATGGTAGATAATAGGGGATACCATAGGGAGGTGGTGGAGGTAGTGGTGGAGGTGGAGGTAGAGGTGGAGATGGAAGAGATGGGCTCATTATTTGTGCGGGTGGGGGTGGGAGGATGGGTACAGAGTTAGATGTTGTGGGAGGGATAAAGGATGATAGGAAACCCACCCAAAGGAGGAGATTTGAAGTTCTACCTCCACCAGTGCCTTGGACAAGGACAAGTATAGGTAGGACCATGACACAGGTACACATTCAGATCAGGGTGGCCACCCATGGACATGATTCTCATATTAGAGTGCTACAAGTCTTGGTGCAGTAGTTGTAGGAATAGGTGTTAGCATAACAATGATAGATTACACAGGTGTAGGTAGAGAGGGATACAGTAGTAGAGCGCTAGGGCCGAGCAAAGGCACTTGCTGATAGGTTAGAGAGAGCTTTGGTTGGTGCCCCACTCTAGGACACAATGAGAGAGATATAGTTGACAACCAAGGAGGCTGAGTATTATAAGAATTTGTATGAGGAGATGGTCCCTCAAGATCATAGAGGTCCTAGTTATTCTACAGTGGCATCCACTCAATCTAGTCGTAGTCATATGAGGATAGAGAGCTAAGGTGTTATAGGGTCTACTCGACGTGATCCATCTGGTGGAGATCCACGAGTTGGGACATCTTCTATTAGATCATCTACCTCAAGAGAAGTCATACCTAAGAGACTTGTTTTTTTGTATTGATCACTTTATTGTATTGATAGAAATGATATCCCTCATACATTTTTACAATTTTAAGATATATATATATATATATATAACATTGATTTTCTCTGATCCACATGTGATATGTTACTGATGATGATATCAGTTATGATGTGCATTATTTGATATGATGATACTATGAGGATGATTAGATTATTAGATAATAATGATATTCTTGATCTCTTAATGTTGATTATTATATGGTGTGAATGCATGATTTGTGATGGAATGGGTGATAATATGATGATGTATTTGTGTTTACTTTGATATGTGATGTGATGTTTATGATTTTTGAGATGTATCTTGAAAATGAAATGTATGATAATGATAATGATATTAAATGTATCTTTAAAATGAGATGTATGATAATGAGATGTATCTTGGAAATGAGATGTATGATGGATAATGATGTGAGATGTTAGATGTATCTTGAAAATGAGATGTATGATGGATAATGATGTGAGATGTTAGATGTATCTTGAAAATGAGATGTATTACAATGATAATGATATGAGATGTATCGAGAAAATGAGATGTATGATAATGATAATGGTATGATACTAATGAAAAAATTATATGCAACTTACTGTAATTGTATGCAACTAAATGATCACTTTAATTCTATCATTGTCATTCCTATTTAGTCACTTGTTTGTGCTCTTTTTGTCATCATTGAGATTTTGATATGTTGAGAGTTAATACAATCATCCTAGTATAATTGAACCATAATGACCTGAGTAAAAATTAAATGGATTTTTTATATTGCAAGATGACCCGAGTGTTTCTTACATAAAATAGATAAGAGTTAGCCATTCTTATGTGCAATAATGGAAAACTACTTCAATGATATGTTTCCAATCATGTCTCAAGACAAATTTGCACCATACAAATGATCACCTCACAGATAGAAAACCAAAGAAAAACCCAGATTTCTTCGTTGCTTCTCTAGCTCAGTGCATCCTTGAGTAGCTCAGGAGATCTAATGATTCATAAGTGAAGATATAAATAGTCAAAACTTCATGCTAAAATGTAAACAAATCACAATTCATAATAAAATCATCCATCATGTGTGTGTTGAAGTTGCAGTTGGATAATGATCCCGTTTTCTAGTCCGATGAGCAGTTCTGAAAATGGTTTCCTTAGTATGTTGCGATCCTTGTTTGTTTTATGAATGCTAAAGTGAGATGAATGTTTCCCCCAGTTACAGACACTCATTGATGTGGATATATAAGTTGATCACCAATATATGGTGGTATATGATAAAGATAATTGTCTATATAATCAAGGATAGTGACTATGCTAAGTGTTTGGGATAATTTTACATGTATAAGTGTTCAACAATGGCTATTGGCTTAGACCAGATGGATCAAAGATATGATGTGAGTACAAATAGATAGAGGAGATTTTCTCTCACAAATAATGTTTGTTGCCAAGTTTTCACCACTTGTTTTTATTGCATGTTTTGATATGTTTTTCATTTTTTTTTTTCTTTTTCTGATTTTTTATGGTTTTTGTGTCACAAGGTGCATGTTTGCTAGGTTTTCACAATAGTGATGATTTTTGATACCATTTTTTTTTTTTTGCTTGATCCGTGCACTGAATGAATCAAGTGTGGAACTTCTTCAGATAGATGTCGTTGGTTGGTTCGTCGAGCACATTCCCTTCTGAATTTGATAACTGATATGATTTTGATCCATAGGCTGATATGATGACAAAGAGTCCTAACCAGTTAGGTTCAAAATTCCCCTTATTTTCTTGATCTTGCTGATTTCTAGGATTTTCTTTTAGGACAAGATCACCAAATTTGAAAGCCCTTAGGATGAATTTGTGATTATAGCTTCTGTACATTCATTGGTGATATGCATTGAGATGCTCATAGGAATGTTGATATTTTACATCAAGAAGCTCTAGTTCCTGCAACTGGTTTACTCAATATTCCTCGTTTGGTATGAGACCCTTCAAAGACAATCAGAGAGATGGGATTTCTACCTCAAGAGGTAGAATTTATTCTGAACCATAGACCAATGAATATGGTGTAGCCAATGTAGGTGTCTAAATACTGGTCCTATATGCCCAAAGTGCCAGATTGAGTTGTACATGCCAATCCTTGCCAGCATTATTTACTATTTTCTTAAGGATTTTCAGGATTGTTTTGTATGATGCTTTTGCTTGGCCATTCCCTTGCGGGTAGTATGGTATGGAAAAGTGATATTGGATTTTTAATCATTCACATAGCTCTTACACATCTTGATTCTTGAAAGGAAATCCATTATCTGTGATGATGGAACTAGAAATGCCATATCTACAAATGAGATAGTTGAGGATGAATGATGATTTCTATTTTCTAGTTATGCTAGTCATTGGGACTGCTTCGATCAACTTTGTGAAGTACTATGTGGTAGTGATAATGAAGTTGTGCCCATTTGAAGAGGAAAGATGAATCTTTCCTGCCAGATCAAGTCCCTATTGACAGAAAGGCCAAGATGTGGTGAACAGTTACAACTCCTGTGTTGGTGCATGTATGAGGTTACCATGAAATTAAAATTTAGGACATTTATTAGAAAATTTGTAGGACTCTCATTCCATTGTTGGCCAATAATATCCCATTCTTAGAAGTTTATTGGTGAGAGTAGGACCACTTTAATGTATACTAAAAATATCTTTGTGAATCTCATGTAAGAGAGAGTCAGATTCATTACGATCGAGGCATCAAAGAAGAGTACCATCTAGACCTCGACGGTAAAGTGTGTTAGCGGTTAAGGTATAGCGGGTGGCTTATCGAATGAAGCTTCATTTTTGGATATGAGATAGGTCGAGGGGGAGAGTATTGTTTTTGAGATAATCATAGGTCTTCCCATATAGAAGGGAATCAGAAATGGTTAGGGCATAAATGACTTGGGATGTGGAATTACAATAGACTAGGGAAAACAATTTCTCCACCAAGAATTCGTAACGATTCTATTTATCTAAAATTTGTAGAAGTGAGGCAATCATGGCCATTGCATCGGGAACTATTTTGTCCAAACTTGAAATTTTCTCAAAGGGGATGTGCACAAAGTACTTTTTGAAGTCATCCATCATTCTCTTGTAAGGCATTAGCTTATCATCTTTTGTTTGATTTTCATCATTGATCTGGTTGATAACTAATTGAGAATTCCCATAGACTCTTAATTATGTGATTCTCCATTCGACAACCACCTTGATTTCTATTACTAGGGCTTCATATTCAACAATTTTGTTGGTGCATGGAAACATTAGTTTGTAAGATCTTGGAATTGTGTGCCCCTCTAGAGTAACATACAGGATGTCGACACCTGATCCATGTTGTCTATAAGACTTATCAAAGTATAGGGTCCATTGCTTGGGAGTAATAATGAGTACATTCATGTTTGGAAATTTCACTTGTAGTGTTTGTTGTTGTGGTAGTGGTGCTTTTTCCTGTTGATATGCAATTTCATGTCCTTTGATAGCTCATCGTTCATGTACTGAATATCAAAATCACTTAGAATCATGATCCATTTATCCAATCTTCTTATGAGAGTAGATTTTTTGAGTAGATACTTGGGAGGATTGATTTTTGCTACTAGCTTGATTGTGTGGGATAACATATAGTGGCAGAAGTTTTGAGAGGCAAACACTACTGCTAAGAAAGCCTTTTCAATGAATGTATAATTGAGTTCATATCCGGTCAAAGTCTCGCTGGTGTAATCGATAACCGTTTCTTTTCCTATTGGATCTTCTTGTGCTAGTAGTGCTCCCAAAGATACTTATGTTGTTTATATATAAAGAATGAGTGGCTTGCCTACTATTGGAGGTACCAAAACTGGTGGATTCATTAGATATTGTTTGAGCTGGTAGAATGATTCTACATATTTGACTTCCCATCTAAAAGGTATATTCTTACAAAGAAGATGATTGAATGGGAGATATTTATCTTCTAGCTGAGAAGATGAATCTCTGAATGGATTGTAACCATCCTTGGAGAGATTTCAGTTGGCTAATGCTTTTAGGAGGTGGAATCTCCATGATAGCCTAAACCTTTGCTAGATCTACTTTGATTCCCTTTTCTAATAAAATGTAGCCCAACAACTTGCTAGATGTGACCCCAAAGACACACTTCATAGGCTTTAGTCTGACCTTGAATTGCTCTAATCATTAAAATATTTTATCTATTATTCCTAGGTGTTCTGCTCTGGTGAATTATTTAGCTAGTAAATAATCCACATAATTCTCCATGAAAGTATGCATCATGACATTGAAGATTGTTGTCATGGCTCTTTGATAAGTTGCACCAGCATTTTTCAAGACAAAAGGCATGACGTTCCAACAATATGTTCCCCATGGATAGGTGAATGCAGTTTTATCTTGATTCTCTCGGGCTATATTGATTTGGTTATAGCCAGATAAGCCATCCATGAGAGATAGCATTATGTACACTATTGTTAGATTAATAATAGTATCGATGCTATGTAAAGGAAAATTGTCCTTTGGACATGGTTTGTTGACATCCCTAAAGTCGGTGCATATTCTGATACTTTTGTCAGGTTTAAAAAAAGGTACAATGTTTGAGATCCATTCATCATAGTCTATAGCTTGGATGAATCTGACATCTAATAACTTTTTCATTTCTGCTTTGACGAATAATGCCACATGTTGATTCATCTTTCTTAATTTCTACTTGCCAGGTTTAGCTCTAGGATAAATGAAAAAGTGATGCATGATTAGATTTGGATCTACCCCTAACATTTCAACATAAGACCAAGCAAAATTAATTTTCTTCTCCTAGAAGAATTTGGTTAAATCTAGTTGTTCTTTTTATGTGAGTGATTCTACTAGATGTATGGTTTTCACTGATGTTTTAGTGTTCATATTTATTGATTGAGTTGGCTCAATAAATATTGGTGACCTTTCCTGATAATGTTTAGGAAGAGTTTCAAGTCTCCCATGTTTAGGTGCCTCAAAAAATTTTCACCCTTAGATACTTCCTTTATTTTTCTTTTTTTGCGATCTACTACTGTAATTAACTGGTTTTCACCATTAGATCTGTTACTTTTTTTCTTTTTTTTTTTGCGACTAAGAGACTTGGCACTCTTGTGATTGTAGATATCGTTATGTTGTTCACTGGCGAAGCATGTTTCTGGGTTGACAGATCACTTGTGTTGGACAATAGATTCATTTTCTGGGAATAATGTTATATCATGATGTTTGGGTTCTTCCTAGTCTATGAGATCAGGATATATAAGTGGTAAGGATTCATTTGGTGGGTTAAAATCAGCTTCTATAAGTTTCATGATGTAGTCATCATTATAGTTGTTTGGGATATTGGTGAGGTCTATGATATTTTTGAGGTCTTTGATGGTATTCTCTTCGATATTTCCTTGTTCATATTTTTGCTACCCGTTCTCAATATCCTCATAAATATGTTCTTCAAATTCAAATGATCAAGATCTTTATCCTTGTCCCTTCTAAGAAAGGGGTGTGTATGCATGCATTATGTCCACCTCAATACATTCAATAACATAAGAACAACTATCCCACTCATACTCATTAGAATCGGTTTCAGAACCCAATATCTTGAGAGATATGATTCATTAGTCTGATTGTGTATACACTTGTGATGATACCTTGATGATTCCTATGATAGATTTAACCTTGGATAAAATGAGCATGCGGGATCCCATGCAAGAATGAAATGAAAATGCCAATGCAAAGCTATGATCGAACCAATCACTGGATCATTGCACTTTTGTCATCATTGAGCTTTTGAAATGTCGAAAGTGAGTGCAAACATCAATGGTATAATTAAACCAAGATGACCTGAGCATTTCCTTCCTATATTTTGGTATGGCAAGTTAGCACAAACATCAAGGTATAATTGAACCAAAATGACCTAAGTATTGCTTGCATAAAAGAGGCAGTATTAACCATTTTAATATGCAAATTGGAAATGTCTTCAATGATACTCTGATGATCATGTCCCGAGACAAATTTGCACATATTTATGATTAATTTACAAATAGTAGACAAGAAAAATATCATGTTCCTTGTTCCTCTAGTCAAAGACATCCTGGAGTCACTCAGAAATGATGATAGCGAAAATCAAGATAGAAAATTTGAACAGTCATGTTAAAATCATTATCCAAAAGATACCATCCATGGAAAAGTGTATGAATGTGCTTATACTTACTTTGTGATAGGTTGATGGTTGATAATTTGATCTCATGTTCAAAGTTGGATGTGTCTCAGTTTTTGCTTGATAAGGGTTGTTTAACTATTGTTCTACCTATTTGATTAAGCTTAAAATGATCAATAATTTTGCCCCCAGCTAGGTGCAGGATTTTGCCCCAACCCTAGAAACAAAGTCGTTATGATACACTCAATGATACAAACGATGATGAGAAGCCACCCAGAATGCCTATGTATGTACAAAGGCTTCATGATGGATAAGGACAATGCTGAATGAAAAATGGATGTAAGCGGAAAGAATCATGAACTAATAGATGAAAGAGCTAGCAGACAGATAGCACCTGTTTGCCGAGTTTTCACCATCAATTTTTAATGCACTTTTTCTCATATTTGATTTTTTTGGGGGTTTTGTGCTTTTTCAAATTTTTTTTTTTCTTTTTCACTGTTTTTGATTTGTCTTCTTTTTCACTATTTTTTTTTATTTTTCTTCTTTTTCACTATTTTTTTTTCTATTTTTTCAATGTTTTTTCAGACATAAAATTTGTTCAGATGCATGCTATTGATGGGTTCATCGAGCTGATCTTCATCTTGTGTTGATAGTTCATATGCTCCCAATCCAAAAACTATTGTGACCACAAATGGACCTAACCAGTTTGGTTCAAACTTTCATTTCTTTTCTCGATCTGCCTAGTTGCGTAGATTTTCCTTCAGTACTAGTTCCCCAACTTGAAAGACTCATGGTTTGACCTTGTGATTATAACTCCAACACATTCTCTGTTGATATACCTTTAAATGACCAAAGGAATTTTGTCTTCATTCATGGATCAATTCTAAGTCCCGCAGTCTAGATACTTGTTGTTCTTCATCTGGAATGAGACCTTTTAATGATACTAAGAGAGAAGGTATCTCTAGTTTAATTGGTAGTATTGCATTTGATCCATAAACAAGAGAGAAAGGTGTGGCACCTATTTGTGTGAGGATACTGGTACGGTAGGCCCATAGAGCAGGGTTTAATTGAATATGTCAATCTCTTCTAGCATCGTTCACTATCTTTTTGAGGATTTTCAAAATAGTTTTGTTTGATGCTTCTGCTTGCCCATTTCCTTGTGGATAGTAGGGTGTGGAGAATTTGTGTTGGATCTTTAATTTTTCACATAGCTCTTGTACATCCTAATTCTTGAATGGTCGCCCATTATTAGTGATAATGGTCATCAGTATTCCATAGCGATAGATGATGTAATTCAAGATAAATGTAACAATTTGTTTTCCTGTGATATTTGTGAGAGGTACTGCCTCAATCTATTTCATGAAATATTATGTAGCTACAAGGATGAATTTGTGACCATTAGATGAAGAAGGATTTGTCTTTCCTACTAGATCAAGACCCCATTGGTAGAAAGGCCAAGAGGTTGCCAAAGCATGAAGTTCTTGTGATGCTGCACGAATCAAATTCTGATGGATCTGACAATGTTTGCATGTTTTAGCTATCGGAAAAGAATCTCGTTCCATAGTGTGCTAGTAATAGCCCAAGCATATGAGTTTTTTTGAAAGGGTAAGACCACTTGAATGTATGCCACAAATGTCGTTATGGACTTCATGTAAGGCCTTCTTAGATTCTTCTTTTTCGAGACATCCTAAAAGAGTATCGTCTAGACCTCGTTTAAATAGGGTATCCATGATGAGAGTAAAATGGGAGGATTGGCCAATAAATTTTTTATTTTTATTTTTAAATAAGTCAGGAAGTAAGGTGTTATCTTTCAGGTATGTAAGTTTGGCCATAATGGGAGGAATCATGCCCAACAAGTTGACAAATAGTTTGGGAATCAGGACAATTATGAGTAGGGTAAAACAACTCTTCCAGTAGGAATTCATAACATTGTTGATTTTTTTGTGTCTGAAGGAGAAAAGCAAGTGTAGCCATGACATCTGATGCTTTGTTGTCATTCCTTGGAATCTGCTGAAAAGTTATTTCTACAAAGTATTTCTTGATATCATCAACCATCTTTTTATAAGGAATTGTTTTTTTGTCATTTGTTTGATAATCATCATTAATTTGATTGATGATGAGCTTAGAGTCTCCAAAGACTGGAAGTTGTGAAATGTTCCATTCTATAGCCATTTTGATACCTATAACCAAAGCTTCATACTCTACTATCTTATTGGTGTATGGAAAGCTTAAATTGTATGGTTTTGGAATTGTATGAATTTGTGGTGTGATGAATAGAATACTTGCTCCTGATCCATGTTGTGTTCCATTATTGATTCTTACTCCTAGACTAATACTCGAGTGATGTATTGTAAGATATGGATCAAACCCTAGAGCATCTGTTTATGAGCAAGTAAAATTGATCTGTCGTCATTTGAAGGGTTCATAATATTTTTTCCTTACTAGTTTTGACATAGAAGTTGTTGGATATAGATTAGTTATGCCAATGATAACTACCTCTAGTAGTTCTATTAGGATAGATGACCTCTTTTGATAGAATTCAGGTAAGGTGTCAAATCTCCCATCTTCCTGCACCTTGAGGAGGTTTTCACCATTAGATATGTCCTTTATTTTTACTTTTTCCTAGTCTAATGTTGCCAAGAAATGGTTTTCAGCATTATACTGAGAGATTACTTAAGTGGCGAATATTCGCCAATGGCAAATTTTTCACGTCAGTGACCTGGAAATGGTGAATATTTTGTACCAACTGGGGGTGGCCATGTTGCTAGAACATTATCAATTTCCATCAAAGTCATGGCTTGATCACCATATGTTTTATGCAATTAAATATTTCTATGTGATGATTTCACCAATACAATATATGGTGGACACATGGTAAATTTAATTTTTTCGCCTACACTCTTCAAGGTTGCCTTAATAGATGACCTTGATTTTCCTATAGGCATGTGAAGATTTGTTAGCTAGGGGGACCCAATTCACCCGACATCTTACTGACGCATGTCTCCATTCACCCCAACTTTCGCCAACTATATTGTATTTGCCAATTATTTGGATAACCTATAATCGCCTCAAAAATTACATAAGTTATATTTGGACGACCTTTAATCACCTTGAAAATTACATAAGTTGTGTTATAGTTATGTGGGACTTGCCAAATATTTGTATACCATATAAAATTACCACAGAATTCACCATATAAGGATTGGTATAAATACATGGAAAGATAAAATCTATCTCAACACAATTTGGTTGGTTCTAGGCTCTGAATTCTGATCAATAGTGAAGTTTCAGACCAAGGAAAAATATTATTGTTGACTGCATTGGTCACTACTAGTGACTTAAAGCTTAAAGGTGAGCGATCATATTTTTGAAGTGGTGTATTATACATTATATTCTATTATTGCTTCTTCAACAAATTGATATTTTTTTGGTAGCCTTTATTTCATTTATGATGTTGAACAAGAAGAGGGGTAGGAAATCTGAATGTGGGAAAGGCCAGGAGAGGCTAACAAAAAGAAGAACGTTATCTTTGTACATTGGCATTGGAAAAGATTATGGTGAAAATCAGGAAAGTACATCATCACAAGTACAAGTACAAAATTTTCCACCTACACGACATGTTGAAAATGATGGTGAACCTAATATCTCAGATCAGGATGATCTTGAAGAAGATTATTTGGCAGATACCCAAGTTAGCCAGAATGATATAATTGACTTGGGTGATAATGCCATTGATGATAATGCATGGAAGGGGAAAAGAAAAGCCATATCAAAAAAGGATCAGGAGTGGGATATGTCAGTGATGAATTTTCAAATTAATTGGTCATCAAAGTATCCATTCATTGAACCAGTGGAGAATCCAATTGAAGGTGAGCCTCCAATAGAATGCAAGTGTAAGATTTGCACTTGGAAACATAACAAGGAAATTAGGTTGTAGCTAAAATTTGACACCATAGAAAAGCATATGGGTAAATTTTATGAAAAACAAATGATAGACAGGGTTGAAAAATTAGTGATAAGATGGAAAACAAAGGAGGAATGTAAGCATGTGAGGAATGCCAAAGATTTATTTTAATGAGAAAATATAGAGGAATCCTGTTGAAGTTAAAGGTTCTATTGAAGTTATTTTTGGAAAAGAAATGCAAATAGAACAACTTGGAAAAGTTGTTCAGTTAAGCATTGTTTTTTATATTTTGAGTAGAGGGTGTGCTATGACAAATTTCCCATCAATTAGTGGTTTATTACACTTTTTGAAAGTTCCTAACTATTCTAATAGACACAGGTCAGTAAACAGTGGATGGGAATAGGCAAGTTGTCTTGCTAAGGTTGAAAAATAAGATGTAAAGGAAAAAATAAGAGAGTCAAACTTTATTGCATTTTCTTTAGATGAAGTTATGGTAGTAGAAAATACTTCATGGGTATGCATGCATGTTTATACTATAGAGAATCATACCCACCAACCTCATCTACTATCTATTGCTAAAATGAAGGAGAGCGTGACAACAGAAAATTTATTTCAACTAGTAAAGAGAAGTTTAATTGAATATGGAGGTATGGATGACATGACGGTAGCCAAAAAATTGGTTTTTGTTGGAGCAGATGAAGCTTCACTAATGTAAGGTCATAAGAACGGTCTTTGTACAAATATTGAAACTTTATTTGCACCGTACATTACTCCAATTCATTGCATGGCTCACAGAATGAATCTAGCTTTTGGAATTGTGAACAAGTTTGCTTTAGTTAAAAAAATTGAAATTTTAATTAGAGAGCTCTACTCACACTTCTGTCAAAGTCCCAAGCAATTTATGGAATTTCAACACTTTGTTGATGGAATAACTGATGGGAACAAGCTTCTTAAGGATAGTGATACCAGATGGATCTCTCTAGATAGTCCAGCGCATCGAGTGCTTTCAGAATATCCATCCTTGATTGGACTATTTCACACAACTCACGACGAATCAGATCAACCGAAATTTCTTGAACTTCTTCACAGGTTAAGTAATTTAGAGACACTCTTAACTTTAGCAGCTCTTATGCCCATGCTAGAGGAAATGAGGAATATTATGAAGGCTGCCTAAAAAAGAGCTCTGTATATTGCAAAATATGCTATGCTGTGTAAGATGACATGCATGACCCTCAACAATCTCTCTCTAAATCAACCAACACTATCTAATGAAAAATTTGTTAACTGGTGGACACTCACAAATTTGAACAATCCTAATAACTTTTTACAAATCAGTGCAGATGGGGAGGTATGTGACAATGTACGGGGAGTTGAAATACCAATGCACTTCTATGCCACGGTAGACCTCTAGGAACTAGGAAAGCACCCCAGGAAGTAACTAGCAAGAGTTACAAGGGAAGATTTCGACAAGATTGTTGAGACTAACTACTTCCGTGAACAAAATTGCATATGATCTTTCCTCACAAATTAGAACTAGATTCCCTCCTGACAACCTTCTAGAAGCCATGTCTATTGTGTTTCCTCATTATTGGAGCCTCAACATTGCATCTGATTTTCGAAGTAAGCTACTAATTTTGATAAAACAATTTTGTACATCCAGAGAATTGAATGGAGTAACTATAAATGGAATATTAGATGAAACTCATCTTCAAGAGAAATCATCTCGTTTAGCATAGACTATGAGAGAATAATATGCCAAAATGGAGAACCCCCACGAAGAGGGATCAGTAACATGGCTTTGGAAAACTATAGCTGAGAACAAAATGTTGTGTGATTCAATGCCATAATATGTGAAGCTTGCTGATTTATGTCTTACCATGATATTGGGTTCGGTGGAAGATGAGAGAGTTTTAAGTTCTTTGGGGTTCCTAAAATCAAAGCTAAGAAACAAACCAGACAAAAATTTGGAAAATTGCTTGAGGCTCTATACATCTAGGTAGGATGTCCACACTTTTCCTTACAATAGGGCACTGCAAATCTGGAGGTCCAAATGTGAAAGAAAAGGTTTGGGTAACACTTCAAACCAAAGTGCTAGTGGGACTATTGCCCCATGTAGTGGACCTATTTGTAGCATTGAGATATAGTTCGACGGAGGTATGCAGACTCAGACTGAAGAAACTCAAACCACATACAAGAATCGAGAAAGCTCTGAATTTGATGAGGATGAATGACAACTGTAAGAGAGTGGTATTTATTAATCTTATTACTGTATCTCATCATTCATATTACTTTTTACAATTAGAATTTAATATTGATTTCTAATTGTATTTTTCAACTTTCTATTTCCAGATTTAAAATAGCATAATAAAAAAAAAACCATAATGTGTTTATTGATACAAAGATGTTTATTGTTTATTTATACATGTTTGAGTCTCAAATCTATGTGATACATTTAAGAACCATATGATACAATTCATCCAATAGTAATACACATGTTGAGAACTTAGATTTTCATTAATTCTTTCAAAATATAGCCATATGATACAATTCATTCAATAGTAATACACCAATCCGTGTGATTCTCCATGCAAATTGCAAAAGTGAATAAAAAGTTTCAGAACCCTTTGCAAATGACCCTGAATTCTCTTTTATACAAACAAGAGAGCAACAATAGCTCCTATGTGATTCTCCAATGTCCATGCAAAAGTGAATACAAAGTTTTAGAACCCTTTGCAAATGACCCTGAATTCCCTTTTATAGAAACAAGGGAGCAACAACAGCTTTAGGTTGAAATGCAAGTTTGCAAAATGTGAAGACTGAACATCAAAATCACAAACTCGGCACAGATTTATATGGCCATCACAGGCCATATTAGCAATTTAACATCTGCTACATGTTTGATATCTCTTGTCCAAAAAATAGAATACCAAATTAAATATTAATTCACACCATGACAAATTAAACATAGATAATAGCAGTGCCTAAAACCTACTAATCATAAATAGAGAAATGCATAAATGTTAAAGCAAGAGAGAATTTGAGACTACAAATTTACTGGCTGAAGTTTTGCACTGTGCATCATAGATTCATAGGCTGGATTAGCAAAATAGCAATAGCGAGTGCTGGTTTTTTCCTATTCATAAAATAGATTCATAGGCTAGATTAGAAAAATAGCAGTAGTGAGTGCACCATAGATTCATAGGTTGGATTAGCAAAATAGCAAATAGAAAAAACATAAAACCTTGAAATTAAGAGTAAAAGAAGAAAATTGTGCAATACATACTATGATTCTTAAGATTTTTATGCCAGTTTTTGTAGGGTGCTCCACTCTTTGTTTGATGGAAGGTCAATATTCTATAAACTATGGAGAGTCAACTCCAACTTCATCAATATTCCATATTTAGAAGATTTACTTGACATCATTGTTTCATCCAATACTGAATTTGGAGTTGTAAATGGTTGGATGAATTCCAGAAAGCTTTGGGGAGTTGTGTCCTTTGGAAGCAAGTCTAAATCAGACTTCATTTTTATCTACATGTTTTTTTTGTAAGCTTCTTATAGTCTTAGGCAAACCAAGTTTAATCAAAATAATTTTCTTTTCTTCCAGCTTCAAGATCTTTTTTCAACAATTTTCCATAACTTCTGATGTTTCCCTTAGCTTCTGGCATTTTTGAATGATAGATGATGTCTTAACTATGGCATCAATGTGGCTCTTAATTCCCTTGGATGCCAAGTAGCTGTCACTGGAATTGTAGACTACTTTGGATAAATATTTGTGCTCTTCTCATAGTTCCCTTTGATTTTCATATAAACTAGTCTCAGACTTTCAACCAACTGAAACCATTCACACAACTTTTCACTCCTCTACATTATTTGCCCCCAAATTTTTTCATGTATATAATTTGTTGTATTTTTTATATTATCTTTCAATCTATCCTTCAAAGTTTTTATTTTATCATTTGCATTGTGTAGGTCTTCTTTCATTTATGCACATTTTTTTCTATCTTCCTCTACTTCCTCTTGCAAATGTTTTTCTTTTTGCTTCCCATGATCAAATAGGTCCTATAATTTTCTCATTTCAGCAGCAACAGACTCATAACTTTTGTATAATTTTTGAAAACTGGCTCTTTTCTCATCAAATTTTTTACTGCTTTTAGCCATTTTTTATGTCAGGTCCTTCAATTCTGCATCCATCTTCTCCTGCTCTACAATTTCTACTGCAGAGCCCGAATTTTTTATCCTTTTCTGTAAATCATTTCACTTGCTATCTGCTGCTTTCCTCCTTGAATTTTTCATTTTCTAGGTCTGCTTGTAACTTTTCTATTTGTTTGTCCAGTTTATTTTTTTCTCTCTCCACCTTTAGCAGTGAAGTGTAGACCACTTCATTAGTCCTTTTTGACACACTAATTTTGTCCACATTATGTACTTTGGAAAAATCCATTTGGAGGTTGCTAACTTAAAATTCAGAGGGATCTATCTGACTGTGTGGTGCAATTTTATCTTTAGGTGGGTTCGAGGGCTTAACAACCATGAAATCCATCATATCTTTATGTGGATCATATGTTGGAAATAACCTGTTCCTTGCAGGTTGTTCATTTACAACTTCAGTCAAGGAAACCCTATGAAATGTTTTCTTTTTTTCTTTATTTGCTTTTGTTGTGTGTTCATATTTTTCATAGTAATCACTAAATTGAAAATCTGGGCTTGCTGAAGCAATTGAATGTTTGAAAGGTGACACAGGAATACCATAAGCTCTAGTTCCACTTATTCTTGTGGTTTTAAGTAATGCTTGACTAGGATTACCAACAACAGTTCCTGATCTTGTCCCACTCCCACTAACACTTTCATGTGTAATTTTCATAATCTTTTGAGGTGTATGATCTGAAGCTACAAATGATTGATTTGTAGTGTCAGTGGCACTTGATAGAGGATTATCAATAGTATGAGATTGAGTATCTACCACTAGTGGCCTCTTGCGAGAGATTTTTTGTTGTTGCCTTTGTCCAACACCAAGACAACTAGTATCAATAGTAGTACCCATGCCAACCCCACCAATCATAGCGGCACTTGACTAAACAATAATAGGAATACTATCCCTAGGTTTCCCACCAGTGGAAGTGGCACTTGATTCAACACCAATGGGAATACCATGATGTGGTGGTGGTTGTGGATTTGAACTTGAAACAAATGTAGATGGACCCTGAGGCTAATGAGTAGTACCTATCAGTGATGAATTTGAAGAATCAAGTCCAAGGACTAGTTTAACAAGACCTTTTGATTTTAACCCTGATGGAAGTTGTACCTAAAGTGGATACCAAATACCCTCTCCTCTGGGACCTAGACCACCACCTTCAAAACCCATTTTTTCCATATTGCTTTCCCCTTTGCTATATTTGTCTTTCATTGCCTCATGAATTGCACCTAATATTTTAGGGACTTTAGTAGTTGTTTGAGTGGACTCAACCTCATACTAATCATCATCTTCACTCATGTCATGCGCTATTGTGGGATGTTCCATATTCCATAATTTTCTAAACTCTCCATCCTCATCAATGGTCTCAAATTCTGCACTTGTCTTTGGTTCACCGAGATTCATTCTCATAGTCCAAAAATAATTTATTTTGGTTTGAGTCCAATAATTCTCTTTACATTCGTGCAGAATTGATTTGGGAATAGTTTTCTTAGATGGATTAGAATATTTTAGGTAGAAATTGTAGGACCTCCTATTTTGGATGCCCTGGCCCTCCTCTATTGTCCTCTGTGTGTGCAAGGCCATCATTTGTGATGAAATTTCTTTTGTTGGAATGTTATTGTCAGCAGCAATTTTCTTTATCTCTTTTTTAACCTCATCCCAAGAGTCCATGTTTCTAAGCTTTTCTAGCAATGGTTTACTTTCATGTTGACATTATGCTGAAGAGTTCCCATTTTTCTTAACCCTTACTTGAACTACACCAATTGGATCATACTGTCAAAGACCCTCATCACCAAAGTTAAAAACTGTCAAAAAAACATGTGCCAGATTGAATGCTTTTCTCTCAAATGTGAACCCTCCACATGAGAAAGGCAAGGAAGGAAATATGCTCTTCTTTTTCTGACCATGGAAGTGCCTATCTGTGCTCTCCAATTTCCATACATACTCTAATGCAAATACCCTCTCTGTCACATGTATTGGAAGTCTGTATGGTTTTACTGCCGATTCGTAAAACCTTAACACAGTGAATTCTTCCATGAAGAACCAGTTAGCCAATTCTATTTGACTTCCAAGTTTAATGCAATCTCTACAAGACACAGGTAACCTAGGCATTGGAGTGCTTGTAATTTCATTATACATTGGTGCCAAAAAGAAGTCTACAAAATGGTTATAGTTCTTTCTGTTATCATGCATCCTTATCTTTGGTGTCCAATCATATATTGGACACTCTGTTCTCTTCCCAGTATTCTCATCAATCTTATAGCTCACAATTTGAAGCTTTTTGGTCTCGAATGTTGCATGATACTTGGATAGAAGGAGATACCACAAGTAGGATGAGAACCTAAATGTCTTACAAGAACCTTTTTTGATCATTAGTAATTGTTTTTGCATGGATTTTACAATGTGCTCAATAAAATTATACCTTACTGGCTGACCTACACAATGGATATTATTAATCATTTCAAGAAGGGTTGCACCCACTTCCCTATCATTTTCCAATCCCAGGCAAAATGACATCAAGGAAATACTATTCCCAACCCATGGAACACAAATCTTAGAATCATAAGGAGGCTTATGATTCTGATCCAACATAATACCAGTACCACTCTTTATTAGACCTTTGATAAATGAATCTCTATGACTTGGATCAAGAATCTCATAATTCCCTACCAACTTTTCAAGGTCAATTTGGACGTTTGAGTTTTGGGCTTCCAATCCTAGGTTCAACAAACGAGCAAATTCTTCCTCATTTATGGATAGAATTTCCTCTTTTGTATTTTTATTGACAATTGCTTTTTTATCTTCATCATAATTTTTGGTGTAGACCATGACAAAATCAGGGCAAGGGAATACTTCAGGTAACACCATGCTTCCCAATCCAACATCGCACGATGTGATTTTATATGTTCTTTGTTGTAACATTGGGTTGAAAACAATAAATTTTTTCCTGCATGGATCTGCCACCTTACTAGATAATGCATATCTAATATCTATGATACACTTTTCACCATGGATTGCAGGGTCATAAATATGATGGTATTCATCTGTGAAACCTGGTGTTTTTACCACTTTGGTTAGGTACATTTTGTTTTTCACTTGGCTTCTTGTTGAACTAATACTTCTCGTTTCCCCCATCACTATTATTGTTAATAATTCAAAATAATGCTAGATAAAAACCTTAAAATGATAACCCTCAAATTGGACCACGAGATTACCAAAAGAAAAAAAGGCGGGATGTCGGTGTTCTAGATTTTCCCAGAATTTCTATTTCACTAGATTGGTGCAGACAATCTCTGTTGCAACTTGCATTCCTCAATCTAGTAGTTGTTTCCGAATCTCCCTCAATTTACAGGTTTGTCCATGAAATGAAATATGATTATAATTTACAAGTCTCTTATTTTGAAAACTCTAAAAAGTAGAAAAGTAATACCTAAAGGGCAAAATATCTAGAATCATGTTGTAATTTTATTAATTACTATTAATAACTATTTAATGCTGAAGGACAAAAGATTCATTACTTTAGTATAAATTTTGAGGACATTAAGAATCATGTTGTAATTTTATTAATTATTATTAATAACTACTCAATGCCGAAGGACAAAACATTCACTACTTCTGTATAAATTCTGAGAATATTAAATATAATACATTCAATTGTGGGCAAAGTTCTCACAAATGAGTTCACTTCCCACATTCGGGCCAAAATCCACCCTAAGCCGTTGATCTTTGCTCATCCAATAGATGAGGGACCAGGGTACCTGTTGTGACTTTACGGGTCTATTTTTTAAGTCTATTTAATAATTTTAAACTTCTACCTAAAAAAGAGCTTTATAGACTTAATTATATTTAATTAAATTTAAAATGTTTCAATTCCGGTCGAAGTTCTCACAAATGTGTTCACTTCCCACATTCGGGCCGAAATCCACCCTAAATCATTGATCTTTGCTCATCCAATAGACGATGGTACCTGTTATTAGTTGTCATGGGTCCCATGACTTCTGTGAGTTTTCGGGCACGTCACCATACTCGTGTCACTTTTCGGGTCTATTTTTTAAGTTTGTTTAATCATTTTAAACTTCCACCCGAAAAAGAGCTTTATAGACTTAATTATATTTAATTAAATTTAAAATGTTCGATAACAATTTCGAGCGAAGTTCTGACCAATGTGTTCACTTTCCACATTTAGGCCAAAATCCATCCTAAGCCGTTGATCTTTGTTCATCAAATGGATGATGGTACCTGTTTATAGATGTAGTGGGTCCCATTACTTCTGCCATTTTTATGGAACGTCACCATACTCATGTCACTTTTCGGGTCTGTTTTTAAAGTCTATTTAATCATTTTAAACTTCCGCCCGAAAAAGATTTTTATAGTCTATAGACTATAGACTTAATTATATTTAATTAAATTTAAAATGTTGAATTTCGGGTGAAGTTCTCACCAATGTGTTCACTTTCCACATTTGGGCCGAAATCCACCCTAAGTCATTGATCTTTGTTCATCCAACCAACGATGGTACCTGTTTACAGATGTAGTGGGTCCCATGACTTCTGGCACGCCACCATACTCGTGTCACTTTTTGAGTCTGTTTTTTAAGTCTATTTAATCATTTTAAATTTTTGCCTGGAAAAGATATTTATAGTCTATAGACTATAGACTTAATTATATTTAATTAAATTTAAAATATTCAATTCCAGACGAATTTCTCACCAATGTGTTCACTACCCATATTTGGGCTGAAATCCACCCTAAGTCATTGATCTTTGCTCATTTGATAGATGATGATACCTATTGAGAACTTGAGTATTCTCAGATGTCATCGGTCCCATAATAAGAGACATTTAAATTTTAAAGATGTGCAATAGTTTAAGATAACTATTAAATATAATGTTAATATTATTTGTAAAAAATTGAAATTCAAAAATAGTATAAAACATGAAACTTAGTTTCTAGAATAAAATAAATAACTACATAAAAATATGAATTTTGATATACAATTTGAAAGATAAAAATTTAATATAAAAAAGAAAACATTCAAAATATGTTTACGATATATAATTTTAAAAAATAGTTTAAAAATATATATAAAAGTTCAACATAAATTTAGTGTATTAATTTAAAAAAATGTGCAGTCCTCAACCTGTTAAGGTGAGCAAATTTGGAAAGTACAAATGCCAAGGTGGCGATTAATTGTTGTAGAAGGAGTTGTCTATGGTAGGTTACACAAGCGAAGGAAAGGGAGGATGGTAGGAAATCATTTTCTTGATCTCATGGCATTAATGCCTTATCGTACACATTCATTACCCATCCTATATGACGGAGGCATAATTTATTACCTTTTGATCTGTGTGCCAATTTTTGCTTTGAGGAAAAACAAATCTATAGTTTGTAGCTTCTGTAAGACATTTTTTGCATGAAGTTCTTTTGAAATTGTTGGTGACCACGGAGGCCAATTTCACACTCCAAACAGACAAGACGTTGGTACCCTTTTTGGGCAAAGTATATGATAAATGAATGCAAGGACTGTTCAGGTTTAAGGAGGAGAAGTTGTGGGTGGCAACTCAACTGATGCTTGTGCAGGAGGTGGCAGATATCAGTCACTGGTATCGAACTAACATGGATGTTTACTCTCTGATTCTGGCATGGGACTGTGAATTCTAATCGGAGGTGGAAAAGATAAAATTCATATTGGTCAAATTGATTGATGGGGATTTTTTGATTGACCTAGATTCAATCTTGGAGTGGGTGGTGCCAGGAGTTGGAATTCAAATTAAGGAAGGGGCGACCAGGAGGAGTTGCTTCCATTTATTCATGGACCAGAGGATGAAATCAAATACCAGTGTCGTGAACGTGCCTGAGTGGGGTGGGAAGCGATGAAAATCTTTATGAAACTAACCAAGGTGGATGAAGTCTTGAAGGCTTTGCATGTGCTGGCAAGGATGGAGGTTGGTAGGGAATTGAGAGATAAGGCTAAAGAAGGAAAGGCCATATAGCTACTGGCAAGCTTAGAGGGCGAGCCCGACTTCGGGTGCCTAAACTACATTCCAAAAATGAAAGCTAAAGCGGCAAAAGGGAAAACATTGACTTCCTAGGAGGGAAGGGACTGGGAGGAGGTGACCCAGGGTGATAGTGAGTGAGCGGCCTATCGTATCAGCTAATGTTTTTTAATTTGCTTCCAAATGATTTGTTATTGCTGGAACATTTGTTATGGATATCCAACAATGAACTAGTTTTTTTGTCTGCTTGCTATAAGTTGTGGGCAATATGGTTTTTTCTCTGTCTACGTTTATGCATGAATGACTGCAAATTTTGTATCTTGAAACTTTTGAATTAATAGAATGAAAAAACCTTTACGGATAAACTTTTGTATCTTGAAACTTTTGAAATTTTGTATTTTGAATGACTCTATATTTATAAAATTATAATCAACCATAATCAATATACAAATAATTAATGGAATGAACTGAATTTTTTTTATAGTATTACATAGAAAAGATCATAATATTAAATTTAATTCCATTGTTTAACAAACAATTGAAACAACGTAGCTCATATACAAATTTTTTTTGAAAGAAATGAATTAATAAAAATGAAATAGAATTGTAGACACCTAAAATTGTCATGTCTAATTAAATAAATATCTTTATTTATTTAATTATTTTAGCCTAATTATTCTTAAATCTTTATTTATTTAATTAATTCATTTATCCTCTTCTAGCCTTATTTCTCATTTAAATAAATACTTTTATTTATTTAAATTATCCTTTTTCCTAAATTAAATAAATATCTTATTTATTTAATTGATCCCACTTCCTCTATTAATTAAATAAATCTTTATTTATTTAATTAATTCATTAGCCTTTTCTACATATGACACATGTCATTCATCTCTTAATTCATACACTACCTACCCTCTCATTATTTTCTTATTTCCTCTACCTACCCTTTAATCATAGCCGACTATTTATCTTTTACACCTCTCAATCTTATCCCTTCATTTCATATAGTGTCTTCTATATAAGGAGATGCTTCCTTCATTATCAAACCCCCCCATTGACTACTCGACTACATTGTGCTTTCGAACATTCATATACGATCCTACTTGCAACCACATTTCCATTCTTTGTTGAGCTCTTGTGCACATATTAAATCTGAGAGAAAATATATCAAGCAAGATCAATGGAGATAGGAAGAATGGAGATCCAAACCCTATTGGACATGTGATGGTATAATCTTTGTGATTTCATTTGATTTGCATTATCTTATGTAATCTTCATATGTTATGGTGAATCTTTGTTGTTGTTAGGCTAGGGTTTTTGTGGTTGAATTCATTTAGTCTTTCAACATTATTGTTGTATCCATTTTCACCATATACATGTTTGGCACCCCTGGTGGGACTCTTGTCCCTTTTGCATTTAACATATTTTGTTGCAGATTTTGTGTTTTGAAGTTGTAGATCTGACATTTCCGACAACATTTTGATATTTTTGCGTCTGCGTGCTTTCAAATCTCATTTTTGATTTCCTGCCGCATCTGTGACATCTAGAATCACATCTACATTCTTTGATAGTATTTTATTTTATTGCAGATTCTGAGAAACGCATCTGTGTTCCCTAGTCACGTATGTGAGGTCTTTAGGCACATCTGCATCCAGGGGCCGCATTTGTGTTATGGAACTGTGTTTGTGTCAGATCTAAGCATGTGTGCAAAGTTATATAGAGTTTGTGTTCTGGAACTATGTTTGTGTCAGATCTAAGCACATCTGTGTGAAGTTGTTACATTTTGGGTTTTTTTGATTCGATTTTTCGTCATTCAGATTTTCAGATCTGGTTTATTTTTAGCTAACATCTACAAATCTAACTAACAAAATTGGTGCTGCTTGTTTTGAAAGCAAAATCATTTTGTTGAAGGCCCCTATTTTCATAAAGTCTTTTGGATCTAAAATTTACGTAACTTGTGTGATTGCAGGAAGTGGTGATCATTTGAAACAATCCAAACTACTAATAAATCTTTGTTGCAGGACCTTGGCAAGGGTTTTTGATCTTTATTATGTGCCTTGTTTTCATAGACTAGCAAACACTTCAATTGGTGCACTAAAATTGAACCATTGTCTTTTGTGTCTTGGGCAATAGGCTCTTTTTGTTTAATCTTTAGAGGGCCTGTCTCCCCATGTGGTCATTACAACTACTAGTGAGGAGAGAACGACCCAAGTGGTAGTGAGGAAAAGCCATCCTCTTCTGAACCACTATAAACAACTATATTCATGGTGAAAACTATGGATAACATGTGCTAATTAGTTCATACCGACACTATGTCTCCCCATAAACCCATTTGATCAAATTTATTTGATCAGTTGTAGGGTGTAACTACTACCAGCTGGGAGCCTTCTGTATTTATAGAGCTGAAAGTGTCGCATCTATGGCCACACAAGCGGATGCTCTTACTAGCACCTTTTTGTTTTAGAAGCCAAAATCCTTCTAGTTGTTGGGGCAGGAGGTCGGATCTCTGGAGTGGCCGACACACATACGGTTCTTAGTAGAGATACAAAGTTCACCACATGGAGTTTTCGTGGGTACTAATGCTTGGCTGCCCCAAGAAGTGAGTGCCGAGGGTGGAGCCAGTGGGGTCAAGCATCTAAGTATCCGCTCTGAATAGCATAGCCTCATGTGGGAATCAACAACTATTGTCCTGGCCAGCCATAAGAATTGTGCTTGTCTTAGTTTGAACAATCAAACATTCAAGACCAAACATTGAAACATTGTGTCTTTCGTGCCTTCAAGTGTATGCAAAACATTTTTACATCAAACAACACACTTTTCTTTGAGTCATTTTGAGTCTAAACACTTGCAAACATTGAGTCTTCATCAAAACTGTGTCCTCTTGTCACGAAAAATAGTCAAACATTCAGATTGGGTCACAACAAACAACTTCACACATTTGAAAAATTGCACAAAATCTCTAGAAACATGTTTGTGTCTGACAGAACCGCGTCTGTGTCATATAACTGCGTCTGTGAAGGGAAGAAACACATTTCTATCTTTGAGCAACTTTGTATTTACAAAATTTTTAGAAATGCGTCTGTGTCTAACAGAATAGCGTCTATGTCATTTAAGCGCATCTGTGAAGTATACAGGCACGTCTGTGTTCAGAATTGAAAATCTCTTACCATCCAGCAAACAAGAACAATCAGTTTCGGACTTATTGAGCTTCCTAGGTATCTCTCTGGGTTTTCATATAGCATTCAACCTATCTTTGGGTCTCACAAAGTCCATCATTGCTTTACACCTTACATTACATACACATTTGTCTAAACTTGATTCATAAGGTCACTTGCTTGTCCTCATCTTGCTTTGTCAACACACTACAACAACATTTTTCTAAGTGGTCCCTCATCAAGGTCTATCACCTTTGGGTCTCATTTGGTTTTACTTAGAGTCAAGGTCAACTTACCTCATCAAGAGAAACTATCATCTCTTTGGAAGTCACACCTACTCTACTACATACATACTTGGTCTTACACTTTCGACATTGCAAGTAAACTTCAGATTCATTTACATTCCATCCAACTCTTGGTCTTCCATACTCTTTCCATTTTCATCTAGCCTCGCACATCTTTTTCAAAACCTAGTTCATGGTTGAAACCCGTTTCTAAAAATATAGGAGAGAAGCTAAAGAGGCTCAAGAGTCCGCAAACATGAGTTCCTATGAATATGACAATGATATCTTTTTCAATTCTGATCATACTACATTACCTGACATGGATGCTTATAGAAACATTCCAAATGTTGAGCACATGGACACTACAAACAACAATGATACAAACAATGACAATATGGACAACCTTTCAGTAGATTCAGCAAAAGTGGAAGACTCCATTATGGATCCCCATTTCTATCTATTGGTTGAGGAAATAATGAGGAGAGATAGACAATACTTCTTACAAGTGATGGCACAAAGTGGAGCCAAGATCCCTCATGATTTTGACATGTCTCAAATAATGGAAAATCAACCTTTGTAACAACCTCACCTCAATATGGATCAAAGGAGGCCTAATAGTGGAGGCAATAGAAGGCCACATCTTGTGCTTGAATCGCCATCATCTTTGTTCAAAAACCAGAGGTCCCATACACACATGGTCAAGCATATGATACTCATCTTTGCAGACCATTATGGAAATCTTATGTAGAAAAATATGCTCAATCTCATACCAATGCTAAGGATCAACCACCAAAGCAATTGGATATCCAAAGGCATGAGCAAAATTTGGACACAAGGAAACCCCGCATCAAATTTGGGGGCAACCCACTAGAACAAATTCATGAAATTTTGGTAGAGTATGGTATACATGGACAAAGCAAATATTCCATTCCTCACCATGACTCTATACCAAGTGGTCCATATACGCAGCATTACTATAGACCTCCTCCATATGAATATGTGTATGATCAATATCATCCATTTATGCAACATGCTCCTCCTCCACTCGGTGGTTCAGGCATGGGGTATGGTCCAAGAAGTCGATCTCCGCCTAAGAACAATTTGGAATAGCAAATTAAGGACTTGCAAAAGAAAATGGAGGACATAAATACACCAAAGCCAGCTTACAAAATGAGAGACATATGTCCCTATCCATTTGACAAAAGAATTCCAATGCCTCCATTTCCTACACATTTTGTGACACCTAAGTTTGATAAGTACAGAGGAAAAGGGGATCCTAAAGCACATATAAGACAGTTTTTCATAGCTTGCATTGAGGTAGCAGCAAAAGAGACATATTTGATGAGATTATTCCCACAAAGCTTAGGTGATCAAGCTATGGAATGGTTCTCTCAACTCCCACCTAGAATTAAGTCTTGGGGTGATCTAGCATAGGCATTTATCCAACATTTCTCATACAACATAGAGACAGACATATCAGTCACTACTTTGTGCAACATCAAGCAAAAAGATGGAGAGTCTTTTTCATCATTTTTACAAAGATGGAGAAATCTAGCCAGCAGATGCTCTTGTGAAATTCCACAAAAACAAATGGTAGAGATGTTCACTTAGAATGTTAACAAAGACATTGGTTATGACCTAAGAAAAGCTTTTTTGTCCACCTTCAAGGACGTCATTGAAAAATTCTTAGCAACAAAGAAGGTCCTAATTGAGCAAGGCATCATCAAAATATTCAAAGAAAACAAAGAGGACTATAAAGGAAAAAACAAGCCAAGATTTTGGAATAAAAACAAAAGCACAAGCAATGATGGTGTCGTTGATGCCAATACAATATGACCTAAAATCATCTTTTCTAGATCAAGCTCTACAAACAATCAAGTGAATACTCAAACAACTTCCAAATCACGAAGGAAGTACACACCATTGGGAGAACCACTAGAGTCAGTTTTCAAGAAGCTAGTGGCAAACAAAATAATAACAATTCTAGATTTGCCTCCATATGAGCCAAAGGTTAAATCAAATTGGTGGAATGGTGATGAGTATTATGAGTTTCATAAGAGCAAAGGTCATAAAACTAGAAATTGTCATTGACTGAAGAACATCATACAAGATCTCATTGATAGAGGTGACATTGAGATTGAGGGACAGTCGTCCAATCAGGAACATGAGATGTTTAAGGAACCATTCCCAAAACATGACAAAGGAAAATCTAAAGCCATAGATGACCAAACCAACTATATCGAAGCATCTTATAACTATGATTCAACTATCAATCACATTTCAATGGACAATTATGTCTCTACCATTATCATCAAGGAAAAAACGTCTGAGAATTCTACCCAAAGACCCAAGATTGTCCTAAAAGGCATTGGATCTTCTTCTGAACCTACCTCTGAATGTAACATTACAACTCATCGAGGTAAATTCACTTTGCAAGGTGCTCTAGCTAAAAACACTGCTTCCTCATCAATCAAGCCTGAGTACAATCTTGTAGAACAGTTAGGGAAAAACCCGCACTAATCTCCATTCTTGAGCTCTTACGAATATCCCCTGCACATAAAGCCATTATTGATAAAATCTTGAGAGACACTGTTGTTCCTACTAAACTAAATGTTGACCAATTTCAAGCCATGGTGGGATACCTTTCCATTCCACACTCCCTTACATTCACAGAAGCCGATGACGCCTCAATAAGTCAGCCACATAATGCACCTTTACACATTGAAGCCTTCCTACACAAACACTGAATAAAACAAGTCCTGATAGATGGAGGAGTAGGTCTAAACATTTGTACATTGAGCACTATTAAACAATTGGGATATTCCGATAAAGCTGTGAAATCTACAAACAAAATTACCATCAAGGCATATGATGATGAAGAGCATTCATCCAAAGGCATAGTTACCTTACCTCTCAGAGTTGGGCCAGTTACAAAGGATGTGGTTTGTCAAGTTCTAGACCTGGATCTCACATACAATATATTACTAGGAATTCCTTGGATTCATGAAATGAGGGCAGTCCCATCTACATATCACCAATGCATTAAATTTCCTCACAATGGAGTTGAAATAACAGTTAATGGAGATCATAATCCATTCATATACTGCAATAACTTGAGACTAAAGACTGAGATGATCATTCCAAGTAATAGGGAAGTTGTCCCTTCTTCTGCATACATTGATCCTAAATTGTTAAAACCTTCCACATCAAAACAAGGTGATCTTAAATGGAAATTCTAGGACAAGGGCATGGGTGAATGCACTTTGAATCAAACCATGTACTTACAACAAGTCATGAATTCACCAAAAGAATATGGACGACCACATCCTACTAAGCAAGTATCCATCATTACACTTAAATGGTATCCTACAATCTTCCAAAAATGGGGTGAAGTGGAAGAAGAAGACTTATACAAAATGCTTTACAAAGACCCTGAAAATGATACACAAGATCATATCAGTATACCATGTGAAAAGTATGGCAAAGGATTCAAGATCCTACAAAAAGTTGGGTATGATGGAGAAAGTCCTCTTGGCTTAAGAAAAGAAAGCATTATTGAACCTTTACAACCTAAATTGACATTCAAAGAGGAATGCTCCAAAGCACTTGGTTTCATGAGTTTCAAGGTAAATACTCAAAAGATAGGAGAAGCATTACAAATTAAAGCTCAACACGAGAATTGCTATTTCAAAGACTCCAATGAATGGGAATGGGGTTCAGACAAATCCACCAGTGACTACGAGCTCACCGAAACATTCAGAGAACCAAGTGAACCCACAGAAGAAGAGGAATTTTATAGAAAATTCAAAGTTGGTAAAGAAACAACCCCTGAGGATCCCACACAGTCCTTGCCTCTATGTTCTAGGTTGAAATCACATAGAATGAGAACACCTGTCCTGGAATGCACTACTAGTGATGACAATTTGGATTCGTTCATGATCGAGATAGATGAAGAGAGTGCCAACGATGACCTCGATAACTACCTCAACATACCTGAATATAATTGCATCTTCACTCTTAGCCCTGCTAACTTCGAAGACATCAAAGGCCTTCCCCTTGTTCACCACCAACTTATTGACTAGGACCATGAAGGACCTGCACAGTTTGACACATTCCAAAATGATGAAGTTTTTATTGACTATCTTGGCACACGAGATGATCTTTCCCCTAGGGACCATAAGATAGGATACACTATAGAACTCAATAGCGTGGCATATTTTGGTGAGGGTGTCAGGCCTTCTAGTTGCAAAAATATAAAAATAAAAACAAATCAAGGGTCTTATGGTGAAAACCACATTGTGGCGTTGTCTGACCCCAAAAAAGTAAAAAGAAAGGATGTATCTGAGGGCAAAAACCTCTCTGAGGCACCCGAAGATGAAGGCTCAACATTCTCCCAGCATCATATGAAGAAAAGTAATCCATGTTGGTAGAGGAGATTATCAAAACAAACATTGGCACAGAAGAGGTTCCACACAACATATTCCTGGCTCAATCTTTGATAGAGATAGAAAGATCAAAGTTCATAAGTTTCTTCACAGAACGACAAATCAATTTTGCATGGTCATACGTTGATATGCCTGGATTGGATCCGGATTTGGTAATGCATCATTTGATAGTTAAACTAGGGGCAAAACTAGTAAAACAGAAATTAAGAAAGATGCATCCACAAGTAGCATTATTAGTCAAAGTAGAGGTAGAGAATTTATTGGATGTCAGATTCATATGCCCAATTGATTATCCTGAATGGATCTCCAGCTTAGTACCTATTAGTAAACTAGATCGTAGCATTAGAATATGTATAGATTTCAGAGACATCAACAAAGCTTGTCCTAAGGATGACTTTCCATTACCAAATATTGACTTGATCATAGATCTCACAGTAGGTCATGCGATGTTATCTTTGATGGATGGATTCTCTAGTTATAATCAAATAAAAATCGGATCTGAAGATCAGCACAAAATGACATTTACTTGTCCTTGGGGAACATTTTGCTGGAATGTTATGCCCTTTACGCTAAAAAATGCAGGCGCTACATATCAAAGAGCCATGACTACTATCTTTCATGATCTCATGCACGTTACTATGGAAGATTATGTTGATGACCCCTTCGGCAAATCAATAGATAGAGATACACATTTGGACATACTTTCAGTCATTTTTGATCGGTTGGAGAAATACAAAGTAAGATTAAACCCCAAGAAATGTGTCTTTGGAGTAACCTCCGGGAAGCTCCTAGGATTCATTGTCTCAAAAAGAGGAATCAAAGCTGATCCAACAAAAGTCAAGGCCATCCTAGAGATGCAACCACCAAAGAATATCAATCAACTTCAATCTTTGCAAGGGAGACTCCAGTCCATACGAAGATTCATAGCACAACTTGCAAATAAATGTAATCCTTTTCAACACCTGCTACACAAAAACATCAAATTCAAACGGGATGATAATTGTCAACAAGCTTTCAAGACACTCAAAGATTATCTTTTGAATCCACCAGTTCTGATGCCACCAATTCTAGATCAACCTCTATTACTATACATATCAGCTACTTCAACAACATTGGGGGCACTCTTAGCACAACAGGTTGTTGAGGGCAAAGAAAAGGCAGTATACTACATCAGTTGCACATTGGTGGGATATGAGCTAAATTACACTCCAATTGAGCGTGCATGTCTCGCTATGGTCTTTACTTTACAGAAATTATGACATTACATGCTAACTCATAAAACTAAGTTGGTTGCAAGCATCGATCCATTGAAATACCTTCTTAATAAATCAATGCTTACTGGTCGACTAGCCAAATGGGTGATGCTCTTGAGTGAATTCAACACTGAATATATGGACAGAAAAGAAATAAAAGGACAAGCTATCACAGATCAGTTAGCAGATGCTCCCATGATAGATGATGCTCCTCTAACTTCAGAATTTCCAGATGAATCCATCTTAATAGTGTAACATGCAAAACCTTGGCAGCTATACTTTGACGGCTCACACACACAGCATGGGGCAAGAGCTGGCATCCTCTTCATAACTCCTCAAGGGGATTCTATACCAAAATCATATTGATTATCATTTCCATGCACTAATAACATAGCAGAATACAAGGCATTAACAACTGGATTATGAATAGCAATTCAGTGGAAGATCCAGGAACTTCATGTTTTTGGGGACTCTCAACTTGTAATTCGTCAAGCAATTGATTACTACCAAACAAAGGATGAGAAATTAATGCCTTACAAAAGAATGGTGGATGACCTGAAACAACATTTCACGAAGTTAAACTTTGAGCAGATACCAAGAGAACAAAATCGGGCTACGGATGCCATGGCTACAATTGCTTCACTACTCGATCTACCCCTGAATAAAGCCCACTATGAGTTCTTGGTGGATAACCTTTTGGTTCCCACATATGAGATCACTCCTATTGAGATGATATGTGTTGTCAGTCCTGAGTCCTAGTTATACGGTTCTATTTTCACATACCTTTGTAACAATATTCTTCCTCCTAACCTATCCAATAACCAACATCGCACTTTCATTCGCCAATCTTCTCGATATGTCATTTTAGCCAATATCCTATACCATCAAGGTCTAGATGGAACTCTTCTTAGATGTTTAGAAAGAGACGAAGCTCAGATTATGTTATGTGAAGTACATGAAGGGATATGTGGTCCACATTCTAGTGGTCCTACCTTAGCCAAGAAACTCATCAGGACTTGATTTTACCGGCCCAACATAGAAAAAGACTCATATCAGGTTGTCAAGAAATGTAAGCAGTGTTAACTTCATGGAGACATCATTCATGTGCCAGCATAAGAACTTCAACCAATTGCGACTCCTTGGCCCTTTTGTCTATGGGGACTTGATCTCATAGGCAAGATTCACCATCCTTCTTCCAACAGTCATAAATTCATTATCACTGCCACTGAGTATTTCACAAAAATGGATTGAAGTCGTGCCTCTCACACAAGTCACTAGAAAACAAATTGCTACATTCATTCTCAACTATATCATTTATCGATATGGTATTCATGTTTCCATCATCACCGATAACAGGTGTCCCTTCAAAAATTAGGATGTTCGTGAACTCTATGATAGCTTCCATATTACCCATCGTTTCTCCACACCTTATTACCCCAAAGGTAACGGTCAAGCTGAGGCGTCTAATAAAACAATCCTTAAAATCTTGAAAAAGACAGTTGACGATGCTAGCCGCAATTAGAATATCCCCTTTAATCTCGCACTTTGGGCTTACCACACAAGCATCCGCACACCTACAAGAGCTACACCCTATTCACTTGTATACAACATTGAAGCTATCTTGCCTATTGAGGTCGAGTTACCCTCTTTACAAGTCTCTTTGCAAAACATTATCTGTGATGAAGACTATAGAATCTCTCTCTTACAAGAGCTTGAACTATTGGATGAATGAAGAGAAATTGCTTTTAATCATCTTAAGGCTTATCAACAATGCATGAGTCGGAGCTACAATCATAAAGTCAAGCCTCGCACATTTGAGGTAGGTGACTTGGTTCTCAGAGAAAATCCTAAAAATTAGCAAGATAGAGAGAAGAAGGGCAAGTTTGAACCAAATTGTCTTGGTCCTTACATTATTATAGCAACATATGGATCTGGTGCATATCAACTTTCAACTTGAGATGGCGAACCTTTGGAGGATCCTATCAATAGAATGCACCTTCACAGGATTTACACATAGCTCTTCGAGTATCCTAATTCAAAAAATACAAAAAAAATCCAAAAGAAAATAAAAAATACAAAAATATCATAAAACATAAAAAAAAAATCGTTACTTGGTGAAAACCTGGCAAACAGGGGCCTTGTGACACAAAAACAAATTGATTGAAAAATTAAAAAAATAAAGAAAAACATTTCGTCCAATGGTGAAAACCACTTCGGTGGCACCCTGGGCAAGTACCATGGTGAAAACTGGGTCACCAACATCATGCGTAGAGACATTACTCCTCCCTCCTTCAGGATTCCATTTCATCCTTTCACTTTGCACACACTCACAACCTATTCATTCACAATAAACTTACCCATTCCCATCATGGCTTGTTATTGATCTACACAAGATTGGTTCACCATTCATAATAAACATTCCTTTTCATCCCTTTCCATTCATAATAAATCAGATCCTATTTGTGGCTAAGGCAAATCCTACGTCTAGTGATGGGTGTGGAACTAAGAGCATCACATGTTTTGAGGAGTACAGTTTCTTCAAATTTTCTTCAGTCTATCCACGCACAATCCGCAATAAAGCATCATTTTCATTGCCAATCCGCAATAAAGTTGTCTTCTCCACAATAAAGTATCAGTTTCATAGATTCAGTCAGTTTTAGTTGAGACACAACAACAACAATGGACATTCAACAAATCAAATCTTTCAACAAACTCAAACAACATTATGGTTTAGTGCTATCTATCCTTCTTGTGAAAGTAAACATTGTGACCACAATCAAACAGACTTATACAAGTGACAAGAGACACTAAACTTGAGGACTATAGTAGATGTTGGTGTCGAGTCTTGGTTTTCTTTTGATTTTATTTTCTGGTGACATGTCTTTTAGCTTTTCTAGGATGTCTTTGACTAGAGATTCTATCTCCAGGATCTCTTTGACTAGAAATGCGAGGATGGGGTATCATCAGTTACTTTTCTTTTGTTGTTTGTGGATTGTCTCTTAGTAATACTATGACTTGTCCAACGATATGAGGACACTGTGAGTCTAGTGTGAACTGGGGCATTCCTTGTTTGCGAATGTCTTATCTCCATGCAAACAGGTACAATGACTTTCTGGGTCTAACATATGCCTCGATGGTAATAACCTATTTTGCCATAATAAAGCTCAATGATGATAACACACAAGAAGCTCTTTCACTTTCATATCTTCTGTCTTCCATCCCCCTTTCTTGATTGACTTCCGTCATCCTTCTTGAGTCCATGTAGCTTGCTATCATACGACTGAGTATAATGACACGCCAATTTTTTTTTGCATCTCATGTAGTTACACCTGCATTATCACATATTAGTTTTTCATATATACATAAAGATATCACAATTGCATCACATCCTACACACAACACATGTTAGCACATGTTACATTTTTATCATGTAAATAGTTATTTGCATTATCATATTCATACATTCACATTGGCATAACATATTAAAAACATAAAAGAAGAAAAATATTATATTCCATCATATACATATCTGCATCATAAAACATAACTATCACATAGAAACATGCATCACATAAAAACATCTCATCATATAGGTACACATGCATATAGCTGCCACAAAGATGAATCATCTCATATATATATAATCATAAGTGTCAAGATACAATGATGTCAAAATCATATGGCTACAATCACCTGAAGGTGTCATCCTGCAAAATGGTACAAAAAACTGATACATAGGGAGCCCTCTAAGGCTATGATGAACTCCCTCCCTTGGAGCTACCTGGCCTTAATGGAGTTTGAGCCCTAGAAGGACCCACCCCAGGATCATCTCTCTTGTCCCCTCTATCTAGTGGTGGTGGAGGACCCATGACCCCATTGCTAGATGCCTGTCTCCTGTTACTCCCTCCAGTGGTCGTCGCTGTCCGTGATGGTCTATGGAAGCTCTTAGCTCACTGCTTTGGTGGCACTGCCCCATAGTATAGGTCTCACCAATAACATATCTCCTCCCTTACCTATAGAACATAGGCGTATCCAGCCCCTATGTCCTCTATTGCTTGCCTCCTAGCCCTTAGTGTTGTCTTAGCCTTAGTGTAACGCTGGATAGCCTAATCTCACTCCCGCTCAGTGTCCTTGAGCTATCTCCTGAGTCAATTCCTCTCCCTCTCTAGCTCCTGGATCTCATATGCCTATCCTTGGAAGATCTCCCTTAGCTCTAATAGCTCATCCTCCTCCTCCTCGACCCCTTGTGCTGGTGGTTGTACGTATGGCTGCTCATGGGGCTGCCCCTGTCCCTGTCCTCGTCCCTGTACCTGTCCCTACACCTGTCTGGGACCCTGTGCTACTGGCATCTGTAATGGAAACCCATCATGACCCCCCACCACCTGAGAATATCTCTCCTCTCCACCCTCTCTCCCTGGAGCCACTCTCCTCTCTCCTACTGCACCCCGCCTCCTCTGTCAGCCTCTACCTCCACCATCTCCACCATCATAATAAAACACGAACAACAATGGTCACTGGAGGGAGTCACAGAAGATAGACATCTAGTGGTAGGGTTATGGGTCATCCACCACCGCTAGATAGAGGGGGCAGGAGAGATGATCATGGGGTGGGTCCTTCTAGGGCTCAAACTCCATCGAGGCTAGGCGGCTTCGAGGGAGGGAGTTCATTATAGCCTTAGAGGGCTCCCTATGTATCAGTTTTTTTGTACCATTTTGTATGATGATGTAGACACCTTCGGGTGATTATATCCATATGATTTTTACATCATTGTATCATGACACTTATGATTATATATATGAGATGATTCATCTTTGTGGCAGCTATATGTATGTGTACCTATGTGATGCTTCTATATGTTTCCATGTGATGCTTATGATATGGATGCAAATATGTACATGATGAAATGCCATATTTTTGTTCTTTTATGTTTTGTATGTTATGCAAATGCAATTGTGAATGTATGAAATGCAAACGAATATGATAATGTAAATAAGTATTTACATGATGAAAATGTAAGATTGCTAACATGTGTTGTTTGTATGATGTGATGCAATTGTGATATCTATATGTATGTATGAAATCCTTATATGTGGTAATGCAAGTGCAACTACATAAAATGCAAATGTTTTTTGGTTTGTCATTATACTCAGTCGTATGATAGCAAGGTACATGGACTCAAGAAGGATGATGGAAGTAAATCAAGAAAGGGGGATGAAAGATAGAAGATATGAAAGTGAAAGAGCTTCTTGTGTGTTATCATCATTGAGCTTTATTATGGCAAAATAGGTTATGACAATCAAGGAATATGTTTGACCCAAAAAGTCATTGTACCTGTTGGCATGGAGATAAGATAGTCGCAAACAAGAAATGCCCCAGTTCATACTAGACTCACAATGTCCTCATATCCTTGGACAAGTCATAGCATTACTAAGAGACAATCCACAAACAACAAAGAAAAATAGGTGACGATACCCCATCCTCACCTTTCTAGTCAAAGACATCCTAGAGATAAAATCTCTAGTTAGAGACATCCTGGAAAAGCTAAAAGACATGTCACCAGAAAGATAAAATCAAAAGAAAACCAAGACTCAACACCAACATCCACTGTAGTCCTCAAGTTTAGTGTCTCTTGTCACTTGTATAAGTCTGTTTGATTATGGTCACAATGTTTACTTTCACAAAAAGGATAGATAGCACTGAACCGTAATGTTGTCTAAGTTTGCTAAAAGCTTTGATCTGTTGAATGTCCATTGTTGCTGCTGTGTCTCATTTGAAACTGACTAAATCCATGAAACTGATACTTTATTGCAGACCGGTGATGCAAATGTTGCTTTATTGCAGATTGTGCACAAATAGACTAAAGAAAATTGGAAGAAACTATACCCCTTAAAACATGTGATGCTCACAGTTCCACACCCATTACTAGACGTAGGATTTTCCTTAGCCACAGATAGGAGCTGATTTATTATGGATGGAAAGAGGTGAAAATGAAAGTTTATTATGAATGATGAACCAATCTTGGGTAGATCAATAACAAGCCATGATGGGAATGGGTAAGTTTATTATGAATCAATAGGTTGTGAGTGTGTGCAAAGTGAAAGGATGAAATGGAATCCTGAAGGAGGGAGGAGCAATGTCTCTACACATGGCACTAGTGACCTAGTTTTCACCATGGTACTTGCCCAGGGCGCCACCGAAGTGGTTTTCACCATTGGACGAAATGTTTTTCTTTACTTTTTTGATTTTTCAATTTTTCTGGTGCCACAAGGCGCCAGTTTGCTAGGTTTTCACCAAGTAACGATTTTTTACGTTTTATGATTTTTTTGTATTTTTGATTTCTTTTTTTTTATTTTTGAATTAGAATACTCTGAAGAGCTATGTGTAAAACCTGAGAAGGTGCATGCTATTGATAGGATCCTCCAAAGATTCACCCTCTATGGTTGAGAGCTGATATGCACCAGATCCATATGCTACTGTGATGATATAAGGACCAAGCCAATTTGGTTCAAACTTGCCCTTCTTCTCTCTATCTTGCTAATTTTTAGGATTTTCTCTGAGAACCAAGTCACCTACTTCAAATGTGTGAGGCTTGACTTTATGATTTTAGTTGTGGCTCATGCATTGTTGATAAGCCTTAAGATGATTAAAATTTGTTTGTCTTCGTTCATCCAATAGTTCAAGCTCTTGTAAGTGAGAGAACTTGTAGTCTTCATCACGGATAATGTTTTGCAAAGAGACTCGTAAAGAGGGTAATTCGACCTCAATAGGCAAGATAGCTTCAGTGCCATATACAAGTGAATAGGGTGTAGCTCCTGTAGGTGTGCAGACGCTTGGTCGGTAAGCCCAAAGTGCAGGATTAAGTTGGATATGCCAATTGTGGCCAACGTCATCAACTATCTTTTTTAAGCTTTTAAGGATTTTTGTATTAGACGCCTCAGCTTGACCGTTACCTTGGGGGTAATAAGGTGTGGAAGCGATCACAGAGTTCACGAACATCCTGGTTTTTGAAGGAATGCCCATTATCGGTGATGATGGAAACAGGAATACTGTATCGAAAAATGATATAGTTGACAATGAATGTAGCAATTTGTTTTCTAGTGACTTGTGTGAGAGGCACAGCTTTGATCCATTTTGTGAAATACTCTTTGGCAGTGATAATGAATTTATGACTGTTGGAAGAAGAAGGGTGAATCTTTCCTATGAGATCGAGTCCCCACTGATAAAAGGGCCAAGGAGTCACAATTGGTTGAAGTTCTTGTGCTCGTGCATGAATGAGGTCTCCATGAAGTTGACACTTCTTACATTTCTTGACAAATTGATATGAGTTTTTTTCTATGTTGGGCCAGTAATATCTAGTCCTGATGAGTTTCTTGGCTAAGGTAGGACCACTAGAATGTGGACCACATATCCCTTCATGTACTTCACGTAATGCAATCTAAGCTTCATCTCTTTCTAAACATCTAAGAGGAGTGCCATCTAGACCTCGATGGTATAGGATATCGGCTAAAATGATGTATCGAGAAGATTAGCGAATGAAAATGAGACGTTGGTTATTGGATAGGTCAGGAGGAAGAGTATTGTTATGAAGGTATGTGAAAATGGAACCATATAACTGGGACTCAAGACCGACAACACATATCGTTTCAGTAGGAGTGATCCCATATGAGGGAACCAAAATGTTATCCACCAAGCACTCATAGCGGGCTTCATTTGGGGGTAGATCAGTTAGTGAAGCAATTGTAGCCATGGCATCTACGCCCCGATTCTGTTCTCTTGATATCTGCTCAAAGTCTAACTTCGTGAAATGTTGTTTCAGGTCATCCACCAGTCTTTTGTAAGGCATTAATTTCTCATCCTTTGTTTGGTATTCATCAGTTGCTTGATGAATTATAAGTTGAGAGTCCCCAAAAACATGAAGTTCCTTGATCTTCCACTGAACTACTATTCATAATCCAGTTATTAATGCCTCATATTTTGCTATGTTATTAGTGCAAGGAAATGATAATCGATAACAACAATAATAATATTGAAAGACTAAATGAATTCAACCATATACAAAGATCCGCCATAACATATGAAGATTACCTAAGACAATGCAAATAAAATGAAATCACAAAGATTATACCATCACATGTCCACTCATTCCATTTCTACTCCTTTCCCAGATTTGGATCAACAAGAATTAGAAAAGCCCTTACTCATTAGAGATAAAAAATCAAACTTTGAAAAGAAAAATCTAAAAGTCAAAACTAAAGAAACGTCCTTTAGTCCAAATCAATTTCAAAAGCTATTGGACTTTGCAAAAATCAAAGTCAAGGATAAAAATTCTATGAAGCAAAAAGAACAAGAGTTGATCTCCCCTAATACCAAAATAACTAGGGGCAAAAGTTCTACAATTTCAAGCCAAAAAGAATACTTGTTGATCCTAAGTCTTCATCATGCCATCCTACTTTTACTTCTTTTCACAATCATCAACCTTCATCACTCATCCACTTGTTACACACATCCTTTCCCTTCTGGCGATACATCATGGACCTTTAATGGAGCTTCCTCAAGGGACTTTGTTATTAGGGATGCCCAAACTTCTTTAGGTGACATCCATATAGGCAAACATAGTCCACACATTAGTAATTCTATCTCAGTTCCTTTATCAAGGAAGATAGTTGTCTGAGCTACATATCATTTAGTCAAGGAAAAATGCATTTATAATCATAAGGTGAATCCTCATACATTTGAGATGGGTGACTTAGTTCTCAAAGAAAAACCTAAAAATCAGCAAGATAGAGAGAGGAAGGGCAAGTTCAAACCAAATTGGCTTGGTCCTTACATCATCACAATAGCCTATGGATCTAGTGCATATCAGCTCTCAACCACAAAGGGTGAACCTTTGGAGGATCCTATCAACAACATGCACCTTCGCAGGTTTTACACATAGCTCTTCAGAGTATCCTAATTCAAAATCAAAAAAATAAAAAATAAAAATTCAAACATACAAATAAAAATCATAAAACATAAAAAAATGTTACTTGGTGAAAACCTAGCAAACAGGTGCCTTGTGACAAAAAAAAATTGGAAAACAGAAAAACATTTCGTCCAACGGTGAAAACCACTTCGGTGGCACCCTGGGCAAGTACCATGGTGAAAATCAGGTCACCGACACCATGTGTAGAGACATTTCTCCTCCCTCCTTTAGGATTCCAATTCATCCTTTCACTTTAAACACACTCACAACCTATTCATCCACAATAAAATTTACACATTCCCATCATGGCTTGTTATTGATCTACCTAAGATTGGTTTGCCATTCATAATAATTCCTCCTTTTCACCCCTTTTCATCCATAATAAATCAACTCCTATCTGTGGCTAAGGCAAATCCTATGTCTAGTGATGGGTGTGGAACTGAGAGCATCACATGTTTCAAGGAGTACAATTTCTTCCAATTTTCTTCAGTCTCTCCATGCACAATCCACAATCAGCTCCTATCTATGGCTAAGGAAAATCCTACATCTAGTGATGGGTGTGGAACTGAGAGCATCACATGTTTTGAGGAGTACAGTTTCTTACAATTTTCTTCAGTCTATCCATGCACAATCTGCAATAAAACAACTTGCATTGCCAATCTGCAATAAAGTTCCATCTTCTCCGCAATAAAGTATCAGTTTCATGGATTCAGTCAGTTTCAGATGAGACACAATAGTAACAATGGACTTCAACAAATCAAATCTTTCAATAGACTCAGACAACATTATGGTTCAGTGCTATCTATCCTTTTTGTGAAAGTAAACATTGTGACCACAATCAAACAGACTTATACAAGTGACAAGAGACACTAAACTTGAGGACTACAGTGGATTTTGGTGTCGAGTCTTGGTTTTCTTTTGATTTTATCTTTCTAGTGACATGTCTTTTAGCTTTTCCAGGATGTCTCTGACTAAAGATTTTATCTCCAGGATGTCTTTGACTAGAAAGGCGAGGATGGGGTATCGTCACCTATTTTCTTTGCTGTCTGCGGATTGTCTCTTAGTAATTCTATGACTTGTCCAAGGATATGGAGACACTGTGAGTCTAGTGTGAACTGGGGCATTCCTTATTTGTGACTGTCTTATCTTCATGCAAATAGGTACAATGGCTTTCTGGGTTGAACATATGCCTCGTTTGTCATAACCTACTTTGCCATAATAAAGCTCAATGATGATAACACAGAAGAACCTCTTTCACTTTCATATCTTCTATCTTCCATCCCCCTTTCTTGATTGACCTCCATCGTCCTTCTTGAGTCCATGTAGTCGGCTATCACAAGACTGAGTATAATGACACACCAAAAACAATTGCATTTCATGTAGTTGCACTTGCATTACCACATATAAGCATTTCATACATACATATAGATATCACAATTGAATCACATCCTACATACAACACATGTTAGCAATCTTACATTCTCATCATGTAAATAGTTCCTTGCATTATCATATTCATCTATATTTCATATATTCACATTTGCATTTGCATAACATATTTAAAAACATAAAAGAACAAAAATATTACATTCCATCATATACATATTTGCATCCATATCATAACCATCACATAGAAACATGCATTACATAGAAACATCTCATCATATAGGTACACATGTATATAGCTGCCGCAAAGATGAATCATCTCATATATATATAATCATAAGTGTCATGATACATTGATGTCAAAATCATATGGCTACAATCACTCAAAGGTGTCTACCTCATAATACAAAATGGTACAAAAATTGATACATAGGGAGCCCTCTATGACTATGATGAACTCTCTGCCTCGGACCCGCCTGGCCTCGACAGAGTCTAAGCCCTAGAAGGACCTGCCCCAGGATTATCTCTCCTACCCCCCTATCTGGTGGTGGTGGAGGACCCATAACCCCACCGCTAGACGTCTGTCTCCTGTGACTCCCTCCAGTGGCCATCATTGTCCGCGATGGTCTGCGGAAGCTCCTAGCTCACTGCTCTAGTAGCACTACCCTGTAGTATAGGTCTCACCAATAACCTATCTCCTCCCCTACCCACAGAACATAGGCATATCCAGCCCCTTTGTCCTCAATCATGTCAGTCATAGTGGCATTCACTGTTCATCACAAAATGCTTCTTTTTATCCTAAGTGCTTATGGTACTCTATCCTAGTGACACTCCATGTTCATCACAAAGTGTTTTCGTTTATCCTAGTGGCACTCCCTATTCATCACAAAGTGCTGCTCATATTAGTACTCCCTAGTCATCATAAAGTACTATGTCTTGGTACTCCCTGTTCATCACAAAGTGCCTCGATCTATCTTATCCTAAGGCTTTTTCTTGAGTGTATCCTCTTAAGTAGTTTCCTAATTGGCAATGTATGTTCTATCATAGAATTGTCAATCCTAGCCCTATGTGTTAATCTAGTCTTCCCTAGACGATCTGCTTGAGTGTATCCTCTTAGCAGCTTATCCAATCGACAGCATATGTTCATCATAGAACTATAGATTCAGCCTTGAAGATATATTACCCTACCTAGCCTGCATTAATGGTAACATTTATTGGGACAAAGTACAAGGAGGTTTTGTGGTACTCACCGACTCTCCTACATCTGTTGGCCTCTGAAATTGGCGAATGTGATGGAACTTGTGCACCAATGCCATCGTTGTTGACTGCTACTGCTCTATTCTCTCTCTGCACTCTGATCTCTTGAAGGTATGGATGACAATGATCATGTTTTCCCCTTGTGGTCTATTTTATAGACTGCCCTAGCCCTAGCCCTAGCCCTCATCTCCTGAGTTAGTCTTCATTACCCTATGACTCTGTCACTCTATCCTATCCGGTCAGTCCATTCTATCCTTTCTTTCTTATTCGAGAGATTGTCTGTGTTTTTTTCAAACATTTTCATCCAATCTCTCAAGGGGGCATATCATTCTCATCTTGGCGCAACTTTGTATCAGTTCATATTATCTTCTTTGAAACAATGTGACAAGTTGCATTGTCTCAAAGGTGGGCAAAATGTAGACACCTAAAATTGTCATGTCTAATTAAATAAATATCTTTATTTATTTAATTATTTTAGCCTAATTATTCTACTAATTAAATAAATCTTTATTTATTTAATTAATTCATTTATCCTCTTCTAGCCTTATTTCTCATTTAAATAAATACTTTTATTTATTTAAATTATCCTTTTTCCTAAATTAAATAAATATCTTATTTATTTAATTGATCCCACTTCCTCTGTTAATTAAATAAATCTTTATTTATTTAATTAATTCATTAGCCTTTTCTACATATGACACATGTCATTCATCTCTTAATTCATACACTACCTACCCTCTCATTATTTTCTTATCTTCTCTACCTACCCTTTAATCATAGCCAACTATTTATCTTTTACACCTCTCAATCTTATCCCTCCATTTCATATAGTGTCTTCTATATAAGGAGATGCTTCTTTCATTATCAAACCTCGCCCATTGACTACTCGACTACATTGCACTTTCAAACATTCATATGCGATCCTACTTGCAACCACATTTCTGTTCTTTGTTGAGCTCTTGTGAACATATAAAATATGAGAGCAAATATATCAAGCAAGCTCAATGGAGATAGGAAGAATGGAGATCCAAACCCTATTGGACATGTGATGGTATAATCTTTGTGATTTCATTTGATTTGCATTGTCTTATGTAATTTTCATATGTTATTGTGGATCTTTGTTGTTGTTCGGCTAGGGTTTTTGTGGTTGAATTCATTTAGTCTTTCAATATTATTGTTGTGTCCATTTTAACCATATACAAGAATTATAGAAAGCATTTTTATATCCATAAGACTGTAAGAGGCACACTGAAACAAACTAGAATTTGAAAAATTATCATTAATATTTATGCTTCTGAGACCCTCAAAAACTTAAAAGCCAAATGGAGTGAGCCACTAAGCCTGTTAGCTTTTGTGGACATAGAAAAAAAAAAACTACTAGGGTCTGAGGGGGTGGGGCTAGGGCACAGGTAGTGGATGGTTTACAACTTTGCACTAAGAAACTGGCCCTTCTTTCATGTAGAATTATTTAGACAACATCAGCTGAGAGAATTCATCAAGCCAATTGTAGTTTGCAAAGTCATCCGGGAGCAACCATTTTCGGAGGAAGTCCCTGGCAATCCGTGCCCATTTCCTATGATGCATCAACTACTCGGCATTTAGGTTCAAGAGAAACAGATGCCTCGCCACTGACACTATTTGGTCAAGGAGGAGAAGCTTGGATAATTCACTCACCCAAGGGATCCCCACCCCTACTTCTACAAGGATGACAACAGTAATATCATCTCCAAGGAAGTCTTCCTTAAAAACCTTCCTCAACAGCATTAATATATCCACCTTGTCTCCTTCGAGGTCCAGAAGAGACACTAAGAAACAAGATGTAATGTTCATGTTAACACGACACCTATTTTTTGTTTCGTAGAAACTCTCTGCCCAACACCATCCGCAAAGCCTCATTGGTGAAAGACCCAACCTCCTTGTAGACAAATTGGAGGGTTGGGTCTCTATCGGAGCCTAGAAAGGCCCTTTGGTCCTCTACAAAAGTTTTTCTCAAGTAGATGGGAGTGTCCATCTTGAGAAAATAAATTAACAAATTAAATAACTTGAGCCTATAAACCTAAACCAGAGGAAGAATTTAAATACAGCTCCGATGATTTATCTACCAAATGGAAAAGGCTAATTGAAGATGAAAGAAGCAGAGATCATATATAAATAGTTGAAGCTCTTGATTGTAATAATTACTTCTTTAACCATATTAATTTATTTAAATTTTTTAAAATCTTTCTTATCTCTGCAAATCTTTCCCATAAATGCACTATTATGCGAAAATGGAAACAGCTATAAACCAGTACCAAGTTTGCAAGTATCACATTGGAAGTCATGGGGACAAAGTGGATTATAATTACTGAAAAGATATTTATTAAATGAATGAAATTATCGATTTTGATTTGTAATATTTGATACCTGTCTATTAAATCCAATTCCATTCCAGGCACTTTATGGTGAGCTATTATCCCTCCAAAAAATTGGGCCGAAATAAAACTTCAGCCATTGATCTACGATCATCAAATAGTTTAAAATCATTGATATATTCTAGGTATGTGTCACCCTTCACATGTCAAAGAGGCCGCGGTTATTGATACATCATGCAGAGTCCGGACTTAATGTATTATGAATTTATGTGATGTGATGTATTGATCTAATGTGATGTGCCTTGTCTATTAATGGGAATAAATTCATGAAATAGACAATAAATTATATATTTTTCATAAATAACAAAATATTCGCCAAAACAAGCTCAATAGTTTTCAAGCGGTAGATAAATATCGCCAATACATTTAAATAATTTTCAAGTGGTGGATAAAAATCGCAAATACATTTAAATAATTTTTCCTTCGGAGTAAAAATTTTCGCTCATACAATTATATATTTGTTCCTTTTAACAAAAAATATTCGCCTCCCACAATAAATATTTTTCCCATAGAACAAGGTATTATTCGCCATAAATTTATGGAATTTTTGTACCCTAGAAAAAAATCTCCAATATGAAATAATTTTTTTCCCTATTTTAAAAAAATATTTCACCATCAATTATGAAGATCCCCTCCCCCCGAAAATAATGTCTGATTCGCCAGTATTTTACACAATTGACCGGGGGTGGTTTCTTAAAGTTATCCCTGATTATACTTGATATTGTTTTCTTTATTTTCCTTTTTGCGACTAGGAGATTTGGCACCCACTTGACTTGAAGATACATTACCGGAATCCCTGGTGAAATTTATTGCAGGTTTGATTTCATTAAGATATAAGGATATGACCTAATCATTTTGTAAGGTATCAATGGCAATATGTCCTTCATTTTCCTAGTCCATAGGTTCAGGAGGGATTAAGGATAAAGGATCCTCAAGTTGAATTATGTCAAAGATATTAGGGGTCATGATAGATATGTTAGAGCTTTCAATATGTATTTCCATGTCTATAACAATACTCTCATCAAAATGGCCTCATGCAAGGAGTTTATGATCGTCCTCGGTTAAGTCCATGTCAACCGAATGTGATTTTGATTCAAGTAGGCTAGTTCCTAACCTTTGCCCTGCATATGTGTGAACTACACCGACATCTACATCTGCTTCTTCGCATTCAATTTCAAGTTGCTCTTGTTTTTTTTTCCATGATAGCAAATATTCTCCATTCCCTCAATCTCTTAGCTGCATTTGTTTTTCCATGTTTGACAAAATTGATGCAAATGATTGTTCCTTGGATTGTGTGCTTGAAGATTCTGCCTCTCTGTTATGTGAAACTATGACCTCTTGAGTTGATTTAAGATTACTACAACACTGCAATGGATTTGAGTCTGCTGATATTGTGATTTCCTATCTAGTGTATGGAAATTTTAGGCACTGATGACGTATTGATGTAATAGATTGTATGTCCTATGTCAAAGGTCTTCCCAAGAGTATGTTGTATGATAAGTCCAAGTCTAGAACTTGGCATGTTGTGTCTTTCTACAAAGGTCCCACTGTAATGGGTAATACCACAATTTATTTAGATGAACATTCTTCTTCGTCATATGCTTTGAATGTGATCTTTTTCAAGGGATCAACTATATCTTCTGAATAACCTCGAGCACAGACAAGAATCAAAGAGAAAATGTTTAATCCTGCTCCCCCATCTATTAGGACACATTTAACGAGTGTTCTATGAATGAGAACTTGAATTTTTAAGGGAGCATTATGGGGATGTTGCAAGGAATCAATGCTTGGATATGAAGGAGATGCGCTTTGAATAGGATCCTCTGAAATAGGTTTGATGGGTATATTGTTTGGTGAGGATGCTATGGAAGGTTCTTGCAAGCTTTCAGGAGGTGTAGGAATAGATGCCTTTGGATAGTCAATTTCCTTATGGAGGGATGAGCCATTGCTAGACATAGGTGCATGATTTTGATCTTTCTCAGCCAAATCCTTTAGGGATATCTTTAAGAGTTGCATAAAAGAGCCACCTTTCTTTTGAGATGTATTTGAATCCTTGTGACATTTTGACATACTTGAATTTTAATTTTGGACTTGTTTGATTTCTTTGATATGTTGGTTTCTCATGTTTTCTTCTTGTGTTTTGCTTTGGTATGTCATGTTGATATGATTTTTAGCTATTGCAAATCTTTCTGTTTCCGTTTCAGGGATTCAATTGTCCAAAAGTTGTTTTGATAAGTGATCAACTGTCAATGTAAATGTGATAGAGCGATATGATATGAAAACATGATTCAAGTGTTTAAAAGTTTGCAAGTTTTCTGATCTTCGATTTTGGAATGCAATGATGATGATTTGATAAAAATCAAGTCCAATAGGAATGATATATCCTATGATGTGGGACAAGATTATTCTGACCAAGATTTGTAGTTTCATGATAAAGGATGATAGATACTGATGAGAAACTATGTTTGAGTGATCAGTTTATCAAAGAGGTTGATGATGCACTTTGAGATGTTTAGATCTTGAACTTGTTGAGGGTGAATACTTGAAAATCTTGAGGTGTTTATTTCTAAAGTCGGATATGATAGATGATAACTTGATAAAGCAAAGCAAGAAGACAATCCAAGCATAAAATGATAGATAATAGGTGCTTATGATCACTGCAAATTGACCGAGCAAATATGACATATCTGAAAAAGATGTGCAAGAAGATAATTCTGGACTAACAGAGACATAATTTCATACGAAAAACTACACAGACTCGAACAACAACTTATACAGCTCATACAACAAACCAGAAATCTCACACAATGGAAAATCCTCTACTAAGGTGACTCGTATGACACTTCTCACTGGACCGGACAATGAAAAATAATATAAAATTTTCTGCTACATAGGCTTGTACGACAATTCCCACTGGACCATATGACAAATTAGATACCTCATATGACGAAAAGACAAACTCATACGACAGAGGACAAAACAGAGATAAAAAAATATTTGTTTGGCAGAATTTTGATTAGTGAAATTTGACTTTTTGCTTATGTTTTCTAGTTTTGAATGTCTGATTATCTATTTAAGGGATGAATACACAACAAACACATGATATGATTAGTGAGCTTCAAGCACATTATACTACTTAAGGAATTTGGCTGAGAGAGAAAACCTTTTCTTGCAAGCTTAGGTACACACCCAATTGATAATCAAAATAGGGTTGTTGAGTGTCATGCAATGGATTCTCCATGTCGTATTATTCGACTCCAAACATTAATGGGGGCACGATATAAAAAGTTTCTTGGGAGAGTTACTATCTCTCTTGCGAAAATATTATCACACTTTCTGAGGTTAATTGAGTAGCTTGTAATTTAACTGGAACTAGTAAGGGATCTGTTCGGCATGTCGAGGTATAATACTTAATTAAGAGGTCTTCCAGCCTTGAAAACCAAGGTTTGATATACCCAAAGGTATGAAGGAGAGCTATTCCCGAGCATTTTCGTTGACTTGATTTTCATTAAATCATATTTATTTTATAGTGGGTTGGATTACTTGGCATTAGTCCTTCCCACTTAGGTTGTTCCCCTCTCACCGACCTTAATGTCTAAGAGTTATTAGATCCTCGGGAGGGCAGGCCTACTAAAGAAATACACTAATGAAAACAAAGGATGAGTCTAACTTTCTAATCACCTAAGAAAGGTGAGAGTATACTCTCCTATCATCAAAACACATAAAACATGATTGTTCATTTCAATTAGCAAAAATAAGTGTGCCTAGAAAGATTTAAGAAAATACACAAAGTTTTGTTGAATTCTTTTAGGCAGCCTACAAAATAGATGTATTAGTAGTGATGATGTGTTTTTATGCATTAAGTCTTTCACAAGTGTAATCTTTGACAATCATCTTGCAAAAATTAGTTACGCTGCCGAAAAACTCACAAAAAGACCAAGGCTAGCATTAGTAATAACCAAATTAAAGCATGAAACCTTTAAAATGCAAACTGCTTTAAAAACATAGAAACAAATTTCAGATGACACAATTTACCTAATCATATGAGTACATTTCAAGGACCGTACAAGTGAAGAACAGAGTTTGTACGACACTTTAGAAGCTCATACGAGTCAGGATGGATTATCATTTCAATGCACAAAGGAGCTTGTACGAGACCAAAAAAGGAGCTCATACAAAATTATGATTCCAGCCCAGTCAAAAATGAAGATTTGAGATGCTTGAGAGGCCAAATATCATATTTTCAGCCCCCATGATGGGTGCCAAAATGTCATGCCCATGAAGTGTGATACCTATAGCTATAACACAAAACACTCAATAGATCATTACAAGCATGGTTAGAAAACTTAAAAGAAAGAAAGATAAAACCATGGCAAAGTGATCTATCGCCTCCTAAGAGATGCGAGTGTGGATTTTCTCTCAGATCTAGATAAACAAATTCTAGTGACTTGACTACATCTAGATGGAGGATTTGAAATGGTGTTGATGCAATTAAGCTAGAAAAGAGAATGATTAAGCTACATGATTCAACAATTATGTTGGAAAATGATCAAATTAAGCTAGATCTATGATGCAATTGCCTATAATAACAATGCTCAAATGATATGCTAAGAGATATATGCCTATAGTAACAATGCATAAGATGAAATGAGATGGGATCATTATTGCTCCAAAATGGGGGATATTTATAGGATTTCCAAGGCTAGGGGTGAGGTGGCAGGAATCAACGGTCAAGATTGAGTGTGAAGATATCAATGGTGAAATTGGAGGAGGTTGAAGAAGAGGTTGGAGGAAGAGAGACTTGTCATCTCTATGGTGACAAGGGTCAAGGGGCTTCCAAGTGAGGGGACACGTGGCCCAAGAATGTCATGTGTCTTAAGAAGAAAATATCCACACCATAGGAGGTTAGTAAAGATAGGACAGGGTTAGGCCAACCCAAGGTTACATGGAATGGGTTAGCTTAGAAGGATGGTTAGGTTAGGTGGTTAGTAGTTAGGAGGCATATGGGTAATTTGAATTTAAAAATTCAAATAATGGGAAAAGACTAATTAATTTTCAACAACTCATAGATTGATTTGTTTTAATTAATTAGAGATTAGAAAAATTAAGTGAAGATGGGGGAAAGATTAATTAATTTGAATTAATTAATCAAAAGGGATTATTGAAATGAACCTGTTAAATGAATTGTTAGATTTATTAATAAGTAGATGAAAGGATGAATTTAATCAAATTGCTAATGAATTCAATTAAATTGGGGAGGAAGACTAATTAAATAATTTCTTATTTAATTAACTATCTTCAAACCATTTTTAGGTGTATACACATACTTTATAATCTCCCAAAATTATTGAAAAGACTCAATAGGAAACCCATTAGGGCCACGATCCTTGCCTTTTTTTATTTGAAAGACAACCCCCTCAAGTTTAGAACACAAAATGGGGTGTAAGAGAGCATCATTAATTTCAATAGAGATAAGAGGGGGAATACAATTCAAGATGGCTCTCTCTTTCCCCATAGCTTTAGGATCCTCTTTGGTAAACAAATTAGAAAAAAATTGCCAGCTTTCATAGTAATTTTTTCTTTAGATGAAAGATGAACCCGTTTTGAAGGTATGAGAGAGGTAATAGAGTTACCATACCTCTGAGCCTTAATAAAATTATTTAAAAAGTAGTCTTTCTATCACCTTCCTGGAGCCAAACCACATGAGACTTTTGTTTCCAAAAAATCTCCTCACACAACTCCTACTCTTCTAAGTCCTTTAGAGCAAGGGACTCGGCCATACTGAGCTCCACAGTCATCTCTTGATCCGTAATTTGACACGTAACCTCATCTAGCTTGGATTGAGCTGCCATCTTGTGTCTATGTAGATTCCCAAAATATTGTATATTCCACCTCTTTAGCTTGTATTTCACATGCTATAATCTCTTCCCAAAGGTGTACATAGCTTGCACATGGGTAGGCATCCCTTAATACCACCAATCAACCATACAATCCCTAAATGATTGATCATGAAGCCACATCAATTGAAGTTTCAAAGAGGGATTTTTAGAGTTTCTAAAAGATGTAATAGAAAGCTTAATAGGCCAATGATCCGAACCCCACCAATCAAGAATTTCAGAACTGGTGGACCATCTATCATGCACCCAATTAAAGGAAACCAAAAATCAATCAAGCCTTTCAGAGATAGCTTCAACACCACTCCTATTACTCCATGTAAACACATCATTAATTGGCTTCACATCAATAAGATTCAAGAGACCAATATTATCTCTGAGTAAATGTGATGAAGGATCAAGCCTGAATAACCCACCTTGCTTTTCCTCCAAACTTGTAATGACATTAAAATATCTAGCCAAAATCTAAGGGAGAAAAGGATCTTGAGCCCAAACAAGATTGATATGAGCCCAGAGATGAGACTTACCCACAAGATCAGTAGGAGCATAAATATTAGAAAAGAGGCATCTTTCTCTAGTCTCAAAGTTATAAGTGACCATAGAAATGGAAGACCTACTAGAAAAACACCACAAAGCGGAAACTTCTCTCAGGTTCTAGAAGCAAGCAACCCCCCTTGAATTGCCATGAGAGCTCACTCCCTGCTAAAGGCCCTAGGGCCATACACGCAAAGCACAACTGGCCAAACCATCTACTAAAATCTTGGTTTCCCAAATAAAAACAACATCAGGACACTCAGAGTCAATTAATCTACGAACAACCTTTTGTCTAGGGATACTATTCAACCCCCTTACATTTTATGAGAGCACAATTATTTATGTGGTTGAGAGAAGTTGGAATCAATGGGATTCAAAGACCCTAACTCAACTAAAGTATTACCAATAAGCTTAACCTTTTCCTGATCCATTTTTCATCCTCCTTAAAGGTATATCTAAAGAACACTTTTTAAGGGTCTTCTACTGCAAGCATAAAACAGGTTGGGCTTTGTTATTCTTCACAGAATGTGAGGCCACTATAGTGGAAGGAGGATTAGATTCCATGACCACTACACCTTTAGGGACCTATGACCCACTAAGAGCTCTATTATCCTGAACAAATAGGGTAGTTAAGTTGGACTCAGTCCGGCTAAACTAACCTTAGTTCTAACAATAGAACCAGATTTAAATTATTTTTGAATGAAAGCATTTGAACTAAGGGAGTCTGGTCAAACTGAGTCTGGCTACACTTTCTATGCCATGCGGTGTTATGTGGCCTGAGGGTAGTCCGAAAAGACTGAATTCAGCTAGATTACCCTCAGTTGGCCCAAAGTGTGACAAAACTCCATGTTTTTTCCCCCTGGGGCCTAATTATACATTAATTAGGTTATCAATTATTAAGGAAACTTCCAATGGGTTATCCTAGCACCCACTTTGGGCCTTGACTCCCACTTTGGGCCCTGACCCCCACTTGGAAGCCAATCCCCCTTATTAAACAAACATTCTCAAAACCAACCATCATCAAATGAATCTTCATAAAATAATCTCATAGGTCTATCAAAAACATTGGAAGTGTTAGTAGCAATCAAGAAAGAAGACTGAGAGGGAAGTGAATTAGCCTTCATTGGATCAAAGAAAATTAAACTTCAAAACACAATCTGATAAATTTTAGTAACAGCTAGATAAGAAAATTAATATCATAACACATAACACCAATATTTTGACATGGAAAACACAGTTAAGGGAAAAAACACAATGGGAACCTACCTACAGTAGAATGATACTCTGCAGTAGTATGTGAAAATATATATAATGGGGAATGCACATGCATTCAAGAATAGTGCCTAGAGATTATGACTCAAAATATATATGCCTCGAAGGCTACAACCCACGGGGAAGTCTCATTGACTTACAATATTATTCGGACTACCATCCAGAAGGAATAAACTACAATGATAGCATTTATAAATGCTTGATGAAAATTCTGGTTAAGTATAGTTATTTGCTTTGCAATACCAAACACACCTCAACACTTCATTCAATGATATATCCTAGTTTGCACATTTACCTCTCTTTGATAATGCATATACAATAATGACACCTAAAGTACATAAGTATATCACCTATATATATAAATCATCAACCTTGATAAGAAGGTCGGCTAAACCCACAACCCTTAACTTATAATTACAAAAATTGCATTTCATGATAAAAAGATCAACCACCAGACCAATATCATGATTTACATTACATAGCGTGGACCTAATTCAAATTCCCAGATGATTACATCCACTAGAAATCCTGCCAAGAAAAACCGCAAAATGCTACAAACCAGAAATACTTCATAACATGCAAATCATCACTGGTTCATATAAATTACCAAAAGACTCACACAATGATCAACGCAGATCACCAAAAAAAGTAAGACATGACTAGGAAACACTAGCAAAAACATTAGAATATTTGGAACAATTGCACCAATACCTCTTTTCAAATCTTCATCGATCAACATCTCAAAGCTCTAGAACACAACCAACCAGCAACTATCACTAGGAAAGATAACTTGTTGAGCACCAAATCATGAACCATCCGAAGTAAAGACACAAAAGATCATCCCAAACAATAATCTAAAGTCCCGACACATGATCTGATCACACTGGAATATACTAGAGGAAATACTAGATTTTGGAAAATAGTGATCAACACAACCAAACTACAAAAAAAACCAAAAAGTCTTCCCAAACTCACCAGAATAACTCATAGAAATATGTTGATATCAATGAGAATGACATATCCTAGAAAAAAAATGAACAACCAAATCCAACAATCTCTACCTTTGGCATTGATGGCAACATATGAATGTGGAAAACAGTCAATGCAAAGAAAGAAGATATCACCAGCAAACTCCCCCTAAGATCAAGATAGATAAAGTATTTTTTGACATGATCTCTCTCCCCCTTTGACAACAATGCCAAAGCTCACCAAAATAGAAAACCAAACAGAAACATGAATTTCACTCCCCGTAGGATGTACAACCAAATCAACACCAAAAAATTAAGAGTAGAGATGCATTGATTGATCAATTGAATAAAATGGTCACCAAAACCAAAGGCACAAAGTAGCCTGATCAAGAATCTCTAGTCCACCCTATCATAGTCCTTTAGAAAATCATGTTTTAGAAAAAAACCAAGTTTTTAATTGATAGAGAGGGAATGGATATTTTCATGAAACAAAAAAATGGAATCCAAAATTTGATGCCCCAACACAAAAGCATTTTGTTGCTTCAAAATCAAAAGAGGAAGAAACTTCATCAGTCTAAAAACCAAAATCTTAGAAAAAATATTATAGATAAAATTACTGCATAGACTATTAGGCTTGAATTCCTAAAAGCAACAAGTATCAGGTTTCTTGGGAATTAACACAATGAAACTAGCATTGAGCTCTTTAAGGAGGGTCCCAGACCCAAAAAATTCTTGAGCACCATTCACAACATCATCCTCCACAATAGTCGAGAAAAACAGGAAAAAGAACATAGGAAACCCATCTTGACTTAGAACTTTATTTCCCTCAAAAGAAAAAATTATTATCCTAACCTCATCAACAAAGGGGATTCTAGAAAGCTCATTATTCATGTCTTGAGAGATACTAGCTTGGATTTCTTAAGGATCTCTTCCTAGGCCACCAAGTCAAGAGGACCATCAACAAGCAAAAGGTTAGACAAGCATCGAACAACTCTAGAATACATCTCCTCTTGTTTATCAATCTAGTGACTATTGACAGAGATCCTCTTTATTCTATTCGAAGCTCTATGCCCATTCTTAATCCAAATGGCTCTAGATCTTTGTTTTCAATACTCCTCTTTAGGGATAATATCATGCAATTTGGAAAGGAGTTCCACTTCTTTATCCATAATATTAGGGAAATATCCTTGAGTTTGAATTTGTTGTTGAATATCATCAAGTTCCCTTTTCAAAGAATCTTTCAAATGAAATTTGTTGACAAATCAAGATTTATTCCATTTATGGACAATATCTTTAACATTATCCAACTTCTTAGAAACTCTGTATATAGCAATTTCATGGACATTAATATCCCACCATTTAGCAATCTTATCATAAAAATCAAGATTATGGGCCCACATTTTTTCAAATCTAAAAGGAAATGCCTTTCTTCTACTAAGGGAAGAAATACTCAAAACAATTAGGAAATTATCAGAACCAATTCTAGATATGGAAGATAAATTACAGGAAAAATCCATCAACGAATCAGGGGAAATGAGACCCATGTCAAGTCTAACTTGGATAAGATCTTAACCACTAAGCTCCAAATCCAGTAACCCCATAGAATTAATGAGATATAAAAGATCTTTCTTACCTTCTTCATAAATTGGGGCCCCACCTTTATTTTCTAGATTTGAAAAAGGGCAACAAATATCACCCATCAAAATCCATTTCCAATTATAGAACAGTTGTCTATAGTTAATCAAATATTTCATTTAGAGCATAAATATTGGAGATATTAAAAGATGACCCATCCAAAATATTGGTGATTCTAGTTGCAATATGGTTCAGACTGGAAACAATAGCCGACCCTTGAATTACCCTTGGATTCCAAAATGTAGCAATTCCTCCGAACACTCCATCCGCATCAAATTAGTGAGCACCAAAATCCTTGAAGATAGCCAACTTCATCTTTAAAACTTTTTTAGATATCATTTTTATTTCTTGGATAAGACAAACTTCCGATCTATGATCTTGAATCAGATTTGATAGGAGATCATCCTTATGGGGGTGATTTAGCCCCCTTATATTCCACAAAATAATCCTAATTTAGAGTGACTAGGGGAGACAATCCCCATGTCATAAAGAGTCCTTTGAGAGTCATTAGTCATCTGTGTCTTACTCTCTTTATCTCCAGTGAAGAGATTTGGGGGTTTTCCTAACCCTCTTGCTTCTGAGCTATGTCTATTCGTGGTCTTAACACTAAAGACCCTGGCGCCACCCCAGCGATTGAAAGAGAAGGAGAACTATGATGTCAATTCCTCAATTTGACTTCAATAAAATGATTAGGATCATTAGCCACTGGGCCAATACCCAACGACGAATTCAGACGTGGAGCTTCAATAGAGGAAGAATCTAGTCAACCCATCTTTTCATGAAATGACCCCAAGTGCACAATCGAATTCAGATTTGGCTCACCAGATATATGGGGAACAAAGGATCCCACAATTATCATCTTATCCTCAGAAGAACAAGATTCAACAACCTCCTCCTAAACAGGACATTCAGGGAGAGGATCCACAAATGAATCAACCTTAAAATCATTATTAATCATATCCCCTTGTAAATGTTGATAGTCCTAACATTGAATCCCAGGAACAAAAGATTCTTAAGGCTGAAAACTCTTCTTCTCAGGCACATGAGGAATATCCATAGAAGATTCTGACTTAGAAGAATTTTTCCTCGAGAATTTTTTAGTCAGTTGCTCGGTAGAGAAATCCCTAGTCTAATATCCAACCTTCTTACAATGGAAGCAAGGAAATGGAATTAATTCAAATTCCACTTTTCAACCAATTTCCCAATCTTTGAGTTTAAAGTGATCTCCTGGGGATGGTCTACCAATTATTTAACGTGCTCACACAATTCTAAGGATAGACCAGTCTTCATTTAGCCGACATGATAGGGTCCAAAGCTTGAAACTCACCAAAACAAGCAGCCAATCCAGAAATAATTTCATCATCCTAGTATTCTAGGGGAAGACCCAACAAGCTAGCCCAAGTAGGGGCCTAATTGCACTCCTTGTCTTTTGTATTGAAACCAGGTTCCCACTTCTTCCAAAGAGGACTTACCCAAAATCCATGAGATTCCTACTAAAATTGATTTTAAATCCTCATCAGAGTTAAAGGAGAATGAAAAAATCCATTTGCCATCGCAATAACTTCTATTTCGCCCTTTCCTTTCCATTTCTAAGAAGCCCAGGCTCGAACTATCTCTATATTAGGCCTAGGCCCCATAAATTTACCCACCATGACAAATGCCATATTGGCCAAATTTTTATCCACCATACAATCCGAAATAGAATTGGAGCACAAACCAGAAACAGGATCTGCACTGTGCGAAATAGGAGAAACTAACTTACCTTTGGGCCATGTACCAAACAAACCTGGCCATATCTTATTGTAATCAGATGTCGAAGAAGAGTTGAAACAACTGTCAGAAACATTGGGACCTTTAAAAACAAGTGAGCTATCGATACTGCCAGGCGACACATCATTGTGGCGCGTTGGAATGCGTAGAGTACAATCATCCCAGGTCTCACTGCCACCCACATTAGCTTTATTTTCTGCATCCTCTTCTCCGAAGATATTCCCCGTGCTTCCTCTGCCATGTTCACCCTCTCTGCACTTTCCCACCTGATGTGCATTCAAAATCTCTTTCGCCATTAGCATGCAATGATGAGATATTGACATCATCAATTTCATATGTTGTTGATTCCCAATATTAAAATTAATATTTAACTTTTTATCAGTGTCAAAATTGTGAAAGTGAACTATTTAAACAATAGTTACTTCACAGGCTTCTTCAAATGGCATTTTCATACATGAAATTTATTCCTTGATTGTGAGCAGCATGATCAAAGTTTACTTCACATAAAACCCAAGAATCTCTTCTAATCGATGGACAACATAAAATACATTTTAAGTTAAATAAAATAAAATTATTCCAAGACCACTATCATGTTGATTTGATGAATGTCATCCAAAAAAAGTGTAGGAGCTACAATCATCCTTATTGAAGTATTTTTTATTAATAAAAGCACAAGAGGGATTGTACCCTTAACATAACTCAGAGGAGCTAACAAGCAGTAAAACCAATAGACATGAAAAAGGAAGCACATCAATTTGAAAGCAAGGCTTTTGACTAGAGTACCTAATCGGTGGGAACAAGGGTCTCAAACCCTCAATAGACTTCTATTCTCAAAATAGAGGGGTTTAGGAGAGCACACCAAACCATAACCCATACAAAAACCCTTGCACTAGCCAAACCATCAAGGAAAAAAAAAACTAATAGTGGTTTTTGAATGGTAGCCCACAACCTTATACTAGTAGAGCCACCTCACATAGAGACACTCTCCGATGAGGAAGGAAACCAGAAATATGTCCAAAATAATATGGTTTTGGTGATAACAAAAGGGTTTAGGAGAGCCCCAAACCATCTACCATTGAAAACCCCTTGCACTGCAACAACACAGCTAAGGGAGAGAAGAGCACACATCAGGTTTTGAAAGGATCTCACAATCTTTTGATAGAAGAACCAGTACAAACTACATTTTTCATAGAGAGGGAGTGAGGCACCAAGCCCAATCCCATCCAAAATAAGACCACAAAAAAAATTGCATGGACCACCTTTGAAAGATCCACGCAAAATAACCACAATAGATCCTCTATCTGCAGGAAGGGACCAACTCGCAATCTTAGCAGAAACAACACGATCCACCTCCATAGCATCTACAGGTTTAGAATCTATAAAATATTTCTCAGGAGCCATCTCTATAGTATCATAATCAATATTCACAGTAACGCTAGTGGTAGTGGGACTAGAAATCCATCTGGAAAGTAGTATACCCTACAAGATGTCAGAAACCATCATAGAAGTATGAAAAGAGGGAGGAGAGCCCTCTCTTATTCAGTGTCTGTAGGGAAACCCACCCTGATCATGCAACCTCCTTTGTAATACCCAGAATTTCTCACTTAGGTAAAAATGCAACCAACAATTTATTTTATGAATGTTATGCAAGAACACATATCATGTTTAACATAGTAAAGGATTTGTGCACTGAAAGGTGTTGCATGTATAATGGCATGCCCAGGTTTTGACTCAAGACTAAAAACACAACTACTATTTTTTTTATTATTAAGATCACTAATCTCTCCTTCAATTGGTTCCTCTAGGCTACGGAGTTTCCAAAAATCTTACTATAGGATTTGCCCCTTACCAATGGTAACTTAAGAGCTGAAACATGCATAAGTTTCAAGTATAATCTAACCCTATAAAGTCATTAAACTATTTATTTTCTCTACATACATTTGATGTAATGAGATTATTTCACTTGACTCCGTAGTCATTAAGTGTTTTGGTCAACTCATATTATAATACAATGTTACTTCTTAATTATCAACAAATTCTAAAAATAAAAATAAACCCAATTACTAAATATCTAATGCTATAGAATTGAAGCCCTAAGCTTATGGAATAATTTTGTCATGAAATACCATATGTATTAGTCCACTAAAATCAACACATTGTTTTATGAGGTGTGCAATTAGAGTGCACTACTATTTCGTCCATAAGTATTAACTCTCAACTCATAATCATTGCCTAAATTTATTTTATTTTATTTCCATCAATATTGACTATACAATGAAGAATTTACCTCTTTTGAACCTTATTATGGCTATTTGTAAAAGAATCACTTCTATTTTTATGCTATTTAATAACTTAAAAGATACACACTTTTTTTTTGAGATTATTTTATTTTCTTCTTATTTTCGTACTTATTCCTTTATATATGTTATTTATCTAAATCACAATAAAAATGTAAGATCTATGAATAGGTAAATAAAATGACTCTTCTTTTTTACCATATAATATATCGAACAAGATAATATTATTACTTTAATTAAATACAAATTTATCATTCACTTTATAGTTATAAAGGGAAATTTGTCCCATTCCACATATATAAAACAAAATCCACTTTATAGCTATGAAGGGAAAAAAACTAAACCCCTCCCACTAAAAATCTACAAGAGACCATGAAGAGATTAGTTGAAAGTTCGGGAGAAAACCACACTACTTTATTTATTTTCGCTGATTCAAAAGTCATGGCATGCCATGTTTACCTTCATTTGAGCATTATTTGTTTTCTTATATTTTGGGGGGGTAAATTATGCAACTATTTTTAGACCACTTATGACAAGATTCTGCCACACCACGATACCCTTCCATTTGAAATATAATTGCTTGTGTTTCCATCAATAAATTTTATAACATGCGTAGTATCCTGACGGAGGAGTTCTAAGCTTAACTTCCAAGTACGTCTTCAGTCAAATAATTACAAAATCGTGATGTTAAAGCCTGCGAGAAACATAATCCAACACCATTCACGTGCCAAAGGGTATATTGCATCTATAGTAGCCAAAATGTGACAATGGAACTAAAAATATCATTGATATATCATACCAAATATTCACAACTACTTCTCACAAATGGCTACAACCATTACAAAAATAGGTAAAGAAATAAAGTGGTTTGTGTCTATTTTACAAATACTGGTAGCACTAAATCTCCACCCAACTGCCCAGCATACAAGCTATAACGTTGCTGACTATCAAGGTTGTAGGACGGTGAAATAGTATCGAATAGATGAGTGAAACAATGAAAGCAAAAAATATTTAGAATATTGTTTCACGTCCCAGGTGGCACTGCAATTCTGGAATACTAATGAGTCTGGAATACTAATGAGTCTGGAATACTATTGATTAATGCACCATTTGTACCTTTATTAAATACTAGACCATGATATTCTTTTTTAATAGACCATTATTCTTTTTTAATAGACCATTATTCTACCTTGAGGCACAGTTCCCATAGGATTGAACGAAATAACGACATGGGGATCGGTCCTTTTCACAGAAGTCAACGTATAGGGGATGGTGGGATGCATGGCATGGGGTGGGTCATTTTGTCTGCTGCATAGCCATTGCACGCCTTTAATGTATCTACTTTAAAATTCGCATAGCCAACATTGACTCGGTAAGTGAAGTCAATGCAGACGCAGAACCTTAAATGTCATTAAGAGCTTTACTAGACTCTTGATTATGATTTTTATTTCATGGATAAATGTAGAATTATTTATTATTTTTAATATTCGAGATATTACTTTAGGAAGTCATTTTTAATTGAAAATAATTTTTTTATATATTTTTTAAAATTATTTAATAGTTTAACTAATCAAGTAATTATTAGATAATATATTTGAGTTTTGAAATTTTAAATGAAATTGATAAAGATAAATATGTGTATTTGGTTTTTAAATGAGAAAAAATAATGTTTTGTTGCAGTTTATGTTTCGTTATCTAATGTTGATTCTTAATATTCAACATAAGATCATGAAATTGGGATAGATTAATGGATGACATTTGCTCTATTTTGGTTCAATCATACATCTATAATTTCAAAACTTTCCTATGGTCTTGAACATGAAGTGAATGGCCTACAATATAAATTTAGCTATTTGATGTTGAGTCAACAACCAATTCCTAGGTGGATACAAGTCAACTGAGGCCCATGTCATAATTACAATTTGGAAGTTTAAATATCAAATCATATGTGCAATTCTGAAAAAAAAATTCAAGAAACAAAAATATTAAATTTAGTTGCAAACCATTGGGGAACAAGGACCTGAAATCAAATCAGGAAATGGACGTAAAATATTGGACAATAATGTACTATCTGAGCACTATATGATATTACATTAGGGAGAAAGGATCAAAGTGAGTCCAAAATAAATGGAGAAAAGATCTAGTGACACACATTTCACCCTTACAGTTTGCTCCCACTCTTTGCATTTGAACTAATATGAATCATGCATGTCAAAATAAACACTTGTAGTCAACATCAAAATAAAATACAGTCACACATATAATCTAGATTACTATAGATATAGATAACTATCTACACATGTGTAAAGACGTAAACGCACTAACATCAATAAAAGAACAAAAACTCTTTAGCTTCAAACAATTCTATAATTCCCTTAAAAAAATCATTTTTTCTATATTTCAAATCTTTCCAAACACTCATAATGCCATTCAAAATAAGTCATAAAATTTAAAAGTTTATAAGTTGAAACTACTAAGACTATATCCCATAAATTGGTAACTAATAGTAATCTTACAAAATTGAGTGTCCTTTCATAATAATCCAACATACAATTCATCCTTCCTAGTTACATAACAAAATTTAGGCATTTAATTGCCGTAAGCTAAAATATACAAATAAAAAATAATATACAATAATGAGATAAGATATGTCCTTTGATGTTCAATCCATAAGCTATCTTCAATTCAATCCTTCGAATGAAGACGAGAACAAGATTCAGATGATTTTTCCACCCAACCATGAAGCACATGCTTCTTTGAAGTTCTTGATCAAAGCAGAATACCTGACCTTGCACAAATTGCTTAGCAAGAAGAAATTGACATGCAAGATGGAATCTTGGTGCATGCCTAGAATTATACATGCATTTTCTATTATTTTAATCATTTAAGAATTAAGAAATATCAAAACAGGGATATTGTAGAGAGTCGTAAATACATCCATCTATTCCAATGGTCAATAAGTTACTCGGTCGGGTATAATGCCATGAATAGCAATAAAATAGTTTGGGAAAACAAACTATTCTCTCTAAAACCCCATATTTGACACTAGTCCCTAAATGTATACTTTCCCAAATTAAATGACTCGCATATTCATTCATCTCTCATTCCCATTGCCTTCAGAGTTTAGTTCTATGCCTATGTTTTTCAGGTATTTACATTCACAAACATACATAGTTCGGAAACAATTCAATGTAAATTCATTTACAAGAAGAACAATCTTTCATTTTCAACACAAATTTAATAAGTTTAAAATAAAGAAGGTGTAACACAAGTATGCACATATTTGCATACAAAAAAAATACAAAAATGAAAGTTATGAGAACACATTCTTTAAAATCTATGTTCCTCATTTTGTCAAATAATCATTTCAGCATGCATTAAATCTTTTTTTGATATTAATCATCTATGTTTCTATGCTTCCATTACAAAAGTCAAATTTAGTATATGTTTCAGTCATAGTAATAAATTTCTAGAATTAAAGGTTACATGTATATATTTACTTTCATGATATCTAACTAAGTTTGCTTGTTGAAATGTTTTCTACAAGTTCGTACAAGTTTGGTATGAATCAACATGTTATCTCTTTTCTGGTTGAGATCCGAGAATACATATATCAACATATAATGACACCCATCATCGTCTATATTCAATATATTTATGTATAAATATATACATATTTATATGTATATGTTTATATATATAAATATGATGAGCTGTGACTATTCACTGCAAATATCAACATATTTGAAAACAAATCTTACACATATCATATATGTAACAAAGATAAACACATAAGAATAGTTGAAAGGAGATGTAATCTAGGAATGTTTTCATCTTCTTCTAATTTCAAATTTGAAAGTGTATTTTCATTCAGCTTAAAGGAAAGAATAGGTTTCATGAATTTGAACATATATGCATGTATATTATATACATATAAAGCTTATGTAGTTCTAATTTTATTTTTAGATTGAAATAGATGTGTAACTTAAACAACTAGTAATACAAAATTTGACAAACAAAGATTTCTAATTCTACAGCGAAAGACATTTCTTCTATAGAAATATAAATTTGATAGAGATAAGATTTCAGCAGAAATTTCATTCTTAGAAGTAATGTGATTATCATTCAAGCATAATGCCAAAAGAAATGATTCGGCTTGCCTCTGAATTCGATTCTTGAATATGAATGAACAAAAGACCTGTTGAATGATATCGATTCTCCCTTCCTCCTCTTTTTTGTTATTTTCTCCAAAATCGACTGATTGTTTTCAGAGTATCCTCTTCCCCTTTTTGTTATGTATTAAAAATAATGACTATATTTTTCCTTTATGTTGCTAGGAATTAGTTCTTCCTAACTTCGTGACTTTACCCGTTGTTTGTTACCATTAACTGAGGTTTGGAATCAGTTCAATGACCTGAGAGAGGCACGTCACCCTCCTTCTAAGGCTCCTTATTCACCATTTTCAGTGCTGGTATATATATATATAGATATGTATATATACACATATGTCTATATAGATGTATGTATATATAGATGTATGTATATATATATACATATATATATACATATATATATATATATACATACATCTATATATACATACATATATATACAGATACATACATATATATGCATATATATATGTATATATAATTATATATACATATATAGATATATATGTATATCTATATATATATATACATATATGTGTGTGTGTGTGTGTGTGTAAATATATATGTATATGTATATATATGTAGGCATTTAAAAATGGTCAATGCTTGTGGCGCCATACTGTAACATGTCTGCATGACCTTATTTAAGGGTTTTCACATATTAAATTTCTTCTAGGTTGCATACTTGATCTTTATCATTTGTTGACATCTTGTCATTCTTCTACACTTCTTTCCCCTTGGATTGTATTTCTAGCATTTTCAATTAGATGTTCTCAACATCATCTTCGACTTGTAATCTTTGGTTATAATCATTTTATCATATGGATTGGACATTGTCAATCCTAATTGATGTTGGATTAAGGTTTTTGTCCTCAATCTTTATCATTATCAAACATCTTTGATCAGCTAACAATCATTTTGGATGCCTTGTCAATCATCATTTCGTCAATCACTTAGAAATTTGTGATCGATTTGTCATTGGTCTTTTATCATTCGACATTTATCAAGTCATTCATTTTATCAATCTTTGTCCGATTTTTCATCGATCTCAATCAATCATTATTTCTCATCAATTTGGACCGATCAGTCATTGGTCCTCATTAATTGGCTCCTATAAATTTTGTCCTTGGTCAATTATTGATCAATTTGTCATTGATCCTTGTCAACCAATGTTGACACTTTATCAATTATTAGTTCTCATCATTTAACCATGATCGAATCGACCTTATATCAATTGCATCAATGAATCCAATCTTATCATGACCTTATCAACATCCTTTCATCTATAATTTTCTCCTAGGGATTTATGATTTATTCATCTAATCCTATTCATCATTTCCCCCTTTATGAATTAATTAGTAAATGCCAATTTATTAGTTAATTTCAGCTTCTTTCCTAATTTCCTAATTTTCCCTAATTTACTAATTTCCTAATTTCTAATTCCCTTTTTTCTACCTATTTTCCTAATTTTCCAATTCAAATTTCTAACTAATTTGTCCCTCTCTAGTTGTCCCTAAATTTTTTGCTTCGTTTGTCATAGAGTAGAGGCATGAATTTCTCATGCGTCATAAGTGTTGACATAGAAACATGTCATAGCACTTAACTTGGCATTTAGTCCTTGCACTTTGCATTATAAATGTGTCATGAATTATGACATAGAAACTATCATAACCCTCTTCTTTCAATCCTTTTTCCCCTTTCGAATCAAATTACCTCTTTCATATCTTTCATTCTAATTTCATCCTCTCTCCAATTTATCTATAAATTGGACACATTTCTTCAATCTTTTCAATCAACCACATCTCAAATATCCTCACATTGTCAATTTAGCTATAAATTATCTTGCTTTTTGCGCACTTTCTCACTTGCAGGTGAGATCCACAAGCTATTTGGAGGAGAAAGAAGGACAATGGAATTCAATTGAAAGAAACATTTTCATTTCTTTTGAATGTCTTTTTTTCAATTCTTCTATTGATTGTGATAGGAGTTACTTTCATAGCATTTAGTTTTGTGGTTGGCTGATTCTTTGTGTTTTGAATGTTATGCTCATTTTTCTACCTCGCTATATATATATATATGCATGCATCCATGTATGTATGTATGTATGTATGTATGTATGTATGTACATACATACATACATATATATACATATGTATATATAGATATATACATGTATATACATATATACATATGTATATATGTATATACATATGTATATATATGTATAGATATATACACACACACACATATATATATACATATATACATATACATATATATGTACATGTATACATATATACATATATACATATATGTATGTACATATACATATACATATATATAAATACATATACATATACATATATATATATATACATATGTATATGTATATATATGTGTATATATATGTATATATATGTGTGTGTGTGTGTGCGTGTGTGTGTGTGTGTGTGTGTGTGTGTGTGTGTGTGTGTGTGTGTGTGTGTGTGTGTGTATCAATAATTCAAATGATAGAATACAAACATTATGCTTTATCTATTTCATTTTGAAGACAATTACTCTGTCTGCATAAACAATGTATATACAAACAAACATCAAATTGCATGCTTAATCATTTAGAAGCATTAAATCAATCTAACTTTATAACAATAACATCAAATTTAACTCATTATGTAAAATTACATTCTTCGTATAAAATAAACATTCATTCAGGGTATGTGTAGGCTCATGGTGTGCCAAAACAGACCCTTAAGTGCCAATGAAATTTCAGAAAATCAAAGTTATGCAACTTGACATGAAAATTTGAATAAGTTGTGAACATTATTTTTAAAATATGTAAGAAGAGAATATATAGAAAATTGAATGTAGTTTCTAAGATACTAGTTGTTTTTTGGAAAAAAAATATCCTATTTGATGAAAATTTCAAATTTCAATGTAGTGGTACTAAACTTTCAGGAAAAAAATAAGAAGTACACGTATGTTTGCCCACCCTAATCACAATCAAATCATAATATTTTTTTATAATATTTATAATATAAGTATTAGACTCATGTCCGGATGTGACATTTTTTTTTTTTTTTATAAAGTAAATATTTTTTACTACAGCTTTTCAAAAATTCAGAAACTCCTACGTCTGACCACCTTAACTTTGTCAAAATCTTATGAAATTTAATTTTTTTTAATTTTTCCCTATATTAGACAAAGCATAGGATGTGATGCATGTTTCGGATTGAAAAAATGTTATACCATTTGAAAGTTATGAGTGTTTTTCAATCAGTATATCAATTAGGACTATTGTTAGAATTCAATTAGAAAATAAATAATAATTATTTATTAAAGTCAAAATAAGAAAAGTCTTATATTGTTGGAAAGTTGGGAACATCCTTAAAAAACCCTTTTCATTTTATCAATTTTGCCTACAAAAAAAGTCATCAGCCACCAATGTAAAGTCTGGAAAATCAAGGAATACTGAAAAACACATTTTTTCAATTGACTTTCCAAGCTTGTCACTTCCAAGCCAAATACCAAAGCATTCCTAAGCAAAAATTTGAAATTTGAAAATTTGACTACAAAAATTGGATATCCGATGCGATTTTAAATAGTAAATTCTCTAACTAGATTTGTTTATTAATATATTAATTTATAAATAAATTAGTATATGATATTAGGGAGAGGGAGAGGGAGAGGGGGGAGTGGGGGGAGAGAGAGAGAGAGAGAGAGAGAGAGAGAGGGAGGGGGGAGGGACAGAGAGAGAGAGAGAGAGGGAGGCGAGCGGAGGGGAGAGAGGGGAGGGAAGGTAGAGAGAGAGAAAGAGATTAGCGGAGAGAGAGAGAGAGAGAGAGAGAGAGAGAGAGAGAGAGATAGAGAGAGAGAGAAATGGAGAGATTAGGGGAGAGGGATAGAGAGACATTAGAGGAGAGAGAGAGAGAGAAGGAGAGGGAGAGAGAGAGAAGGAGAGGGAGAGAGAAATTAGGAGAGAGAGAGAGAGATTAGGGGAGAGGGGTAGAGAGATTAAGACACCATAGGACCCAAAGCGACCCAATATGGTGTCATAACGGGTCATATGGCATCCTAAGGGGTCATAAGGGTTCATGGAACACCATATGACCCCTAAGGACAACATAAAACCCCTTATGACACCATATGGTGTCATTAGGGGTTATATGGTGTCCATAGGCATCATATGGTGTCCTAGGACAGCATATGACCCCTTAAGACAACAAATTGTGTTATGGGTCATATGTTATCCTAATGGATCGTAAGACACCATATGACCCAAAGCAACCCAATATGGTGTCACTAGGGGTCATATGGTGTCTTAAAGGGTCATATGATGTCTTAAAGGGGTTATATGACACAATATGACCCACTAGGACACAATATGACCCATAACGACCAAATATGGTGTCTTAATGGGTCATATGGTGTTCTAGGATACCATATGACACATATGGACACCATATGACCCCTAATGGTGTCATAAAGGGTCGTATGTTGTCCTTAGGGGTCATATGGTGTCCCATGAATCCTTATGACCCCTTAGGATGCCATACGACCCATTATGACACCATATTGGGTTGCTTTAGGTCATATGGTGTCCTAAGGGGTCATATGGTGTCCCATAAACCCTTATGACTTCTTAGGACACCATATGACCCTTAACGACACCATATTGGGTCACTTTGGGTCATATTGTGTCCTAAGGGATCAAATTGTGTCCAACGACCCCTTAGGACACCATATGACCCCTAACGACATGATTTGGTGTCTAAAGGGGTCTTATGGTGTCGTTAGGGGTCATATGGTGTCCATAGGGGTCATATGGTGTCTTGGGACACCATAGGACCCCTTAAGACACAAAATTGTGTCATTAGGGGTCATATGGTGTCCTAAAGGGTTAAATGTTGTCCCATGAACCCTTATGACCTCTTAGGACACCATATGACCCCTAATGACACCATATTGGGTCACTTTAGGTCATATTGTGTCCTAAGAGGTCATATTGTGTCCTAAGGGGTCATATTGTGTCTTATGAGCCCTTAGGAAACAATATGACCCAAAGCGACCTAATATTGTGTCATTAGGGGTCATATGGTGTCCCAAGACACCATATGACCCCTATGGACACCATATGACCCCTAATGACACCATAGGACCCCTTAAGACACCAAATCATGTTGTTAGTGGTCATATTGTGTCCTAAGGGGTTGTAGGGCACAATATGACCCCTTAGGACATAATATGACCCAAAGTGACCCAATATGCTATCATTAGAGGTCATATGGTGTCCTAAGAGGTAATAAGGGTTCATGGGACACCACAGGACCGCTTAGGACACCATATGACCCATAACGACATGATTTAGTGTCTTAAGGGGTCCTATGGTGTCCATAGGGGTCATATGGTGTCTTGAGACACCATATGACACCATATTGGGTCGCTTTGGGTCATATTTTGTCCTAAGGGGTCATATTATGTCGTATGACCCCTTAGGACACCATATGACCCCTTAAGGCACCATATTTGGTCGTTATGGGTCATATTTTGTCCTAGTGGGTCATATTGTGTCATATGACCCCTTTAAGACATCATAGGACCCCTTAGTACACCATATGACCCCTAATGACACCATATTGGGTTGCTTTGGGTAATATGGTGTCTTACAACCCTTAGGACAACATATGACCCATAACGACACAATTTGGTGTCTTAAGGAGTCATATGGTGTGTGTGTGTGTGTCTCTCTCTCTCTCCTTCCCTCCCTCTCCTTTAATCTCTCTCTCTCTCTCCCTCTCTCTCTCTCTCTCCCTCTCCCTCACTCTCTCTCTCTCCCTCCCTCTCCTTTCAGCTCTCTCTCTCTCTCTCTCCCTCTCTCTCTCTCTCTCTCTCTCTCTCTCTCTCTCTCATATGACTAATAAAATCCGATATCGGATTTAATCAAATATTAGATTTCTGCCATTGCCATTAATGTGGTAGTTCAGTAAATAAAAGGCGTTAACAGGAAAAAATTTTGGGACCACAAATTTATACATTAAAATCGGATGTCCGATTTTTGTACAAAAAAAAAAAAAAGGCCTTGTGGGCCATTTTGTGGATTCCAATGGTTCACAGTCTGCATTTTTGGTTTTCTATCGAGGATCAAGGGTTTTCAAATAGGTAGAGACAAATTTGTGCTTTTTGGGAGTTTCTTAAAGTGAAAACTTACATTGTCAATCATGTAGGAGCGTTTGTATGGAGGGAAATGGGGAGTAGTAGTCATCAGAAGTTTAAACACATAAGAAAACTTTCAAATGACGAAATTGAAGTGTATAGAGAAAGAGATAGAGAATGTCATAGGAGGAGAAGACATGGTATGTTAAATATTACTAATGTTACTTCAACTGAAGAGGAAATTGAATTTGAAAATGTTCCACAAGTTATTGAAACTGAAAATTTAGATTTTGAAAGTGAAAATATTGAAAATTTTGAAAATGTTGAAAGTGATAATGAAAATGCTCAACATGTGGAAAATTTTGACATAGGAGGTGAAAATGTGGAAAAATTTAACATTGAAGGTGGAATTGCTCAACCAAGTGAACCATATGTAACACCTAATTACTTTAGAAATGAAAACCCTCTCATGGATGAAAGAAAAATTCCAAATCCAAGACCTTCAAGAACCCCAAAATGGTTATTTGAAATCGATGAGAACATTATTGCGAATCTTGAAGGCAAAAGGTCAACAAGAACTATTCGGTTGTGGGCTACACAACTTTTCAACCAAAATTTTAGCAATAAGACATTGACCGAGGAATGCCAACTCTTTGTTCAATTGCTAAAGATGATAAAGATGAGACCATTGCCAAAAAAATTGAAGATTCATATGAACAAGAAGATGGAGAGAAATTCTATTATTGCAAAAAATCTATTTGACGCTCTCAACTCTATTGGAAAGAGTACCAAATAAAGAGATAAGAGAGCCACTCAAAGAGTGATTACAACCTCCTGAGTAAGGCATCAATTGAGGAAGGCTCGTCAAATGAGATAAACTTGTGTTGATTTTAACATAAACCGTACAACTTTGGATAGAGCACTTGCATGAAGACAAAGACTTGACAATCCAATTCAACAAGATACATGGGCATTTGGTGGGAGGCTTCCACGTGTTGATAAAAAGTTGACTGACAATGTGAAGGACAAATTTGACAATTTTGGCACTCTAATTCTAGAGTGTCACCCAATGTAAAGGATGTTTTGAAATTAAGAATCGGCAATCGAGATTGCACACCGCATCCCAAACATTTCTTGGAATCAAGCCAAACAATGTTGTACAAAAAATTTTGTGAATTACATCCAGCTTTGCAAATATCACAAAGGGCCTTCGAATCTTTGAAACCATTTTATTGTGTTCCTCATAAGATTCACAATACTTGTTGGTGCAAGTACCTTGTGGAGTTTTCAATGTACCATGAACTTTTATGTCATATTCGTTCTACGATGCATACTAATGAGATGTTGCAAGAGTGTGGTGCAATTCTATTTCCCAGATCATCAAGAGACTTACAAGATCTATTTTTTATGCCCTAGAGATGATGGCTGGTATTTCTGTAGAAATGATTGTTTGAATGACAAGTGCTCAGAATGTGGTGGGTTGTCAAAGTTTGTTTCATGTTTTCATGAGGGCAGCGAACACAAGTTTGGAAAGAATTATGTTGAGAAAAAAAGATATGAGACAGTGAAATATACTTTGAAGAGTGGAGGTGAAGGTTCTAGATGTGAATTAGTCTAAAGAGAAGTGAGTATTGCTGATTTTATTTTGGATCTTAAGAAAAATATTTTCTACAAGTATGCAAGGCAGAACCATATGTCTCAGTGGTTGGATCAACAGTTCAGGATGTGTAAGAACTCTTTCCCGATTGGCACTATTGTATCGGTGGTTGATTTTGCAGAGAACTATACATTGCAACCACAGAATGAGGTACAGTCTCAGTACTACAATTCAATCCAGATTGCTATTTTTGTTCACATTACATATAGAGATGCTCCTGATAGTACAAAACAAGACAAGAAGATAATCAAGGAGTATCATTTTTATATGAGTGATGATAGACCACACTCCTCCGAGTATGTGCAACATTATTTCAATATTGTTTTTGAGTTCTTGCATGAGAAAGATATTGTAATTGATTGACATATAATATGGTCTGATAATTGTACAGGTCAATTCAAGAATGCCCGTATGTTTTATTGGTTGAGTAGAATGCATGTAGAGAGGCGTATACCTCATATTTGGTGTTTTTTTTAGGCAGAGCATGGGGAGGGAGAACATGATGGAGCAGGTGCATGTTTGAAGAGAGCTCTAGTTAAGGAGCAATTGAGGATTTTAGGTGCAAATTTCTCTTATGCACATTCTATTGCTGATTGGTGTAGTTCAGCATTGTCACATGGAGGTACTCTTGATTTAGCAGTGAGCAGATTCTTTTGGTTGGTTGAGGAGGGAACAGTGGAAGATAGATTGGATTGTCAAACAATTAAAGATTCTTCAAAGATGCATTCATTTCTCAGCTCAGATGCAAGTACATGGACCATTTGGACACGAGTGTTGGCTTGTTTTTGTCAGAGTTGTGTTCGGTGTGATTGGGATCAATGAGAGTCAAGTGAGTGGGTTGATACGTGGGTTCCCCACTATCTAACTTATTTATCTCAAACAATATCCTTATCAAATGATGACATGGAAAGTTCACTTGAGTATGATCATCTATCAGATCTTGTACAACCAGGACATGTTTTTACAGTTGTCGCACCGCAAGGGAATGAAGAGAGATCAGAATATTGGTTGGCACGATGTGTACAGGGAAAACAAAAACTAACACAACCAGTGACAGATGATGACGGGTTCACATATCCTACAGGTTTAGTTGTTGTTGTGGGAACTTGGTTGTTAACATACATGATTAGAAAGAATGGCATACCTGCATTTGAAGACTATGAGAAACACAAAACCATTATAATGTATTCACACCTTACTATAGCTACAAATGTTAAGTTGTTGAAGCATCAAGCAAAACTGAAGACCAAAGAGCTATGGACAATGACTATTGCTGATCATGAAGCAATACTGGATACTCTTAAGTAAAGAGATGACCCTTCAGGCACACTTGAGTAGTAGGTCTTTAACGATGCCTTATTTTTTTTATCATGTATTTCATTTCAAACAATGATCATTAAACCTTAATGATCAAGTTTGTTACGTGTATATTAAGGATGTGTTGAAAATGCAGGTCTATTGATGAACCTTTTTTTTTGGCAACACGATTTTTGCATGCACATAGCGAGTACAGGATATAATCGGAAGGGACATATTTTTGCAGCATGACTTATTATCATGCATTTTATGAGATTTACAATTTTTGTTATTAGAGAATACTATCTGACAACTTTTGACGCTATAATTATCACAAAACCTTTATGCTCATGTAGGTTTTCTTTGATGATATACAATAGTATCACATTATGATTTTTGCGTCAACATAGTGGGTTCTGTTGATATAATTCAAAGGGACGTATTTTTGTGGTATATAATCCAACCTTTTCATTTATTATCATGCATTTCAATTGATTTGATTATCATGAAGCCTTTATGTTCATCCATGCATTTTATGTATAGACTAACAAGTCTTAAAAATACAGGTTCATGCTAGATCATTCGTCATTGACAAGACCCTCTCTTGCTGATGGTACATATTCCTTTGTGCATTAATGAGATAAATTTTTGTGCATAAACATTAAGTAAAGTAAATGTATTTCTATTTAGAAATGACCATATCTACCATCATCTTCAACCATGCAGAGAAATGTAGTGAGAAGGGCTTTAATCAACATGCGTCTTTCTTCAAAGTTATGCTTGTATACTTTGCAAAGAAATTGGTAAGTTTCATAATTATATAATCTTGTGCATCTCTAAAATGTTTCAAATGATCTATTTATAATTTTGCAAACTAATTTGTATTAAGTTTTATAATTTGTTTATTGTAGCACATTCATTCCGCATTAAAAGGTTACTTATTTTGGTCTTCATTTATATGCAGGCATTACTGTATGTAAGCTTTTCTCTTAGAACATGAGGATGCCTGATGTAGATGAAGTGGGATCTTGTATTTGTATATGGATTTGAATTGATGTAACATTGTTATGATGATATACAATGTCCATGAGCAAATTGGTTAAGTTATATTGATGATAATGTCCATGTATCTCTACATGAGTACATTGGTGTAGTCATATTGATAATAAAAAAAATCATGTTTGCATATCCCTTCATTGATGTCACATGAAAGTGTAATGGTAACTATATGTATACAATACATGGAAATATTGATGATCATTATGTGTCTACAGTGTAATGCTTGTTTATATATAATTTTAGCACTTAGGGCGCTCAAGGGACGGAGCCGGTAGGGTATGATCCCAAGCGTTTGATTGAGTGGGGGGGAAAATAGGAGCATGCATAGGGTAATAATGCCTAACTGGAAATGTTGGAGCTGACGGTTCATCATCGTGATGAGAAGAACGAGAAATTGGCCATGCGACAATATTCGATTGAGTGAGACTGATGATTTTTTTGCCAACAGCAAAATTGCTACCCTAATACAACCGTAGGGAAACATGAAAAAATGAGATAGGCTTTTGTAGGGACCCCTCTCATAGCCCTGTAGGTTCAAACAAATCATTTGTCAATGCCATGGATTCTGAGTTAGGGCCCGTCAAAGTTTGACAATTTTTAGAACTTAGGGCGCTCAAGGGATGATGTCGGTAGGGTATGACCCCGAGTGTTTGAACAAGTGGGGGGGCAAAATAGGAGAATTCATAGGGTAATAATGCCTAACTAGACATGTCAGAGCTGATGGTTTGTCATCGCAATGAGAAGACCAAGAAATTGGCCACACAACAACATTCGATTGAGTGAGACTGATGATTTTTTTGATAAACAGAAAAATTGCTAACCAAATAAAACTATAGGGAAAATTGAAAGACTGAGATAAAAAATTTTAGGTACCCCTCTCATTGCCGTGTAGGTTCAAATGGATCATTTGAAGGTGCCACAGATTTTGAGTTAGAGTCCGACAAAGTTTGACAATTTTTAGCACTTAGGGCGCTCAAGGGACGATGTTGGTAGGGTATGACCCCGAGCGTTCGATCGAGTTGGGGGGAAAAATAGGAGCATGCATAGGGTAATAATGCCTAATTCAACATTTTGAATCTTATGGTTCCTCATTGCAATGAGCAGAACGAGAAATTGACCACGTGACAACATTCGATTGAGTGAGACTGATGATTTTTTTGCCAACCAGAAAATTGCTACCCTAATAAAACCGTAGGGCAACTTGAAAAACTGAGATAGGATTTTGTAGGGATCCCTCTCGTTGTCCTGTAGGTTCAAATGGATTGTTTGTAAGTGCCATAGATTCTGAGTTGGGGCTTGTCAAATTTTGACATTTTTTAGCACTTAGGGCGCTCAAGGGACAACGTCGATAGGGTATGACCCCATGTGTTCAATCAAGTTGGGGGGAAAAATAGGAGCATGCATAGGGTAATAATGCCTAACTAGACATGTCGGAGCTGACAGTACGTCATTGCGATGATCAAAATGAGAAATTGGCCACACGACAACATTCGATTGAGTGAGACTTATCATTTTTTTGTCACCCTGAAAAATTGCTGTCCTAGAAAAACTGTATGGCAACTAGAAAAACCAAGATAGGATTTTTTAGGGGCCCCTCTCATGGCCCCATAGGTTCAAATGGATTGTTCGCATAAGGCCATGAATTCCATGTTAGGGCCCGTCAAAGTTTGACAACTTTCAACACTTAGGGTGCTCAAGAGACGAGGTCGGTAGGGTATGACCCCAAGCATTCAAATGAGTGGGGGGAAAAAATAGGAGCATTCATAGGGTAATAATGCCTAACTAGATATGTTAGATCTAACGGTTCGTCATCGCGATGAGCAGAACTAGAAATTGTCCACGTGACAACATTTGATTGAGTGAGACTAATGTTTTTTTCGCCAACCGAAAAATTGCTGCCCTAATAAAACCATACGGCAACTTGAAAAAATGAGATAAGATTTTGTAGGGACGCCTCTCATGGCCCTATAGGCTCAAATGGATCATTTGTAGGTACCACAGATTCTGAGTTAGGGCCCGTCAAAGTTTGACAATTTTGAGCACTTAGGGTGCTCAAGGGATGACGCCAGTAGGGTATGACCCCGACCGTTCGATCGAGTGGGGGCACAAAATAGCAGCATGCATAGGGTAATAATGGCTAACTAGACATGTCAGAGTTGATGATTCATCATCACAATGAGTAGAACAAGAAATTGGCCACGCGATAACATTCAATTGAGTGAGACTGATGATTTTTTTGCCAACAAAAAAATTGCTGCCCTAGTAAAACCATAGGGAAACTTGAAAAACTAAGATAGGCTTGTGTAGGGACCTCTCTTGTGACCTCGTAGGTTCAAACAGATCATTCATAGTTGCCACAGATTCTGAGTTAGGGCCCGTCAAAGTTTGACAATTTTTAGCACTTAGGTCGCTCAAGGGATGACGCAGGTAGGGTATGACCCCGAGCATTCAAATGAGTGGGAGGGAAAAATAGGAGCATTCATAGGGTAATAATTCCTAACTAGATATGTCAGAGCCAATGGTTCATCATCACGATGAGCATAACGAGAAATTGGCCACGCAACAACATTTGATTGAGTGAGACTAACGATTTTTTTGCCAACCAAAAAATTGCTACCCTATTAAAACCATAGGGTAACTTGAAAAACCTCTCATGGCCCCATAGGTTCAAATGGATCATTCGCAGATGCCACGGATTTTGAGTTAGGGTCCGTCAAAATTTGACAATTTTTAGCACTTAGGGCGCTCAAGAGATGACACTAGTAGGGTATGACCTCGAGTGTTCGATCAAGTTGGGGGGAAAAATAGGAGCATGCATAGGGTAATAATGCCAAACTAGACATGTTGGAGCTGATGGTTCATCATTGCAATGAGCAGAATGAGAAATTGGCCATGTGACAACATTCCATTCAGTGAGACTGATGATTTTTTGGCCAACCGTAAAATTGCTGCCCTAATAAAACCGTAGGGCAACTTGAAAAACCAAGATAGGCTTTTTTAGGGACCCATCTCATGGCCCCATATGTTCAAATGGATCATTCGTAGGTGCCATGAATTCTGAGTTAGGGCTCGTCAAAGTTTGACAATTTTTAGCACGTAGAGCGCTTAAGGGACAACGTTGGTAGGGTATGACCCTGAGTGTACGATCGAGTGAGAGGAAAAAATAGGAGTAGGAATAGGGTAATAATGCCTAACTAGACATGTTTGAGCCAACGGTTCATCATCGCAATGAGCAAAATGAGAAATTGGCCATGTGACAACATTCGATTGAGTGAGACTGATGATTTTTTTGCCAACCGTAAAATTGCTGCCCTAATAAAACCGTAGGGAAACATGAAAAAAAAAGATAGGCTTTTGTATGGACCCCTCTCGTGGCCCCATAGGTTCAAATGGATCATTTGCAAGTGCCACGGATTCTGAGTCAGGGCCCGTCAAAGTTTGACAATTTTTAGCAATTCGGGCACTTAAGGGATGACATTGGTAGGGTATGACCCCGAGCGTTCGATCGAATGGGAGGATAGAATAGGAGCATGCATAGGTAATAATTCCTAACTAGACATGTTTGTGCTGATGGTTCGTCATCATGACGAGCAGAACGAGAAATTGGCCACGTGATAACATTCGATTGAGTGAGACTGACGATTTTTTTGTCAACTGTAAAATTGTTGCCCTAATAAAACCAAAGGGAAAATTGAAAAATAGAGATAGTATTTTGTAGGGACCCCTCTCATGGCCCCATTGGTTCAAACGGATCATTCGTAGGTGCCACAGATTCTGAGTTAGGGCCCATCAAAGTTTGACAATTTTTAGCAATTAGGGTCCTTAAGGGACGACGTCGGTAGGGTATAACCCCAAGCGTTTGATCGAGTGGGAGGAAAACTAGGAGCATGAATAGGGTAATAATGCCTAACTAGAAATGTTGGAGCTGACGGTTTGTCATTGCAATGAGCAGAATGAGAAATTGGCCATGGAAAAACATTCAATTGAGTGAGACTGACGATTTTTTCACCAATCGAAAAATTGCTGCCCTAATAAAACTGTACGGTAAATTGAAAAACCAAGATAGGATTTTGTAGCGACCCCTCTCATGGCCCCGTAGGTTCAAATGGATCATTCATAGGTGCCACAAATTATGAGTTAGGGTCTGTCAATGTTTGACAATTTTTAGCACTTAGGGCACTCAAGGGACGACTTCGGTAGGGTATGACCCTGAGCATTCGAACGAGTGGGGGGGAAAAATAGGAGCATGCATAGGGTAATGATACCTAACTAGATATGTCAAAGCTGATGGTTTGTCATCGTGACAAGCAAAACAAGAAATTGACCATGCAAAAACATTCGATTGAGTGAGACTGACAATTTTTTTGCCAATCGAAAAATTGGTGCCCTAATAAAACTGTACGGTAACTTGAAAAAATGAGATAGGATTTTATAGGGACCCCTCTCATGGCCTCTTAAGTTGAAACAAATCATTCATAGGTGCCACAAATTCTGAGTTAGGGCCCTTCAAAGTTTGACAATTTTGAGCACTTAGGGCGCTCAAGGGACGATGCCGATAGGGTATGACCCTGAGTGTTCGATCGAGTGGGGGGGAAAAATAGGAGCATGGATAGGGTAATAATGCCTAACTGGACATGTCAGAGCTGACAGTTCATCATCACAATGAGATGAATGAGAAATTGGCCAAGCAACAACATTCGATTGAGTGAGATTGATAATTTTTTCGCCAACCGAAAAATTGCTACCCTAATAAAACCCTAAGCATTCAACCGAGGTGGGGGGAAAAGAAAGACCATGCATAAGGTAATAATTAATTTGTAACGTCATAAATTGTACGCACTTGCTAAAGCAGTACAATTTAACACCTAGTTTAGCACCCGCCTTGGCGCAGTTGCATTTTGCATTACATTTCCCCTTTAGCACTTAATTAATCAAATTAATTAGGTCTAAGGTCCTATTTCATCATCCTTCACATCATAAAGTCAGGCCCTTTCATTAAAGTGTGCCCCTTTTCATGTGATTCCTCCAATGCATCATCTAATTGAAAACCCTAATTAAGTCCTATTTTGAACTTGGGGGCTTGATTTCAGGGGTCAAAACATCTTGAAATCACCTGAAACTTCGGGATTCTCTCTAAAATCATCATATCTAACGGCCCTGAAAATTTGGTGAAAAGTTGCCAGGACCGTGGCGCCCGGAGTGCACACGGTCCCGGACATTTTTCCCAAAATTTTAGGAGCACAATCCAATCATAAAATAAAGCTTAACCCCAAGAAATTGACGGGAGATTCAATCTCTAGGTCGGCCAAAAGATGAAATTGCGACCTAGGGTTTCATACATAAGAGCTCTCTTTCTTCATTTGAAGGGATGGGAATTTTGTTTTCAGAAACCTCATATGCAGCGAAAGAGCAGATCTTTGAAGACTTCAACAACATTCAACATCCCTCTATCAAGCATTTATCAATTCCATTCATCCATTTAGGGCTTGGAAGACATTGAAGAACAATAGGAGATTACCAATTGAAGATTGGCTTGTACCCCTCCCTTGGGGGTTGGGTATGATTTCATGTTGTTTTCATGTCTGTGCATAAGCTTCAATATCTCATTTATTCATGCTTTAGATCACTTTGCATCTTTATTTAGAGCATTTACATTATCATTAACAAGCAATTAGGGTTTACTTTCTAGGTTGCTCTAGTTTGCTTACTTGCATTTTAGATCTTGCACACACACAAGTTCTGCACACACATTACTTTTACAATACAACTTGGCTATTCGTGGAGGTGGAAATCACCGAAGTGGGGGTTTGACTAAGGCAAAACCCTATATAGCCGCCCAAACACCTTTTTCAGATATAAGTGCAGGTTTTGAGTTTCGGACGACGCCGTAGGTTGCAGATCCGGAAAAAGCAGGTCGAGACAGCACCCCACACCAAAGTGCAGAGCAGAATACCAGGATAGGGGCGTGGGGCACCCTGGTCCTGTCAGGACAGGGGTGCTAGGCACCCTGGTCCCTGGGACAGAGGCACTGGGCACCCTGGTCCTCCTGACAGACAGCATTTCAGACAGTTTTCCAGAGTGCAAAATAGCAGTTTCAGGTGCGGAATCAAGACAGTGGCGTTCGTGCCCCCGTCCCGAACATTTCCACTCAGATTTTGACTCCGGGTATGCATTTGCATTCTTTTTTTATCTTGGTATTTATAGCTTTCCATTGTTTAAGTTCAATTCTGCAATCTTGTTATTAGTTCATACTTACATTCTAGGGTTAGGAATTGGACTTGCATAATCTTACCTTTCAATTACAACAAAGGAATAGAAACCCTAATAGGTAGCCTGTGGCTCTCTCTTTCACAAAAAGAAGTAGCCAATTGTGCGATACCTCTAGGCTCTTTCGTATTTCGTAATGTGTGACAAGAGGTAGGATTAGGACATGATAACCTAGTCTCACCTTTTCCCTCACACATAATTATATCAAGTATTGTTCATTAAATGAATTCTATTGTATTGTTCATTAAATGAATTGTATTATTCATGAATTGTATTGCTCATTGAATGAATTGTATTGTATTGTTGATTAAATGAATTGTATTGTTCATAAACTATATTGTTCATAAAATGAATTGTATTGTATTGTTCATTAAATGAATTATATTGTTCATTATACAAACAACACTTACGATGAAATGAAATGAATTGTATTGTTCATTAAATAACCATTATTAACCATTGTTAATCATTGGAATGAAGATTAAAGATTTCCATGATAACACCATGCACAAATGAGCATCAATTTATATGATCAAATATCAACTTCTGTATACATAAAAATGTCAAATGATTACAAATGTATGTCCATACACAAATATGGCATAAACGCCAACTGAAACAAAATGTATTTCTAAATACGTGAATGTATGTCCATATACAAAATATGCATGCCAACTAGACATGTAAGCATCCCAAAACTATCTATAACATCCTAAGCTATTGATGGATCATCAAAATCGAACCTCTTCACTGCACTACTTGGCTCTGAAGGATCCTACACAAGAAAAAAAAAACCATGATTAATATTAGTTATATTATATAATTCACATTCAAAAAGTTAACATAAAAATGAACTATAATTGAACTATTCATGTTTACCTCATCTCCACATTTTCTCTTCAGCTTTGCAGGACTCTTGATGTATGTCTTCGGTAGAGGAGGTATGTTTTGAATATTTTCATACACAACCTACATATGTTCAGAAACATGACATTGATACAAGTTAGCCTATAATTGTCACTAATAATAACAAATTATATCTACTAATCAGAAAATAAAATAAACACAGATATACTCGACGCATCTCTTCTTCTTCTTCTTCAGGTATACTGGGTGTAGTCATCAAGGATGTGAAGCAAATAATTATTTGTATATATACACAAGTATATGAAACTATCAATCTATGTCTAGACATGTATAATCACTATAATTTATTTAAAATATTCATTCAATCATATTTGTTTTCAATTACCTTCCCCTTGTCTCCAACTACACTATCAGATCCTAAATCACACTGCCCCGTACTCATGCTACTTGTGCCCTACAAGAGTAATGCATGCAAGTTACTACATAATCTAATTAATACCAATATAAATGATGAGCATGTATGTACAATAAAATAAAAATGACTAGGTGCAATAATATATGTACCATCAAGCTATCAAGGCCAAATGAAATGGCCGACAAGGTGCCCTCCTGAATCTGTCTCAACTCATCCTCGGTCATCAACTATTAAATAGACCATGTAAATAAAAATTAGTACTTAATATTATCTAGATTATAAATATTTTATTAAAATATAACATGAACTGTGAAAATACAAATCTTACCACTACATCATCAATGTATGATGACGGTGCCTCCTTTCCTCCAGCATGTGAGGACTCGCCAGGGTATCCTCTAGTCTATGTAATAATATCTGGTGCATCATGCATCTCATGCACCTCATAATTTGCACTATCCATAAGAGGATCAATGGGTTGTCCAACTGGACCCAGCCATATGTGCCCACACATGACACAACTATGGGGCACATATATGTGTGGAGCCGAGGATGATGTGTCAATGCCACTAGATGCATCACTACCATTAAGAGTAGACTGAGCTACTGACACAACCTGAGAAACCAAAAGGCTACTCAAAGAGTGAATAGCCCATATGGTCCGTGAATCCACCTCACAAATGATATGAGGATGCTGCACTATAGGTTGGGGATCAATAGGAGGAGGGGGGACATATGGGCCTTGGACTACTTTGACTGCCCTAGGTCTTATTTGGGGTATACCTAACACCCTGGAAAGGCTGGATGTCAAAGTAGTTCACATGTTTGCATAAAAAAAACTTAGCATACAATTTTTTTATGAAATAGAAGGGGATATCAAGATTGTTCTTGGGTGGTTTGTCGAAAACCACCCACCAATGATCCCAAAAGTTTTTCACAATCCCATCATTTGTGCACCATTTAATAGAAAGTTTTTTTTTTGGATCTACAGGTTGACCAGTGTGGGGATTGACAAACAATGAGGCGATTTTGGCATTGGATATCATGAGATCCTTGATATCCTTTTACGACAAGCCATATGCATATCTTTCCCTCATAGAATCTCACCACATAAGGGTGGCATGGTGCTCCTCATTTATGGTTTCCATACTCTTTATGATCGACGTGATAGGATCAAACATTGGGTTTAGATGAGGGATCCTATGAAATACTTCTGCAATCCACCTCAATTCATTCAAATTTTGTGCAATCAAATCCTAAATTGAGGGGGGGTTTGGCCAACGAGGGTTCGGTTGTTGCAGTTGTGGTTGGTAAGTGTTTTCATTGTTATCCCCCATTTTTAACCTAATTGAATGTAAACAATTAAATTTAGTTAACAAATTTAAACAATTAGCTATTTGATTTTAAAAAACCTAGTTTTCATGAAAAAAACCATATTTTCAATGAAAAATCAAATAAACATTAACAAAAAATACAAAAAATGAATGAAAATGATTGAAAACAATTAAATTCTTACCTTTTCAATCTATATTTTAGCAATTTTTTGCCAAAACACTAGATATCGGGTGCATCGGATATCGGATTTTGATAAAATCGCGTAGCCCGTGAGTTAAAAATGACTCACAGGCTGTCATTGTCGAAATATCCAATTTTTTATATTTAAATTATTATTTTTTTATTTTTTGTCGGTAATCGCTTTTGACTGGAGCTACGAACCAGTGGGGCCACATATAGGGGGACCCCATCCCTGAGAATATTTCTTGATAGATGAGGTATTAACACCTCCAATTTGTTATCTGGACTCAAACCTTATCACTCCAAACATCCTTATCTCTCCATGCACACCTTATCACTCTGCATCCTTTTTCTACTCCTTATCGCTTCGCTTATCACACCTTATTGCTCCATACACACCTTATCTCTCCACTCCTTATCACTCCATACATCTCCACTCCTTATATCTCCCCCTTTGCTACATTAGTTACCTCTGCTCCGTGCAAACCACTCCCCTAGCACCACCATGTGTCTTACCATCAACTTCATGGGTTGCTGAGCACAAACAACCACCCAATGCATCTCTTCTACCTACGTGGACAAACCAGCCCTCACCTGCATACGAAAATGGATGGGTATTAACACCCCCAAATCTGCACAACTAGCTCGAGAACACTTGGGTACAAAATCTGTGTGGGCCACCAGAGATGTCATGGGGACACAAGAAATGTTCAAAAGTTTTGAACTTGGGACCTCAATATTAACACAGAGTTGCAACTTCTGTTGCACTGTGGGGTCATCCCATTTATGGTAACCAGTGAGAATCAAACCGGAGTTGATGAGTAGCACTGGGATCATTAGCCTAACACTACGCCTCACGACTTGCCTTCACACCAACTCGGCTAATCATGCACCCGTATATTTAAATTATTTTAAAATAACATATATAATATAATAATATATTATATAATATATTATTATATTATATAATACGTATTGTACTATATTATAAAATACAATTATATAATATATAATATAATATAATATAATATTGTATTATATAATATATAATATTATATTATATTATATATTATAATATATATAATATAATAATATATTATATAATATGTATTATATAATATAATATAATAATATATTATATAATATGTATTATATAATATAATATAATAATATATTATATAATATATATAATATATTATATAATATATATATATATATATATATATATATATATATATATATATATTATCAGTAAAAGGCTACAGCCAAAAATTTTATTTATTTAAATTTTGTTACACCTCCATTCGGTGTGTGCACCGGTAGGAAAGAATGGAGGAAAGAAAACCTCCGGTCTCGCCCAGATCCACTATTGGATCAGAAAAACAAATTTATTTTACATTTTAGATGTTTACAAGCCCCTGTTACATTAAGGGTTTTTATAGCTTCTTCGACATTACATGCCTTTTCAATCCCCAGTTACATCCAGGGATGTATTACACTTTATTCAGAAAATCATCCTAGCTTACAATCAATGCTTAGATTTAGTCTAAGCTTCCTTTCTTTACTCTATATTCTGAGCTTTTACAATAGAAGATTGAATTCCACTATGAACTTATGCCCTCGCATAATTCTTTCTTGCTCTGGCTCTGTTGACCCTGCCACTTGTTTTAATCTGCACAAGACTACTCAAACACAACTACAAAACTCCATTTATGTTAGCATCTAAATCATTTATATACAGGAAATTCTAATTTACCATATTCCTCGAGAGGGTATTGCAGCCTGTTACTCTCTTAAATTATTTTACCTATTCCAAAGATATTATAACGTAAGAGATAATCTAGGCTACAGTATTCTCCTAGATAATAAAGTCTAAAATCAGAGTCTTGTTACTAAGAGATAATGACATTTCCTATGGATCATCAAAAAAGGAAAGCTTTCATGTATGTATTCAGCATATTTACCAGTTTACCGCATAAACAACTACTTCATGTGGAAATAGAAGAATTCCTTTCAGCCGTTTCTTGGTGATTTCTCCAAAGAATGCCATCTGCCTTTTGACACTTTCAAGCCTGATTATGTTATCCATGTGATACAATATTCTGAACAAAACATGCCACTTTCTAAAATGCTAAAGTTTAGTAGTCTTTTTTAGGCCCTTGTGAAACCTGACCTTTTGTGATACCACTGAGTATAATTATTTGTCAAGCCTCTTCTTGGGAAACTCCAATTAAGGGATAACTTATTGCTGACGTTTCCCATTTAACTCATTAAACGGTGAGTGTGTTTTGATTTCTGAATTTGCCGTATTGCAACTATCACTATATCCTCCCTTTTGATTTCGCCAATGCTATCTTTAGAGAGTTCGTACTTAGAAATGACTCTTCGCACCAGTTTCCTCAAAAACAATCATTAAACAATCAACCATTTATTTATGACTGAGTCACATGTGCTGCTATACTTAAATGCCCGTTTAAAATGCTTATCTACAGGACAATCCTCCTTGAGGTGAAATCTTTCCTAATAATATGAGATATTACATTTGACAGATTAATCAATATCTTTTCCGGCCTTAGGCTTATAATATCATTCTTTATCTTCGTCGTCTGATGCATAAAACCATCGGGTAATGGAGAGGAAGCCTGTTTCAAATAACTCCACATTTTTGTCCACTACTTTAAATGATGAGGGGAGTAGTCCCAAACTATGAATCTCAGTTAATCTTAGATTGCCATTATGCATTCCTGAGATATAATATCTATTCCCCATGTGAAGAATTGTAGAATTTTGGAATGAACATTAGCGAAAATTGAAAATCGAAAGGGGTTAACACACTGGGTAAAAGAAAATACCATGTATATATATATATATATACGTATTTATGTAATAAAAGGAAATGGTTCACTGAAGAATATGTGAGAATGTTAAATCCGAACATATTATAGGCTTCTATATATATATATATAAACATATAACATGTATAGCAATATATATATATATATATATATATAAAACAACAGAGCAAGACCAAATAGAACATATATAAATATATATTCTTATGTGTACTTATATATGCATATTATATAATATATTATTATATTATATAATACGTATTGTATTATATTATAAAATATAATTGAATATTATATAGTATAATATAATATTGTATTATATAATATATAATATTATATTATATTATATTATATATTATATAATATATATAATATAATATAATATAATATAATATAATATAATATAATATCATATAATATAATATATATAATATAATACGTATTATATAATATATTATTACATTATATATATTATATAATATAATAATATATTATAGATTATATAATATGTAATATATAATATATTTATTAAATTAAAATAAAAAATAAAAAATGGATATCCAATTTGCATAGGTAATTACCAAGACAAGGTGTACTGAGACCCTCGCCAAGCAAAAAGTCAACACGGATTTTTGCATTTTTAGCCAAGGGAAGAAGGCTATTTTTTTCACATCACCATTTTTTGGCCCCCCTTGATCCTGCACTAACCCTTTACGCAAGATACATTCGATGCAAGTACTGTATTGTGTGAGATTCCATCTCCATGCCAAATTCAAAAAGCTAAAACAACTCTACCTGAGCCGAGTTCTTGCCTTCATCCATTTTCATGTGTTCCTACATTCACTTGCACTAGATTTTTAATTACCAATGACAATCCCTAATTTTGACAGTAAAATAATTTAAATCATTCATTTGTGTTTAAATTTTCATTTCATTATCCATCTATTTCAATTTCAATTTCAATTTCATTCATATAAAATAAAATATAAATAATTTTGATAATCTAATAATTTCAATTAAATATAAATAAAAATGGTATGTGACAACATGCTCCTTCTAAGTGTAACTTTGTCTTTAGATGTAAATGGACAAATTTTTATGAATACTATTTGATAATTAAAAAATAAAACAAGTATAGACAATTGCTTAATTTAATATTACCACATGGATTGAATACCTCAAAGAATTAAGAGGGATCAAATGCATAAGTCATGGTTGAAGTAAGAAAATAAATATTGATTTTCTTTATTTTTTATGGAAAGAAAATTAAATAAATTAGTTGAAATTTCTTTAGTTTTGAAGATAAATAATTAGACAAGTGCAATGTAGTGGCTAGTATTTGTCATTTAGATTTGTAATAGTAACTGAGTATGTTTTTTCCAAACAATTAGCAAATAGAAGAGATTATTTTTTTTGTAATTGTAAATTTAATTTAATCCTAAGCCTAATTAAGTTTTTGTAATTGTAAATTTAATTGAATATTAAGTGATTTGATGGTACAGTAAAGTTAGGATTAATTGTATTCCTAACCTATTTGAATCCTAACCATAATTTATCCCTAAACCTAAATCAAATTTTTTAGCTATAATCCTAATTGATCCTTAACCCTAACTCCAATTTAAATTTATACCTAACCATGTTTGAACTATAACCATAATTTAATCCAAACTCAAAAAAATCTTTTATAACTTTAATTAAACACTAATTGAATCCTAGGAGTAATCCTAATTGAACCCTACTCCTAATTAAACTCTACCACTAAGCTATAAATCTAATCCTAATTGAATTATAATCCTAACCCTATTTGTAATACAAATTGAATATGTTTTTATACAAACAATTAACAAATAGAAGAGATTAATAATTTATTCTATATTAATTATAATGAATGAATAGGTAATGGAAAAACTCGATCAAACTAGTACATATAAATGTAGTAAATAAATGAGAAACTTAGTAAAGCTATTAATTTGATAAATTAATGTAAACAATATTCAATTCTTTTCAATTAAAAATACTATAACTCTTCTAAAATTTAATATTTATTTGACAATGTGATTAAGGAACATATCATAAATTATACTTAAATAGTAATAAAGAAAATTTAAATATTTACTGTAGAAAAAAAGATCGGAGTGAGAACAATTTTTATTTATTTACATTGTATTGATATTCATTATGTTATTTTTTTGCTAGTATTCATTGTATTATTTTTAAAATATTATTTTTTTATCATTAATTAGCTAGATAGGCCAACACTTGTATTGCTTAGAGGAGGTTTCTTGTACAAAGGCTTCAGACCTATATACTAGACTACCCTACACAATTACAACCCACCAACTTGAAATAGAACTGAAAACAAAATGATATAAATTAGAAACTATAAAGACCTACCCACTATCCAAAGCCATCCTTAGAGGAGGTTTCTTGTATAGCCACGCCCCTCATCATCATGGCTGCCACAACATTTTCCACCACAAGGCATTTAAGTCTACATATCACATGGGCTAGTCCTTTTGCAATGTCCTTGAAGTCATGCCCATCCTCCAAGATCCAAAGTTCTTCATCTCCCAACCCCCAATCATTTTCATCCATCTCAACCCCATCTTTAGTAACCCTATTATCCAACCTCCCTACCTGTCCTTCCAATCTGACATATTCTACCAAATTGAATATTTTTGGTCTAGCCAAACTTTTGGTAAAAATTAGAAGAAAACACAGGCTCCGGTTTCAAACAGGAAAGGAGGCTTTGAATTTTTCCACTTCCAGCATCTAGACCACATATATCTTCTTCACTGCCATGTTTGCACTCTGGTAAAAATAATGAGCCAATGGCATTCTCCTCTATTCATGAATGTTGTCCAAGACTTCATCTATTCCACCCATGAAGGAGTGTCAAAAAATCATTTGACATGCCTTCTTGATGCACGCTTTGCAAATCCCCAACTAAGCACCCACAACTAGGAACATTGTAGGGATACTAGAATTTAATTTGTATTTGTACCTTTCCTTCAAAAAATCCTCACCCAAAATTTTCTTCTCAACATGGAGACTAAGAACATGGTCCGATTAAAGAACCTACAATAGCCGCTTGAGCGAAATATCTCCCAAAAAAGCCATTTTTTGTTTTGAAGCCTCAAGTAGAACCAGAGTGTCCATTTGCTCAATTTCTTAGAAGGGAAAGTTTTACTATCCAAGAATGAGAAACCTCGCCCATAACCCCCATATTTATCTTGAAAAGGCAAAAATGGTTGTGTCAAAATAATGATGGCTAGCCATTATAGTTCATTAATGCCTTGTGTCCTTTATTTCAAGTGATCCTCAATTCCCACAATTTCCCATGAGAGTAGTCCTTGTGGCAATAGTCTCAACATCACATCCATCTCGAGACTGTACTCTAGAAAATCACAAAAATTGATTCTACCATGATTCCCAAATCCACCTCTATCCTTCCATTGTTAACTGAATTTAATGCCAATAGTCTAACATGATTCGGTAATTCAATCACTCAACCCGACACCTTTCCCCATACAGTTGTTGCACCTACCTTACCACCTCATCTGGTGCAGGAGTACCTAGTTTTATTGATGCATTTTTCAAAATTTTGTAGTGAGTAATCATTTTTAGGATCAATAAATGATTAATAGGCTATTCATAGGTCCAGAAGTGTGTTTGTCAATAAGGTTTGTTTGTTTTCTCAGTTTTGGCCAATGTACCCTTGTAAGCCAAAAAAGGTATTATTTTGCAAAATAGTGTAAAACTCTTTGTAAGGCCTCATTATGAATTTGATCATATTTGATTTATGTTAGGGAATCATCCTAGGGGGTTTAAAGTGATTTAAAATGCATAGGTTGCAAAAATGCAAAATGGAGCAAACATTGTCATTGTTGCTTGACAACTTTTTGCTACTTTTGGAGCAACTTTTCGAACATTGATCAAATCAATGGATAGGAAACCAATGGGGGGCTGTTTACAAGAAAGGAGGAATATAAAATTCTTTTTCAATTATTGTAAATGGGTCAGAAGTTTCATGATCAAGTTTTGAATAATATTTGAAAGCAATTTTTAGGTTTTTGCATAAGATTTGTAAATTTGGTTATATCAGTTCATACCAGATGATCTGATCTTGGTTATGTCCTTTCATGGTAGTTTATTATATGGTTTTGTGGTTCTCAAGAAGTAATTTTATTTTTTCTTATTGCAGGTTTAGTGTTTGATTACAAATTTTCTCCGATTGCACTGCCCCTAGACATGGTTCCAAATTGAAATCCCACTATTTGTTCAATGGCCATTGTTATTCAAGTCATGGAGTCTATGAATAATGTACATATTCTTTGCAATTTCTTGGAAGTTTCTTGAAGTCATTTGCCTTCATATCCTAGGCGAGCTATGTCGTATCTGGCTAGGGATATGATTGTTATTTTTATCATTTCTTGCAAGGAAGATGAAATATGAATGTGCTAAGTGTTTGGAATGAAAGAGAGAGACTTAATGGAGTCTCAGTAGAAGCAGGGAGGTGTGACAGGATGTAGAAATCAATAAACTCTGTTGTGGAAGACTATTAACCCTCAAACCCTCAAAAAGAGCCATTTTGGGGTTCGTACATGTACGAACATACTAGACAGCCTAACCTACTGAATCTACAATATTGTCCAAAAGGGTATTCAGATGACTAAAGCTCTTAGGAGGTCTTTTGGAAGTTTTCTGCAAAATTTAACAAAAACCATGAAGGTAGGGCTAATAGGGACTCTTAGGGCTACTAGGCCTAGAAAATAGGAACAAGAGAAAGCAATGGGAAAATGGAGAGAAACCAATCAAAGAACCACATGAATAGAATTGAAACACCTTCTCTACACCTCTTGAGACCCCTGCAAGTGTAATTTGGAGATTTTGACAACTTGATGGTTGGATTTACTCTAGTGAATCCCAGTCATGCTTTGAGTAATAGGAGAAAACAAGTTGATAGGAAGCACTCCAAAGGAGTTTAGTTGTTTGACTTGATATTAGACAAGAGCAGGGTGTGAGAAAGTATGGAAGCCCACAATAACATCTTTACCCACCTATTAATTAGGGTGCAACTCTATTGTGAGATCCTCCTCATCAAAGTGGTATCAAAGCAAGTTAAGATTTGAGAATAAACCAATTGATGTCAGAGACTGAGTCAGTAGGTGAAAATAGCCTTAGGATGGTGATCAATGCAAAGTTATCCAAAAATGTATAATATCAAGAGGAAAAAAATAGACTCCTTAGGGAAATATTGCAACAATAGGAGAACAAACTAGGTGAAGTAGAAGACAATACAGAGAAGGTAACTATCAAAATCAATGAAGGAAATGGTAAAGAAGTGGTATAAGAGGATGGAAAACCTGAACAAGATCCTATTCTACTTGAAGAACCTTTCTTAGAGCCATCAAAGCCTTAGGGGGGAATTCCTTAGAAGGAGTGCCACCTTTTTGTGAAAAAATGGAGCCAAAAGTGGCCATGGGGTGGATTGAAAGGCTGGAGAATCACTTTGAATGTGATGGAATTAGTGAGGCACAAAAGGTGAAGGTATCTAAATCTAGATTGAGAGGAGCAGCCTTGACTTGGTGGAAGTCCATTCAAGAGGAGAGGAAAAGGGAGGGTAATAACCTAATTTCCACTTGGCAAGGAATGCTAGCCAAGGTGGGAGAACTGTATATCCCTAAAGACTATGAAGTTCAATTACACAAGAGGAGACAAAATTTGAGACAAAGAGAACTAGATGTGAGCAGCTACATTGAAGAATTTCAGAAGTTATGTTTGAGATCTGAGGTGGTGGAAGATGAAAGCATCAAGGTAGCCACATAGTAGAATGGTTTGCAGTGGAATATCCAAGAAGAGCTAAGTTTTACTCAAGATGGAAGAGAAGAGTAAAATGAAAAAAGAGAAAAGAAATAGAGGTAGAGGTAGGTGAAGAGATGGTAGAGGTCATAGAGGTAGCTATGGTGGATGAAGTGTAGACCAAAGATCACGAGGGGAATCCACATTGGTAGAGAAGAGTAAGGATTCCAATAGCAAGAGAAACTACAAAGGAAGGGGATCTAGCAACTCTAGTAGAGGAAGGTCTAGTGGATTGGGAAGAGGGTCCTATTTCCCCACAATGAAGTGCTACAATTGCCATCAACTTGGACACCCAACCTATAGATGTCCTAAGAATTCTTCTTCATCCCAAGGAGGTGAAAGGAGAGTAAATTATATTCAGGTAGGTGCAGCGAATGTGAAGACATCAGAAGTGAGTTTAGATTTTGAGGTTGGAAAGAATCTCATGATGAGAAGAGTTTTGATCAAAGAACCATTTAAGGAGGAACCTAGCCAAAGAACATCCCTCTTTAGGGTAAAGTGCAAGATCATGGGTAAAGTGTGTAGAGTAGTGGTGGATTCAGGTTCCTTTGATAACATAGTGTCAGAAGAAGCAGTAAGAAAACTCAACTTGCAAATAATTCCACATAGTGATCCTTGTAGGGTTACTTGGGTCAACAAGGGGCAGCATGTTTTGGCAAATGAACAAACTTGGGTGGAGTTCACTATAGGAGGCTACAAGGACAAAATCTTGTGTGACATCTTGCCAATGGATGTATGCCACCTAATAATAGGTTGGCATTGACAATTTGATAGGAAAGCAATACACCATGGGGAAAATAATTTCTATACTTTTCAAAAAGATGGAGTTACCTATAAAATTCAGTCAATAGGAGATGAAGAAGAGAGTAGATCTAAAGGTTCCAATGTGTTTCTAGTTGGTGAGAATGAGTTCATAAGCACTCTCAAGTAAGGATAAGGAGTAGGGTTTTTCCTTATTGTGAAACCAAAAGAGGAAAACAAGGACAAGAAAGGATGTATTCCTAATGAAGTGCATTAGATACTAAATCAGTTCAAGGAAATCATAAGTGATGGAACACCTGCAACCTTGCCTCCTCAACGTGGCATAAGTCACCAAATTGACTTCATACTTGGAGCCTCATTACCTAATAAGGTAGCCTACAAAATGGCACAGGAGAAGAATAAAGAGGTAGCTAAACAAATCCAAGAAATCTTAGATAATGGTGTGATAAGGAAGATCATTAGCCCATGTGTTGTTCCCACCATTTTGGCACTAAAGAAGGGAGGCAGTTGGAGACTTTGCACTAATTCAAGAGTCCTCAACCAGATTACAATTAGGTATAGGTTTCCCATTCCAAGAATTGAAGATTTGATCGACTGTTTAGGGGGTGCTAAGTATTTTACCAAGATAGAACTCAAGATTGGCTACCACCAAATTAGAATCAAGGAGGGAGATGAATGGAAGACAACATTGAAGACCACAAAGGGACTTTATGAATGACTTGTTATGCCATTTGGACTCACAAATTCCCCTAGCACTGAGACTCATGAATGAAGTACTCAAGGATTACATTGGTAAATTTGTTGTTGTTTATTTATATGAAATCTTGATTTTTAGTAAGTTTAAAGAAGAACATCTTAAGAATATAGAGATTGTATTGAAGAAATTATGTGATGAGCAACTAACTATCAATTTGGAGAAATGTGAGATCATGAAACATGAGTTGGTATATCTTGGGTTTGTAATATCAAGTGGTGATTTGAAGATGGATACCTCAAAGGTGGAAGCCATAATCAATTGGCCTACACCTACAACAAGAAGTGAAGTGAAAAGTTTTCATGGTTTGGCATAATTTTACAGGAAGTTCATCACAGGGTTCAGTGAGATATGTGCACCTATCCTGGATACAATCAAAGGAGGTGTAAAGACTAAGTTTCAATGGAAGAAAGAGGAACAAAAAGGATTTGATATCATGAAGACAAAGATGGATACTCAACCTATCCTTGTTCTTCCAAGCTTTGAAAAGATCTTCACCTTAGAATGTGATGCACACAACATAACAGTTGCAGTGGTTCTAAGTCAAGACAATAGACTGGTTGCATTTTTCAGTGAAAAGCTCAATGAAGCCAATAAAAGGTATTATTCCTATGATTTAGAGTTATATGCACTTGTTCAATCACTTAAGAAATGGAGGAATTATTTGTTTCATAAATAATTTGTGGTTTATACTAATAACTGTAAAGCGGAAAAATCGAACCCTAGTCGTTCTCCCCTCCCCAACTCCAAGGAGAGAGAAGGGGGAGTCACTAGGGTTGATGGTTTTCACTTAGGGGAGACTTTACATTCAAAAGAGGGATTGAAACCCAAAAGATCCAATCCCACGCAATGCAAGATTGGATTCTATATGAGTTTCAAGGGTTAAGACATCAAGGATACCCTCTTTTGTAAAGAATGTAGATAGAAAGATTGAACTAGGAATGCCTGTAAAGTAGGAAAGATTCACTTATAAACAGAGATAGGGATATGGGATGAAGCTGCGGACCTGGAATTAGTAGTAAAATGTTGAGATGGTGTTTTTCTACAAATTTGAGCGAAATTTGAGGGGATGATGGCGCCCGGTGTGCACACGGTCCTCCGAAAAATCTGCGAAATGAAGGTGGATCTATTCGTCTCTGCACAAGGATTCCAGATCTTCAATTATAGCTGCGTACTTGCAACCTACACACAAAAAAGAGAGGATGATTTGGGGGTTAGGGATGAGGGGTTTGCCTTTAGGTCAAACCCCGGTTTTGGAATTAACCAAGAAATGAGAATGCTGTAAATGTAAATGTTTGTAATGTAAACAAGTATTGATACCTTGTTGTAAGAATGTTTGTATTCTTACATGCGAAGGTGTAATGTATGTAGTATGTTGTATGTTGTATGTGATCTCCTCTTCAATGGTTGAATCCTTGTCTTGAATGCAACACTTAGCCTTGAATGGAGACTTAGAATGCTCAATTGCTTGAAGGAATGCTTGAATGCTTGAATGTTTGAATGTTTGAATATCGCTTTCACCTTTTTTCTATCTTCTCAAAATGGGAGAGGAAATGTAGTTTTTATACTTGTCAATTAGGGTTGAAAGACTGATTTTCTCGACCTTGGGCTGACCAGGAAATAATATTTTCCAATTTGCAAACTTAAAGACCCGAAGCCCCATAAGAGACCGGGCCCAAAATAGGGCTAGGGACTAGGGCACTGGGCACCCTAGTCCTGAAGGACCAGGGCGCTGGGCGCCATGGTCCCACCTCCCGGGACAGTAGGGTGCAAGGAGGGATCAGGCCAAGGTGCTGAAAAATGTAGTTTTTGATGTCAATAACAAGTTTCGGGGTCTCCATTCAGGTTCCGTGTTGCATCGCCATCGTGAAGACCCAAATGCGGTCGAAATTGCAAGTGTCACAATTTTAGGACGCTACAATAACCAGGCTCTTAGTTTTCTCAACTCACAAGAAAAGTTGAATCATAGGCATATCAAATGGGTAGAGTATTTGCAATTATATAATTTTACCATTAAACATAAGAAAGTTCAATCCAATAAGGTTGTTGAAGAATTAAGTAGAAGATTGCTAAAAGTTAAAGAAGTGTAGCTCTAGAGAATTGGAGTGGACAATTTAAAAGGGTTATACCAAGATGATGAAGATTTTTCTGCTATTTACAAGGTTTGTCAAGAGTTTAGAAATCATTTTCATGGTGAATATGCAGATTTTAACTTACAAGATGGAATTTTGTTTAAAGTAGGACAACTTTGTGTACCTACACTAGTACATTTGGAGCTGATTTATGACGGCCGATTGTCAGAATTGCAACTAATTTTCATCGGAGTGCTGAGAAAAGTAGCCGTCAAAAACTCGTCTTCAAACTTGTCGACGATGCCTCTGACTGTCAGAAATATGACAATCCCATGGAGTTTGCCGATAGTAGGCATAATCGATCTTTTGGTCAAAAAGGTTGTCGGACATGCAGCATCCCCGTTGGATGCTTCTGTAGAATTCGTCTAAAAGTCAATGGATGTTTGGAACTTTGCACCGATGGCAATGTTGTTTGTTTGACGCTTGTGTCATCGGTCCATCAACTACATCAATGACCATCTGACTACGAAGTGTCATCGCACATACAACATCCTCGTCAGATGTTTGTGTCATTTGAGTCAGAAGTGTGACCACTCCAGAACCTTTGCACTGACGAGAACGTTGTATGTCTGATGATTTCATCATTGGTGGAAAGCTTGGTATTCATCATAATTCCAACTATAATAATATTTTTATCTAAAAAAAATATTATTTTCAAGTCATTGATATGTACAATGAATGATATTCTATCCCCACCACCTGCCAATAGGGAGCATAGGTTTGAGGTGAATATGAGGTAGACTGGTTTCAAACTAATATGATCAGGCACACCATGGTTGAGATGGTCCAACTCCCTAGTCTAACTCTAGGACTAAGCTCATGCCATATCTAAATGAAAGATATCTCAAATACATTGTCGGTGGAAAGTTGCAAAATGCCATTTTCATACATAAGCAAGACATACTCAACTGGGCACAATCACCAAGAGAACGGTAAAAAGTGTGTTTGAGATCATTGTTGTCATTATGGTGTGGTCACCAAGAGATCACCATAAATTTGTCAACCTTTCCTTCACTTAAACCAAGTAAACCTTTATGCATATGCATATGTATATGTATATGTATCTAGTTTTATGTATTCATTAAAGATTTTCATTTAATTTTGAGCATTTTGTGGATGATATAATCAAGAAACATATCATCACCCTCACCAATTATGCTCAACTGATTTAAGTACAACCATTTGATTGTTAATAATTATTAAATTAAGGGAGTACTTTTCAAAATAGAATTGTTGAATTATTAATTTTATATATATATATATAGTATAAGCATTTTATTGATGGTATAATTAAGAAACACACTATCACCTATACCAATTATGCTCGATTTATTGAACTACAACCCTTTGGTTGTTAATAATATTTAAATGAATGAATTACTTCTCAAAATATAATTGTTGGATTATTGAATTAGTATATATAATAGTAAGCTTTGTATATTCATAAAATTTTCATTTAATTTTGAATCTTTTGTGGATGGTATAATCAAGAAACATGCCATCACCCTCACCAATTGTGCTCAACCAATTAAGCTACAAACCTTTGGTTGTAAGTATTTTTCAAAATAAAGAATTACTTGTCAAAATAGAACTGTTGAACTAAATGAATTAGTATACATGGCAATGGTGACAATAGGTATGATATTGGTCATGTATCAGACCCAGTGCAACATCGAGGACAGATTTGAAGTTGTAAGTGCAAGATAGACCCCCTTGGTGTTTGGAGGAAGGTAGTGAGGGGTGCAGAGGGTTAGTGTAGACACTTTACAAGCTATTGTGGCCCTTGGGTAGGGAAAATCATCAAGAACTTTATGACTATCCCTAGATAGTGTGTGGTTGTCCTAGTGAATAAATGAAGAGTGACATTTGGGGAGTATGATGAAATGAATAATATTATTATGTGGTGGACATTTGAGATAGGATTGTAGTGATCCTTGGCAACTTTTAAAGGGGTTTGGAGGCCCTAATAAGTGGAAACAAATCATATATTTCTGATTGTCCTAAGTGACTTGGTTGTCACAGTCATTGTTGTCAATCATCTGTATGTTGAAAATGGGGTTCACATAAAAGTCTTTTATTATTGAGAAACCAGTATAAAGGGTGTGTCAACCTTTTGAAATTTTCTCCTAAAAAAGCCTAAGGATTTTAGGGCTTTAGGAAATATTTTGTGGTGTCTTTTGTCCATCAAATGGGTAGTATAGTTTGGTAGGGATTGATTTGTGTCAAGTAAGAGCAAGTGAGAACTTTGGGATTACAAAGTTGAATTTGTGGCATTCTCTCATGTTCTCAAATAAATGTAATCAACATGTCCAAGGTGATATCCAAGGTTGAAGGGATTTCCAAACCTATGTGCGAGGGCTCAAACTTGTAGTAGTTTAGGATGGAGACTAGTAAGTATTCCCTAGTGAGTTGTTGTGTATGTTGATTTTGCCATTGTGACTTACCCCCTACCTTTGCATCCTTCTATCATGGTTATTCTAGTTTGAAGAGCAACCCACATTTCAAGCATTCAAGAAAACATCAATAAATAATTGAGAAATCTACGGTCTTTGCTATGGTATTAATTTTTATCATTTTATTTTATGCATAGGTCTTAGGCTTTATTGGACGAGTGTGAATGCGAATTTGGATCTTGCATTGCAATTTTTTCCACTTTATTTAGATTCTCATCTTCATCCTTCACAAGTATGATGACAAGTATGATTAATTGTACCTAGCTTTGAAATCAGTTTTCAATGGTAGAATTTTAACACTAACAACCATGAGCTTATCTGTCCTTAACAACAAATTTGTCCCCCTTTTACATGCACTTAGGGATCCTCATTGTTCCTTTATGGGTATGTCATATTTATGACTGTCAGGGGTCTTGGGTTTCAAGAAATGAAAGAAAACCCTTTCTAAACTTTGTAATACACTAATACCCAAAAACTATATCCCAAGCATGTTCAATATCTTCATAACATTATATTTCTCCCCATCTAGTTTTTAAGGTCTTAAACTGCATATCTATTAGAGCATCTTTAAATTCTTGAACTTAATTGCATATTTGGCTAAACTCATACATGTGTTCTTATGAGTCTTAATCCCCATCTAGTTTTTACATTGCATACCTAGAGGAGTTAGTCCTTAAGGTCTTGAACTTAACTGCATCCTTCACTTCAACTTTAAAGTCACATTCAATGTTTTTTGATACAATGCATGCTTTATAAATGTCTCACTTGTGCTATCTCTAAAAGCTGAAACATGATTATTTGTTGTTTTTCTGATAAAACAACTATTTTTCTATATTGATGTGTGTTTTTATTAGACTTTCTCCACATCTGTTGCACACTATATATCTATATAATATAGATTTTAAGGCCTTGGCTTAACCACTCCCCTTAAAATTAGAGTCATATTTACAGTGGCTTGTAAAAGTAAAATAGGACTTCTAATTTATGAGTGCCAAATTGAGGTTTACCTAAGCCATGGCTTAACTATTTTATACAATTATATATTGCTGTATAATTTATTGTCTGCTTTTAGAATAGTTAATTTAAATTAAATGTTGGTGCCAAAGTCATTTCTTATAGGTTCCCACATCCCACTATTACCACTTTGAAATCCTAAGAAGGAGAATAGGTGTGCTCCCAAATTACAATTTTTTGTTTCTGTTAATCTCTCTTGAAGAAAGAATCTTCTCAGTTCATTAACATCTCTTTGCCAGTAATGTTAGTTCTCTAATCACTAAATTTTGAGTGAGAAAGCTTAGGGAGAAGGTTGTTGAAGCCATACATTAATGAATTGAACTCTCAAGGAGGGAGATGAAATGAAATGTAGCACCACCATGAGTGCCAGTGGTTTTGTGATGTACATACTCCATTCCCAGTAGTATGGATCATAACTTTTTCTACCTTCATGCTTGAGTAAGATTCAATGCATAAAATCATTCTTGTTGATTCTTTTTGATGTGGGTATGCAGGTAGATGGAAGACAATCAATAATAATAGGTATCAAAGTTGAATTAAATCCTTCCCTACTGACATAAAAAGGTTTAAAGTTGTGAGAGGAGAATTTAAACTAGTAGTAATGGCTCTATAGTCACATTATATGCAAAATATTTCTTCTCTCTCATCCTTGCATGCTGATATCTATTTCTAGCAAACCCCTTGGCACAAGGCCTAATTTGATACATGAGTTATATAATCCAAAGCTACAATCAAGTGAAAATTCCTTTTCAACCCCCATAAAACTTGTTTAAAAGCATCTAAGAATGAAATGGTCTCTAACTCTTGATACACTGTCTATATAGTATATACTCACCAAAAATTTGAATATTACAAAAAGACCAAAGCAAATCTAATCTAGTTCCAAATGAACCTATACAATAAGGACCCCTCCAAAGCAATAGTAGCATAAAAACTATAGTAAAAATATTTCTTAGAAATACAGTAAAGAAAACAACAGATTCCCTCTCATACAGTTCATATTCATTTCCTTAAGATTAAACAAACTTTTGTTCAAATAAGGAAACAACTGTGGTATCATAGTAAAGGCATAAAATAAAGAATACATGTGTAGTATCTAAAAGTAACTTCAACATGCTTCCCCAATCTTGAAATACAAATTCATAGAACTGTACAACTATTACATAAGTTTTCACTTTTTGGCTATTCAAATTTCAAATATCTAAACGTAATAGCTTATGCTTTTGAGGTTTTGTAGGAAACATACAGATTGTGATTTTCACATTGCCATACTAGACTACAATGAATCTGCACTACTTTGAAAGGTTACTTCTATGGATTAACTACTAAAACCAATATGTGTACATTATGATTACCAACACTTCATATTATCCAAAGCAAAAGAAAATGTATATTGGTATTATCTTTCATGTTTTCATGCTCTGTAGGTCTCAAAGATTCATTGGCACATGCAAATGGTGATTGTGGGTATGATATTGGTCATTTATGAAACCTAGTGCAACATCGAGGGCAGATTTGAAGTTGTAAGTGCAAGATAGTCCCCCTTGGTGTTTAGAGGAAGTTAGTGAGGGGTGTAGAGGGTTAGTATAGACCCTTTACAATCTATTTTGGCCCTTGGGTAGGGAAAATCATCAAGAACTTTATGACTGTCCCTAGATAGTGTGTGGCTATCCTAGTGAACAAATGAAGTCTGAGTTTTTGGGAGTATGATGAAATGAATAATCTTATTATGTGGTGGACATCTAAGATAGGGTTTTAGTGATCCTTGGAAACTTTTAAAGGGGTTTGGAGGCCCTAATAAGTGGAAACAAATCATATCTTGCCGATTGTCCTAAGTGACTTGGCTGACACAATCATTGTTGTCAATCATCTGTCAATTCTCCCAACACTATTATACAACCTTCATGCACTGCCATACATTCTATAAATAGTGTTACACAACCTTCACTAGAATTTTTCACTTGAGAAGGTCTCTCATTAATGAATTTAGGGATTCTTGGACTATTAAGGTTTAAAATTTTTTTGATAGTTTTTGAAAGCAGTTCCTACAATCCTTTGTGTAGAAACAACAACGTTCTATATGTCCATGCATCAATGAGAGAGGTTTAGGATTTTTATTTAGCAACATGATTGATAGAGATACCAAGAATGAAATTTCAAGGAAGATCTAATATTTATGAATGAAATTGCAAATCAATCTAAGTTACTTGTTTGATATCTTACTTATATCATGGCAACATAAAATTTATATATGCACTCAACATACCTCTTTGCTTTTTTATTTCAGAATGTTGCTAGGAATTAATAGGTGAATGATACATTGATTTACACATGAATCACTTATACTTTCCCGATACTTTCATCCCTTGGTCAAGGCCGCATACCCCCTTACACTTGAATATTCTTTCCACCCTCATGATTACTTGAAGTCCATTCTCAAATCACACTAAATGACAATAGTTAGTACAAAATAGTGACCATAGCCAAGGAAGCCCAAATTTACTCATACTCAACATAAGAAGAAATATCTAAATCATCTGGACCATTATTCATAACATAACCTCTTTTTCACATCATGGAAGGCCAAAATTACAAGGATCGCACTTCTTCAAAGGATCCATTATTGAGATCCACCAAACTATCAACCAGAGTAGAAGCTATTAGGCTCATACAATTTTAGGACATATAAAGAGTTGAATCAAAAGCGAGATCATGAAGCATACAATAGAGAGGTATTCATGGAATAGACATCTTAAAACATCTCATTCATGAAGTAACAAAATGCTAAAGAAAATGACAAGTAATAAAAAAACTTACAAGGATGAGGCATATTCATAACTTTTTCAGTCTCACCTTGGATATCAACACTAGAAGAAACTCATATTGTTTGTGTACATACAAGACAATATGGGAGTTCATTATACCAAACAACTTGTGGTGTTGTTGTTAAATTTTGATACTAAATGTAAAGTTCTTATGCCAATAGCTAACAAGATGAGGGGGGGGGGTGTATCATACAAACTTAATCTTCCATAAAATCAATAGATTCAACCTCAGTAACATATGCTTCAATAATATAACCAAAAACTGCTAAACATGCAAACACATAAACATCATAACACATATAACACCAGATTTAATGTGGAAACACAAATAGGGAAAAACCACTGTGGGATTTCAGACTCACTAGGAAATATACTCTTCTAGAGTATGCTCGGTTAAAAGAAAATCCTGTTAAAGATTACAAACACATTGCTAGATGTGACTGGTTAATGGATTTCCCTCAGATCTGTTAGGATCTTCACTTTATTAGAAGTGACCTTGTTAAATAATTTCAAACACTCATTTAGAATGTTACCTTGCTAGAGCATTTACAAATAAGACTGTTAAGTCCACTTGCTTAAGAGATTTTCTATCACTTACAAAATAATAGTAATAAAATATATCTGCAACTTCACATCTAAAATGCTAAAGCAGATTCTTATTTGCTCAAAACAATCTAGTCATAAGAGTTATCTAGTCTTCTGCTGGGCTCCTTACTCTGTTATCCAAACAGGTATCCAAGCTTCTATGCTCGGTAATCACTATGTAGCATCCATGTGCTTACACTTGCCCGCATACATTGTTCATTAATGATTTCTTATTTATAAACAATTCTAACTGCTTAATCTCCTTGATCACATTTCCCATGATCAATCTTAGCCATCAGATATTCAAACTTGATTAGGTTCAATGCATCCTTCGATCTGAAATTTTTTTACCTTTCTTAGGGACTTGTAGTCTTTTCTTGGAACTTGTGCAAGTTTATTGTGGTTCAATGTGTGCTGTAGACCTTCCTACTGATTTTTCATTTGCATAGATCCTTAACAAACTTCATGCGTGGCATACTAACCATTTATACATCTCCAGCTAATCATTGTCCTTCATTAAATAATGCTTTCATTCATCCAATGCGCTCTGTCATAACTCGGTTGCAACTCGGCAAATACTAAACTTTACTTGGTAGACATTCCGCCTTCATTAACCGATATTGATAACTTTAGTGTTTACTGACTAGGTTCCTTGGGGTTTACCGACTAGTCTCCTTGCTCGGTGACATAGTATAGTATTAACCTTACAATCAACAACATTTGTAGGATATCAAAACAATCTAAACATCATGATCTCATCATTGTTTAACTTGGTAATAGTTGCCCATTGAATAACTTATTTCTCTATGTATTCATCACATTCTTTCTATGTCACTTACCGACCACTTAATACTCATCAAAACATGCTTCTTAAGATATGGCAACATCATACTGAATCAAAAAATCAATTTCTTGACATCAATGACAAAATAATGTTATAAAGATAGTTATCATCCTTTTTCAGTTATATCAATAATCTCCAACAACCTTCTCAATATCCTTAATGAACATCAACAATCTCTCTTTCTACTGAAAAATGCCAACAATCTCCCCCTTTGGCATTGATGGAAAAACCAACTTTTAAATGTTAATACCAACAAGATATTCAAATTGATTTGGATTCAGATTACTGTAAGACTTCTCCTATTATCCTTGAGCTGTAGACTTCTTTTTGAAATCTTCTCCCGCTATCTTTAGTCTTTTGTTCTTCATTTAGTCAACCATTTAGTCTTCTCCCCCTTTGACAACAATGCCAAAAAGTAAAAGAACTAAATCATGATTTCTTCCTCTGTGAAGTGATTTGCCTTTCTGTGTATCATCTTAGTCTCAATTAGAATAACTTGTCTCTAATTCTTGTTTCCTACACAACTTTAGAAAACCTTCTAAAGTGCATAAATCAGCATCAATCCACACATATTATTTTGTAGATTCACCAAACTGATGCTTTCACCGAACTCTATCAATGAGTAGAAGATAGGGGTAGGACCCCTAACTTACTTTTGAGATACTCAAAAGTGTCCCTTGGCAGTGGCTTTGTGAAGATGTCTGCTAATTGCTCCTTTGAACTGATATATTCCAGCACAACTTTCTTCTCTTGAACTTCTTCCTTGAGATAATGATACTTTATAGATATATGCTTTGTCTTAGAGTGCATTACCAGGTTCTTTGAAATGGTAATGGCACTAGCATTATGACAGAATATAGTTACTGGTTAGGTAAATTTTTCATTTATACCTTCCAACAGTTGTTTTATCCATGCTATATTTGTGCAATTCAATGCTGCAACAACATATTCAACTTCTGCTATTGACTATGAAATACATCCTTGTTTCTTGCTAAGCCAACTTACTAGTCTTTCTCCTAAAAAGAAAGCTCCACCACTTTTTCTTTTCCTATCATCTACGTTGCCTACCCAATCAGCATCAGTATAAACTTTTAAATCAAAATCATTTCTCTTTTCATATACTAAGCCATAGTCTTTAGTGCCTCTCAGGTATCTGAAAATTCTCTTGATTGCTGTCATATGGGTTTCCTTGGGATTTGTAGAAAATATTGCAACACTACCTACTGCATGTGCTATGTCTGGTATACTATACAGAACATATTGCAACTTCCCAATCATAGATCGGTAAAGTGTCTCATCAACAGATGCGGATTCATCATTCTTTGAGAGTTTACAGTTAGTAGTCATAGGAGTACTTACTGGTTTAGAATCCTCCATTCCAAATTTCTTCAATACTTCCTTTATGTACTTGGATTGAGTAATGAAAATCTCATCTTTCATTTGCAATATCTATAAACCTATTAAATATTTTATCTCACCGATTTTATGACATCTCAAATTCTTTGCTCATTTCATTTCAAAAGTTCTTGCATAGAGAGTCATTTCCACAAAATATAATGTCATCAACAAATATGGCTGAGATCAGTATTCCATTATCCTCATCACTTTTCATGTACATGTTGTTGTTTTCACTTGTCCTTATAAAACCAATCTTGATCAAATAAGAGTGTAGTCTCTCATACCATGCTCTAGATGCTTGTTTCAGACCATATAAAGCTTTGTTTAGTTTACATACCTGATTTTTACTCTTGTCTTCAACAAATCCTTTAGGTTGTTCAATGTAAACTTCTTCTTCTAGTATACCATTCAAAAATGTAGATTTAACATCCATTTGATATACCTTGAAATTTTTGAAAGCAACATATGCCAACAGTGTTCTTACTCCCTCAAGTCTAGCCACAAGTGCAAAGGTTTCACCATAATCTATTCCTTCTTCTTGAGCATAACCTTTGCAAACTAGTCTTGCTTTGTTACGAATGACCTCACCTTTTTCATTTAGCTTGTTTCTGAAAATCCACTTTGTACCGATTATATTTTTTTCCTTCGGTCTTGGAATCAATGTCCATGTGTCATTCTTCTTGATTTGATCAATCTCTTCTGTCATAGCATTTACCCAATCTTCACTATTAAATGCCTCTTTTACTATTCTCAGTTCAAATTCAGATATCAGACATGTGTTTTGTCTTAGTTTGTTCCTTGTCATCACTGGATCATCCTTATCTCCTATAATCTGACTTGATGCATGATGTCTTCTGACATATTTGGCTAATATAGGCTCAGTAGGTTTTGTATGATCTTCTTCATCTCTCGATAACTGGAGATTCTCTTCATTTTCTTCAACAACTTTCTCGATAGGACTTCTCAGTTGAACATAAACAAATTCCTCATAATCTTCCAGTTCTTTGGAATTTCCTTCATCATTTCTTTCTGCAAATTCATCAATTTTTACATTTGCACTTTCTACTATTTTCTTAGTTGATTTGATCAGGCATTTAAATGCTTTACTTCTAGAAGAATAACCTAGAAATGTTCCTTCATCACTTTTTTAATCAAACTTTCCATTGTTGTCATCTTTGTGAACATAGCATCTACTTCCAAAGATTTTAAAATAACTTACATTAGGTTTCTTGTTATACCAGATCTCATATGGTGTCTTCATAGTCCCTTTCTTTAGTTTAACTCGGTTCGGGGTGTAAAGTGCAGTGCTGATTGCTTCTCTCCAAAATGTTTTAGGTACCCTCTTTTCTATCATCAGGGTTCTGGCACAATCTACAATTGATCTATTTCTTCTCTCAGCTATCCCATTTTGCTAAGGTGTTCTCGGTGTAGACACTTGCCTTTTTATACCATGATCATTGCAAAATAAGTTAAATTCATCAGAAGTGAACTCTCCTCCTCTATCAGATCTAAGACATTTCAGTTGTCTCCTTGTTTCATTTTCAACTCTTGCCTTGTACCATTTGAACATTTGAAAAGCTTCTGATTTTTCTTTTAAAAACATAACTGACATCATCCTTGAGTAATCATCCACAAATAATATGAAATATTTATCACCATAATAGCTTTGAACTTTCATAGGGCCACACAGATCAGTGTGTACTAGATCTAAAATTCCTTTAAAAGTGTAGGACTTACTTATAAATCTTGATCTTGTCATCTTACCCATCTGGCATCCTCGACACATAGCATTCTCAGGTTTTTCTAGACTCGATAGACCTCTTACTCAGTGCTTCTTACTTATTTTGATTAGATTATCAAAATTTACGTGACAAAACCTTTTATGCCATAACTAGATATCATGTATCTTTGCATAAAGACACTTGTTCTGAGCTGAGTCAAGATGAAATGTATTACCTTTTGTTTGGGTCTCAGTAGCAGCTAACTTTCCATGCTTGCCATGAACTTTGACAATTCCTTTCTGAAATTTTATTCCGTATCCCGTATTGTTTAGCTATGCTACACTCAACAAATTGTATTTCAAACCTTCAACCTAGTATACATCATCACATTTAGCATTGTCAAGAAGTGTTATAGATCATTTACCTTTCACCTAACATGGTGCATCATTACCAAATCTTACATAGCCTCCATCATAGTCTTCTAATTTAACAAACTTGTGTTTATCACCTGTCATGTGATGTGAGCATCCATTGTCTATGATCCAAGAATCATTATTATTTATGCGAGATACTAGGGTTTTCTCTTCATACCTTTCTTCGTCAAATCCATCTTTAATAGCCACATAAAAAACTTCCTCAGTATCAGTTTCATCAGATTTGTCATCATTGGATTCCTCATCAGCTATTAAGCATGTCTTTCTATCTCTCCTTCTGAAGTCTCGATGTCCTCTGTATTGGTTGTCTTTCTGCCTGTCTTCTCAGTATTGTTTCTTTTCACTAGATTCTCTGTCAGGACAGTTAGAAGCCATATGTCCTATTTTATCTCAATTGAAACATTTTAAAGGTAGCTTTCCTTTATACTTACCTTTTCCTCTCGGTAACATTCTAGCTAATAATGCTTCAAACTCTTCTTGCTTCTTGATTTCCTCATACAGTTTGTGCACTTTTTCCATGTTCTTGCAAAATCTTTCACTTGCTTCACTATGATCCCCTTTAGAGTACTTACTCATTTTATCATTGTAATCATCAGATTCACCAATATGAAAAGAACTAAATGCAGATTCTACTTTATTTACCAAAGACCCACTGTTATCAAAATTACTTAACTCAAGTGCATATAGCTTACCAATAGTAGCATCCAAAGAAACTGGCATGTTAGGTACAGACCTCAATTCACTGATTGCAGAGACTCAAATAGCATAAGATGGTAGAAGGGTTCTCAACAACTTACTTGTTACATCCTTTTCTTCAATAGTTCCTCCTACTCCTTTAATTTGATTGACAATCTCCTTTAATCTTGTATTGTAGTGGGTTATTTTCTCACCTTCATTCATTCTCATGGATTCAAGTTGTCCTCTTAGACTATCTACTTTTGCTCTTTGAACATGTTCATCACTGCCGTATACAAATGTGAGCTTAGTCCATATTGCTTTTGCATCATTACAACCTTCTAGATCATTAAACTCTAAGTTGGTCAATGCTGATGTTATTTCAATCATAGCTTGAATATGTTCTTGCTTTGCCTTTATCTCTTCCAAGGTCATTGGATTGGTTCTCGGTGCAATGTAATCATTCTCCAGATAATATATTGCATATTCTCCAATTCCTGATAAATGCAACTTCATCCTTTTCTGCCATGTGGAGAAACTTGACTTGTTTAGCTTTGGTGCATCCCTTTTATACATCTTTAGATCTTTACCTCAAGTACCTTTAAACTTTTCTTCTGGAGTCCAAAGCTCTGATACCAATTATTAAATTCTGATACTAAATGTAAAGTACTGATGCCAATAGCTAACAAGATGAGAGGGGGGGGTGAACCATACAAACTTAATCTTCCATAAAATCAACAGATTCCACCTCGGTAACATATGCTTGAGCAATATAACCAAAAAATGCTAAACATGCAAACACATAAACATCATAACACATATAACACCAAATTTAATGTGGAAACCCAAAGAGGGAAAAACCACTGTGGGATTTTAGACCCACTAATAAATATGCTCTTCTAGAGTATGCTCGGTTAAAAGCAAATCCTATTAAAGATTACAAACACATTGCTAGATGTGACCTGGTTAAGGGATTTCCCTCAGTTTTGTTAGGATCTTCACTTTGTTAGAAGTGACCTTGTTAAAGGATTTCAAACACTCATTTAGAATGTTACCTTGCTAGAGGGTTTACAAATAAGACTGTTAAGTCCACTCGGTTAAGAGATTTTTTGTCACTTACAAAATAACAGTAATAAAATATATTTGCAAGTTCACATCTAAAATGCTAAAGGATATTCTTATTTGCTCAAAACAATCTAGTCATAAGACTTATCTAGTCTTTTGTTGGGCTCCTTACTCTATTATCCAAACAGGTATCCAAGCTTTTGTGCTCAGTAATCACTATGTAGCATCCCTGTGCTTACACTTGCCCACATACATTGTTCATCAATGATTTCTTATTTATAAACAATTCTAACCACTTAATCTCCTTGATCACATTTCCCATGATCAATCTTAGCCATTAGATATTCAAACTTGACTAGGTTCAATGCATCCTTTGATATGAAAATGTTTTACCTTGCCTAGGGACTTGTAGTCTTTTCTTGGAACTTGTGCAAGGTTATTGTAGTTCAATCTACACTGTAGATCTTCTTGCCGATTTTTCATTGCCATAGATCCTTAAAAAACTTCATGCGTGACATACCAATCATTTATACATCTCTAGCTAATCATTGTCCTTCATTAAATAATGTTTTCATTCATCCAATGCGCACTGTCATAACTCAGTTGCAACTCGGTAGATACTAGACTTTACTTGGTAGACATTCCGCCTTCATTAACCGATATCAATACCCTTAGGGTTTACTGACTAGGTTCCTTGCTCAGTGACATAGTATAGTATTAACCTTAGAATCAACAACATTTGTAGGATATCAAAACAATCTGAACATCATGATCTCATCATTGTCTAACTCGGTAATAGTTGCCCATTGAATAACTTATTTCTCCCCTTATTCATCACATTCTTTCTGTGTCACTTACTGACCACTTAATACTCATCAAAACATGCTTCTTAAGATATGGCAACATCATACTGAATCAGAAAATCTATTTCTTGACATCAATGACAAAATAATGTTATAAAGATAGTTATCATCCTTTTTCAGTTATATCAATAATCTCCAACAACCTTTTCAATATCCTTAATGAATATCAACAATCTCTATTTCTACTGAAAATGCCAACAATTGTTGTTCGTGTTGGCTCTATTGGACCCTGCAATTAAGATTCAATATACATTATTCAATAAGATTAATTGTGCAACATAATGAAATATTGAAAAGTTTGTTATCTTGTTGAGATTTGCTTGGTTTTGAGAATAGTTTAATATTCTCTACTTAACAGGGCCAACAACGTGAAGGTGGAAGCTCATTTGGCCCCTCCCCCCCTAACATCACTCTAAATTTCCTGTTAACATCTTGAGCATTCATTCATTCATCATTTCTACCATTAATTAAATATAGCATTCATTCATTAATATCACATAGAGTTCATTAACACATAACATTGATTAACATTAATTAACACACAACATTCATCAATATTAATTAACACATATCATCCATAACCATTAATTAGCACATAATTACATTCACTAACACATAAAAATCAATCATTATGAAATAAGTTAGATTAAAATCATTTCTTTTTTTGTTTTTTCTTTGAATCTATGACAAGAATAAGTGGAACATCGGTTTCTTCATCATTTCACCCCTTTGCAGATTTTCCGCTAATTGCTCACGATCTCGATGTATGCCTAGTCCTATACTAAGGACGATGACACTAAAGCGAAGGGGGGTCCTCTGCAACAACAAAGAAATGGGTTAAATTCAAAAAAAAAATTATGATTGTTACAAGTATTTCATTAATTTAGAGAACATAACTATTGTGCTCTTTACCTTATGGGGCCACATCATTTTGTCTAGCCTCAACCTCAACATGTTGAACACCCTCTAGATTTTCTAGAGTTGAAATACTAAAGGTTACATTAATGTTGAACACCAATTGCAATTATATTTTTTTAAAGGAATAACAATGGTCCTCTATACCTGAGTGGGGAACATCACGTTCCTGATGTTGTGTACCTAGATCATGCTCCACTTGGTCACCACCAACTACATGCTCTAAAATATTAACAAAAAAGGTTCCATTAATTACTACTCTAATTTCAAATTAAGATGTTTAATTATATTAATACCTAAATAAATAAATTTGAATCGCAAATGAATACCTCCACTAATGGGATGCACATCTAGACCTTCATGTGGAGGTGGAGTTTCATGATTAGCAAGATGCATTCTAATGTCATGCACATTGTTATCATTGCTTGCTTATTTAAAACAAATATAGTCACTTTATGTTGCAACTCAACATCAATTAGATTATTGGTAAAGTATTCAATTTGAAACAATTTCCATTTAGCATATTTACCTGTGTGATGAATGCATTTGAATATTGTGTATGCCCACTCAATTCTTGTAGCCGATCAGCCATGGCTGAATAGACTTGCTGGTAGGCAATTCTCTTGTCATCTTCTATGGGCGCTTTATTGAATTCAGAGCCCTGCATTTTTTCTTGGTACTGTGAATTTTGCTTGCATTGTTTGATAAAAAAAAAAATGTTTGCAATTTATTAATATTTTGATGCAAAATTTCATTTATATGAGATACTTACAATTCATGCAACAAGTTTCATATAACCACTAGAGCCGAGTTTGTGTTGCTTGTGATTTTCTTGTCTTGCCTTGGTTGCATTTGACGTGTCACTTATTCTATAAAAAGTTTGAAATATGTTAGATTATATAAATATAAAGAGTAATTAATTAGTGCATAATTACATTCTTAATAGTATCATGTACCTTCTTCTGGCCTCTGGTGGTGTATTTCCCTTTTTGCTTTCAATTCTCTCCTTGGCATCCAAAATTAGGTCCTTCCACTCCCTCTGTGGAATCATGGGGGAGCGCTCATACTTTAGGTTCCTCTCTAAATGGGTCCTATATTGGTCCCTCAAATACTTTAGATATGTGCTAGATTTTTCAAGGAGCTTGGTTTTGTCAAAGATGTCATTTCCAAACCACTCAACCATTTGGTTTGTCAATTCATCTTTTAACCTTTTTTCTTGGTCATTCCACCTTTTAAAGCAAAAAAAAACCTGTTAGATTCAAAAATGAACTGAAGCTACATTTATTATAGTTCAAGAAATGGATCAAAGGAAAACTATTCTAGCAATGATATGAAATCAAAATAGTGGATTAGGGTTAGTTCACATATGATGTACCACCTTTTATGTATGGTGCGCCTAAATATCTACAATGCAATGTCACTATGATGTTTATAGAAAATATCATTGCCTACAAAAAATTCATGGGATCATTAGTCCAAAATGAGTGATCTTGAAGTAAATTACAATTAGAGTATATATAATAATAATTTTAAAGTACCTGGAACCTTTTGTATCTTAAAGGGAATCATTTCTTCATCGCTCACCACCAATGTGGCTTGCAACATTCTTGTACTAGCAATACGAGAAGATCTAGGAAATGATGGTATGTTATCAGCACTAGTCACCTCTAGCACATCCTCAGTGGCACCTCAATGTCTCCTTTGGTCTCATCATCATAAGAAAATGACCCCCCTTGAGCAAAGAAAAATTTCATGCATTTATTGAATTTTCTTCTAATCTTTTGACCTCTTGTTGATATCCCTATTGTAGACCTACTACATGTGTCACTTTCATTTTCTATTCCTTCATTTTCCTCACTTGATGAAGACAGATCCGACAAATACCTATTTAGGGGTACCTGCACTCCATGAAATGAGAGAGTTAATTGGTAATGAGAGAGAAATTTTTCAAATGAGGGTAATGTTGATGGAGAAGTGGGCCCTAAAGTTGATTTTGGGATTAAAATTGGAATAAGTCCAACTAGGGCCCCAAGTGTTGATAACTATATTAGATTTGCTGCTAATGTTGAGGTTTGAAAAACTGAGGAAGTTTGTTTTCCAAGTAATTTTTAAAAAATTAACTATTTCTATAGGGTGTATTGACTAGTTATACCTGTCCATCCATGAGACTATGCAGGATCCTCGTCAAAGGGGTTCAGGGTCCTGTACAATGTAATTCAATTATCTTATGTTAGCTAAAAATTACATAGTACACAACATGAACAACATGAACTTTGTAGACAAAAAGAGTATTAAATAATAAAAAGATGTCATCAAAATCATTGTAAATTTTTTAATTCCGTACCTTTACTTTAGGTAGACTATACAAGATCCTCAACTAAATGGTTGACGATGTCTATAGTCAATGACCTGTTCCCACCAAGGGTGACAACATCACATAGGGACTATACCTGAAATCCATGAGTGTCTAATGTGAATTCAATATCCTAAACATTGGAGAGACCTTATCTGACTTGCCTAATCAATGTGGTTGCTGTCCTAATATGAAATACTGAGTTCTACCCTTGCCTCTTCATCAAACTTCTCACATCATGTTTCTTCAAGAAAACACACTAATATGAATTGATCCAACACCATGAGGATAGGGTCAAGTATCATGGCAACTAATCATAATATGTGAAGATGTGGCTCACACATAAGTGTTGGCTCTCAACAATGCCACACTTCCAAAATTGTCAGTCTCAAGACTTCTCCTATTGGGTGAGCACTCATTGATGGCCACAAGGCCAAATCAATGTATGTAGGCTTCGAACTCCTAAATCTAGGCTAGGAGGACCCTACACAACGTCTATGAGAACTCACTTGGTATTACAATAGAAAGAGCCTTCCTCTAGAACTTTGTTTGCAACACACATATCAATAGTGGTAATAATTGTTATGATGGATGGTCTATTAGGATAGTAAATAAAATGATTATTCTTATTCCACCCTTTGAAACTACAACAAGGTATTTGAATTGGCGGGGTCCCCACACATCACTTGAACAACAAACATTAGGCAATTAAACCTTTTGCCTTCTCAATGCATTTTTTTTTGTCTTTCACTAGTTTTATCAATCCGATACATAGGGATATCAGACCTTTCATCACATCATCACACACGCCTTCCAATATGCAGTCCTTTCATATTTTAGGTGCCTACACACTATGTGATTGTTAAGTATTGATGTAGTCTTAAGACATCTCATGAATCCTATACATTTCCACATTTGGGTTTAAAAACACAACTCTATCAAAATAAAAATAATACCAGTAGTAAAACTATTACTGTGACAATCAATCCCTTAGGATAGTCATAAAAATTTAATCTATTTCATTTGGTTTTGATCCACAAACCCTTCCAAAGGTTGCATAGGGTCCCCTCACCCCTCTCTCTATCATCAACCATTTCAAAATACCAATCGCTTGGTCTTCCCACCAAATTCTTCCTTGATATGATACATAGCCTGAAAAAAGGTCTTCACACATATTTGGGTGAATTTAGATGCATGGGAGACCAAACTATACATTATTTACTCCAGTTGGAAAACACTTGGTAGGGTTTTGACATTTTTTGGAAAAGCTATGATATCTAATTTAAAACACAATAAAATTCAATGCCACAAAAAGAAAAAATAAAGTTAACTCACTTCTCTACCACATCCAATTGACTTCCCATCAAATCATGATGATTTTCACAATGAAAAATGAAGAGAATCGGACTCAAATATCAAAAACTACACATAAAACCCCAATTTCATTAAGAAAAACTCTTGGATGGCATGCCAGAGACCTATTTATTCCCATCCAAGTGGGTTACAACCTCAAACCACCATAAACTAACTTTCCAACCATATTTTTAAGAAGTTTCTATAAGAAATGCAAAAGTTGTCATGACAATATGACAACTTTTTTCCTAATGGACCTCAAACTTTCACAATTAGGTCTCTATTTGTTGTTAGAATGTGATCTATGACTAAGTATTAGAGGATCTTACTAACTTGGGTATCATGATTTTATGTGTCTCTGACATGACTCCTAGTTGTTTGGAAATGCACACCCCAATGAGAAATTGTAGGTGATTGAAGGTATTGTCATTGATGGCAACCTTACAATCATGTGATACAGGATGGAAGACATAGGCACCGGCACCGACAGACTCTAAACTGGCATACAGTTCACCGGCACCAAAAAAAAGATTACCGACACCTTGGCCGACAAGAATTTTGTATAAATGTATTTTGTTATTAATTGTAAAATCTTTTGTAAGCTAACATGGTAGATTGTAATATGACTCATATATGTATGAGATCATTATAGATCATTTACTGTGATAGAGTGTGAAGTATAAAAAGAAGGTAGCAGACCTAACATGTGAACTATTGGATAAGGGTTTATGTATGTAGCAGAGCTTAAACCAGTACTGAATCTGGCATAGTAGATGCTAACCTGAAGCAATACAAGACATTGGATTAGTTTAATCCAATTTTTTAAGTCAGTATGACTTATTTTGTAACTGAGGAGTGAACTCTAGGCACTTTGCCTTCCTGCATGTGCAGGTCCCTACTGTAAGAAGTAATATTCTTTTATTGGCCAGTAAGTGAATATTGTGGGTCACAAATCCCATCGAGGTTTTTCCCACACTGGGTTTCCTCATTAAATATTGTGTTATGATGTGTCTCTTATGTTGTGGTTGTTGTTCTTATTTACTACATTATTTTTGGTTTACCAGTACACAATTTTGATATACTTTTCATATTATAAGTTAAGAAAATTATCCTACCGGTTAGATACTGATTCACCCCCCCCCTCTCAGTATCTTTGGGGATCCTAACAATTGGTATCAGAGCTTGGTCTTGTATTTTCAAAAGCCTAACAACTTGAGGAAGATCCTGACATCGGTAGAGATGGAAAATTTGTGAAAGCAATTGGAAATAGCTCTTTAAGACTATGATGCAGAAAAGGTGAAGAATATAAAACTTGAAGATAATCTGAAGGCTGCACAGGATATTATTCAAGGACTTCAAGAAAATTTCAATATAGCAAGGAATAAAAGAAGAGAACTTTGTGAGAAGATGTAAAATGAGGAAGATGAAAAGGAAACTCTTAATGATCTGGTGAACCAACTGAGACAAGATAGTTGTACAATGAAGAATGAGATGCAAGATATGACTATGAGATTTTGTAAAGAAATTGAAGACAAAAAGAAGAATGAAAATGAATTTACTAGAAGACTAAATGATGTTGGAAATCAAAACACAAGATTCAGTCATGAAAATGATATGTTGATGACAAATTTGATGCACACACAAAATGACAGAACTGAACTCATGAGATAGAAAGGAATCTTAGAAAGTGAACTCACTACTACAAATCAACACAAGGAAAAATTCAAGAAATGTTTAGAAGAACTAGTTGACATGCTAAAGAATCAAAAACCTAATGGTGATACAAATGGTCTTGGCTTTGAAGTTGGTGAAAGCTCTAGTACTGCAAACAAACATGATCATAGTAAACCGATAAGACAACCTAATGCTTACAAATTCAATGGGAAATTCTTTAACTATAACAAGTATGGTCATAGAGAAAATCAGTGTAGATCTAGAAATTATCATAACACTAATACACCCACTGGCCAATGTTCTAAATGCAACAAAGTTGGTCATAATTCATAAAATTGCAGAATCAATGTAAGATGTTATGTTTGTTGAAGATTTGGACACGTATCTAATCAATGCAGAACACATACTAGCATAGGATATAGGAAATCTATTAAAAAAAACAATGTGACTTATTATGCTTGTAACAAGATTGGACATATTGCAAAATTTTGTAGAAGTAAGGCATCACCGGAAAACAACAAAGGTCCTAGCTTGAAAGGTAAAGAAATGGTTGATGAGGTAAAGAAAGAATTATCAAAACAATGGATTAGAAAGTCAGATCAAAATGTTGATGGGAATACTCCTTCACCGCTAGAATAGAGTAACACTCCACCAACAGGACACTCTTCATCTAACTGAAGAAAAATCCTTTGGGGGTTTAGCAAAAAACTGAAACACATGGTAATATACCCTCAGTTGATGGTGAGAAGTTGAATTAATTCTTTACCGATAGATGAGTTATGTTGTGACTTAACCGGAAAGGAATAAATATGGTAGTTGTAGAAAATAACATTATAAAGCAAGTGTTTTGGCTCCTTTTTCATTCACCAAGCATTCAAATCTTCAAGAGCACAAAAATTCCCGAGTGAAGGCATCCTTAGAAAATAAGTGAAGCAGTTCATCCAAGCACTCATCCCTAAGGCAGATTGAGGTATTTATAATCATGGCATCCTTCACTGCTCCTGACTTTATAGCAAACCCTACTATTATTGAGGTTATTAAGCACCCTAGACCCGTATTCAAACTTGTTCCTGAAATAGCGAAGAAAGATGATAACATAGGTGCATTCTCTCAAATTCCTAAAGGAGTAGTATATGCTAAAGATCCTAGAATATACATACACTATCATATAGAGGAATTAGGAGATGATGAAATCAAGAACATGTATAGCACTATGATTTGTGATAAAAATGGAAATATCAAACCGGGACATAAGGTAGTAGAAACCCTAGGTTTTATGGATATTCTTAGCATTCCTAATTTTCCTGAAGATGTGATAAGAATAGTCCTAAGTAGAGTCCATGGTGAATTCTTTTGGTTAGATTCAATTCATAAGATCACCAAAAAAGTTGTCAAAGCAGTAATAGGGTTACCTTCCACCGGCAGCTGACTTTACAGAACTAAAAGAATCTCAAATGACACAGTGATGGATCTAACTGGCACAATATGTGACAAATGGTCTCTAAGGGTAAATAATGTTAAGGACATCAATGCCACATTTATCAGTATGATCTTAGGTTACAAAGCTACACATATAAATAGGTTAAACTTAGTATCTAGTCTATGTATTAAAATTACATATGACATGGTTAATAATAATGCTAGAATATATGTGTGTGAATGGATCAAAGATGAACTAATAGACAATCTGAAAAAAGGAGATAAGAAAGGAACCTTTAGATTTGGAAATTTGCTTGTATGTTTAATGTTGTATATTACTAAGCAAGTACCCAGTATTGGTAGAAAATATATTTTCTTTGATATACTGGTAGGAAAGCAACTATTCAATCTATTAAACAATATGGGAGAAAACAGAGAGAAAAACATAAATGAACATTTTCAAGCACTGAAGGCTCGAATGAAAACTAGAATAAGACTGTCACAAGCTATTGTAGATAAATATCAGAAGGAAATCTTCTTTGTAATTAAAAAGGATGAAATCTGGATGGAGGAAGTTGTCCCTAGGACTATCTGGGTAGCTAAAATGGGATATGAAATAGATGATACTATTGTTGAAACTTATGCTAAAGCCCTCCTTGAAGCACCTAAGGAACCCTTTGAGAAAATCTTTGGCAGTGCTGAAATAATAGAAAGTGGTATTCAGTCTAGGAAAAGAGTCAAGAAAGTTTAACAAACAATAAGGAAAGGCACTAGACAAGAAAAAGCACTTAAGGAAGATGTATTAAGGCAAACTAGTATCAAAGAAAGTGAGTTGGAAGGACTTCAACTAGAAACTCATCTTTCACTGGTTGTAACTTCCGCTGAGAGTGATATACCAATGGTATTCAAAAGGGTAGAAAGGAAAAGAAAACCCTCACCGGTACCCTCACCCACACCCAGGAAAAAAAGGCAAAAGCAACAGGCAATGAGGCCTCTAGCGAAAAAGTTGACTCCTAAGAAGAAGAAGGTAAAAATAGATATTGGTCCACTGGATAAACTCTTTAGTGAAATAACTGAAGATGGAAAGTTGAAAAAAATTATCAAACTGTACAACATACTATCTGTTGATGACAAAGAAACCATAGAGAATAGTGTAATTTTACACTTGGATATATACAAGAAAATTTTTATGGAAATTGTTGATGAAATACCAGCTGATTTGTATAGAAGACTAGAAGCTAGAATTGTAGCTATTGTTGAGCTAGATAAGAAAATAAAAATTGAAAAACTACTTCCAGTGCATCCTGTAAACTTGCCTAATGAGATAGACAAACTAATCAGTGAAGCAAACTGGATAGTATTTTCCACTGCTCACCTGCATGTAACATTGATGGCAGGAAGAGTGAAAGAGGTAACAGAAGAAACTATAGACCAATGGGACATATTCTTTATCAAAAAAGAGAAACAAGAAGAGCTACTAAGACCGAAAACCATCAGGCTATACCAAAAGGACTAGGATAAGGGAAAAGGTATGGTAGGTGGACCTCCAAGCCTAAAGATCTAAAGATAACAAACAACTTAACATCACCTCCTTTGGATACTCCACAAGTAGAAACTATAGAGAGTATGTAGACTCCTCAAGAGGATACTAATCCTGAGTCTGAAATTTTGTACACTATAAATATAGACACACAAGAAGTAAATGTTGTGTTTGATAGATAAATCACTGAGGATAAGAAGGAAGAAGTGACTATTGAGTCACGGACTACAGATGTTGAGGTTGAGGTTAATAACACTGTAAACATAAGCACATAAAAACCTACTCTAATAGAGTAACCAACAGAGGACACCACTGGTAAAAAAATAGAAGAACTAGTAGATCAAATTGAAAAACAATCAGGAGAATTGGAAATGGATAGTGTAGAGGTACAAACTGAGAAACCAAAAGTGTATACAGAGACTACATCTAAGTAACCGACTGTTGAGAGCTCAGAAAAACCTTCTGAGACAAAGATGGAGAAACCAAAACAGAAACAAGTTGAGACACAAGTTCAGATAGAGATAGTGCCACTGACTAAAACTGAAAAGCCCAAACCTTTGCTAATAGAAATGCAAACACAAACTGACCTACTAGACGTTGAAAAAAGCAAGGTTATTACTACAACCAGCAACATGGAGATTGTGAAAATAGTTGTGCAGACATCTAGTACTTCAATAGCAAAATTTCAGCCTACAAATGTGACAGAGGTCTTACTGGACTCAATAAAAAAATCATAGAATGTAATACACAAGCCTATAAGGCTATCAATGACACAATTCCTATTCTCAAATTGGTATCACCTTAATGCATTGTGAATAATAAGAATTGTTTAGTTCAACTAGACACATTGTCTAAGTTCATCACTACCAATATTTTGACAGTTGATCAAATCAATGAAGACACAATCAAAAAAAGGATGAATAAGGAGAAAGAGAAATTATTTGAGGAAAGTTTGATGAAGAACAAGGAGAAAATGGACACCTTATTACCGGAACTTGGAAAAGTAATTTTGGATTTTAAGAAAATGTACAGTGATACTTGCACAACAAAGATCTTGACATGGGATATAGATTTAGAGATCAACAAAACTCAAACTAAAATAAACAATATTGCTGACAATCTAATAGGTACATCTGATTCATTTTTGGAAATAGAAAAGAAAATTGTAGATCTTGAAGAGAAAATTGAGAAGTTAGAGAAGGATAAAGAGAGAATAAAGGATAAGACAAAGAGCTTAAAATGTACACTTGGTCCTAAAATATGTTACCTCATTTCTTTGAGAAAAGAAATTTCTGAGGCTATGGTTCCTGGACTTAAGACACAGGAAGAGAAAATGAACATACTCACTGGTACAATTCAAAGAACACAAGAGGAATTATAGGGTAGCAAAAGATTCAGTGGCATCTTAAATTTGATTTTGGCAGATATTTTCTAGATTGTAACCCACCAGTTAAAAAGATCTAGGCAGGAACCACACTCCACTGACATCAAATGACAACCTTTTCCATTGATGTCAAAGGGGGAGTAGAGTGATGAGAAAACTTATCAGAATAGGAAATCATCAGCTCAGGGGGAGCATACATTTTTGGGCACACAGTTCTGGTAAGACAAATTATGGCAGATTTTTTTTTCACATCTTTTTCATCACTTTTTGATTTTTCTCATGAGTGTTGCCATCAATGCCAAAGGGGGAGATTGTTGGAAAATGCGCACTCCAATGAGAAATTGTAGGTGATTGAAGGTATTGTCATTGATGGAAAACTTACAATCATGTGATACCGGCAGGGAGACACAGGCACCGGTACTAACAAACTCTACATTGGCATATAGTTCACCGGCACCAAAAAGAAGTTTACTGGCACCTTGGCCAATAGAAATTTTTTATAAATATATTTTGTAATTAATTGTAAAATCTTTTGTAAACCAACATGGAGGATTGTAATATGAATCATATATGTATGATATCATTATAGATCATTTAGTGTGATAGAGTGCTAAGTATAAAAAGAAGGTAGCATACCTAACATGCAAATTATTGGATAAGGGTTTATGTATGTAGCAAAACTTAAACCGATACTGAATCTGGCATAGTAGATGCTAATCTGAATTAGTACAAGACATTGGATTAGTTTAATCTAATTTTGTAAGTCAGTGTTACTTCTTTTGTAACTGAGCAGTGAGCTCTAGGCACTTGGACTTCCGGCATGTGCAGGCCCCTATTCTAAGTAGTAATATTCTCTTATTGGCCAGTAATTGAATATTGTGGGTCACAAATCCCACCGAGGTTTTTCCCACACTGGGTTTCCTCATTAAATATCATGTTATGGTGTGTTTCTTATGTTGTAGTTCCTATTCTTATTTACTGTATTATTTTTGGTTTATTGGTAAATAGTTTTGATATACTTTTCATGTTGTAAGTTAAGACAATTATCCTACTGGTCAGATACTGATTCACCCTTTCCCTCTTAGTATCTTTGGGAATCCTAACACTAGTAGCTATATAAGGATCTTACTAGTCCTAGATCTATGCCTTGCCTTTTTGATATGGTTCCTAGTGAGAATATATGAATCTTACTAGTTCTAAATGTCATAACTTTGTGTTTTGCATACTCCATGCGTGTTACCAATGTTACTCATATTACTCACTTTGTACTTCCCTTTTATCTCAATATTGTAGGTTGACAATATCATAAGTCTTGGGACCTACCACCTTTCCAAACTTGTAGTCATCTTGACTCTTCAGTATCTTGGTGAAAGAATATCTAGTTTCTCCATATTTTCCTAAGAGTACATGAGCATAATTTCATACTCTTTCTAAGAGGGGGCTAAATATTGCATCATAAGTTGTATCTCTTTAAAAATATACAAAAGGTTTGGACTCAATTTAAGTGGTTGTGCCTTATTTATGCCTAATTATAGTTAGGTTTGAAAATGTTTCCATAAATTTGGTTCATTCCCTTATTCATGATGTTCCTCATGGCTCATTTTTATAGGATGAGGGTATTGGGAACCCTTATTCATGGAAATTGGACCTAAAATTTGAAAGATGAATGTTGGATTCGTAAATAGTAGGAATTTCCTCTCCAAATTTGGACTTTTGCAAAAGTTCAATTTGAAAAGGTGCAAGGACCATCCATATAAGGTCCATCTTGAAAATTAAATGATAATACCATCCCTGCATATTAAATGATATAGTCAAGTAATAAATAATGAAAACCATTTCCTGAAGTTGTCAAATGATTTTAAAGATGCACAACAGTCCACTAAATGCAATTCACTAAAAAAGAAAACAAAGTATGCTACAAGATAGTGGGTAAGATGCAAGGAATGAAGTTAAATAGACAAAGAAAAACCATGAATATTACCAAGTCAAAAGGAGTAGCTATGACCTCTTAGGTGTTTTTTCACTTGCATAAATTAGACTTCTTAAGGATAGAAACACATGTAGACAGTAGTATGAAGTCTTTTTGACAATTTTTGAAGTAGTTGAAGGAATGGCTTATTTTAGTTATATCTAACCCAAGATAACTTCAACTCAAAGTAAGGAATAAAACCATGTGTCCTATAAGTTTGGGAGGCTAATTGAGTAGGTGGATAAGGTAGAGCATGACTATAGGGTAGTATTGAGACTCTTTTAACTGAATTAGAACATGTACCAAGTATCTAGGAGCTTACAAAGCCAATTCAACCATATTTCAAGTGAAAATGCAACAAAAGGAGTAAAATCTTTGAATACACCTCAAAAACCACTCCTAGGTGGCCAAGTAGGTGGTAATAGTCTTTTCCTATATTTTTTTTCTTCATAGATGCATCCCTATATTCTCTTTATTATTTGAGATGAGATCTAGGACTATGAGGGCTTAGTTCATCTTAGTTCTTTAAATTCTATGCCAAGTGTTGTAACTAAAAAAATTCTTACTACAAGAGATATTATTTAATATCATTTAAGGTTGTAGTAGTGCAAGGAACACCAATATGAAAAGAGAAGGGATGAAGAAGTCAGGGACCTTCAAATTATACATCAGAACTATGATACAACTAGCTGGGATAGAATTTCCCCCTCATTGGGATATCCATTTGACTCCTATCAAGATAGCTGAACAAAGCCAAAGAAGGTGGATAAAGACAAGGGAAAGAAGAAGGTTAATGAAGAGGGAGATGTTGAAGAGGAAGAAAAGAACTAGAAAGATCAACAAAAGAAAACTGAGTGTTGCAGCAATGAATCTTCCTTTGACCTTTGGGTGGTTGGGAGGGTAAAGACCCATGGTCATATATGTTGAGTGGTTCTTGTAAGAGTATCTAAAAGTACATTGGTTTTTGGATATCTAGTACATTTTATGAGTTGAGTATCAGGGGGGATTAGAAGACCCAGTTGAAGGATGATTTGTGTGAATAAGGGTTGAGGGTGTTGGTGGTGATTGAATGTTGGAGAGTTGGATTCTGACTTAGACATGTTTATTTGTCCTATTTGAGTGTGATTCAATGGTTGGGTGAGGGTTGGTGAGTATGGGTGTGTTTTGGGATATTGAATCCTTTTGAGTAACTTGTGGCCTTGTGAGGGGTCTTGTGAGTAAGTGAAGGGTTGACACCTAATTGAATAGGTAAGTTGGGAGAAATATCTCCCTTGTTGGTTGAGTTTATTGGATTCTCTACATCACCATGCCTTTTTGCTATCAATCCATTCAAACTTTCACCCAAAGATTCAATCTTGTCAAAGTTCAAAATAAATTTCCTTGTTGTCCTTACTATCTTGTGTCAAATTTCATATCACTAGGTAGTCTTTTGCTTAGAACTATCATCTTTCATGGTAGGATACCATCTCATTACCTTGAGTTAAGCTAGATTACCTTTAGAATTTATCATTTCCTAATCAAGTTGTTCAAGGGGAAAATGTCACTAATTAAGTTGAAATGTCAATTTCTCAATCTTCCTAAGCTAAAAGGTTAAATAAATTGCAAAAGATAGAGAAAGGCTATGAGAAAATGAATCATCGGTATTACCTAAACCCACATTATCAACAAAATCTAGAAATAACCTTGTATGCAAATAATTTATCATGCCAAAATTGCCAATTCTAACATGAAAATGAGATGAACGAAAGCTCTAGAACAACAACTATTATTCATTCACATGTTCCTTATTAACCTCAATCACCACGAAAGATGCACAAATCGATTATAACAAAGAAGATGTTTCATAAATATAAATATTAATTCTGGACTAGGGAAAATGAAAGAAATAAAAGATTACCAAGCAATCAACAAAGACTACCAGTACTGTTGTAAACTATGAACTTCATTTCCATTAATTCTTCAAAATATACTAGAAAAGCACAAGTATTCAATCTACAACCTATTGCTAAATGTATTTTGAAAGAAAAAACACTATGTAGTGCTACTAAACTTGGACCTTAAGTAATCAATTCTTAGACCCTCAAAATGAATTTTAAAATTACATTTATAGGGAAACTTTTTCCTCAAAATTAGAGATTAAATTCCACCCAAAACCTTATCAAACTAAGAGGTACAATCAACACACAAGATACTAGCCTATAACTGAATTAAGAACTATAAGTTGACTCGTGAAAATGAAATATAAGTCAGAAGGAACTTAGAATATGGAATCAAAGAAGCATGGAGAACAAGAAAAAGAGGATCTATCTAGGCCCCCACCCCCAAGATGACTCCTCCAAAATTTTTAACTTAGGTGCACAAGCAACAAGATGAAGAAAAAAGGCCAAAGTAGGTTGTAACTACCATGAACTTGTCCATCCAAAGTGATGAGAATCTAGATGTTCCTAAGTGGCTACAATTCAACTTTGAAAGGATAAAGAAGATAGTATTGAAGAAAGTTTGCAAAAGATGATCGTTGAGGTTGAGGCGGCAAGGAAGCCAAAGAAGGAAATGACTTTGTATGGCACCTAAAACTATTCAAAATGAGAGATAGTTGCGAATACTCTAAAATAGATAATATTTAGTAAAAACTACCAATACCCTAAACTAGGGTAACTTGAGACAGTAAGAAAATGGTTTGGGGGTCATATAGACTAGCTTTATACTATATGTTAATTATAGAGTGATAAGTTGTGTGGTTGGAGATTTTCAGTCCACCCCTTCTATATTAGGATTGTGCTGAACCGAACATAATTGTATCTCCCTAGGGCTTCTGGGTCAGGTGTGTTAGGCTGGCTGGCAAGAGAAAGAAAGGCATGCACGAACAACATTGAATGAAGGTTGCAAATCACTTGAATAATATTCATTCTCATTGTTTTCTTGTGTGTTTGTTTGATCTCCATTGATTTAGCAGCCAGAGGCAAACACCGCCCTATATATTAGCTCGTACAATAATGATCAATCAACACGTATACGAGAGGAAGGGATTGCTCTGACCAAATTGAACGCTCACTCCTCAATCACAGTTCTATGGTTTTATGAGGAGTGGATTCCTATAGGGATTACCTTTGACTAGGAGCCATCCAGTTTGACATTGGATAATCAATATGAATACGAGTTTGACCAATTTGAATTAAAAAATTGGGCAATTAACCACCACATGTCTCATTTCCTAACATCTTTTACATAAAAAAGGAATCTCTCATACTCCAAGAGTTGCTTCCATAATTGGTCAATATCCCACAAGAATGCAGGCATAGCTAGCATGTATAAAAGCAAAAGTTGTAGAATCTCTTGAATGGTGTAATTTTTTGCAACATGAAATTAAGGTGAAGAATCTACCTCCTACGTGGGATTGCAATGCACAAATGCCTTCGAAACGGGTTTGATCTTGTTGGGGGTTGAAGTCACCATAGACACCTACATGGGATTGCAATGCACAAATGACTTGCCCTCTTCTTTTTTTTAAAGTAATGTCCGTTGTCATCGGAATTATGACAAAATTGAGCACTTTTTTGAAAAAAAATCAAATTTCATTACCAATGCCTTCTTCATCAAAACCAAATGGCACATTACTATTGGAATTCCAACGAATTCAGGCATTTTAGAAAAAAGAAATCAAATTTGGTCATAATATACCTTCTTCATCAGAAATCTAGTCTAAATGTATTAGTGCTAGAGGGTCCATGAGAGAAATTTTGATTGAAGAGAAGCACAATGGTTGTTTAAGTGGAGATTTCGGTTTGAATAAGACTTTGGAACTTGTCCAAAGATTATACTATTGGTCAAAGATGGAAACGGATGTTATAAAATATGTGGAGCAATGTGTGGTTTGTCAAAAGGCAAAGGGGACCTCTTCTAATGCTAGACTCTATCAACGTTTACCTATACCAAATTGGCCATGGGAATGTGTAAGTATGGTCTTTGTTGTTGGTTTACCCAAGACCAAATCAAGATTTGATAGTATCTATGTTGTGGTAGATATATTTAGCAAAATCGCCCATGTCATACCATGTAAGGTGACTCATGATGCTAGTCATATTGCTCATTTTTTTTTCAAGGAATTCACTAGGATTTATGATTTACCCATCATTATAGTATCAGATAAAGATGCAAAATTCACTGGTCATTTTTGGAAAACTTTATGGTAGAGATTGGGTACTAACTTATCTTTCAGCTTAGCCTACCATCCCCAAATGGATGGCCAAACAAAGGTGGCAAATAAGACACTTGGGAACCTTCTCAGGTGTTTGCAAAAGGAGTATGGACAAGCTTGGGATCAGATCATCCATCAAGCTGAATTTGCCTACAATGATAGTGTGAATAGATCAATCGGTAAGAGTCATTTTGAAGTAGTTTATGGCCTTCATCCAAGAGGTGTGTTGGAGACTAGAGATATTGGGAAGATGGATCAAAAGATTAGACATGTTTTTGACATGGCTTAGTCCATGAAAGAGATTCATGAGTAGGTTAGGTAGGCTTTACTAGACAATTCTCAAAGAATCAAGGACAAAGTGGATGAAAAGAGGAAGGATGTTCAATTTATTGATGGTGATTTAGTAGTGGTGCATTTGAGAAAATAAAGGCTTCAAAAAGGTGTCCATATCAAGACTTAAATGAGGAGGATTGGACCATGCAAGGTCTTAGCTAAATATGGGCAAAATGTCTACAAACTTGATCTCCCTAGGGACATGGCTTTATCTCCTATTTTTAATGTTGCAGACTTGGTGGAGTACAAAGGAAATTTTTTAGAGGAATTTAGTAGAGTCTAAGAGGTCTCAAAATAAATTTCAAGCCTTCCTTTACCACCTACATCTATGCTACAAGACGAAAAACTATTGGATTCAAGAATCCTAAGAAACAGTAGGAATATTGCCTATATGGAACATTTGGTCAAGTGGAAGCATCTTCCAGAATCTAAGGCCACTTGGGTACCTAAATTAGACTTTCCTAATCTTGAAATTTCACTCTCTTTATTTCCTAAAGGAGTCACTTGACTTCTTTCTCATTGGAGGAGTATGGTGTAGGAGCACCTAGTTTTACCTAGTTTTATTGATGCATGATTCAAAATTTTGGAGTGAGAGATCATTTTTGGAATCGATAATTGAATAATGGATTGTTGATAGGTCCAAAAGTGTGTTTTGGAGTTATTTTAATTGTGTTTGTCAACAAGGTTTGTTTGTTTTCTCAGATTTGGCCAATGTGCCCTTGTAAGCCGAAAAGAGCATTATTTTTTAAAATAGTGTAAAAATATTTGTAAGCCCTCATTAGGAATTTGATAATATTATTTTTATGTTAGGGAACCATCATAGGGGGTTTAAAGTGAGTAAAAATGCATAAGTTACAAAAATACAAAATGGAGCAAAAGTTGTCATTGTTGCTTCACAACTTTTTGCAACTTTTGGACTAACTTTTCAAAACTTAATCAAATCGGTGGATAGGAAACCGATTGGAGGTTGGTTATTAGCAAGGAGGCATCTAAAATTCTTTTGGAATTATTGTAAATGGGTTGGAAGTTTCATGATCAACTTTTGAATAATATTTGAAAGCAATTTTTCAAGTTTTTGCATAAGATTTGTAAATTTGGTGATAGTAGTCAGAACCACATGATCTCATCTTGGTTCTATCCTATCATAGTGGTTTAGTATATTCTTTTTTTGTGCTCAAGAAGTTATTTTATTCTTTCTTAGTGGAGGTTTAGTGTTTGATTACAATTTTTCTCCTAATGCATTGCTCTTGATCTGAGCAAGGGTTTACGACCCTAAACATGGTGCCAACTTGAAATACCATTATATTTGATAAATGGCCCTTGGGATTCATGTCATGGAGCCTATGAATAATGTAGATATTGTTTTCAATGTCTTGGATGTTTCTTGGAATCCATTTTCCTTCATATCCTAGGCAAGCTCTATCATAGTCCAGTTAGGGATTTGACTGTTATTTTTATCACTGCTTGCAGGGAAGATGAAATGTGGATGTTCCAAGTGTTTCAAATGAAATAAGAAGACCTAATGGAGTCTCAATAGAAGCAGGGAGGTGTGAAAGGTTGTAGAAATCAATAAACCCTATTGGAGAATACTATTAACCCTCGAACCCTAAAAAAGAGCCATTTTTGGGTCCATACCTATACGAAACTACCAGACAACCTAACCTAATGAATGTAAAAGATTTTTTGAAAGGGTATTCAAATCACTAAAGCTCTTAGGAGATATTTTGGAAATTTATTGAGCAATTAAACAAAAACGGTGAAGGTAGGGCTAATAGGGGCTCTTAGGGCTACTAGGCCTAGAAAATAGGAACAAGAGAAAGCGATGGGAAAATGGAGAGAAACCAATCAAAGAACAAAGTGATTAGAATTGAAACACCTTATCTACACCCCCTGAGACCCCTGCAAGTGTATGTTGGAGATTTTCACAACTTGATGGTTGGATTTACTCTAGTGAATCCCAACCATCATTTGAGTAATAGGAGAAAGCAAGTTGATAGGGAGCACTCCAAAGGAGCTTACTTGTTTGACTTGATATTAGCCAAGAACAGGGTGTAAAAATGTATGGAAGCCCACTATAATATATTTTACCCACCTATTAATCAGGGTGCAACTCTTTGGTGAGATCCTCCTCATCATCATCACTCCCAATTTAGAGCATCCAGGTTGTCCCCATTAGCTAACCTCATAATTTGAGGATGTTGTGGAATTAAACTTAATTGGGTATCAATTTGGCTAGGTCATCAGCCTCCGAGTTACCCTCTCAATATATGTGACTCAACTTGTACTCACTAGATCTTTTCAAGAGACCCCCAATCGGGTTGAACCATCTACATGGCTTCTAGTTGGGTCTTTCATTCTTGCTAATTGCATTGATCACTAGCAAGGACTCTCCCTCTAGATGCAAAATTTTTATTCCCATTTGGACACCCACTTACAAATCTTGCAAGGAAGGCGACACCACGACCTCATTATTAGTGGTTATTCTAGTGTGCTCTGCTACTTTCCCAATTGTCTTACCTGACTCATACCTTAGAATGCAAGCAATCCTTGACAAGCTCAGTTTTCCTTTCAAGGCACCATGAAAATTAACTTTGACCCAATTCTTCTCAAGGATAGTCCAAACTGTTATTTTTCTAGCTTCCTTTGAATAGATTGCAACTTCCTCACCACCCCTGATGGAAATTTTAGCCCCAGGAAACTTTTCATCAACTTATTATCCTTACTACAAAAAACATTGGAATGTTTATCATTCCTATTGGTTTCTTTATTTACAACTTCGACTATAGAATTGACTATCTTTCTTATCAACATTTCCATTGACATTGCTGCATCATGGAAGATCTTTCGGTTCCTTTCCTTCCACACTTCCCACATAATGATGGGAGGAGCTATGATCAAATACTAATGAACAAGCCTATATGTCCCTTACCTAGCCACACCATAAACCAATCAGCAAGACTAAATGAGTCCGTGGTCTATTAGTTCAACCTCATCCTAATTTCCAACCAACAAAATATAGCATAAGGGAACTTCCAAAGTAGATGATCTGAATCCTCCTCACAAATTTTGTAGACCACACATCAACAAAGGTGCACCACCTAAATTTATCACCATCTTTTGAAGTTGGACTAGATATATTCTGAAGAATCTTAAGTAGTGTGTCTTTTTGGACCTAAGAGTCATTAAGCTAATCTGGGGAGTTTCATTAGCATCTCCCAACTCCATCTGAAATGACCAATTTTCTATAATTGGATATCTCTTTACCCCAAATGGTTGACCCTCTCGGTGTATGCCTAATTTTGATAATGTTGATTGAATCCTCTGAATTCAGATATTTCTTCCTTAAAATCCTAGCCCATTTTAAACTACTTCTTGTCATCAACCAAGCCAATTTGGCCCCCATAGCATAGCTCATGATCTTCAATTGTCTGATCCCTGCACCACCCGCCTTCACAAGCTTACATACTTTGTCCCAAGAAACAAAAGGTTTCTTCTAAATCTCATACATCACACTCTAATAGAATATCCTCATCATTTTATTGAGGAGTTCCTCCACAAAAACAAGAAGTCTCAAACAAGACATTGAGTAAATAGGGAGTGCAGAAAGGACTTCTTTCACCATGAAGGCATTTCCCATTCCAAGATTCTATTTTGAGATTAAACTTCTCAATAAATTTCTCCCAATAGCACTTCTTGTTCAATCCTCCAAATAGATGTATGCCCTAGAATCTACCTTGAAGAAAAGCCACTCCGAGACTTAGGATCCTGGCGATATCTCTATGTCATCCTAATTGAACATTGAATAATAAATATTTTGGCTTTCTCAAGCTTATTGATTTACCAGAAACTTTAATAGAATTATCAAGAAATTTTCTCATAGTCCTAGCTTCCCCCATTGATGCTACTCCAAAGAGGATAATGTCATCAACAAATTGTTGATGTGTAATTGGTTCTACTCTAGGCATAACCTCCATCCCCTACCACTTTCCTTCTAATATAACTTTAGAGATGCTCCTTCCTAGAGCTTATTCCATAATTATGAATAAAAAAGGCGATATAGGGTCTCCATGCCTTATTCCTCTGGAGCTACCAAAAAATCCTTGAACGACTCCATTAGCTAGAACTGAAAATATGGGATTTCCAATGGAACTATTAATCCAGTCCACATAGTAATTGTCAAACCCAAATATTTTGAGAACTTTAATTAAAAATTCCCTAAATACCAAATCATAAGCTTTCAAAATATATAATTTCACTATCATCGAAGGAATTCCTCACATTCTGATAGAGTGGATAGCCTCATGAGCCACAATAATCACTTCTGTAATGGATCTACTCAGAAAAATCCACTTTGTTCCTTAGAGATGACTTTATCTATAATTTTCCTCAATATTTGAGCAATGATTTTAGTGATTATCTTATAGACCGTGTTTCATAACGCAATTGGTTTTAAATCTCCCATGCATGTCGCCTCTTTCTTCTTCAAAATTAGGGCTCTGAATGTGTCATTAATATCCCCTAGCATTGTCTTCTTTTTCTGGGATTCCTAAACTTCCCTCAGCAAATCCTCCTTTATGATATCCCAATAGGTTTGGTAAACACAAGTTGGGAAGCCCTCTAGCCCTAGGGATTTATTAGGGTTCAAAGAGAAAGTGGCCAAATTGAGTTCGTCCAAACTTATTGAGCATTTGAGTTCTTTGTTCCCTTCCTCTAAAATGATCTTGGGGATTGTGTCAAGACACTCAGCTCTAGCCATATCCTATACTGGATTGAATTGATTCAAAAGATTCTGAAAAAACTTGACCACTTCTTGATTTATCTCTTCCCTGGTATAAATAATTGATCCACCTTCCTTAGTCAATTCAAAAGTCCTATTTATGCTTATGTTGATCATTGTTGAATTGGAAAAACATACTATTCTTGTCTCCTTCCTTGATCTAGACCTCTCTAGACTTTTGCCTCTAGAATTGCACATCTATTGTTATCCACTCAGCCTATCCAACCTTTAGATCATGTTCCTTGATGGATTCCACTTTAGACATTTCATTCTCTATAATAATCTCATTCAATGTTTTTATCTCCTTTTCAACCTAGTCTCTCGACAAATATATTTTTGAAGTCATGTTTATTCCACTCTTTCAGTACTCATTTTACATATGTAAGATTTTTATGGAATAAGAACATCTTGGAATGTTTTCAACCCATACTTGTCCCCAGCATTATTTAACTAAATCAAATAAAGTTGGATCCATAATCACATTTTTTAAAATCTAAAAGGTGACCCACCCAAGTCGGTATAGAAAGAGAAATCAATTTGAAATAGGAAGTGATCTGAGCCATTAAAAGGTAAAACAAAGACTATACATCGATCATCATCATTCATCCAGTTGCTAAATAGAAGGAATCTATACAACTTTTCTGCAATAGTTGTGAATCCCTTTCTCTTATTAGTCTAAGTAAATCTACCCTTCGAAAAATCCACATACCTAAGCTTATCAATATCCACAAATTCTTGAAAGTATTGTTGTAGTGTAGTGAGTTATTGTTTCCACCTTGTTTTTCCGAACCATTGAGCATAGCATTGAAATCCTCTTATCCCCTCTACTTCTAGCTAGTAAATCTGAAATCTCTTGTCAGACCCTCCTCTTCTCCTATGATGAAATTGGTCCATAGAAATTAATGGCCTTCCAAGTTCTACTACCCTAATGGCCCATGAGTGAGACCAACAACCAGTTTAAAATTTTCTATAACACTACTCGTGTAGCCTTTAATGGATTCCAGAATAGTTTAAAAGAGATTATTTTTCCCCTTGGCATCTTCTGGGGGCATTAAGCCCCTATCATTCTAAGTAATGTTCCTCATGGCTCTTTACAAAGGGGTAACTCCTTCCCATTTCTAAGAATAGTTTAAAAGAGCTTGGTTTTCCCCTTGGCTCTGCTTGTTATTTCCAGTTTAGCTTTGTTTGTCTTGTGTCCCATCCTTCTATTGGACCTCACCTTTGGGGTTTTAATCATAGATTGGATTTTCTCCAGCACCCTATCCTCCAAGTTGCTAGCTTCAAAATTTTCTAAACTGTCTTCTGCCTCTTAGTCTGAGTCCCCATTTTCTTCTATATCCCCTTCTGATTCTACTTCCCGTACTCCCTACACAGATATAATCTCCCCTCCCTGAGTTTCAGTTTTGATGAGGCTTAAATCTTCCACACCTATCCCCTAACCTTGAGGAGAAATAGAGCCCAATTTATGACACTTTTCATCTTTCAATATTCTTGAGTCTATATCCTTGCCACTCCCTAGTAGAGATTCAAAGTGTAGAAACTCTGCCTCTCTACCCTGATTATGCACAATATCACCTTCCTCTTGTTCTTCCACTCCCCTCACTGGATCCTCCAAATGCAAGGATATTTTTCCTTCCGACCAAATTGAATCAATCTGTTCCTTTTTCATCTTAGAAAGACAAAACCCGTTTTCTATTCTTTCATATGTCTTCACCATTGAAGATTACACAAACTTATTCAAAACCTTGACTACTACCTCTGTAAATATTTTCTCCTTCCCATGTTGCACCGATTTATAGTTAGGGCACAAGTCCAATTTATCTTCGCGTTTCATTTTCACTTTCCATTTTATAATCTCAAACACAAACTCAATCTCCTTTGGGAACTCCATTTCATTGGCCACCTTGACACAAATTTTAAAATATGAACCATTTTCTTTATCTACCAAGGGAGAGTCCATGAAAGTGCACCTACCAATCCTCCTACCAATGTCTTTGGTAATGTCATCTAATGAGTATTCCATAGCCAAATTATATTGTCTAAACCAATTTGAGATCTCAGATATTATAAATGACAAAGTGTCAAAATTGGGTGTCCAATCTATGATGTGCATTTGAAATCCATCCAAAAACCAAGGTCCCTCATCAAGGACTTTGTTTTTTTTTCATGTGAGTCAAAGGAAACTAGGTAGAACTTATTTTTCAATGGCCTCACAACCACTTTTTTACCCCACTTCTCTTGACACCAAACCCTAATATCCTCCCAATTCTTCTGCATCGACCCTTCCCATTTAATACAGTCTGCTTTCTTCTCAAAAACTCCTTATTTGATTGAATATTATTTTCATATATATTAATACTAAGAGGATTTTTAGTTGGTGACTTACCGTGATCTTGCTCCACCTCCTTTGAAGGTCCTTCCTCTTCAATCAACACTCCCTTTTCTTTCTCCTTCCATTCCAAAACAATGGCCAATCCTCCTAATTTGTGCTCATCCCTCAGTTTATCCATCCCTGGGCCTTTCCTGAACCACCCATTGGAACGATTTTTATATCACTTCTTTGTGAACCTACAGTTAATGCTTCTTCTCTTGTTGTTGGGATGCCTCAATTTCAATGATTTCCAATTTTCTACTCACCTCATCGACAGTGGTTTTGTATTCCATTTCTTACCTGATCTCCCAACTCTCTGTCCCATAAAAGTCACATTGTTCCCTAGATACGACTGTCGTAGCCCCCCTATCGAGCAAACTGAATTGCCAATTTATCCTTCTCAAAGACCCACTATGAGATGTAATCGTCTATGCAGGTTTGATGACTATTGTGTCCATACCACCTAATTTTTGTAAGGAAGCAAAGGTGTGCGGAAACGCTTCCTATGCTAATCTTGAAAGGACAATTTTGCAAATTTCAACTTAACTATCACAGAGATCACAAGAAGCAAATAGAGTAGAAATAAAATAAGAAATGCATAACATAGCGATTATCGTGGGGAAAACCCATACGGATAAAAAACCCCACACTCTAAAACCTACATAGTATATTATCAAATCAACAAGAGATTACAATACACTTGCAATGCAAGTTCTTACAAGAGCATCACCTCAACTCAACCTCAGAGAGACTTCACTAGCATCCTTCTAGCACCCAGCCTTGCAAACCAGACTCCATCATACAAACTCCTCTCCAAGCCCTCATTATATAGGAATTTTACAACCTGGAAACCATTTGTGGTTTTACAATACCGTGGGAAAAACCTCCATGATATGTGTTGCCCACCCTTGACATTTGTTTTTCCAAGATAAGAAAACCAGGTTAAAAATAGTTACTTGTGTCCAAACTCTTATCCCCTATTTTTTACCCTCATAACTAACATGAAATGTGTCATATAATCTCTAAAAATGGCCCTCCTATATTATACTATGGACAAGGCATCTTTTGACAACTCATATACCTTTTTGCAAGGCACCGACACATGTGAAACCTCCAAACTATTTTTGGAACACTTTACTAAAATTGCAAGGTTGAGACACATGCATGTCAACATTCTCCCACTTGTTGAATACCTTGCAAGAGTCAGGGGATCCATATTACCATGGACTCAACAGTTAAGGGCCAAGAGGCCCATAGATTTTGAACACCATCTGAACTTCTCTATGCTCACGGAATTAGTTAATGAATCAACAACATTCACCAAAGTTTCCACCTTCTCCAGCTTCACCCTGCCATCCTCAACCATATCTCTCACAAAATGACATTGTACATGAATGTGTTTGCTCCTGGCATGAAAAGTCGGGTTCTTCACTAGGCAGATTGCACTCTGACTATCACTATAAATTATCATTGTACCCTGTTTAAACTCTATATCTGAACACAATCTCTTAAGGCAAATGGCTTCCTTGTAGGCATGAGTTGCTGTCATATACCATGCCTCTGTAGTGGACAAAGCGACCACAACTTGTTGCTTGCTCATCCAATTGATTGCACCACCAAATAATGTAAACATATATGCATTGGTGGATCTTCTTCTATCAACATCACCAGCCTAGTCTAAATCCACAAAGCCTCTAATATCCAAGGAATTTTCATTTCCTGTTTCATGAATACATATAGAGTACTCTGAGGTACCTCGCAAGTATCTAAAAACTCTTTTTACTGCATCCCAATGTGCTCTTCATGGATTAGACATGTAATGGGAAAGTACTCCCATTTCTTGGGCAATATCTGGTCTTGTACAAAACATAACATACATCAAACTTCCAACAACACTTTGGTATGGTACTCGGTTCATCTCTTCCATCTCCAATGAGGATGTAGGACACTGTGAACTAGAAAGCTTTGTTCCCATTGTAACAGGAACACTCAATGGTCTAGAATCTTGCATATTAAATCTTCTCAGAATAGTACCAACATACTTACTCTGGCATAGCCAAAGCTTTTTTATTTTTTTCTATCACCTACAATCTCCATTCCTAGAATGTGTCTTGCTGCACCAAGATCTTTCATATTAAATTTTGCTGAGAGTTGAGATTTTAATTTTGCAATGAAACCTTTTCCTTTCCCAATAAACAACATGTCATCAACATACAAGGCAATAACCAAGAAACGATCAACATCAAATTTGAAATAAATACAGTGATTAGATTTAGACTGCACAAACCCCAAACTCAATACATATGTATAAAACTTTTGGTACCACATCCTAGGACTTTGTTTTAAACCATATAAGGATTTCTTCAACTTACAGACCAAATTACTTTTACCTTTTACCACATAGTGCTCTGGTTGTGTCATATAAATTTCTTCCTCCAAATCTCCATGAAGGAAAGCAGTTTTTACATCCATTTGTTTGACCTCTAGATCATAAGCTGCTGCAATAGAAAGCAAGAAACGAATGGATCTCATTTTGGCTACAGGAAAAAAAATCTCACCATAATCTACTCCCTCAACCTGAGAGTAACCTTTTGCAACCAAACGTGCTTTGTACTTCTCAATTCTTCCATTTGAACCTGTCTTCCTTTTGAACATCCATTTGCAACTAGTAGGTTTTCATCCTTCAGGCAATGGTACAAGGTCCCATGTGTCATTCTTCTTAAGAGCTGCCATCTCGTCATCCATGGCAATTTTCCAAGACTCTGAATCCTTCATACCAAGAGCCTCTTCTGTAGATTTCGATTCATCAATACTAGCATTAAAAGCAAATATGCATCTCCAATCATCGGGAGAATATCCATACCTTTTAGGTGGTTTTCTTTGTCTAGTAGACCTTCGAACAAGTTCAGGTTCAGGTTCTTCTTCTTCCTCTGATGATTCAGAACTCATAAAGCTCTCATCAACTTCTTGTCTTTCTAAGGGCCTCGATTCAACCTTTTTTAGGTGTAGCAAACAGTTGAATCATATCTTTCTTTTCTTCCTTTTGTTCTAGCTGCACTGTAACAGAAGAAGACTTAGTTTCTCTAAAAGTAACACTTCTCGAATAAAATACCTTTTGTGCAACAGGATCCCAAAGTTTTTATCCTTTCACACTATAACTGTATATAATGAATATACATTTAACAGCGTTTTTATCCAATTTTGTCTGCTTCTCCTTTGGCACATGACCATATGCCTCACAACCAAAAACTCTGAGATGACTAAGTGAAGGCTTGTGGCCCGACCATGCTTCTATTGACATTTTATCAACAAGAGCTGATGTAGGAGACCTGTTTATCAAGTAGTAGGCAGTGGCTACAACTTCAACCTAGAACTTTTATTCTAGACTAGCACCACTTAGCATACTCCTAGCCTTCTCCATCAAGGTCTTGTTCATTCTTTATGCAACTCCATTCTTTTGTGGAGAATACGGAGTTGTCTTCTGTCTCTTAATATGACAATCTTTACAAAATGTGTCAAAATCATTGGAGCAATATTCACCGCAATTATATGTCCTTAAACATTTTATTTTCTTTCTAGTCTACAACTCAACCATTGCTTTAAATTCTTTGAAACGACTAAAAACTTCAACTTTACTCTTAAGAAAATAAACCCATGTTCTTCTATTGAAATCATCAATGAAAGAAACATCATAAACTGATTTACCAATAGAAGAAACATCAACTAGACCAAATATATCCAAATGGATTAGATCCAAAACACTTGAAGACTTATAAGAACAGGAGTAAAACTGAATGCAGTTTTGTTTTCCATAAATACAATGCTCACAAAAATCAAATTCAAGATTGCAATCATTCAACCCATTAACAAGGTCCTTATTTTTCAAAGTTTGTAGACCCTTCTGACCTATGTGACCGAGTCTCAGGTGCCACAACATTGTCTTCTCTATAGGCAACTTTGATTCGGTAGACAAAGCACCCTTCGGTACCCAAAAACCATGATCATCTACTGAAAGAGACACCCACTCCTTTTCCAACAGATTCTTTATCACAGTCTTATCAGAAGTGCTATTTCATTCAACTATGCATGCATCAAGCTGGTACAATGTACCCATTCTGCTTCCTCTTGCTATTACCATAGCACCTCTCACCATTTTCACACCTACTTCAGAAAACTATAAATGCGCACCCACATCTATTAGTTTGCCAACAGATAACAAATATCTTGCTAGTCTTGGGATATGCAAGACACCATCAAATCTTCTAGTTCTACCATTAGAAAATTTAACATGAACACTTCCACGACCAACAATATCAAGAAAGGAGTTATCACCCAAATAAACCTTACCACCATCAAAATTGTCATACTTACTAAACCAGTTTCTAATAGGAGTCATGTGGAAAGATGCACCTGAGTCTATCAACCATGCATTGTCACCTGCAGGAGTGGACAAGGCTGCAATAAAAGTATCTCCATCTTCCTTCTCAGACTCAGAAGCAAAATCTTGCTTCTTCTTCATTTTCTTCTTTTCTTCTTTACAGTCCTTTCGGAAATGTTCGGGCTTTCCACAATTCCAGCAAATTACCTTAGACTTACCAAGAGATTTTGATCTCCCCTTATTCTTGGACTTAGAATAGCCATTCTTCTTTTCATTCTTGCCTCTTTCTTTTGGTCTTCCTCGAACACTCAGAGCATCTTTGGCATCTAGAGAAACCTTCCTTCTCATCTCCTCATAAAGTAAAGAACTAGCAACATCCTCTATCTTCAAAACAACTGCAGTGCTCCCTATGGCCATCACAAGGATGTCCCATGAGTCTTGCAATGAACATAGCAGTATTTGGCACCTTTCTTCTTCATCCATTGGTACCCCAACTAAGGTCAACCGAGTCACCAACATATTAAAACTTTCAAGATACTTAGAAATTCGTCCACCTTCTTCCATTCTCAAGGAATACAACTTCTTCCTCAAGAAAATTTTACTCACAAGTGATTTTGCTTGGTAGATCTCACTTAGCTTCTTCCAAAGCTTCTTCGTAGTAGATTCTTCATGGATATTAATCAGAATTGAGTCTGCAAGGCACAATCTTATGAGACCTTTAGCTTTTCCATCCATTACATCATATTGTGCACCTAAAGTTGGATCTATGGGCCTCAACTTATTCTCATCGATTGCATCCCATATATCGCGATCAATCAACAGATCTTCCATCTTCAGCTTCCACATTTCAAAGTTTGTGCCAGAAATATTCTCTACATCAATCCTCCCTAATATACTTGCCATCTTTACGATTCTGCAATACAAAAATGAAATACTCTGCACAAGCTCCCACTTAAACCTTGATTTGCTCAAAAAACCCTGTACCCAACAAATAGAACCAAAACTAGCCAGGCTCTGATACCACTTGTAAGGAATAAAAGATGTGCGGAAACACTTCCTACGCTAATATCGAGAGGATGATTTTGCAAATTTCAACTTAACTATCACAGAGATCACAATAAGCAAATAAGTAGAAATAAAACAAGAAACAGATAACACAGCGATTATCGTGGGAAAAACCCATACGGATGAAAAACCCCACACTCTAAAACCTACATAGTATATTAACAAATCAATAAGAGATTACAATACACTTGCAATGCAAGTTCTTACAAGAGCATCACCTCAACTCAAGCTCGAAGAGACTTCACTAGCATCTTTCTAGCACCTAGCCTTGCAAACCAAACTCCATCGTACAAACTCCTCTCCAAGCCCTCATTATATAGGAATTTTACAACCTGGAAACCATTTGTGGTTTTACAATACCATGGGCAAAACCTCTATGACACGTGTTGCCCACCCTTGACATTTGTTTTTCCAAGATAAGAAAACCAGGTTAAAAATAGTTACTCACGTCCAAACTCTTATCCCCTTATTTTGACCCTCATAACTAACATGAAATGTGTCCTATAATCTCTAAAAATGGCCCTCCTATATTATACTATGGACAAGACATCTTTTGACAACTCATATACCTTTTTCCAAGGCACTGACACATAAGAAACCTCCAAACTATATTTCTTTCTAACCATTCTACAGTCTTCCTCTAAAATTTTCCAAAGGATATTCTTGCTCCATGGAATCTCCCCATCTAACTTGGATTGATCGCCTCCATAACTTCCATATTCAACTCTTACAAAGTCATCAAATTCCTGCCACCTCTATCACCCAAAACCCCCAAATCGCTCCAAATAATAAAATTTTATTATATTCGCCATTTAGAATGAATGGGTATATTCTACAAGTACTCCAACAGACTTACTTCGAATTGTTCGTCAAAATTAAGCAACAGCAATATAACACATAATAATAAATATTACTATGCTGGATATTAGCTGGTAAGATGCGCTGTCCGATTTTAAGATACACAGCTTACAACGTTTGAAATCAAAACAAATATTTTTCGTGGCTATATTAATTTTGTCATAGCAATAAAGCTTCAATAAATAAATTGTATGGAATGCAGGAAGGAGATTAGCTTAGGATTTGTAATGGTTATTATTTGGAATCTTCGTATTGATTTCTCATATGTAAAAACATCGTTAATTTCTCGTATCATTGGAATAAACGAAGGAGATAATTTGGGTTTTACCTGGTGTTTGAGCTGTATAAAACTAATTATAAATCAAACCAAATAATTTTGATGGCTAAGATGCGCTGTCAGATTTTAAGATGCACAGGTCAGAGCAAATAATTGTGCGGAACAAACGAAGGAGATTACTTTTATCTGATCTGGTCTTGTGAATCTCGTTTTGGATTGTCATCTACACTATATAACTACCCCAAACGAATTAGTTTAAATCAAACGTCCAAGCAGCAATAGTTTCTTCAAGGAATACATTAAATACCTTTGGAGATCTGTAGTTGGTCATATGGCGAAGGGCATGTATGTGTTTCTCATGCTTTTATTGCTCGGAGCTTCTGGTAAAATTTATTTTTCCTCTCTTAAACATTAGCAGCTTTTATTAGTTGATAAAAATACAAATATATCAACAATTCTCAACTAATTAGTAATTTTTTGTAATATGATCAGTGTCCTCGGCGCCTGCGGAGCACCCAGGGTATTGTCACACCTTCAGCGGTTCCTTCAGCGGGCCATGCTTTGATTTGAGGGCTGCAGCGTGCAACTCGGCGTGTGTAGATGGAGATCATCAAGAACTTGGAGAATGCTATGATTGGATTTGCTATTGTTATCATAAATGCCAGAATTGAGACGCTACGATGTAGCTATCCTCGTGAATTATGAATATCTATTTTTGTAGGTTTTTGTGTTGCTTCTCTCATGGGAGAATACAAAGCCTATAAAATAGAAAATGCATTAGACTATATTTGAAGGGTGGAGTGGCTTAGATTAGATGAGTGGAGTGGATTAGGCTAAATTATATTAAATAGAGATATTGCTCAGCCATGTCAGTAAAGAATAAATAGTAAAGTTAGATGAGATCTGGGTTCTTCAAAATCTAGAAAGGCCTTGGATAGTCATGGTATGGGATTTTACATGCATAGTCTAAGAATGCAAGCTTGTTCTCTAGTAATTTGATATTATGTAACTCTTGGATTCTATGTTGATGATGTTTGTCAATATTAAGATCTATTGTTGAATTGATTTACTTAATGTTTGATTTGATTATAAATATGATTAATTAAGTATGAATAGTGAAAATTTAATTTGATTTTTTAAAAATTTATAGAAACTTAAATATGATTACATGCTTATGTTAACCTTAACCTATATGTCTTATCATGCAAAAGATTCAATTTTATTTAGATTTTTTCAATTAGATAGGTTTGAAGTATTATAGAAATTTTGACTCGAATATTGAATTGAGTTCATAATCAAATTTATTAAATTACTCAAATGTAAGTATAGATAAACAATATTTTTAAGAAATTTGTAGAATTAAATGTAGGAAATTACATAATATTTACCAACAACATTTAATTGTACCAAATAATGAGGCTGTCCTTGTTCATTTTGATGATCAATGAGTTTATATGTTAGATTATATTCATTGGATTATGTTCTATTTTATTTGAAGTTAATTCAATTATTAATGAGAATATTTTTCTTCTACCTTGGATATAGTATATATACACACAATATGTGTGTATGAGTTTGCAAATCATCTAGAGTTTTTAGCAATTACTAATATTGAACCTGCTATTTGAGCTAAATAGTGAGGGACAAGCTTAACAAATACAGATAGAGAGGAAGTGGAGTTCTTAGTGAAGGACCTTAACTTTATTTTGGAAGACTCTCAAATTCTTGTGCAGTCAAACAACTTAGTAGAAGTTATACTCAGTTTTAATAGTCCCTTATAATCCCCTCCTTAGCTAGCCAAGAGGTTAACTTGATGTTGATAGACAACAACAAATGAAAAAAAAGATAGATGGAAAGAAAGTTGAAGCGGGAATGGATGCAAGGTAACAAAGACCTACACATAAAGAAACACATTAAAGAGAAGTGGATAACGATCTACCAATTGGAAAATATAGGACCCTCTTCATAATATCTAGAGCTAAAAGATCAAAGAAATGAGGATCCTATAACATATTGATAATAAAATAGATATTCTTTTATTAAAAGAATCTAAGATGCCAAAACCTTTTTTTTCTAAAATGGCAAAAAAAAAAATTTTAAATGTGAAAATGAATGATGAATATACAAATTATGTGAACAATATTCTCAATGCTTTGTCAAAATATTCTTTTTGAAAACGATACTGTGTTCCAAATATCTAAAGATGACGTTTTCAAATACACACATTTTTTAATACAAACGATAGATAAAAGTAAAATGTTGATACTTTTGTAACTAAGTAGTAGGTAGACAAAATATTAGCCTCGTCCATTAAAATTGTAAAATACAAATCCTATTATGTCTTAGTTTTTTCTACCAAGTTGAGAAACACGATGCTGATATGTTTTTGTGGATAAAAATAATTGTTAGATTGTATATAAAATCTTAGATATTAGTATAAGTTTTCAAATTTTGTTATAGTATAACAAAAATACAATTTCTCCTAGAGAAAATTATTATTTACTCTTCTAGCTTAAGTATTCAGTAATGAAAGAAATATCTAATTAATAGATAGGTTATAAAATATCAATTTGGACACATCTTTCAACAATAGTTAGAGATAATATAACTATTGTTGAAACAAATGTTCAAATTGATATTTTATAACTCATTTATTAACTAGACAATTTTTTTCATTATTGCAATACTATAAAGATGATAAGTACTAGCCACTACGTGGCACTTGTTAAAAATTAGATGATGATTTATTTGTATAAATCTTAATGGAATTATAAATTAAATTAAATTATATAATTCTATTTCATTAAATTTTTCATTATTTTAATTAATTATATTTTACATGTTATTTCTATAATTCTATATATTTCTTAAGTTTTAATCAATTTTGAAAATATCGGAAATTACATATTATTTACCAACAAAATTTAGTTGTACACAATAATGAGGTTGTCCTAGTTCATTTTGATGATCAATGAGTTTTTATTGGATTGTGTTCTATTTTATTTGAACTTAATTTAATTAAGGTAAATAGTGAGGGACAAGCTTAACAAATATAGATAAAGAGGAAGTGGAGTTCTTAGTCAAGGACCTCAAGTTTATTTTGGAAGATTCTCAAACTCTTGTGAAGTCAAACAACTTAATAGAAGTTATACATAGTTTAAATTGTCCCTTATAATCCCCTCCTCAACTAGCCAAGAGCTTAATTTGATGTTGATATACAACAAAAATAAAAAAGAAGATTGATGGAAAGAAAGTTGAAGCGGGAATGGATATAAGGCAAGAAAGACCTACACATAAAGAAACACATAAAACATAAGTGGAATCTATAAATGCAAAAATATGGGACACTTCATAATATATTCGGAGCTAAAAGATCAAAGAAATGAGGATCCTATTCTAGAACATAATAGGATTTAATAGTCTTCACAAACAACATATTTTGAAGTGTACACATATTGATAAAAAAATAGATATTCTTTTATTATAAGAATCTAAGATATCAAAACCTTTTTTGGCAAAAAAATTAATGTGTGAATGAATGATGAATATATAAATTATGTGAAAAATATTCTCAGTGATTTCTCAAAAAATTCACAAACAACATATTTTGAAGTGTACACATATTGATAATAAAATATTCTTTTGTTACAAGAATCTAAGATGTGAATACCTGTTTTCCTAAAGTTGCAAACAAATTAATGTGTGAATGAATGATGAATATGTAAATTATGTGAACAATATTCTCAATGCTTTCTCAAAAAATTCTTTTTAAAAATAATACTCTCTTGCAAATATCTAAAGATGACATTTTAAATACACACGATATATAAAAGTAAAATATTGACACTTTTGTAAGCAAGTAGTAGTTAGACAAAATATTAGCCTCCTCCATTAAAATTATAAATGCAAATCCTATTATGTTTTAATGTTTTCTATCTAGTTGAGAAACACGATGCTGATATGCTATTGTCGATAAAAATAATTGTTAGATTGTATATGAAATCTTAGATATTAGTAAGAGTTTTCAAATTTTTTTATAATATAACAAAAATACAATTTCTCCTATCATTCATGATAGAGAAAATTATTATTTACTCTTCTAGCTTTTGTTTGAGAAGAATTATATCATCTTTCTAGGAATTAGTAAGATTTAATATTATTTTGTTTGCCTATTTTGTGTATTATTTACTCTTCTAGCTTTTGTTTAAGAGGCATTATATCATCTTTCTAGGCATTAGTAAGATTTAATATTATTTTGTTTGCCTATTTTGTGTCAAATAACTGATATGCACTTGTACCTACAATGGCACCTCATTGATGATTGTATCCTCTTTTTTTCTTATATAAAAACAAGTGTCATGTAGCGGCTAGTACTTGTTATCTTTACAATACTGAAATAATGAAAGAACTGTCTAACTAATAGACGGGTTATAAAATATGAATTTGGACATATGTTTCAGCAATGGTTAGAGATAATATAACTATTGTTGAAACGTATGTCCAAATTGATATTTTATAACTCATTTATTAACCACACAATTTTTTCATTATTGTAATACTATAAAGATGGTAAGTACTACCCACTATGTGCCACTTGTTAAAAATTAAATGAAGATGTCTTTCTATAAATCTTAATAAAATTATAAATTAAATTAAATTGTATCATTTATGTCATTAAATTTTTTATTATTTTAATTAATTATATTTTACATGTTATTTCTATAATTTTATATATTTATTAACTTTTAATCAACTTTAAAAATATTGGAAATTACATAATATTTACCAACAACATTTAATTGTAGCAAATAATGAGGTTGTCCTAGGTTGTACGAACAACATTTAGTATTTACCAACAACATTTAATTGTACCAAATAAGCAGAAGTGAAGTTCCTAGTCAAGGACCTTAACTTTATTTTGAAGATTCTCAAACTCTTGTGCAGTCAAACAAATTAGTAGAAGTTATACTCAGTTTAAATAGTCCCTTATAATGCCCTCCTCGACTAGCCAAGAGCTTAGCTTCATGTTGATAGACAACAAAATATAAAAAGAAGATAGATGGAAAGAATGTTGAATCAAGAATGGATAGAAGGAAAGAAATACCTACACATAAAGAAACACATAAAACATAATTGGATAATGATCTAGCAATGCGAAAATACAGGACCCTTCATAATATGTCCCAAGCTAAAAGGTAAAAGAAATGAGGATCCTATTCTAGAACATAATAGGGTTGTAGTCCTCACAAACAACATATTTTGAAGTGTAAACATATTTTTAATAAAACAGATATTCTTTTGCTACAAGAATCTAAGATGTCAAAATATTTTTTGCTAAAGTGGCAAAAAACTTAATGTGTGTATGAATGGTGAATATGAAAATTATGTGAACAATATTCTCAATGATTTGTCAAAAAATTATTTTTGAAAATTATACTCTTTTACAAATATGTAAAGATGATTATTAAATACACACGATATATAAAAGTAAAATATTTACATTTTTGTAACTAAGTAGTAGTTAGACAAAATATTAGCCTCCTCCCCTAAAATTGTAAATGCAAATCCTATTGTGTCTTAATTTTTTCTACCTAGTTGAGAAACACAATGTTGATATACTATTGTGGATAAAAATAATTGTTAGATTGTATAATAAATCTTAGATATTAGTATAAGTTTTCAAATTTTGTTATAGTATAACAAAATTAGAATTTCTCCTATCATTCATGATAGAGGAAATTATTATTTACTCTTCTAGTTTAAGTTTAACAATCATTATATCAGCTTTCTATGCATTAGTAAGATTTAATATTATTTTATTTACCTATTTTGTTTTAAATAATTGATAAGTAGTTGTACCTACAATGGCACCTCATTGATGATTGCATCCTCATTTTTTCTTTTATAAAAACAAGTACCACATAGTGGCTAGTACATGTCATCTTTATAGTACTCCAATAATGAAAGAACTATCTAATTATTAGATGAGTTATAAAATATCAATTTGGATACATGTTTCAATAATAGTTAGAGATAAAACTCTCTTAGCACGTTGAGGTGATGAAATACAATCACGAACAAATGATTGAAAAGGTTGAGCATTCTATGCTTGAGATTAAGATAAATCTCAAGAACTTGGTTGACATAAGAAAAGAAGCCATGAACATTAGTATAGAGGGACTTGAAAAGATTAATGCCATGGTTGTTGATTACAGATCATGCCACAGCGAACCAGTGAAAGATCTTGGAGGGGAGGATATGATTGTTTGAGACAACAAAACCACTGGACCTAGTTCTAGAACCACAAGCAGGAGCAACAACAAGGGTACCTCTAGATTCATTATGGAGGAGTTGAAGGAAATCAACAAGATTGCCATCCAAACAAAAAGGATCTTGTCCTCTCTCTTAACTGAGAGATTTTTCTTTTGTTTTTTTCTTGTTAGTATGCATTTCCTTTGGTTTCGTGATTGCTCGGGGTCACTCCCCTATTTTGATGTTGGTTCATGTCTGTTTGGTCGATGGTCGACTATTGTAAAACTTTTTATTTTGGGTCCATGTAAAACCCATTTATCTTTATCAAAACAATAGTTAGAGATAATATAACTATTGTTGAAACATCTGTCCAAATTGATATTTTATAACTCATTTATCAACTAGATATTTTTTTCATTATTGGAATACTATAAAGACAGTAAATAGTAGCCACTACGTGGCACTTGTTAAAAATTGAATGATGGTTTCTTTCTATAAATATTAATAGAATTATAAATTAAATTAAATTATATTATTTTATTTCATTAAATTTTTTATTATTTTAATTAATTATATTTTACATGTTATTTCTATAATTCTATATATTTCTTAAGTTTTAATCTATTTTGAAAATGTTAAATACCCTACTTATATACTATCATCTTCTATTTTCTAAAATCTTGTTATCAAATTTAAAACAAAACTTCAAATTCCTAAACTCTCTCATATTTCATAGAGATGAAACATCTCGAATATATTGAAAAAAAAATTATTATATTTTCACATAAAGACATGGTCTATATATATTTGAATATATTTTCACAAAACCTAATATTTTCTTGCTTATATCTAATCATATATGCAATCATGTTTTCTTTTAAACTTCCTTCAACCATTCATTCTATTTTTAATACAATTTTATTTTTTTATATATATAAGGAAAAAATATTTTTTACTTTTCTATTTCTTGTATGTATGTATATCCAAATTTAAGTACTGGCCTCTTCACCTTTGACATTTAAAAGTAAATGAACTTAAAAAAATTATGCATAAAACCCCATTTCTAATATATAATAAGCCTAACCTAAGAATTTAACTCTTGTTTGGAAAGACAAAGTACACATTGACATATCTATTACATTAATAAATTTGACTCTTTTGTAAAATATTGTAAGTTCACTACATAATAAGAAAGGTTAAAAATTTATTATCTTTGACTTTTTTTAACTGAACATAGTAATTTATGATGAACAAAGGGGAAAAACTATTCCAATAACAATGGGCCAAAATATGTTTTTTTATGTTTACTTATATATTTTAAATAAAAAATTTACTTGCATGACTTTAATTTTGTTTACAGACATATTAGTGCCCATAATTATCACATAGTTATAAAATTACAATAATATCTATAGCTAATTCAAACCTTAACATAATTTGTAAAACCTAATTCTAACTCTAAATATAATGTTAAATACAACCCTAATCCTTTTTAAACAAAAATTAATCCTAATTCTGAAACTAACTCAAAGCCTAAATGTAATCTTAATTTAGAAATAATTTCAACCTTTTTTTTAACCCTAATCTTAACCCTTATTCTAAATCTAGTTTTAATCCTAATCATTAATTATAAGAATATTAAGGATTATAAATTAAATTATAATCATTTATTTAAATTATAACTGTCAAATTAATAATAATAATCTTAATTGTAATTAGTAATTATTTAATGAATTTTTTTAATATAATTATTAATAATATATTTATTATTATATACTTTTGGTAATGTTATTATTAATAAATTATTTATAATTAATGTATTAACCCTTTTTCTATTATTGCATTATATAGATTTAATATTATATGATAAGGATGTGTAATGTTGTATTTCATTTATATTATGAATATAATTTACATTATAAATAATTAGGTTAATAATATGCATTTTAAATTATTTATTAAAACATGTTTCATGGAATTTTTCTGCCATGCATCTTACTATTTTTTTACCCTCCAAGTGTAAGCCAACCAAGAGAAAAGAGGAAGGGGTTTGGCAGGTGGTCAAAACGAGGAAGACCGGACATCAGAGGAACGCCCATCATATCCTTACAGGACCTAATTCGATACCACTAGCTCGTGACGACCTACTCTGCCTCCTCTTCCAGCCCATTGCTCAAAGTCACTAAATATGCTCACTTTCCCCCTTCCTTCCCTCCTCTCGGAGGCCATTTCAATAGATCGGTGGGTCAAGCCAGAGAATTTAAGAAGGTGTTAAATCATAGATGGCTCAAGGTGAATCCTGCATCATGGGGCTTTTCTTGGCAAACAATAACAAAAAAATATAGTAGAGAAAACCCCCCTCACTCTACAAAGTAGGAAGATTGGCCGTGGTCATCTCTATCGAACCCTAAAGTACAAAAACTTGAGATTAGATTGGATTCAAAGATTCTCCAGCAGAACATCATCTCTCATCAAATTAATAGCTTCATTGCTAAGTGGTGAGGTTCTCACCATTCCTTTGAAGATGTCAAAGGTTGGTGGGAGACTAAATTTCATAACCTAGTAAGTACCTTCAATTTGGGCTCTCAGTGCATTCTAATTACATGCATTAACTCTAGTGTTAAGCAGGATCTACTCAAAAGCAAGGAGAAATTTATTAATGGTTGTATTTTTTACTGCATTGACTAGGTTCCCAAATTTAACCCTAAAATCTGTGTATTCAATAGCAACTTGCATTTGGTCAATATCAGCCCTCTTCCTATCGAATTTCATGTCTCTGAAATAATAGAACCACTTATGGTAGGGCTAGGGAAATGCCTGGCCATTATAGGTATACGGGATAATTTTTTTGAAATAGACATAAAGTTACTTATCAATCTCAAAACTACTAACCCTAACTTGAGCCCTCTTAAATTAATTACCTCAACAGAGAAATGGGAGATCATCCCTTCAATCTATAATGGAATTATTGATGTTTTGATATGGCTATCTGTCATAAGATAAATGCAATTAAAGAGACTAATCAATCATAGATTCATCTATAACAACCAAAACATTCACATCAAACATCCAATCTCATCCCTTGAGTCTCACCCCAATCCTCCCCCAATCGTGCCCTCAGTCAGCCTGTCTCCCTCTAATAAAACAAGGGTTGAGTCATCTTCCTCTGTACCACCATCTCATCCCTTAGTATTGGTATCCAAGAAAGCTAAAACCTCGCAATCTACTTCAATTAGAAAAGGAGATCTTATTTGCCCTCTTAGGAAACCACTTTTAGACCAATCTCTCTCCCCCTTGGGCAATCGAAATTCAAGCTATCCTTCTCCTTTCAAGCAATATCCTCAAAAAGTAGTCCAAGTTAACAAAAATTTTGACAAATAATCTATCTCCCTTAATAAAGAAGCCCTTAGCAACCTACTTTAATTCACCAATGCCTTGAAGGCAGATATAGAAGACCAAATAGAGATTGTGAAACATAGCCTGGCTGACAAAGATGAACTCAGAGACGAAGAAAACATTTTATATTTAGGAGGCCCAAAGGATTTGAACCTCAAGGAGGCTCAGTTGGATTCAGTAATCAATACCTCTCTACCTCGACCATCACTTTGTTCTCTAACTAAATTTGAGATTCTTGGAGAAGCCTCCCTTGAGCTCTGTATTGAAACCCCTTTGGAGGTAGGCCTGCTAGGTCTAGCTTTCAATTTGGTAGGTAGAAATAAGTCTAACTATGGATCTTCTCAGAAGAGAAGAGGGAGAAGATCAAATTTGGAGCTAAGACTCATGGATGGGAAGGCTCTGGACCAATCTAAGTTAGCAAACATTTTCAATGTAGGGAGGGGGAAGTTCCCTCCTACGTCGCCATGAAATTAATAACTTGGAGTGTTAGGGTCATTAACACCCCTAACAAGAAACACATCCTCAAATGCGGCATCTTCAAGATTAAGTTGAAATAACTATTATTCAAGAAACAAAGCTAGACAGTGATGGAGGAGAAATTTTTGGCAAACATTTAGGAAGATTCAATTGGTCAGGAATCTCTTTGATAGGAGCATCTAGAGGTGTAGGTATCATATAGGATCCCAAACGTATTTCATTAGTAGCTTTAGGGACTAATAGATTCTGGATGGGTTTAGAAATTAAATGTATTAGCAATAACCTAAGTTTTAATCTAATCAATGTTTATTGCTCCACCCCAAATGATTTAAAGCAAATAGTCTACGAGGAATTTTCCTCTTTCATGAATAAATACAAGAACAAAAATTGTATCATAGGTAGATATTTTAATGCCATCTACAATATCGCTAAGAAATTGGGTGGTCACTCTAGAGAACCTCTGTCTTTAGTAGATTTCAAAAATTGGACCTTCTAGAATAACCTCATGGATATTCCTATAGACAATGGAGTCTTTACGTGGACCAATAGAAGATTTGGGTTCAATATGATAGCAAAGAGACTAGATAGGTTCCTTATTAAGGACAAATTAGGCACCCTCAACAACAACCTACTTAAGGCTTCCTTACTACCTATCTTAGGTTCTTATCACTTTCTGATCCAACTATCAATAACTAAATACCTAAAGCCGATGAACTGACTATTCAAATTTGAGCTCATGTGGCTGAAAGAAGAAAACTTCATTGGCATGGTAGAAAAAAGGTGGTCATCATTTAAGGTCTCTAGATCTAAGCTATTTTGTTTTGTATCTAAGTCAAAAATGATCAAACAATCTCTCCTAATATAGAATACTAAAACTCAAATTGAATTAGAGTTAAAAGAAGTAAACAAATCCATGATTAAACTTGGAATGGATGAAGACCCATATATGCAAGAAAAACTACTTATAAAAAAATATGAAGATATTTTGTCCAAAGAGGAAACCTTTTGGAAACAAAAATCGAGAGAAATCTAACTTGCTGAAGGGGATAGGAATACCAAAAAATTTCATGCTAGCACTAAAGCTAACAGAAGCACAAATAAAATAACTAGTATCATTGATGATAATCGTCGCTTGATAGAAGATCTTGAAGGAATAGCCAAATTAATTGTTAACTTATTTCAACTCCTTCTCGACATGGAATCCTCCAACCTTGTATCTCAGGAAAGTCTTCTTTGCAACATTCCTAAATTAATCACTCACGAGCATAATATGTATTTAAATAGAAGTTTCACAATAGATGAAATTGAGAAAGCAATTAAAGAACTGCACCCAGGAAAAGTACCCGGGCCGGATGACTTTTCAGCTACCTTTTTCCATTCGTGTTTGCATTTTTTGGGTTTGGAGATAGTGGACTCTCATGAGGGCACTAGAAAATATTATAGGCCCCTACAAGAGATTAATAATACCTTCATTGTTCTCATTCAAAAAAAAACTTCAAGCCTGGAAGAGTTTAGACCTATCACCCTTTGTAATACACTCTATAAAATCCTTACAAAAGCACTAGCTAATAGACTGAAAAATCCTCCTCCCAATTATCATCTCGAAAGAACAATTTGGTTTTGTTCTTGGTAGATCTATTTTGGATGGGGCAAGGCAATCCATTCCTCTCAAATCAACTCTATCCCTCCAATGCTCATTAAGTTAGATATTAAGAAAGCTTATGATAAAGTGGACTAGAGGTTTTTATGCAAGTGTTTGGCAGCCTTTGGTTTTAACAAAAGTTGGGTCAACCTGAAATTCAAATGCAACTCAACTCCTCATTTCTAAATTTTGGTAAATGGTTCCCCCATGGAATCTTCACAAGCTTCTGAGGATTGAGGCGAGGGGTCCCTATATCCACCTTCCTCTATATTATTATGGAAAAGGCACTAGGTAGGACAATACATAAGTCTCAAGAGCTTAGAAACATAGAAGGGATTGGAGTCACTAGTAATGTTGATCGAGTAACTCATCAACAATTTGCTGATGATACACTTCAGTAGGGTAATAGTTCCCTTGGTGAAGCTAGAAGCTTCAAACTAATTCTAGATTGGTACACGAAAGCCTCTGGTCAGGGGGTGAACAAAGAAAAAAACAAGGTTATTTTCCTCAACACTAATGAGAAACTATAAAAGGAGATTCTTAATCTTCTAGACTTCCATTCAAGAACCCTTGCATGTATTTATTTAGGACTCCCATTGCAAAAAGGGGTTAGAGAAAACCAGCTCTAGGATGATGTGTTGTCCAAAGTGGATTCAAGATTGCAATAATGGAAAGGTAAATGGTTGTCACTAGCAGGAATAATTGTCTTGATTCATTCTATCCTCTCGACAATCCCACAATACTACATTTCCTTCCTTCAACTCTCGGGAGGTATTACAGGTAGACTTACTAGGATCTTGAGGACCTTCCTATTTGAATGGGATAACCTGTGTTTACCTAAACCTAATGGAAGATTAGGCTTTCAAAACCTATAAAGTCAAAATAGGGCACTTGGAGCCAAATTACTATGGAGAATCTATAAATAGTTACAATTGAAATGGGTCAAAATAATTAGGAATAGGGTGAACTCACAATAATGGTTCCTAGTCTTTTGCCACTTTTGACACAGAGATGAACATTTTTAAAATAATCTTCAACTTTTGAGAACTATAACTTTTAAACTATTAAAAAATTTAAGATAATGTAAATCAGTGATTTGTAGAATTTTTTTCAGTATATTCTATGTATGATTTTTTCAATATTTTTTGAAGGACTTTTTAATTTTATTTTTCCATCTCGCTTGAAAAGTATTTTTTTACAAGAAACTACATTTTTTAAGAGTGACGTGCCTCTTGAAACGCGTAACTTTTTTTCTATTAATGATAAAAACTCAATTCTTTCGAGTTTTGGTTTGTAACATCAATATCGACGACTTGCAGTTGGTTTGATAGTGATATGTTGAATATTTTTCATTTTATTAAGTTTCAAAGTTCAACTAGTCATAATTCAGACATAGGTTTAAGTTTGAACACCAAACTTGTTCTATATAATGAAATTCATTTTTTTTTAGTTAGAAAGAAGACATCAATACCTCAGGCAAAAAATATTTTTCAGAATTTTTTTTATTTAGTTTCCTATTTTTCCCAATGCATTGAACAAAGAAGTTTATCTTTGGTGAAAAGCTAATATTCCATAAAATTAAAAAAAATAAGAACATAATAAATTCACAATGTAATAAAATTATAATCGTTCAAAATCTTGCTCCAAGTACTACCATCTTATATTTTTGGGTTATCAAGATTGTTTCATTTGTGCCTTGAACTAGAGGTCCAAAGGCAAAAATTCCTCAGAACTTTGAAATTTTTTGTGAGAGACCTCCAACAAGAGGGTTCGAATGAACACTAGTTCAAGTGAATAGGGGTTTGAGCGGACCCCCCTTTGCTCCAATCCCTAGGCAAAATTATGATGTGTACATTTATGTAATGACCAGGTTCGAATGAACCCAACCTTTTCTAACTTTTAGTGTTCATTTGAACCCTGATCGACTCAACTTTTTATTTTTTTTTACATTTAAGTAGAGTCGTATAAATATACAAAAAAAATTTCATTTTTTAACACACAAATGAATTAAAAAATTTGTATTTTTGGATGAAAGAAGACATTTGAAAATTATTTTGAGGGAAATAATTTGAAGATATTTGCAGGTTATTTTAAAAATATGGGGAATAAGAAGGGAAGGGAAAATAAGACCTCAAGGAATTACTCTTCTGAAATGGAACAAAGATATTGAGAACAAAGAAGGCAAAGATATCATAATGCAAGTATGTATTTTTATTTTTATTTCTATTTAATTTTATATGTATTACATACCAAAAATTGTGTTTATTTGTTACTATTAGTTAAATATTTTTGATCTAATATATTTAATGAAAATTAATTTAAATAATATTAATTAAATTAATTTAATTTATATAATAATTCTATCGTAATTAATTCTAAATGATATTATTTTTATTAAATTAATTGGAAATAATAGGATTAAAAATAACCACATTTTAATTAAAATTAATTATGCTTTAATTCAAAATAATATGTGTATTTGCAAATTTTAATTTCCATTAACTTGCTTGTTGTGTAATTGACTTTTTCTCCTATATAAATAAGTCCATTTATAATAGATCATGGTTGGAATTTAAAGTTTAGATCTTTAGGACCCCTCTCTTTCCTATTTATTATTTATAATGTATAATTTAATTTAGATGGTCCATAAATATATAATTTAAATTAGATTTTGAAACTATGTGTCTTTATAGTTTACCAAACACTTCAATTGGTGCTCTAAAATTAACAAACTTGCCTTTTGTGTCTTCAACAATAGGCTCTTTTGGTTTTATCCTTAGAAAGGGGCTTGGCTCCAAAGTAGCTCTTAAGGATCGGTGAGAGGGAATGACCCAAAGTGGTAATAAGTTAAAGCCAAGATCGACCAAGCCACTATAAATAAATGTGTTTGTGAAGAAAGTTGCAAGCAATAGGTGTTACATGTTGCTATAAGGACATTATGACTCCCCATAAACCCTATAGAGCGCAACCTCTACAGGCTGGGAGGCCTTCCATTTAGTGGAGCATAACACGTTGCTGATTATAGCCACACGAATGGATGCCATTACTAGACACATTTTGTGTTCGAAGCCAAAAACTTTCTAGTTGTTGGCACAGGAGGTCAGACCTCTGAAGTAGATCACATTCTTACAGTTCTTAGTAGAGATACAAACCTCACCACTGGGATTTTTCATTGGGACTGGTGCTTGGCTACCTCAGAGAAGTGAGTGTCGTGGAGGGGAGCCAGTGGGGTCAAACACCTAAGTATTCACTCTGAATTGTGTAGCTCAGGGTAACCCCCTAAGTGAGATCCATCAACTATTGTCTCGTCCAGACCTAGGATTTGTGCTTGCATGATCAAAACAATCAAACACTTTCAAACAAATGAGCATTGTGTCTTCTTTATTTTCAAGTGTATACAAACATATTTCACATTATACTTGAGTCCCCTTAAAACCTATATTATATGATACTAGGACCTATTATGTGATATTAAGACCTATTATCTGTGATAATACCTATCTTAAATATGACATAATAGAGCCTATTATGACATAATAGGTCTTAAATTGTGACTTAATAACATGATCACATATGCAAAATTATTTCACATTAGATACTTGAGTCTGGGCCTTAAGAGGTCTATATTTATTGGTGTAGGAGGTCGGACCTCTGAAGCAGCTCACATTCTTATAGTTCTTAGTAGAGATACAAAGTTTTCCACAAGGATTTTTCATGGGGACTGGTGCTTGGCTACCTCGGAGAAGTGAGTGTCCTAGAGGGGAGCCAGTGGGGTCAAACACCCAAGTATCCACTCTAAATTGCATAGCTCAGGGTAACCCCCTATGTGAGATTCAACAACTATTGTCTCATCCAGCCCTAGAATTTGTGCTTGCATGATCAAAACAATCAAACACTTTCAAACAAATGAGCATTGTTTCTTCTTTGTTTTCAAGTGTATGCAAAAATATTTCACATTATACTTGAGTCCCCTTAAAACCTATATTATGTGACACTAGGACCTATTAAGTGATATTAAGACCTATTATCTGTGATAATACCTATCTTAAATATGACATAATAGAACCTATTATGACATAATAGATCTTAAATTGTGACTTAATAACATGATCACGTATGCAAAAATATTTCACATTATATACTTCAGTCCAAGCCTGAAGAGGTCTATATTTATGATATATTAGGGCCTATTATGTACATGTGATAAATTAATGACCTATTATCACATAATGTAGGTCCTAATATCACATATATAATAGGTCCTAATATTTGCATAATATAGGTCTTAAGGGGAGTCAAGCATAATGCGAGTTTTTCTTTCATATGTGGTCATGTATTAAGTCATAAAATTAATAAGACTTATTATGTCATATTTTAGGTTCTAACTTATATCATATTTAAGATAGGTACTTAATTTCATGTGATAGGTCCTTTAATATCACATGATATATCTGTCTTAAGGAGATTCAAGTATATTAATATGAAATATTTTTGCATAGTTGGTCATATTAAGTAATAATAAGGCCTATTGTGTGATATTAGGACTTGTTATGTCATTATAGGTCTTAAACGTGACATAAATTTAGAACTTATTATGTCATAATAGGTTCTATTTATATAACTTGGCATATGTAAAAATATTTTATATTATACTCAAGAGTCCCCTTAAGACCTATATTATGCATATCATATTAGGACCTAGTACATATGATATTTGGAGGTTTATTATGCAATAATAGGTCTTAAATATGACATTATAGTCCACCTGTTATGACATAATTTTTAAACGTCGTACTAAATGTCTTGAATGTTTGGTTTCAAATTAAATAGCCTCAAGAAGAAGGGATTTTTGAAGTGGGAGTCGAGGGAAACAAACTTGTTGAAGAACACAATGTAGTTGATGAACATAGGGAGGAGCTTTCCCAAGTTGAACGAATGGAGGTTGAAGGAGAGGTGGCAGGTTCCTTATCTCCTACCACTAGTATGGACGAGCATATTGTGGATCCATCTAAACAGGTGAAGACAAATATTTCTTATAAAAATTTAGATCATTTACTTGAAATGGATATGGATGAGTTGAAATGTCTCTGTGAAGAACCTAGACATACTAAAAGGATGTCAATGAGTAAAAGTGCAAAAGAAATAATGTCTCATTTCTACAATCTTGATACTACACTAGAGAAAGCTCAATTATTATCAATTGTACTTACTCATAAAGACTTAATAGATCCACTGAAATTGCTGGGTATAGATACAACAAGTCAAAAGAGGAAAACTTATCAGCTACAATAATCTATTGTTGATAATGTTAAGAAAGGTTCTATGCACATTAGTAAAAAATCTCGAATAGTAGATAAGACCATTTCAAGAAGAGTGATGTTGACATCTTCAGTAAATAAAATATTGTCTCAGAAAAGATAAATGTCTTCACGGTCATCTGAGTTTGGTTTTGTAGAAGGACGGTATCAAAATATGTTAAAAAGAGAAATAGTTTGGATGATACTACCGAATAAGGGAATTGGGTAATTGTGTGTCAATTTTTTGGAATGATAATACTCATCCTTCATCCAATAGTAGAGATGTTATCAAGCAAAGGATTGGCTCTGATCATTATGATCTCCATGTAAAACATTTTATAGACACAACAAAACTTGAATTGTATGTGTTGTTTACTAAAACAAACCCTCATATAAAGATTGGACAAACCATGTTTGAATGGTTAAGGTCATATTATGTGAAGGTACACAAAGTTTTTGAAACTTGTTAATTTCATTATCACATTGAATTTGATCTATACTATCAAGTGTTTTCAAACATTAGAGAAGATAGTGATGGTTATGAAAAAGATCATCCTAAACGAACAAGTCAATTCATAGAATATATCTAATGTGATAAATCAAATGATAATGCAACTAGTCAAATAAATTGCATAAAAGGAATTTGTGGAACATGTGGGGACTTGGCTAAATTGCCTTTGAGAGATGAAGATATTTACATGAGGAAGATGGAAAATTGCACAAGTTACAAGTACAAAAAAATTGAAACAAAATTTGGAAAGGAATCTACAAGTTTAGATTATGTAGAAGAGGAAATACCTATTGGAACATTTATGGAAAAATTTTGTAAGTTGATAAAACCATACATATGCCATGGTTTTTTTGCCAAGTGGCAAGAAGAACAATTTAAAAGATTAAGAGACACTTTCCCACTTGGAACTATTATATCTGTAGTGGACTTCGGAGAAAATTACTCTTTTGCACATCAAAAAGAGATTCAATAAGAGTATTTCTTTTTAAATAAAATCACTATTCTAGTGCATGTGTGTTATCGACATGCACAAAAAAATTCAAATGAGAAAACCCCAAGCAAAAACTCTGAAATAACTTTAATTGCAAGTTATTTATGCTTTTGGCTGTTTTATGAAAAGATTGTCTGTTTTAGAATCTTAGTGTTAATGATATTTTTAGTCAAGCATTATTTCATTGCAATTTTGGTTAAGTTATCATCATGTCATATATGGATATACCCCTTGGTTAGATGTTGTTGTGTAAACCTTTCGATAAGAGCCATAGTGAGTTCTATTCCTTATGGTCAATCTTGGTTTGTTGACCTTTCACCTGTAATTTGGTCAGGATTAGTTATGGTTGTCAGTTTCACCATATGTTCTCATAGCAAGAGACCTTTCCAGTTAGTGTCCTATGGGAGAGAGTGGATTTCGAGTGGGGGCTGCACCCAAAGTGGATGGCAGGATAACCCCTCGAAAATCAGTTAAGAAGAGATAACCTCATAATTGATTAGGGGGTTGGTAACTAAAATATTAATTCAGATAATGTGCCTCGCACATGGTTGAGTGGTTGTCTAGGTTGAGGATGTGGTGAGAAGGTCTGGAATGGCAAACCTACCACCTTGTCTTCACAAAGGGATTGGTAGGGTCTGCATAATGCTTAGATGGAGTCAGGGGTTTGGGAGAGGTTACCAGGATAACCCAGGGTGGGGGTCGGGACCTATGAAGGCCTACCTAGGGTAACCGCCTTAAGCCATGCGATGACACTCTCTCCTTAGAGTCACTAGTGTTTATGATTTGAGTCACATGGGATTTTTGGAGTCATGTAGCTCTGTCATTTCTTGTCTTGATTTCCTTGCTTGAGGGCCTTCTACTATCTCCCAACATGGTGAGGTGGTAGTGTTGCTTTCCATTAGATGTCATTGTATAAAACAATTATGTAACCTTAACATTGTAACTTTGTAATTCGTGGTATTATTGGAAACCATGTACTTATGGATATTGTAATATTTGATCATTGGAATGTATGTTAATTCGATTGGTTTAAATCTTATGTATAAATAAATTATGGATAAATAAATGCATTTGATTACTTTAATTCTTTCGTTATGGAATTAAGATGTATGTGTAGGTTCTATCTTAAACATTTAATTTTCCTAATTAGATGAACAATTGGATTAACCATGGTGTTAATATAATTTGTGAAGTAATCTTCATTCGCAACCCTTAGGAAATCTTGTGTTAGACTTCCACTGTGTTATTAAATGTGCAATTGTTAATGCACTAATCTTTAAAAAAATAACATATTTCACCCTTTAGTTGCCTAGTTGTGTTGTTTTCCTTTAGGGTTTCTGGCGGGGCATTATAGGAAAACTATGTTGACTGCAAGAACCAAGAGCTTGGATATGTTAGTGAATGCAAATTGGTGCCACTACATGTTTCTGACACATACGAGGATTCAAATGAGGATGAAATCTTTGAAGATATTCCTTTGATTTCTGGTGATTATGATCATATTTTAGGATTGATTAGAAAAGGTATATGATGTACACATATATATTTAAATTATATATATATTTATTTCCTTAAAAAATATTGCGTACATATAAATAAATTATATATAAGTTTTAAATCAAGTACATGATGTTTTAAATTTATTTAACTTGTTTCAAATTGTAGGAGATATTTTTGGAGTTAAAGCAAAAGATGGAAATATAGAAGGTGCTAGTTATTATTTATTGTGTTACATAGAAAAGAGAAAGAAGCTAACAAAATCCGAAATGAGCGATGAAATGTCCTTTCCCACAGGTTTGAACTAATTCAATCTACATTTAAATTATTTTAATAAATTTACTTTACACATGCACACATTTGCACATGTTTTCATTTTTATATGTACATAGATCGCTTATGTGCAATTTTTTAATTTCTTGTTTCTTATATACATGTACATGCAGGCACAGTTGTAGTGCAAGGGACATATTTCAAAAAAGTTAAAATTATTCAACATGGGATTCATTTTACTGAATACCAAATTGATAACAAGGTATATTAGTATAACCACTTGGTCATTGATGTTGGCCTAATTACTCAAACAGTTCCACATCATGGGCAGTCTCAAAAGTGGAGACTAGATAGTGAAAATCATGAGAAAATATTAAGTGTTATTGAAGAGCATTCTAAACCACATGATGTGGTTTGAACTATTTAGTAAACCAAAGTACATGTGGTTCAACCCATGAATTTAATCAATACTTGACAAATTAGAACTTAACTTGTTTTGAAACTTGGATAAATATTTCAATTTAATATTTGATATATATATGGCTTGTGTGGACCATATATTGTTTAGTTAAATATGAAATTTTCAATTATATTAAATTAGGATGTATGAAGTTAATTTGTATGTATGTTAAATAATACTTACGTGCACGTATGTAAAGTAAATTAGGAAACATGGATGAGTCAAAAATGTGTTAAGGCTCGATGTATGTAGTTGATTAGGATGTATAGTCTATCTAATTCTAAATGAATGTATGCATATGTAATTTATAAGTTGTTAAAATAATTTTAAAGCATGTATGTAAAGTAAATTAGGACATGTATTTATTTAATAAAAAATGCACATGTGTAAATTTAATCAAAAATGCATATTTAAATTAGAATGTATGTGTAAATTTGATATTAAATTAGATATGTGTGTAATAATTGAAGAGTGGTCTCAACCACTAACTGATGTTTTGTGAACTATTTAAAGTATGTATCTATAAGTACATGGTGTGAAATACTTAGTACACCTAGAAGTACAACAATAATTTAAATTATTGAATATGTTCATTAAATTAAGTTTGTTCATTTGATATGAACAAGTGTGATTTTTATATTGTTCACAAATTCTTTTAAAATAATGCATATCTACTGTATACATGTTACATGTAGTAAAATTTAAATTATAAACATATCAATCTTTTTTAATCTATCCACATGTACATTTAAATTATAAACATATCAATCCTTTTTAGTCATATATATAAAGTCTTTAAGTAGTCTAACATGTGTGCCTGATCATATATAATTTAAATACAAATGATGCGGTATATAATCCAAGATCAAATGTACAAACTATACATATATAAAGTATAATATAACCATACATGCACATGATATATATAATATAGGATCAAATACAAACTGTATAAAGTACATAATATAACATACATGCATGAAATATATAATCTGATCAAACACAAACACAATCTATAAAAAAAATATAATCGAAAGAATCTCTTCTACATACATGCTCAGAGCTCAAGCTAGGAGTGACATGAGCTAACTGTTATACATATACATATATATATATGTATGTATTTAAAGATTAGTCAAGGATCAATTTAAATGATACAAATTAACTTTTATTATTTATTAAATGATCTATATATAGATTTATCATATATTACAACACATACATCTTGTAAAAATTTAAATGAATGTATGTACATACATATGTATTAGGAGTAGGCTGTATAGTCTGATCATGTCCTATGATCATATCAACCACATCACTTGTCTCTGCATATATCTCTCTGTTTGTACGTATGGCAGAGGAGTGTAAGGGGCTAACTAGATGACTAAGTATTGTGGATGAAGCGTTCAACTATCATAGCATATCCATAAACCCAGTATGGCTCAAGCCTTGTAGCTGCTCCTCAAATGAATCAAAGCCCTCATCTTTGATATGGACCTGATCAGCTCATATCTCTTCCTCTACAGCAACAGAGTGATCTATAGGTGGGTCAATGCCCAGAGCATGAATAGAGTGATGAGAAGGTTGTGACTGCCTTGGGGTATGCATCTATGTAGCTATAGCCTTCCCGTCTCTAAGAATCTCCTCTCTTATAGTAGCTAATGGTATCCCAAGTCGAGATGAAAGAAAATGGTAAGAATGTAGTAGGTCCTTGGCTAAATACTGCAACATATGTACATGTTTACCACCTCCTACTATACCCGCTATCTAATCTAGGTAGGGGATGCTAGAAGTAATATACTGATCATCAAAATCTGAAGCCACCCCTTGACTAGAAGATGCATGATCTGTGGATGATATCAAACGTGGTCAACCCATCATATATCTACCAATCATATCAGCTAATATGGTGGCTGCTGCTAATGCAATATATCCAATCATATCAATTTCTTCTCTCTTAGAAGAAATCAAAAACTGATCTGCTATGGGCGCGAGGCCTAGGACTACTGCTAGAAATCTCTAGCCAACAAGATCCTTGTGTCTATCCAAAGCTCTATCATGCCTACGATATGCATTACTATCAGCAATCCTGCCCCTCCACTATCCAAAATTTGCTGGAATATCAAGCTAGTTTGGTTTCATTTGACAATGAACCTCAATAAATACTTGTTATGCAATGTATAACGGTATATGGTCATTATTAGGATAATGACCATGGGCAGTGAAGAAGTGCGGGTAAATCAATTATGCAACCTGTGGGTTGATGCATCTTGTGACCTAATATCCTCTTGCCTTACTCTTCTTCTAATACCATGGAAAACATCTCTCCTTGATGGTCTCCTTTGAGACCACCCTCACCACATCAGCAAAAGAATCAGGACCCCTCACCTCACTCCTCAACTGTCTATAAATATCCTCCATAACCTCAGGTGAGAATGAGGTGTGAGAAACTAAGTGGTCCCTCAATGTCTCCAAACTATCAAAAATGGATCTCCATGTACTCTTGTACATGCCATTAGTATGGGGGTCATCTAATATGACCCTCAACCTATGAAGCTCACGATCACTATACTGGAAAATGGTAGCAATGTCAGGCAACGGGGGATCCTGGTGTGCATAATCTATATCGTCAATGTGTGCCTCCTAGTCAGGAGCCTATGAAGGTGGATCCTAGGAAGCCATCTATCTAGGTAGGCCATAAAGTTAAAATAAATACGTAAGAACACACACATGAAGTGCATTCAATTTAAAACATTAAAAATTAAAACTAGTTAAATTCTAGAGAGAGAGAGAGAGAGAGAGAGAGATCATTAATATTGAGCTCATTAAAAATTAAAATGTACACATGTGAAGTTCTCGCATAATTAATAGATATATATAAACATGTACATTTTGAATTATTAAAACATTAATAAGAGAGAGGGAGATCATTTTCATGACAGAGAGAGAGAAATAACATTCATTTTAGAGAGAGAGAGAGAGATACCATTAATTTCAAAGAGAGAGACAAATCATTAAAGATATATAGATACAACTTTACTAAATTAAAACATATATAAATTTTTTATTTAAATCAAATACATAAAAAATTCAAGAACATGATATTTAATTTTTATAAGTCAATAACAAAAAAAATTAGACCTATATTTTATTATAACATATAAATATTTTTTTGTATATCAAAATTAATTTTTTTGTTCACTAAAACATGGGCATTGATAGAAAATGGAATGTATCTTCTCTATATTTTTTCACATCGTTTGTTATTGAACTCCATATCTCAGAAAAATAGAGGTCATTGTATTTTTGTAATGGTCATATGATTATAAAATTATTAAATCTATAATATCTGATCCTAAGGGAAATGTTTTATGTACACTAGGACGTTATAAGGGGTCATATGTGGTCCTAAGGGGTCACACGTGTTAGAACACATGTATTACCCCTTAGCACCTCATATTCAACCCCTTAGGATAGTGTACATGTGATCTTAAGGTATTGTATGTCGTAGACACTAGGATGTTATAAGGGGTCACACATGTACAATATTAAAACACACATAGATGACCCCTTATGACTGAATATATGACCCCTTCTAGGACAATATGTGATCCTAAGGTGTACATGTTGTATGAAATAGGATGTTATAGGGGGTCATATGTGGCCCTAAGGGGTCACACATGTGTTAACGCATCTGCGACCCCTTAGGACACTATGTGTTGGACTAAGGGGTATGTCATTCATACTAGTATTTTATAAGGGGTCATATGCAGTCCTACATATGACCCCTTAGGACACTATGTGATCCTAAGGGGTATGTCTTACACACTAGGATGTTATAAAGGGTCATATGTGGTCCTAAGGGGTCATGCATTTATTAACACATGTGTAACCCCTTAGGACCACATATGACCCCTTAAGACACTATGTAATGGACTAAGGGGTATATCGTACACACTAGGATTTTATATGGGGTCACATGTGGTCCTAAGGGGTCACACATATGTTAGAACACATGTGTAACCCCTTTGCACCAAGCGTGACCCTTTAGGGTCCACTATGCAATCCTTTATGGTCCTAAGGGAACATATAGTGTCATCGGGGGCATATGTGGTCTTAAGAGGTCGTAAGGGGTCATGTTGTGTGTGTAATAGGATGTGAAAAGTGGTCACATTGTAGAGGATTAATTTTGTCTAATTTGTTTAAATTTGTTATCTAAGTTTTATAATGTTTTTTAAAATTAAAATTTATGAATTTTTCTAATGTTTTAATTTATTATATTTAAATTTGAAACATTTTTCTAATTTTTTTATTGCTAATGTTTTTCTAAGTTCTAATTTACTACCTTAGTTTTCTAAGATTTTCATAACATTTTTTTTAAAAGGTGAAAAAAAATACATATATAGATATGTAATTTTAAAAACAAATTGACAAATTTAAATTAAAAAATTAAATTTTCAAAAGTTTTTGTAAAATGCTGAAAAAATAAAAAATATGCAATTATTTAATTTAAAAAATAAATTAACAAACAAATTATTTATTAATTTTCAAATAAATTTAATAAAAAAGGATATTATTAAACCAAAAAAAGGGTTATTGTAGCTGAAATAATGTAGGTCAAAAGATGAAAGGTGAGATGTGTTGGCTACTGTAGACAGGACATGGTGATGTGGTGGTGACATTAGGTTCACTCTAACCCACTCTAGACACAAAAATACAACTTTTAAAATGATCGT